>NW_024104443.1:2400000-3600000 GCF_003945595.2 Pipra filicauda
CAATTTGCTGTGTTCATTTGTTGATTTATTTATTTCTTATACAGCAAAAATTGAAGTACACAATTTGGTTTTTGCTCCTAAGATATACAGAATATCAGATAGTGACTTTTCCATATATGTTGAAAGAATAATTCTAAACATCTAAAATATTTTGTTTAAAATCCAAAAAACACAGAGACACCAAATGAAAAATCTCTCCTCCCCAGGGCTGAATTAGACAAATTAAAAAACTTTCTAATAAAACAAGAGCAGAAAAAGAAAATTTTAGGAAGTCATTCTCCAAATAAGTCATTATATTCTTAGTCTATTTTCATTTGTCATGTAAATGTGGGCATATTGGAAATTTTATTTTTATCACAATAAATGAAAAATTATTCTAAAATAACAGTTCTATTTGATGAGTATGCCTATGAAAGGAATACAGTATAATACAGTATACTACATTGTAGTATATTATAGTATAATATTATATATATTATAATATATATAATAATATAATGAAATAATGAGGTTACCAAGGAAATCGAAAAATTGAAAAACGTCCGTTTCACTTCATATGGCTAGGACTTCTTACTGTTTGAAAGTTTGAGATAGTTTATTGACTCACATCACATGATTTCGTCTCCTATACATGCTTATGAACACAGAATATAAATTGATATTCCAACAGCCATTGTATTTAAAGGGTTTTCTACACTTGTAAATTAAGATACAGTGTAAGTTTTAAAGTAAAAACTATTGTTAATTAACTCCCTGGTAAAAGTACTTAATTCAAATGATGTACATTAGATTTATTCAGAAAATGAAAAGGTTCATTCCAGTGTGGTAAGGGGGTGTGTGGATGTGTGTGTGTGTGTTTGTATATATAAAAGATAAAGATATATAAAAAAATATATACATAAATATATCTTCATATGCATATCTAAAATATAAAATAGACTAGACTAGAATAGAGAATATAGATATCTATATTTATAGATAGGCTTATTCCGGTTATCTCATAGGGCCCATAAGATTGGTACCTATGTAGACATAGTCATGAAACAATCATGTCAAATCTGTAGCCAAATCCTTTGTTGGAACAAAGGAACTGCAGTTAACCATGACATTTCTTGACCTTAACCTCTTCTACTTAAATCAGTATGATGCAGACCTCTTACATAAGAGCTGCCTGTACCTGAAATTCAGCAAAAGCTACCAATTAGTTCAAACTTGCATAAAATACTTTTCAATTTATAATTAAATAGTAATTTTCCTAATGATTCTTTTAGGCAGAAATTTCCATCTGTTTCAAATGTCCTGTCATGTCAGGGGACATTTTTGCCACAATATATATTCTTACACTGTCTTGTTTCCTTGTCTTTGTGCTCCAAGTAAGAAGTCATTTTCTTGGAATGGCAAATACCGAAAATTAGTTTTTCTTTAAAAGCTCATTTTCTTTAGATTTTTAATTAACCCTATCACTGTATGTCTGATTATTCCTGGCTGCACTGTTCCTCTATGGAACTCAGATAATATGAAGTGCATAGTTACACTAGTAACTATGGTACTGGTTACATTTCCTCACTGAATTGTGTGGATTACTTGCAGACTAAATAGTGCAAGGTTCTGTGGAAGGAAGACAGATCTGAAACATGGTATAAAGACTCGTAACATACTAATCCTAGATTGCACAAATTGCTGAGTGGTATCAGGTTATAAGAAAAGAAAAAAGAACAACAAAAAAACAAAATATGAGACTGGGGTTCCATTCTCCAAAAAATCTAAACTTTTTGTTTCCACTGGACTAGTACTGCAAGTACAGTTATATGAAAGTGTAAAAGTTTGTAGGATCCATGTCCTTAAGTCCTTGGAGCAGGTATGTGTAGTCTGTGTCTTCCAGTTTGACAAGCTACTACTAGAACCAATTAAATATATTTGAACTAAAAGTGAATGGAAGATACAGCTAAGCAAACTGATAAGAACACTCTGAACTGAAATAAGACTCATTCTTCATTTAACAGTAGCTGCTGGGCAATTTTTAGAGAGAAAAGATAGAAATAAAATTAAGAAGGTTTGCTTGTGTTTTTTTTGTTTCTTTTTTAATATAATCAAGTTTTTTTTCCACTGAGTATTTAGGGGAAAGTTGTTTTCTTCAATAACAAGTCACAGAAGTGTGCTACCTCCATGTAGCAGGAGTACTAAAGCAACAACCTCGAAAGGCAGGTAGATGAAGGAGATGCCACCATTGCAGCTGCTTATGCATATTCCTGTTTTAAGTCTTGTGAGACTGTTTTCTCATTGTGTGGAGTTGCGTCATGTTTCTCCACAGGATAAAAGAAGAAAACCAAGGAAGAGGTCACTTCTGGGCAGTATTTGTGGTGTACAAAGTTCATGAGTGGTCCAAAAATGACACACAGGCAGGGTGTCATAACTTTACTAATTTATGGCCATGAGAGAATAAAGAGGTGTCACAATCAAGTTTTTACAAACCAGCAGCAACATTATCAATATATTGACAAATGAACTGTTATTCTCTAATCACAATCAAAAGGAATTATTCGTAGTTAACTCCTGATGTCAAACTTTATAAAGACACAATCTTGGCTTTTAGTCTGAACGTGCAATAGTACACGTGGCATTTCCTAATTGTTGACAACAGCATTTTAAAATTAATTTAGATTCCTCGCTAAATGATGAAAGAAACGTTAATTGCCTAGTAAAGAAGCATCCAACACAGGAAAATTTAAAGTTGGAATTGGAATATGCTATTCTATAATTACTGCAATAAATATATATAGTTGTAAAATTCTTCTTGAGAGACAGGCACATCTACTACAGAAACTATATTTAGCAGTAAATAAGAAAAGAAACCTTGACCTTTTTTAAACCTCTTTTTAAAAAAAAATCTAAAAATTCAGATACAAAACATCATTAAGACCATGTAAATTAAAGATTCTTATTGCTGTTCTAAGGTACAGCACAAATGGTCACTGGCAACTACCTGTTAAGGGAGGAGAATAAAATGAAAATATTTCCTTTTACACAGGCTTTCCCCTCCCCTTTTATGAAAGCATCTTGTTTTTAAATGAGGATTCTCATGCACTTGAGTGGAGACTGAAAAGAATTAGAGCTCCATTTACATACTATTGCTTAAGCTTGACTTTACCATATCGTATCAAGCAGATATCAAATTATATTTATTTATGTCCATAACTGCATAAAAATAACCAGCTGCATTACTTATAAATACAAGCAAGCTAAAGATCAACATGGGCAGTAAAAGGCTGCTTCAAGTACCCAATGGAATGTGAAAGTTGTATAATTTAATTCCATAACATTAATTTCTCACTTTCATTCCTCATCCTAGAAAAAAAAAGGAAATACATTACAAAAAAAATTGTTAGTAGAAGTACTGTTCTGCAGTATAATTACTGCCATATTACTGATGAATTCATTGCAGCTAAAGTTTGGAGAAGCGAAACGTACTCCAATTCTAAAGGAAAAAACAAGTATCTTGTTATGTCAGTGGTGTTCACATAAATGAGGCAATATCCCATTCTTCTAGCATCTAGTCACCATTTTCAGGATGGACAGAAATGTCAGACACAAGTTCATATTCTTCATCTGACTACAGGCAACACTATTGCAGAACCATAATCACCATCAACAGGTGGAAATTCTGTCTCCTCCACTCCCAGAAAATCCTGTCCCTCAGTGGCCCACCAGCTCACACACTGTGAACTCACAGTGTGAGGTAATTCAACTCTACATCCACTTCCTTCTGGGTCTTTTTGATTACAATAACTTTTCAAGAGCTAAAGAAGCAGGAACTCTCCAAAAGTCAGGGGTTTATTTTGTTGGTTGTTTTGTTGCTATTTAATTTCTTCCAGGCATCCTTACTGTGTAACAAAGGTAAAATATTTTAATTAAAAGATTAAGAAAAAACTACCATTTTTTCTGTTTATTACTAACAGTCTTCAAGGAAATCAGAAAGCCTGAAAGACTATTCTAACTTTATTATTTACAGCAGATATCTATAAACCTTCCTCTGATCCTGGTATTATCTTTAAAAACAATCATTGACTTAGAATGATGCAAGTACAAATGATCAAATAAAGTTGTGAAAGCAGCTTTTTTTTCCTCAGCAGCAGTGAAGAAGTGGTGTGGGCGTTACAGGAGACATAGGTGGAAAGCAATTATAGGTTAAAGCACAGCCTTACTGGAAGACACACAGGCAGCCTTTCATGAATTTTTTTCTGTGTAATGATTGTTTTTCATGCTTTTCCTTTCTGCTAGGAAATAAATAATATTAGTCAAGAACTGCCTGAAACAGCTAGCACATGACGTCTGTGATGAAGATTAGTTTCCGGAAGGGGCTAGGCCAACGCAAATGACAACCTGAGAGAGCTAGGGGAAAGTGTGTTTATGAAATTGTTGCTTGCTTGGTTTCATTCATTCAAGGCCTCTTCAATCTAATCATATGTGGGGTGAGGAGAAATGGAATCTTTATTATGCAGAAACATAGTCCTACTGACTAAAAAAATGTTTGACTTAAAAAAATATGCAAACAAATTTTTAAAATTATGCAAAATCTTGTGGTATTTTGGGTTTGGGGGTTTTTTTTGAATGATTATAAGCACTTATAGCCAAGTCACTTTTGTGAGACAATAACTATATATCTATACAGTTCACTGTTATTGAGACCTTGATATGAACAGGATTACTGAAATGATCAATGTAAGAATAGGACTAAAAAAATAAATAAACAAAATAACTTGTGTTTAACAGACCAGTGGCATTACGATGCTCTTATTCTGACAGGAATGGCAAATCTCAGCACAAGAGCAGGAACCAGCTGGAAATGGAAATTTCCTTAGAAGGCTTTCATTCCAAAGCCAGATTTTTTATGAAAGTAAGGCCTCTCAGCAATTAGATTATGACAAATAAAATAAGATCTATTATTTGCTAAAATAATAAACAATGTCCACTCAACTCATGTAATCCACACACTGCCTTTCATTATATAAGATAAAATAGTATTACAATTCATGATATTAATGTACCTTCCAAAATTCTGAACCTTGTACAGCATACTTCAGGGACCTCCTTGGCATATTTTCAAGTTGAGGGAGTAAATTGCATAAATGGTACTTATTTTCCCATTCTCTCTCATTTTTTTAACTTAACATACTGCTCTGTAATAACTCCTACGCTAAAAGCTAGAAAACAAAATACATCCTGTCTGGTTTGTAGCCCTTTAAATTATAGAAATAAAAATTTTAATATGCTTCAGATTTATCCTGTGGTACCAGTCATACAAACGCAGTGAATTTTTAAAGGTAGATTTATTTTTGTATATATGTAATCCCTACTTGAAACAACTAACTCAATAGCAACATAAATTTTTCACACAATTCCACCTTAATTACAAGAAATTATCTTTTAATTTCTTCCAGTTCATGAACTGGAAAAGATAACCCTTTTAACCTAAAAGCTCTCTTCTAAAACAAAAAAGCCAATGGACTATTATTTGGTTCTTTTACTTCATATCACTTCTTTAATTTTTATATTATTATGCTGTTAGAAACTAGTTATCTGCTGTACAAGTTGAGGGTAAAGGGGAGAAGAGATTCTGAGCTGCAAAGAAGTAACATAGCCAAGAGTTTAGACTGGCAGTACATGCTTTAATTGAATTCCCCAGTCTGCAACTAACATGATGGATCTTTTGAGCAGGACTTGCTTACATTGTGGGATCCTTCCTGTCTATGCTACCAGATGGACACTGGCAAGTGCTGAGGTGGGGACCCATCTGGCCAGAGCAGTAGTGTCCTACTCTCCAGATGGCAGGTACCTCTGCTCCCTGAGATTCCTCAAAGCACCACTGTGCTATCACTTTGAACTGGGTAAGAGGTTTTTTTTTCAACTTCTCTCCCTCACCATAGCCAGCCTAGTGCAATGAACATGGTTCAGAGTGTCAAGGAAGGCTGACCTGCAGGGGCACGTCATTGCTCCCAAATGTTGATGAGAGCAGCAACACAACTTTTCACCAAGCCTTACGTGGACAGTAACACACTCCTGTCATGGACAGGATAGCCCAGGGATGATCTCTGTAAAACACAGTTTACGGGAGTACACTCAATCTAAAGCTTGCCTTCTGCAGAATTAGAATGACCAAGCCACATATACCAGAGAGATAAAAAGCCTCAGGACTGAATGTTGAGTTTATCATTCAATCCTATAAACTTGGATTTTGTGAATATCCTGTTGTCAGTTCTGGGAAAGAAAGCAATAAAAGGAAAAAAAGGATATTTTAAAGAATGTCATGGTACTTTTTAAGTCCAGAGAAACCAAAGACTGAAATGGAGGAGAAAAAAAAATTAATCTATGGGGTGTTATGAGAAGGACTACCAGAAATCAAATATTAAATAGACAATAATAATATTTATCACATTAAAATATTATTATGACAAAAATGTTCCTTCAAATATCAGCTGTTTCTTAACCATTTAGATGAATAGAGACAGTCTTCACCTTCTTCCTTCACAGGAGCATGTTAACATCACTGTTTCTCATTTCCTTCTGTTTTCAAAAGCATTTACTTTTGAAATGCTAAATGAAGAGGTGAAATTTGATTGAAAGTTTACTGTGCACACTGCACTACATTTCATACCTGTGTCTCCACACATGTACACATCAAGCTTTCACAGCCAAGCAATATTCAGGTAATTTTCCTAGCTCAATCTGATTTTGTTTCCTATGTGCAATTCAGAATGTTGACAAGAACTAGCATAAATATCTTCCCTTAAATACTTGTATTACTCCCTAGATTCTGGCTGCTGATGTAGTTCGTAGCTTGGATTAAGATGCTCCAAGAATTATTTAATGGGGCACAACCAATAAGATACTAAACAATTGTCTCAGCAGGATAGGGAAGAACAGTAATACAGCTGATATTAAACCACAGTAAATCCTTTCCACCAGGGAATGATTGCAAAGTATGTTTTTCCCCTCTTTGTTTTAAATTCTTCAGTTCCCATTTAAATTTTTTCCTTTACAGTCTTTCATTTTCTCAGCCTCTCCATGTAAGACACTAAATAGCAGACATTTAGAAATTGTTCTGTGATTGTTATTACCTGTTTAAAAATTCTTGTGATATTTTGTTCAGATATGGGTGTTTTTTCTCCCTTTTATAGGAACATTTAGAGACAGTTTATGTTTGGGCTTCTCTGCTTGAAGCACAGACAGAATGTGCCAGGAAAAGAAACATATAATGATGGTATTTCTGGATATAAACATCACTTTACTTATTAGCAAGAGTAAACAGAAAAAAACCCTAACAAACATTTCATAGAAATCCATCATGACTTCCTAATAAATCAATTTGATGCCCAAATGGCATGCTCTACAAAAAACCCTCATGTTTTTCCCAGTCAAATTGCAAAATTAATAACTTTTCCCCATTTGAAAGATGCAGTAGCTTACAAACCATCTTACTGAAATCATAGTTCAGTTCCACTTACTTCTCAGCAGTTCTTCGATATGTCATGCAAACAAATTATACATGTTGCATCTTTTTATAGCATTCTCAGCCCCCTTCCCTTTTTCCTTCGTTGAGTGCTGTCTCAAGTCAAGCAAGTGCCAGTTCATGCTTTCCTTGTGCTGACACAATCTGTGTCTGCCAGGTTTAGGGATAAACCTAAATTTTGCTAACTTGCTCTGCAAGGAGAGGACCTCGTTAGCATCTAAAAGCCAAGTATCAGTAACTTGTATTGGCTAAATAGTTGAGTGTGGATGGATTCAGATTCATCTCCGGTTGTTATCAGCCATGTGATAGTGCCACAAATGCAGACCAATGATCCAGTCTTTCAGACTGATGGAAAATTACAGTCATAGGCATTTTAAATATAGAATTGTCTGACACCTATTTTATATGTCTGGGTGCAGGGAGTTAGGATGACTTTATAATTTCCAACAGGAACAGTAACATGCCAAAATTATGCATTATTTAGCGTATTTTGAACAAAGACTGCACAGGAACAGTGATTTTCTGGGTTTCAGTTATAAAGAAACAAATAGGGAAGACCTAAAACTTGTATTACACAGCAGCTATGTCACAATTAATTTAAAAACAACTCCACACTTATTTAGAATTCATATAATAATTCTGTATGTGATGGTGTGTTCAGAGTAAAAAATATGAACTGCACAGTTTATGAACCAAAGATGAAGCACGTCCTTTATCTCTTGCCACCTTAACACTGTCACCAAATTATGTTTCACTGTATTCATTAAGAGTTCTCACAACTCTGCATTATGAAAAAAAGACACATTTGTATTATATTCAAATGTCACATGTTCAGCCCTGACCTGATTGTTGACCATAGTTTATTTTCTTACAGGTTTTTAAACTTGTGTAATTTCTTTACCAGGAGCTGACAAATGCTAACAAAGTCACACTACATTTAAGGGACTTTCTGAAAAAAAAAAAAAAAAAAAAAAAAAAAAAAAAAGACTAGATCAAAGCTCTCCATCTCACTTTTCATAAATGAATTTGATTTTCCTAACTGGAGAATATAATTTTTTAGCGCTCAAAACTTTAATTTCCCCAGGTCACTAACATGAATGAAATAGTAAACGAATAATATTTATATTTAAGGGAGAAGAGAAAACATAATAAGGTAAATGATGTTACAATCACTCTTTCTTGATGAATAGCTAAAACAGTCTAAGGTCTTTTCATTTAAACATGCAGCAGTGAGACCAACCCATTGTTTTCCCCATCCTGTATAATCTCTAATTTTATCTGATGTTTCTGAGACTTGGTGGGTAATGCCTGATTAGACTAAGACCAAATGATGTGACATGCTTTTGTTAGCTGTTCTCCCGATGGTCTTATTCCATTAGCCCCTCTAGCTAATGCTCTCGGCTCTGCTCTGGCTTTTGTCCTTCTCTTGCTTCTTGCAAAAGTATAGGTCATGCTGAGAGCATGCCCATCAGCTCAAAAGAAGCCTTTCAAGCATTTCTTGTCTCTTACATACATCACAAGAAAATATCTTTCCTTTTTTTTTTTCCTTTGGGTTCTAACCTGCAAATTATTGCCTTATATTAGGGTGACATCTTACCCCAGGCACATTTACATGGAGTTAATTGGTCTGGACTTCTCCACTGTGTTAGAACTATGCACCTATGCATCACTTTTTGATATAGCTTCAGTTTTAGAAAGAGCTCAAGCTTATAAAACAACACATGACAAACATTCAGCCATCCCAGTTTTGGTTTTTTTTCAAGTCTCATCTTCAGCACAAGTCAATAGAGTTCCTCTCCGTGGTCTTGCTCCCCACCATTTCAGATTGTTGCTGCTGGAGGTTAGTAGGTGCATATTCACACAAGAAGCTTTTTTAAGATTGTTTTCTGAACATTTTGTACAATAAAATTTCAAAGGGCAGAAGATATAGGAAAGTTGAAAAAAAGGTTTGTGAACAGTTTCTCATCTTTTGACTTCTTACCTGCTTGGATCTGATTCCAAAGTGTCAGAAACTGTGGTATCTCAATTCAGGTGATCTTAGTTCTTTTTTCTGCAGCACAAAATGAAAAACTGCAGAAAAAAAATTGATTTTGGTAATAAGGAAAAAAGGCCAAAGGCATCATCTGGACACAGAATTGCAGAACCATTTATGTTAGATAAGGCCTCTAAAGTCATTGAGTCCAACCTCTGACTGAGCACCACCTTCTCAACTAGACCATGGCACGAAGTGCCATATCCAGTTGTTTCTTGAACAATTCCAAGGATTGTGACTCCATCACTTCTCTGGGCAGACCATTCCAATGCCTGACAATCCCTACCATGAATAAATTTTTCCTGGAATACAACCCAAACCCCTCCTGGTGCAACTTGAGGACTTTTCTTCTCGTCCTGCTGCTAGTTGCCTGGGAGAAGAGGTTGACCTCCATCCTTCAGGCAGTTGTAGAGAGCTGTAATGTCCCCCTTGAGCCTCCTTTTCTCCAGGCTGATCAGTCCCACTCTCTGAACTGCTCCTCATATGACTTACTCTCTAGACCCTTCCCCAGTTCTGTTGCCCTTCTCTGGACTCACTCTAACACCTTGATGTCCTTCTGGTTGTGAGAGGCCCAGAACTGGACATACCAGTCGAGGTGTGACCTCACCAGTGCAGAGTGCAGGGGGGCAGGTCACTTCCCTGTTCCTGCTGACACATTATTGCTGGTCAAGCCAGGATGCCCTTGGCCTTCTTAACCACCTGGGCACTGCTGGCTCATGTTCAGCCATCTGTCAAACAGCACTCCTAGGTCCTTTTCTGCTGGACAACTTTCTCGCCACTCTGTCCCCAGCCTGTAGTGCTGCAGGGGGTTTTTGTAAGCAAAATGTACATATAATCTGGTATGTGGGAAGACATCTAAATCACCTTCCTTAAAGGCACATGAATGTAAAGCAGGTAAAGCTGTTGGAATGTTCTCACATTAACTCTACAGTGTCTAAGAACCCAAAACAACAAGGATTTCCTGTGGGTTATTGCCTATTTTTCTTTCAGGTTGGCAAGAAAATGGGCATTCAGATAATACTACCAGTAATGGTGAGTAGGAATGATGACTCTGTGTGTGGTTTGGAGAAATTTTGCTTTTACAGAGAAGATGATTTAATCCACAGCAAATGTTGTGTTTGCTGTATTGAAGGTACCACCAAATTCAGATTAATTGATGAAAGCATTTTCTGCTAAGGAAAAATACAAATCAAAACAAAACGAACAAGAAAGATAAGAAAATATCCCCCCTGAGACCACAATTAATTCAAATTATAGAGATGCTTAAGGACCTTGATGTGGTAGAATTTTATGATTATAAATGATTCTACAAGTAAGAAATCTGGTTGCATGTTTTTGCCCGAGACAAGGAAATGAAAGTCTCTTATCACGCAGCACAGAATGAAAAAAACTTTTACAGACCTTAATCCTTATAGAAACAATTTATTAGGAAATGGAAATATTGCTGATCATTAGTTAAATTGCTCATGCAGCATTTAAATAGCAAGTTTTATTGTTTTTGCTTCAAACAGTTGATTCATACTAAAGAAAAAGACAAAGTTCTTTAAAATGTCAGTTTTATTTGTATATTGCATTCATTTATTGAAACACTCATTAAAGTTTATGTAAGAATAGTCATCTTAATTTATCTGAGTTTTTCTTCTTCTGTAAAAAAAAATATATATCTTCATCTCACTGAAATGAGAGAAAGAATTGCATATTGAATATGATTCTACAGGAGTTGCTGGATTCATGGTTATTCTTCACTTAAATGGTCTTTATCTGCCTACAATTTGTCTGACTTTTATAAGAAAAGTGACAGAGGTGTGCTCCAAGCTATCTTGATATTTAAGACAATCTCCTAAAGCTGGAAGCTATGAATAAAAATCACTTCAGTCTGAGGGAATTAAAATCACTTGCCAGCCATGTTTTTCTCTCTCATATGATAAAAGGGCAAAACTACTTACCCTGATAAGGTTTTTTTAAAGATGAAAACCTTCAGGTGAAAACTGTTGGGGATCTTTAAGTGTGAAAATCTTTGTGTTTTCTAAATAGCTACATCAAATTTTCCATGTACGTACTAGTGCACATGTCTGAGTGTCCCTGCAAAATCAGGATCTGTTTGGGAGTGAGCACTGGCTGCTCCTTCTCTCTGGGTCTAAGAAATTTAGGGACATCATAGTTCCCCTATGGATGTACCTCAGTGTCCAGCCAGGAGTACCTTGGAACCCAAGATTCCAAGTGAGCTTTTAAGAGGTATATAGACATGTTAAAATATATTTTTTGATTTAGGTATCTGTAGCTCACTGAAATCACATTCTGACTTTCACATTCTCTCTCTCCCTGTATCCAAGTACAACAAACAACACCAATATTGATGGCATGAAATATGAAAAAAAAAAAAGAATTCTAAATAATTCTTAGAAAGTAGTATTCATTTTCTGAAACACTCCAGTTACACTTAGGAATATATTCTGGCCAATGAGATGCTGAGCTAGATGATATGACACGAGTCCTCTCGATCATCCCAAATGACTTGGGAGTTTGGGGATGTTCCTGCTGACTTGAAGCTACCCCAGAGTATTCCAGTTTACAAGGAGGGCATATGGGAAAACCCATAAAACTACACACCTGGTAGCCTACCCTCAGTACCTGGAAAGATTATGGGGAATATCATACTGGGTGATACTGGTATTTCTCACATGCCTTTCTCCTTTTCAGACTTTCATCAGCACCAGGTAAGTGGAAAAGTGGGGCTAAAGGGAGAGAAGATTCTCCACCACCAAGGTGGAAGTTTTGTCTCATTTAGAAATATCTGCCTTGCCAATTTCAGGAATCAGAAATGGGAACCTGACTCTATAATCCCAGATCCTTGTTCACTTGCATTCACTGTCAATTAGGGTATCATCATCTAGCTCAGTAGTCAGAGACCATTTTCCATCCAACATTAGGAATAATACAATATCAAAAAATTTTAAAAAAGGGTAGTAGCCTCTTGTCATCACTCCACCTCGAGGGTATAGCTCAGGGAACTTGTGAAGAGCACTCCAGTCACTTCCCACAAATAACACATATTCCCATCTGCTGAGTCCAGGATTTCTGAGATTCAGTGCTGGCATCTTAGAGCCTTAAGTACGTTTGTATGATAGCCATAATGGCATTTTGGGATGCAGAGTTGACATGAATAACAAACCTATTCCACTTCAATTTAGGCTATACATCAGCACTAGTTCAGTAAAGAGATAGAACTGCCAGTTTCTCATGGGATAGTGGGAGCAACTTTTATTATTGATCCACTTTCCCAGATTCGTTAAAGCCATAGACATTAAAAGGGCATAGTCAGTATATGGGCCCCTGTGTTTTGATCTGTGGCAGAGAGCTTAATCATTCATCTGTGGCATACTCTGGTACTGTCTTCCATTATATAAACAGTATTTCTGACTTTATAATGTAGCAGTAAAACCAGTGAAACAAAAAGATTGTTGACTAAAATTCACTATGCCAGTAACTGGACTGACACATATAAGGTGTCAAATTTTTCTAGTTCCAGTATCAAGAGATTTAGAGGCCGTAAAGGTAAAAGATACTGACTGCTCCCTCTTCCCATTGTAGTATGATCTACCAAACTCTTTGAAAAAATCAATAATTAAGAAATGGGGCAAAGCAGACATTGTGAAAATAGTAATATCATCATTATATCTTTAGGACTTATATACAGACAGAAGATGTAATGAAGTATGTCTGATTACTTTTGTGGCAAAGCGGGCAGAGGGGTGAGTGTGATTAACACGTACTGCATTTTAACTTCACTCTTTTTGTTTGGTTATTTCCTGTAAAAGACATTTTTATTGTTGGAAATTAATATAGGAACATGTAACTTAGCAAGCAGCACAATTATTTCAGCTGAACTACAATATGTGATTACGGAGTGTTAACTCATAATTAGGTAATCTATGCTGTGCCAACAAATCAGAACTCTTTCAGAGATTAGATTAGTTTTCATCATCACAGAAGAAATCTGGCATCCTATGCTGCAACTAACAGTAACAATTTACTTCTAAAGAAACACGATGCAGGAAAAAGTCAGTCTCTGTACTTAACAACTGTGCTGACCTGCCTTCCTTCTCTGTCTCCACAATTTCCGTGGGCTGTTCGTTGATAAGGAGAGCATGGAAGTCCTTGAATTTCACAGCCTTATCTATGATCAGATATAATATTGCATGTACCATTTCCACAGCTTTAGGCTGGAATTTTTTTTTAAAAATAATTAAAATATCTAGCTGTAAACAAACTTCTGAAAGAAAGTCTATAGAGTCTTGAAAGCTTATTTTCTTCTTTGTTTTGCAGTAGAGATTATCTTTTTCTTATAACATCAAAAAGATAAATGAACAAAAGGAAACTGATATTCTCTAGTATTATTAGATTCAGTTTTATTCATAGGTCTCTTCCGATTCCCACTGAACACACTTGTCATATTTTAACTCATTTTTTGTTAATTATGTCTTTCTTGCATATTACCAGTTTTATTTTGTGCCCAACATCTGTGATACGTGATATGGTCACTAACACACCAGCTGCCATCTGACTTCGGTAGATAAAATTTTGTACTTAAAATAAGACATAAAGGAGAAAGAGTCATCAGCTATGTACTGAAATTATTATTAAAAGATTGGATTTAAAAGCAGCTAATAAGTCATAAAGACAATATTTACATGGTGAAAAGCAAGAAGCAATTTCAAACTTAGAAAATAGTATGAAAGAAAAGCAAAGACAAGAGATTTCTAAAAAAAGAATGAAGACATAGACAAGATTTCATCATTATATTGAAGATATCATTAACAATATTTCTTCTTTACCCTCTCAAAAGATTTTGTGCCTCATAAGTCACTATGAATAAAGGCCTTAAAAACATCCTAGCCTCTTTCTCAGCAAAAATGAACACAGTAGGCCTGTGAGGAATTGGAAAACAAGTGTTTATAACTAAATAACTAAATAAATTAAGACAGAGAGCTTTTGGGAAACTGTGTCCACCTGTTGTTTTAAATAGCACATGAACCTCTAGGAAGCAATAGCCTCATCTTTTCTTAGCAAGGCAATCACAAGTTGTACTGTTCCTGCTATTTCATTTGCGATATACATGTTGTGAAGTTATGTCCTGCTTGGCCAAGGCATAATTAAGAAATTATGTGTCTGTTGGTGCTTTTACTATAAAAAATTTATTATCCCTGAATGACTCAGCAATTTCGTTTGTACCCCTTGATTTTAATGTATCCTCTTGTGTTAGGTACACTACAAAAAGATTTGACAAACATAAATACTTAAAGCTGCGCTTTTCGTCCACTACCCCTGATAGTTATGAAGGTCATATCATTCCCATTCAACAAATACTGGTACCTGAAAAGTCATGTCCTTCCTAGATAATGAACTCAGGCAACTCACATTCGGTGCTGAGGTTCCTGTGATAAGAGAGAATGCAAATGGCATTTCAGGACTCTTAACACCCTGAGCACTGCTGGTCCACAGAAGACCCTACTCTGAGTCCAGTTGTCACACCTGGATGAGTTCCGGCTCTCACATCTGGTAGTGTTTAGAATCTGGCTATAGGGTGCCCTTTCCGACCCATAAGCCACTAACACCAACAAAGCACCCAAATATGTTTTTTCCAGTCTTGTCCATTGTAGTTATACAATTAATTCTTATTCATTTGACCACAGTTAGTGGCTGTCATGTTATATCAATGGCACAAGGATTTTCTAAATTAACTCAGCTATATATATATATATGAATTACTAGAAAGTGTAAGTATTTATTTAAATATGCCAGGTTTATACTTAAAATTAACAGCTGGAGGAAAATTAGCCAAAAATACTATTAGAGGAAGACAAAATAAACTTTTTTATATAAATGTTCAGCTGTAAACAATGAAAAAATTGTAAGAGCAATTTCTCTGGTTTCTTATGCTGTGTTTTTCATAGCCTGCTATGATTGAATGGATCTTTTGTTCTTTCAAAGAAAGACTTCTCTGAAGCATGAATGTAGAATCTCTTGATAATAATTGTGTGGTCTAAACTATAAGACCTTTAGGAAGTGGTCTGAATAAATAACTCTGGAATTTTCAAATATATACATAAGTTTACTTAAATGAGAATTTGGGGTTCAACCACAGTCTCATGTCTAAAATTATTAAAAATGTAAAAGGTTATAATATTTAAACTCAGAAAATTGAAGTTTGAATATTTAATTTTAATAGTAAATCAAAACAACTCTGGCAGTATATTTTATGTCAAGATCATTCTCTTCTATATACACAAAAAAAGAAAAACTGACAAAAGTTCAATTAATCCTAAATAGGTAACTTTTGGTAATCTTTATTTAATTAATACATAATTTTAAATGCACTTACAATAGCCAAAATACTGCATTATACACTCAGTTGCAATGAAACAGAACCTATTCATTTACTTCTTCCATTTGTTCTTGTTCTTTCTAATGCTTTTTACTCCAGAGGCTGAAATCTCTTTAAGCAATCACGAATTTCTAATGTCATTACTGAAAGTATATGTTTAGTAAGAGGTGAAGAGAAGTTGTGTTTGCATTTCATTTAATTATTTTAGAACAGTGACAACTTCATCAAGAGTAATAGTACAAACCAAAGTTGATATATCTTTTTGATGAACTGCAGCAAAATAATTTATTTCTGGAACAGAAAGCTTAGTAAGCACAGATAAGAAAAAGATTTTTATGTTTCTACAGGTAAATTAGAAAGAAAAAAAATTTATTTTGTTTAAAAATACTTTTTTTTTCTCATATTTTATACTCACACTCTTGAAAGTCAAATCACTCTAAATTTTTTCATTAACTTCTCTTTGGTCTAAGAAACAGCAGAACTATAAAGACCTGAAAACATCTGGTCATCGGAGCAAATACACACGATTCAGACTAGGCTTGTGAACCTTGTTATTATGCCCTGGTCTTTATGGGTATGTTTACACTAGGAAATTAGATTATTCCTGTTGCTGTTCCTTGCACTGAAATGCGTCTGTGAGGATGCCGCCAGGTGTGACTCTGTTCCACGTCACATGAACTATTGCCAGGTATGGTTCAGGACTCAGAGCAGACTTGCTCTGAGCAGCCAGATTGCTCTGGAGAATGAGGGCTAATAAACATCAGTGGACACCCCTCTTCAGTCACAGCCCATGTCCAAGCGTGCTCTTAGGCATATTTGATTAACATGGATGCAGTCTTGGCACAGCTGGTGTAGTTAGTTCAGTAGGGTCCCACGTGTTACAGTCACCTCTTGGCTGCTTTGTAGCAGTGTCACTGAAATCTGGCCTCTGTTCAAAGAGTGAAAAGCAGTAGACTGATAGGCCAAACACATTTTTTCTGTACGCAAAAGGGTTCTGCTTTTTTTGAATGACTACACTGATCCTTGCTCACTGGCAGCACCTGTGGGGAAGCATGAGTTATTCCCTGAAGGTGAATTTCTCATTGACTATCTTGGTTTTCCTCTTTTAAATGACCAATATTCTCAAGCTTATGTATATATACATATTGCAGCGGTATGTCAAAGTTTTCTCAGAAAAAAAAAAAAACAAACAAAAAGAAAGGGAAAATGTGGATTATATTTCAAGTAGTGAATTATCAATGCAGAAGAAATGCCAGCATTTTTTAATTTTTCTTAAGCTTTATGACCAATGCAATTGGAAAAAAAGGAAATTCAATAACAAAATAAGCATAAAGTGTCATGTATGGATTACCTATACAAAATACCTTGCATGAGTTTCGCAAGGATTTAATTATGTCAGTGAATCCTGAGATACATGGCAGTAAACACTGTAAGTTTCACTTTAGTATTTTACTTCAAAAGTAGAACCCAGGTGATAGCTGCAGCTGTCTCCTTTGATAACACACGCAGGATCACTCTCAAGGAGAAAAGACAGCGCAGAAAGAACCGTGTATTGCAGAATACACCACCTAAGGAGTCTTTCTGCTGTGCCTTTTGCAATCGGATATGTCTGTCTCGTATTGGCCTCATAAGCCACCAGCGTGCCTGTAACAAATGTGGATAGAACCTTTCTAAATCTTCGTTCACGAAGCCTAGCCATGATGAGAACCCAGGTATAGAGATTCACATCCCTCCCTGAAGAAATCACCCAGAGTCAGTAAGATTACATAAGAAACTCCTCATCACCACTTCCTTACCTCTGATCTTTTTGTAAAGTCTCCATCTCTTTACAAAATAAGTCACTATGGATTTGCTTTTAGGAAGTAGCAGCACTTGACTCTCACTGAGGGTTAGTTACTTGTCTCTGACATGAAGAGGTCACATTTTCACATAACTGAAAAACAGCCTTGTCTCCACACTCCCAGGCTGTCTGTGCTCTGGTATAGCACATTTCTAGCTCCTGTTCTTCTCTGTCATCCATACTCTCAGCTTCTTGCTATTGAAATAGGAGGAAAGCTGCTTGCTCCAGGACTTTTCATTCCAAGGGACTGATTTCTGTCAGCTTCACCAATGTGCTCAAGTGTGTCTTAATGTTGGAATCCTCAAAAGAAGTTACTGAAGCATTTTCTTCTCAGTGAGACATTAAAAATAATAAGTCAAACACTAGTCATTTCTCCTCAAACCACAGATAGAGACATCTGAAATGCTGAAAGAGGGTGTTAAACAGTATTGAGAATAAAAATTTTGTTGTATAAATTACATCAGTCCCCAAAGACTCATAAAGTAGTTTCTAAAGCTGTTAGGTTTTTAAAAGGATATAAAACATAATAGACTGTACATTTATATTGCATCTTCTTCATCTGTTAGTTGGGCAGAGTTGAGGTTTATGAGGACACTAAAGAATAATTCTGCATCATAAAAATGTTATCACTATTTATTCTTTTAAACAATAAATATTTTACTTGGGTTATCTTAGGAAAGCAGTAATTAAATCTGAATGAAAATCGCTCTGTCTGTTATAAGAAACTAATGAGATTTCTTATATGAATAATAAGGTATAAAGAAAAAGTTATGCCTGTATAGAGACTAGACTAATACAACTCAAAAATTCTCATTCAACCATTAAGATTCCCAGACGGAATCTTAAAAAATTCTTTCATTATTTTGGTCAATTTACTTCAGTTACAATTCCAATGGCATTTAAAAGCAAACCTCAATTAAAGGTATATCATTTATTTTGAAACAACCAAAGCTACTTATCCTAAAAGTACAGAGTATCACTGACAGCTTTGAAAAGCTGTGATTCCCGTTATTTCTATCAGACATGATTATATTTTTCTTTGCTGTAGGAAAAACATAGTGATGAGTTTACTATAAAAATCAGTGTAGCACTATAATATAGATATTGACGGTATCAGTCACAACATGGGATCAACTTAATTGTGAACACAAATTCTACTTAATTGTAAACAGCAGATCCTGCAAAGAGCAGAGGAAAATGCATTTCTGTAAGTACTTTCCAGAGCTACCCTGTGGTAAAAGAGCAGGTATAAATGTTAAAATTCAATACTACAATCTCTAAAGTGGAATTCAGCGATCCCAGAGAGAAAGAAATCAAGCCTCAAGGAACATACACTAGGAAATGTAACTCCTCTTGTAAAAAAAAAAATCAATTCATAAATCATGTGTCTTTCCTCATAAACTAGATGTAAACTCCTCCTGAAGAGCTCTGAATTCTATACGACCTTGCCTGTTTGTGTATTCTCAGGCTCTAAAACTTTTGTTCACTTAAAAAAATCCTGCTTGAACTTCTCTGGACTTGTAAGAAATCAGTAGCTGCTTCTAGGCAAAAGAGCAAACAGAGATTTAATAAATTGCTTTAAATAAATTTTAATATGATGGAAGATTCACCTGGTGTATACCTACACATAGCATACAGAGGTATTTATTTCTTTATTACACTACAGCCTAAAAGTTTCCCACTTTCATTTTTCTACCAGGTAGGGCAACACATAAATCTCTGGGATTATATTACTGATGAAGTCATAGGGAAACTAGACAACTCCCTGGTGTCCTTGTAAGGAGGGTACAGTCCTTAGTCAGGGAGATGACAGGAGCCAAATACATTTTTTATATTGTTCATACGTATTCCTCAAGCTTGCTTCCAACTAAATCATTTCTTTATTTGTTAAAGCACAGCTAAATAATATGAAACTGTATTTCATGGTTGCTACAGCCAACTAGCTGCCCCCAATATTCATGTCTTCAAACAGTCCCTCCTGGTTGTTATTATGAGGTTTCCTTGTTGGTTCCTTCACCACTTGCATCAAAAGTCCTGGGGGATAACAAAAAAAAAATCTTTATTCAGTAAATTAGTATTTTTATGGAATTATCCTAGTGTTAAATTTTCCAAACACTTTAAGCAATGCTAGCTAATATTTCTTTGTCCTTCCTCTTACAAGCAAGTAAGGAAACAAGATTGTGAGTCACAAATTCTTAAACCAGAACCGCTCATGTTTATAATATATCCTGCTTCCATAAAAAACACAGGGTGAGGAATTACATCTGATAAATTCTGAAGCAAATCTGTGACTTCTGAGTAAGAAATAACTCCTTATTTAGAAGTCTTTAAATCTAAAGTTAAAGCTCACACTCCATCTCTGGGTAATTCAGGGGCTGATTGTTACAGTGATTTTTTTTTTTTAATATGTCCTTGGATAAAATGGATCCAGTTTCTGGGATGAACTTTTATGTTCTGGAAAATTGATTTATTCTATATGTAAAACTCAGTAAACCTGGGAGTGGAAACTACTAATCTGAGCATTCAACCACTGTCTGCCTGACAACACTGACAAGGTATAGAATGCCATTGTCGTCACAGTTTCATATTAATTCCTAAAATAATCTGAAGATTTAATACATGTGCTCTAGATTCATCACTGTTTTTCAATTTTTCCATACCTTAAAAAGAAATTTTTACCATTACAGCCTTTTTTGTTAGTTTATACATTTAACTTGACTTTTCCCTTGTATAGTTTTTGTCTTACAGGCCTACGAAAGAATTGAGCTACTGGGGAAAGAAAACTATATGTTCAGAACAGAGGACGAAATTATTTCTAACAGATTCTTGAATATTGGCTAAGAGGTTAAAAAATAACCTGCAAGTAAAGTGGCAAGAGCTGGTGAATGGTGAGCTAATGAACTAGAACTAAAAACTGGTCATGTTGACCACACTACTCGTCTGAGCGGGCATAAAATTCTGTTGTGTTCACGTAAGTGCTGCACAGCTATGTAATGATGAATTTAGCTGATAAATCCAAGAATATACTAAACATATAGTAAATTAAACTCTAATTCTATGAGGCCAAGAACAGAACTCTAATTGATCAAATTGTTGCAAGGACTACAGCCAATGAGCTTGTTGGCTTTGTGGTTTTTAAATTCCAGGGTTAGTTTATGACTTTCTTTTCTGGTAGACAGGCACACTTCTGTAATATTTCTTTGTATTTTAAGAGTCTCCTGGTAGGTTTAAGGGGCTATGCATGGTCAAAGATTGGTAATAATAGATATTTGTCCAAGAAAAGTTTTATACTGAACTGCTGTTTGTTTTGATTTAGACTCTCTAATCATGGAAGAAAAAAATTTACAATTCCCCACGTAAAATCAATTAGCATAACAAAGTGGATTAAAAAGATTAAGAAAGTGCAGAAGAATAAACATAAAATTAAATCAAATAGGACATTCTTAAATAAAATATTCTAGAAATATTCATGAAAATTGAAGGGGACCTGCAGTATTAGAGAACATAAACTGTCTTCAAGGGGAAATTTTGCTGTAGAGCAATTAAGACATTTCCTTGATATTATTGTACCTCTAAATTATTCCATCTACCAATCAGTTTTGTGAAAGTAGGAAAATGAAAGCTAACCTTAAAATAAAAATAAAATGAGCTACCTTGAATTCTGAGGCAGTACAAGGCAAATGAAAACCGAAATGTTGCACAGCAGAGCAAGGAACTAAGAGTTTCATAGATTTTCTAGAGAAGTACAGTAAAATAATGGAAAAATAAACCGTGGCAGGTCTTTTAAAGACCATTTTGCTGTTGTAGTGTTTCATCAATTTTATCAATAAAAAATGAATACTGATGTTAGAATTTGTTTTGTCCCCAAAAACAGTGCTAAACCATCCATACCATAACAGAATTATACTCTAATTTCTAAACTACACCTTTAGTTTAATTGTGTTATCTTATCCTATTTGTTTGAATTACAGGGAACAAGGAGCAGAGAAGATTCTTCACTATCTCTTCACAGTAGCATCTCATGCATTTTGAAACCATTAGCATGTTCAGCCATCAGTCTTTGTTTCTCTTAACAGTGCTACTTTCATAATTTTTCACCATATGCAATTTTTCTAGCCACCTAATCATATCTGCTGCTTTCCAGCAGGTCACACCCTAATTTAGGTGTTCCTATAAAACTGAACTACACACACTACCTGGTTCAATAAAAACACATCACAAAATAGAGAATGAAATGCATGGTTTTTTACATTTGAAGATTTTGGATCTAAAGATAAAAGGGCAGAATTAAGCTGACCAATTGTACACACCCAAAGTAAAGATGTTTATATGTGAGCTAGTCACTCTAGGGTATCTTTAGTAAGCCTTATCAATAAAGGATTTGCCTTCTATCCCAAGAGAGACTAAATTCCAAAGATTTAGAGTTAATTTAGAAGTATTTGTTGGGAAAAAATTAAATATTCCCCAGAGAGACTGTGTCTTCTCTTTGATTATACAGGGAGTTAAAAGTTACTTGCTGAAAAGTACATCTCTATTTTTAGTCTGATAAAACCTAGCCTGTGTGCCCCTACATATACATATTTTTGAATCTCTTATCTTGTCTCCAGAATTTCAGGTTGTTTTTTTTTAAATCTCCAGCTGTTATAAATAAAACAATCCAAACCAACCAAACAAAGAAACAAAAATAATTAAAGGAGAGATATATTTAATGGAAGTATGAGTTCTATTCCCATCTAAATTTTTTCTGAAATGAATGAAATATAGCTATTTTTCTGAGATACCTGGCAACAATGACATTATTTAATGATAATTCAAAATGCTAACATTAGTAGTTCTTTATCCTTCCTATGAAAAAGATGTAAGAACACACATAATCCACAGTTTAATCTAATTTATTCTTTTGATGACTTACAGGGGCAAACCCTGGAAGAAGTCTTTAATTATTTCCACTGATTAAATATCATCTGGGGTAAATATATACCTTTTAACTCAAATATATTAACGCTAAGACATGCTTAGAGAACCCTTTACTCCAAGCCAACTCTGCTTCCGTTTCAGCATACAACAGAGCAGATACGGAATGTAGTCATTAAGGACAAGACCTGCCTGTACTTTTTACCAGGGTACCTTGCTAAGCCAGAGTATCACAATTGAAAGTAATAGCTTTGCTATATTTTCCAGCCATCCTTGCTCATTTTTCAATACTTTCCTTACTGAAGAACACATCTTATCATAGATATTTTAATTTTACCTGCTAGCAGGAGTCCCACAATGACTGCTGATGATAAATGTTGTTTTACTGTAACTACTACCTGTAACTCTTATGAAGAGGTAAATTCACCCTTCCTTACTGTCTACATTTACCAATATGTGTATGGGCAATATACCTCCTGATGTGACGGCTATATTTATGTAAGTAAAATGCTTAAATCCAGTACATGGGTCCAAATAGTCGTCAAATCATCTATGCTCTTCAAATTTTTATCATCTATGGCAAAGTTTTGACCCCTGCCAACTAACAAACTCCTTAACATTAGATAAGGCTTAGTTTATAACGTAGCAAGGATTCAGAATAATCCCCAACAGAGGAGGGAGAAAAAAAGAATTTGCTAGAATATATAAAATTTTTACTGTATCAGATAGCCTTGGCCCACATAATGGTTGCCTGTTCATTTTATTCGGTGCCAAAATATGATAGGAAATGTCATCCTTTTAAAAAGCTGGTATTTCTAGGAGACCTCTGTTTAAAATGCATTTGTGTATGTGTTTTTAAAACAGTTTAGGGGGTTTTAAAAGAACTAGAGGAGAAACGTTTCAACCAGCTGAAAGAAAAACTGCTTGTGCTCCATATTTGTATTCCCAGATCAGATTTATAAAGCAAAGACAAAAGGAATTAAAGATAAAAGAAATTAAAGAAAACAAAACCAGAGAAATTTTCAAGTGGTAAACATGAATCTGTTTATACAGAAGAGTTGCATCCTTGTTCCTTCCTGAGCTTTTAATAATGAAAACATTAATGGTAATGAAGCTGGAAAGATCCCTGGGCATAGCTATTGGGTATATACCAAACAGGGACAAGTATGCCATATCTCTGCCAGATGTTATAGTTGCAAGGAAAAACAAGCTGCAGGTCTTCATTGACTGTTTGATGAAAGAATTGCTGAAGGGAGGTTAGCAACAGGGTGGAAAAACTGTCCCTTGGGCTAAAATATGCCAACAACTCTGTAATTCTTCAGCAGAAATGCACTCTGCTTTTAAGTTCCACAAAACAAATAACCTCTTCCCAGTCCTCAATTACAATCAAGTGTGATAATGTGTTTCTGGATGGTTTAAGTGGAAAAATGTTGATCAGGGCTGACAGTTTAGTGGCTGTTTCCATACTGTCACTGAGGTCTTCAAAAATATAAACTGTGAGTGCAGCTTCTGGCTGGTAGTTGGAGTATAGCTCATCATTCAGCACACTAATGAGTACGTTGTGCTTATATCTTCCAAATCAGACATGCTTTTAAACATACTATGAACTCCGGTGCAATGACTTGATGTAAGTATAAAACAGTGTGCTAATGACTTACTTACAATAAATCAAAGTAAAATTTGGAATACAGGGTGTTCAACCTGAATATGAGGAAAAGTTTCTTTACTGTGAGGGTGACAGGAATAGGATGCACAGAAAATCTTCACAGTGGAGTGTCCTTCAAAGCTGCCTGGATGGGATCCTGTGCAACCTGCTCTGGGTAAATTTGCTTTAGGAGGAGAGTTGGACTAAATGATCATGAGAAGTCCCTTCCAACCCCAGCCACTCTGTGATTCTGAAATAAAATTTGAGAGGGAAGGACATGACATAGACAATACCTCTTAGAGCATTTTGCTACCAGAAATGTTAACTAAATAGCCCTATCCTCCATTCCTTCCAAGCATTTATCAAAAACACAGTAACAGATGTGGGAACCATAAACAGTGGAAAAGTAGTCAACGGGATCTTCTTTCAATTTTAACAAGTGTTATTTAATGCATTTTTCCCATATCTGTGAAAAGCATTTTCTGTTTGTACTCAGTTCATCAGAGTGTTGCTTGCAAATATGCTACAGAAAAATACATCTGGAGTATATGCAATGGACCAGATTGCAGAGGAACAGAAGTGTCTACAAACCCACTTACAATCTGGGAAATTCAAAAAATTGTTCACAGACCCAGTTAAAAACAAAGCAAGCAATGTTAGCTGATATATGTTAGCACAGAAGACCTTAAACACAAGCATGTTTTAATTTCAACACAAATGTGTTACATATTATTTCTATAGAAATTATTTTATACATTCATCACCTGCAAGTTTAAGTCTCCCATCCATAACCACGGTGAACTTCTAAGCATATCAGTAAGAACTCTTAGGGAAGAAAGAACTTCAGTGTATTTTAAAAAGTCATTACCATGAAATTTGCTTACTTCAGTAGCATGTACTTTAGATTCTGCTTATTTACCCAACCTATGCCTACCATTTTAAAATTATGCATGCAGAGTAAATCTGCGGAAAAAAACCAAAACCTAGGTTATTATAAGGACAGTGAACAATCACAGTAGAAAATAGATGAGCATAAGAAAAAGACCTGAAATAATGATTCTTCTTTTAGCCAGTATTCATTGAATTAGGAGAGATTGGAATAATCTTTACAAAGTGAATAAGGGAACTGATGCATGGAAATAATTCTCTCATTTGCTTGACATTTTTAATTCAACCCACAGGGAGTTTTAGCAGTCTCGGGATAATCTTGATTTCGTATGAAAGTCACGTCAGCAAGTAATGTGAATCCAGAGACCTTGAAAAACAGTTTCTTGTACTGGATGCCCATGTTGTCAGTTTCTTAAAAAAACAAATTTTGCAAAAATTTGAAGAAGTACCTAGAGGGTAGATTGTATTTAAAGTAACTAAGAAAGTTAGAGGGTGAAAGTTTCTTTTCTTCGTGTTTTTTTTACTGAAGATACCCGAGATATCTAAAGAGTTATATCCCTTCCTCTCTTTCTTTAGTTAGCTCATTTAATGAAAAAGGGAAGCAATACATTCTCTTCTGTGTGAGTACACTCCCTATGGTGTCATTGATTTTTGTGTATCTCTCTTTATTGCCTTCAGAGAGATTCTGTTGTATGTTTTCCTGATGTTGTATTCTAGCAGGACAGATCCAGTAAGAGATAATTCAGATGTTCGGGATATTCAAGAAATTCTTTTATAAGGTTCATCCTAACCCTCTATCAATCATGAGTACTTTTCAGACTATTGATAGTATTTCAGATTTGATATGTTGTCCAACATGTCAGATTTACTTTTTCAGTTTTTGGTTCATTCAGTTGAAATTGAAGCAGATCAACATCAAACACAGTGAAAATTCTCTGTATTTCAGTACACCACTGCATTCAAGTCTGGCCTTGTACTGAGAAGTGCTTTATGGTATATAGATGTATACCAGGGCATGTAACTACAGGAACTATTCTTCTATTTTCAGAACTGAGGGTTGTAGAAAATTTTCATTGCTATTATTATTACATATTGAGGCATTGTCAGTCTGGAAAACCATCTAGGTTGGCTGCATGCCTGCAGAGGAACTCAAGATCAGCTCAGAACTCTAGGCAATTCACAGAACGGAAGCTGGAACAAGCTGTAGCAGGAAATACTTCTCAACCTCTACAAGCCACACTGCTTCATCAGTCATTATAGAGGCAAATGTTCTCCTCCATTCAATCCACACATATTAGCAAATGATGTTATATCATAATAAAACAGGACAAGGCAGGAAATTTCTGCCTGATTGTTACAGTTCTCACTCATGTTGCTCACATTGTCAGTAGCAGTTTCCCTCTATTCTTTTTCCACCTGTCCTTTCCCACCATACTCCTCACATCAGAATGGGTTCTGTGCCTCACTAGTCTGACAGTAAGAGATCTTTCAACTTGCAACTTAAATTTTTCTTTGGCTAGCAAAGCGTGCTCATTTTTTATTCAGTTTATGAATTTTTTTTAGCCTCAGAGTTTTTCCCTTTGAAATTTTTTACAAACTGTAAGCATTTACTGTCTTATTCTTATTTTGCTAACTAAACAAGTTATTATAAGGAAACTCTATCCCTCATCATCTTAATAGATATTTTTTCCTCCTTCTTATCAGTGTGATTTGAAAAAATCCAATATGAAAAAACAAAGGTAAAATAAGAAAAAAAAAGAAATTGATAATATCAAAATTACTTACATTTTGGCATGATATAGACTTACTGATGCACTCTCCAAAACAGATTTTCTGTTTTAAATAAAAGTAATTTATAAATTTGCATTCACTATCCAATATTATATACAACACTTTTGTTATATATAAAGGAAAAACTAACTCCCTTTTCTCTTTTCAGCTATGCTATATTTATTTCTCCTTCATCTTCTTAAAGGAAATGCAATGCAAAATACATCCATAAGTATTTTTCATGTGAATATTGAAACTCAAAATTTGCAAATATGTGCAAGACTGGTGAAAGAGAATTGCTTAGTGCTTATGCACTTCCTGCTGGCCAGAGTAGGCTATAAAAAGACTGGAAGGTATAAACATAAAATGTAAGATATTTTCTTTTGAATAGGAAAGCAGAAAATCCATTCAATCACTTGGCACACTAAATGTCATTTTCTTATCACTTTATCATGACAATCCATAAGATTCGGCATGGAATCTGGGAATAACTTCCTTTTGCTCAAAGGAAAAATAAAGCTGAATTGGTATTTTGGCATTAAATCTCATAGCAGCTCTGTAACTTGGCATTTACTGCACATCCTTGCATTGATTTAGCATTTCTACCCCCATAATATTTCTTTTTCCTAATGCTTGCCTATCTCCCATTTTAAAACAATTTATATTAGTTGCTGCTTTTGTCACCATTGGTTTTTCATTGCACATACAATATTGTCCCAGTTGCAACACTGTATTTAAGGTTCTGTCAGGATTTTTGTGCTACAACATTATTTTCTTGGATTCATAATTTAAAAAAAGATCCTTTGGTTGAGATGCAACGCTATTGCAAATTTTCAGGTAGCAAAATGGTTATTTTTTTAATCCTACTTTTAATTATTTCTTTTAAGTATTAGGAAGAATATCTCAAATAAGCAAGTAACGATGCATATATTTGAACTTTTTACTGTGAATACTTATTTTTTTAATCTTATCTTAACTTTGTGATTCTTATTCATACTAAATAGTACGATTTATTTCCTCTGATTTCACTATCTTCATGCAAAAGTATTCTAAGTGGTCTGCCCTCTAGAAGTAATGATAAAAAGAAGTATAAAAATAGGTTTCTTTAAGGTTAGCAGACATTAACATGTATAATTATACATTAATTAGTATAAGCTGATACTCCAAGTGAAGAAAACCTAGATTAAACCCAGAAGTTTTTCTTAATAAGTAAAGACTGTAGTACATCTTTAAAGGACTGAACAGGAAAGAGAAAGGAAGAAATATGTATGGGTTATATAACACATTTCTAAGCTCATAAAAAAGTCTCTGTACTTGAAAAACTCGGTTTCATTAATCAAAAAACAAAGGTCCCTTAATATAGGAAGAACTTGACCTATGCCTGAAATATCTTTGCTCCTTCGCTTTTCTGCCATTTCTTATAGTGTCAGCAAATTCACATAGGCCTAATATTGAGGTATACACATTGCAAGAGAGAATCTAGGATTGTTTTAACAGCAATGTTAAAGGGATGTTTGGGGATTTATTTAATATAAAAATGGTATCATTTAAACATTAGTGGTTCAAAAATATGAAATAAAAACACCAACTGTATTTCCATTTTTTGTAATTAGAAATTTCAGTATCAAAACCCAAGAAACAATACATATGACAGAATTAATTAGATTCCTTCATAGATGTATCAAAATCTAGATAGAAACGTTTGTTTCCAGAATTAATATAAATAATTGGATTGCACCGTTCTTGCCTTCGTTAGTACTGGATAGTCATTAGAAAGATACAGATGAAAAACAAGGAATGTCACATCATTTGGAAACAATTTCAAAAGAATTCTCTGTTTCACTGTTTAGTCATTCCCTAAGTGAAACAAACTGTACTTTTGGTACTGGCCTAGCATGCATGAAACAAATTAACAACTGAATAACAATGTTTAATTAAGGATAATAGATATATGTCAATATTTGGAGATAGTAAATATGCATGTAAGTAGATTAATAACAAGTTGTCTTTTTTTAATAATAATTTAATAATAATTTATTATCATCATTAAATGAAATACTGTTAATACAACATTTCTTTCCACTTTCTCCAAAATATTATGCCTCATCTCTTCATTTTGGGGTTCTTTTTAGCTACAGAAAATCTGATTTGTCTGAATTTTGCATAACTGAAATCCAAATGTTTATTTCTTTGCATGATTTTCCCACGGTTCTTTCACAATTATGCAATCTTTTCTTTATCTATATATACAGAGGTATGTATATATATTACCCTGCCTGAAATTGTTTCATTGCAAATAAACTTCTGCAAAGATCCTCTGGCAAAACATTTTGTGGGGCACACCTTATTGCAAAATAATTTTTCATTCTAATATAAGGTGAAAATCGCTTTTTTTTCCAAATAATTTTCCATAGTACATCACAAAGTATCTTATCTCTATTACCATTTCTCCTTTACAGTATTCTCTCATAATTATATAAAAAATGTTTTTCTCACTTTAGTACTTTTTGCTTTCACTGGACTGTGAGGTGTCTATGGTCAATAAGTGTTCCTGCTTCCAAAGTAACCCTGGAATTTAGTTTCACTGATTTTAGGAATTTTATGCACAACTAAATGAAGAATACAATCTCAGTGCCACTGATCAAAACAATTTTAATGACACCAATACATGTATTTCTCTTGAGTTTGGGATAAATGTGTTTCTAATATTTAATAGCTCATTGAGTTAACACTGTAATACGGCAAGTCTGCAAGACAGTATAGCTAAATACTGTAGATGTAGACATGTGGTAGATTCTGCATGAGTTTTGACCTCTATTTTGTAGAGTGGGAATGGAAAAAATAAAAATCTGTAGCCTTTTGTAGTAAGAGAAGAGAAGGGCTAACTCAAGAAAGTCAATAGTCACGGGTTTAATTTACATCAGTATGAATCTTATTTTTAGAGATGTTTTGAAGAGTGACAGTCAGTCATGTCACTGAATGTTTTCCCTCATGTTCAAGGAACTTTATTTTCATTCTTCATATTCTTAGAGCAGTTAAAAACATCCAGACAACACCAAAAAGGAGTTTAATTTTACCTCTAACTTCTTGAAAGGAAGCATTCCAGAAAATTAGAGACAAAAGAAGAGGAGGTTTATTTGGGACTGGTTTCACTTTGAGTGGGTTCTTTTTCTGATAAAAAAATGTATTATTCCAGTTTTGATAACACAAGTAAGAACATATCTTTTCCCTCAACTGAGATTGTAAAGCTAGGGTCTAACTCAAGGTGACAAGATTTTCTAACTCTGAGTTAGGGGACCAGAGTTGTGAGTTGAGGACAAGAACTCAAATTTTTGTTTATTTTTCTTGTCATGAATATGAACTAATCAGGGACAGTATCATAGTTATAAGTGCACTGAACTGCCTGTTACCACAGGCACTTCACCTGACGAGGTCTCAAGACAGAATTCTGTAACAAATTCATTCTGCTTTAGCTAAAGTTGACTTCAAAGAGGTTCTGCAAGTTATCCTGGGGCTGAGAGAGGCCTTAAATTTCTGAAATAGGCCCTTGCCTGTGAAGCTTAATTCATGTAACAGCTTTCAAAACAAGTTTTTCCTGTGCTTTAGAGACCTATTTTGTCAGTAGACGAAGCTGAAAACACACCCTTTAGCTGAATTTAAAGCCTGGTAAGCATTGGAGCAGTATAAATAATATACTTTTGTTTTGATGGCTGTGTTCGCATGGCAAGGTTTTGGTAGCAGAGGGACTACAAGGATGGCTTCTGTGAGAAGCTGGCAGAAGCTTTCCATGTGTCTGCCAGAGACAATGCCAGCTGGCTCCAAGATGCACCCACTGTTGGCCAAAGCTGAGCCCTTCAGTGATGCTGGTAGTGCCTCTGTAATAACATATTTAAGAAAGGGAAACCATTTCTGCACAGCAGCCAGGAGAGGAGACACCAAGGTCAGTGAGGAAGGTGGGGGGAGGAGTTGCTCCAGGTGCCAAAGCTGAGCTTCCCCTGCAGCCCATGGAGAAGCCCACGGTGAGGCAGCTGTGCCCCTGCTCCACACTGGAGCAGACTCCTGGCAGAACCTGTGGAGAGAGGAGCTCATGCTGGAGCAGGTTTGCTGTCAGGACTTCTGACCCCATAGGAGACCCACACTGGAGGAATGCATTCCAGGACTGCACCCCGTGGAATGGACTCACACTGGAGAAGTTTGTGAAGAACTGCAGCCTGTAGGAAGTACCCACATTGCAGAAGCTCATGGAGGACTGTCTTCTGTGGGAGGGACCCCACACCAAAGCAAGGGGAGAGTGTGAAGAGGGAGGAGCAGCAGAGACAATGTGTGATAAATGGACCACAACCCACATTCCTTCTATCTGCACCCTTTGATGGGGAGAAGGTAGAGATATCCAGAGTAAAGTTGAGCCTGGGAAGAAGGACAGGGTGGAGAGATGTTGTTTTTAAGAATTGGCTTTATTTCTCATTATCCTACTCTGATTTGATTGATAATAAATGAAATTAATTTCCCAAAGTTGAGTTTGTTTTGCCTGTGACACTAATCAGTGAGTGAGGGCTCTATTCCTGTCCTTACCTTAAGGTAAGGACATGAGTCTTTCATTGTATGTTTCTTCCCCTGTTGAGTTGAAAAGGACAAGTAATAGAGTGTCTTGATGGGCACCTGGTGCCCTGCCAAGGTCAACCAACCACCCGGCTGAAACAGGAAAATAAACATGAACTGTTTTCCACAATGAAAATATAGTTATGATTTTATTGTATTTAAAATATTTTATTTAGTTCTAAGTATTTAGCTCCTATCTGCATAGAGTTTAAGACTGAAAACACTTTCACTATTGTTTTTGAAAGGTGAATGCAAAAAAAGAAATTTTCTTCTCTGGATTTCCAGGTGAAACTATTTGAAGAATTCAAGTGTAAAAGAAATCTAAGTAGACTTTTTTGTTTGTGTTTCAGTATTGTTGCTATAATATCATTACCAACTGGAAAAAATAATTCATTTCATAGCTTGAGGAGGTGTAAAAAGATACTAATAGTAAATTAGGGACTTGGTTTTAACTCTTATGCTTATTTCAAAACTCTAGATTATATTAGAGATTTTTAAAAAACTAAAAACAAACAAACAAACAGAACAAAACAAAAAAAAAAACTAAAGAGAAATGCCAAAGAACTGAAAAAAGATAGTCTAATATTGTCTTTGATATATCTGAAAAACAATTTCTGTTTATGGTAATTTAACAAATTTCACTGAGTTGCCTAGATGAAGAAGACTAATCTATTTGAAATATTATATTATATTTGCTGGCAGAAAAGTGACTGTATTTTCATACATTTATTTTTGGTAAACATAATATAAGAAATCTCATGGCTTGCATATGTTTATTTGAGAAATTAAGTAATTGTTATTGTACATTGCTGTAAAAAAGCTGGACAAATTGAAAAACTAAAAAGATTCAAGTGGGAATAAAAACTGGGAAATACATTTAAGACACAATTTGAACCAGAGCAAACCAGAGCAAAGTTTTACATAACTTAAGACTAAATAAACATTAGTGTTTCGCTTTGCTTGACCAAATTCTGAAACATGGCATAATTTTTGAATGTTTGCTAAAACTTTCATTGCAATGCAGGTTTTGGTTGATTTTTTTTCGTTTTCATCCAGGCAAGCAATTGATTTAGCCAGTTCCTGTGAAAATTGGTTTACAATATCTACAGGCATATTTAGATACTGAAACACTCCATTTTTATTTCATGCACCAGAGGCAAGAATGCTTTAGTAAGTTGAATTATCTGAATTAATTCCAAGGATCTGGCATATTTATTTTCATCTTACTAGAAGGGATAACTCATTTAGGTAAACAACTCATTGGCAAAAGTGTCCTAGAATAATACATAATGACATACATCCTATTAAGATAATGCGCTCCAACATTTGGTTCTCAGAACATGAACATTCGGAGCATTCTGATTCAGAAGTTGATTATATTCAGACCAGATACCAGGGACTGTATTTTTCTGTATTTATTTAGACTGTTTTGCATGGCTAATCATCTCAAGCTAAAATTATTCAGGCTATTCAACTCTTCAAGTCAGCCACAGATGATTATTTTCTTTGTCTACAGCATGACATAGTTGAGTGACAAAAGTGTCTCCCGAGAGATTTGAGGACATTTTATCCCTTCATGTCAGCAGGAATCGTAAACATATGCTCAAGGTCAGAAAATAGACACAAGCGTATGGTGTTCAACACAGTGCATGGTGCACTGTATAGTGTGAGGTAAACATAGTCTTATTCCCTCTTACCAAATGTGCACAGTGGCAGCCTTAGTGCCGTTCTGAACAAGAAGAGAGACAGAGAGTGATGCAAAGCTGTTTGACCTGACATGAAGAGTAAATGCTTCACGGGCTCTCCACCTCCCATTTTAAAGTTTATTCCAGCAATTAGGCTGAAATATATGCCAACACCTTTCACCTGCCGTTTGGTGTTCCATCATCCCCATTTCACCACTGGCGAATCAGAGCTCAAATCAGTCCAGCAGCCTAATTACCTAGGTAGCCTCATCTCCTCAGATGGTAGAGAGACAACAGGTTAGCAAAGGCATATAGTGTTTTTGGAAAACTCCATAAAAAAGTATGGCGTAATAAACACCTGAAGAAAAGCACCAAGATCAGTGTTTACAGAGCCATAGTGCTGTCTACTCTCTTATATGGTTCCGAATCATGGGTCATCTACCGCCAGCACCTGCGTCTTCTAGAACGCTACCATCAACACTGTCTCCGTACAATCCTAAACATCCACTGGTCAGATTATGTGACCAATACATCAGTTCTAGAACAAGCAGCAGTCACAAGCATTGAGGCCATGTTGCTGAGAACACAGCTGCGATGGGCTGGGCACGTCTCCAGGATGAAGGACCACCGCCTCCCTAAGATCTTGGTTTATGGTGAACTTGCCACTGGCTGCCACAAGAGAGGAGCCCTGAAGAAAAGATACAAGGACTTCCTGAAACAACATCTCAGCCTTGGCCATATTGATCACCATAACTGGTCTACTCTGGCCTCCAATCGGGAGGCCTGGAGACACACCATCTATAACGCTGCTGTCTCCTTTGAGAACACACGCAGGATCACTCTCAAGGAGAAAAGGCAACGCAGAAAGAATCGTGTCTTGCAGAATATACCACCTAAGGAGTCTTTCTGCTGTGCCTTTTGCAATCAGATATGTCTATCTTGTATTGGCCTCATTAGCCACCAGCGTGCTTGTAACAAATGTGGACAGAGCATTCCTAAATCTTCGTTTGCAAAGCCTAGCCATGATGATGATGATGCCAACAGATGTAAGAGCAGGTCTGTTGCCTAGTTGTGGAGAAGGAATTACTTCTTCACAACGTGCACTATATTTAGTTCCTAGAAGTGTTTTTCACCAGGAAAATAGACACTAAATATTATTAATATTAATAAGCTTATGCCACTTTTATATTTTTCTGCCACTATGCCTGTTTAAAGACACAATCTCTCTCTTCCTCTCTCTCATGAACTAGTATGTATAACTGTTTAGGTTTAATTTCATAATGCACATTAGGCTAGGGTCAGTTTCCATGTTTTAGTGATCCAACCAATCTACACCACTAGAAGGATAAAGACTATGCAATCATTGAATATTTCACTTGGGATTTCATAACTGAGTTGTTTCTGGAACACTAATCCTAAACCCAATGTTAACAATAGCTTAACAATAGTCCTAACCCCTACCCTACCCTAAATTCCAGTCCTTAACTCTGACCTCCAGTCTTAACTATAACATTAATGCTAATCCCTAACATGAACCTGACGCTAAGCCTTGGTGCTAATGGTAACCTGAGCTCCTAATCTAAACCATAACCCTTAAAACTAACCCTAACCCTTAACCTTAACTCTAGCCCTAGCCCCAACCCTAAGCTAGTGACCTTACAAACAGTATCATACATACATCAGGTGAGTGCACAGCAAATAACCAGCTCCCTAATGTGGACTGCAGTATGTTAGATATTACAAATAGGTTCTTCTCCCACAGGGTGGTTGAGCACTGGAACAGACTCCCCAGGGAAGTGGTCACAACACCAAGCCTGACAGAGTCCAAAAAGTGTTTGGACAATGTTCTCAGGCATATTGTGTACTCTTGGGGTGTCCTGTGCAGGGCCAGGAGTTAGACCTGATGATCCTTGTGGGTCCCTTTCAAGTCAGGATATTCTATTATTCTATGATTCTAAGAATATCGGAGAAAATTATTTTCTTCCATAAATATTAGTAGATCACTTCACTTTGCATAAATCAGTCTTCAAGTCCAAATGCATCTGTTTTTACCTCTATTCCAAACACACTAAGTTTGCTAGATCTTTCAGATGTGAGGAAATGCCTTGTGTTCTCTCATCATTCCGTTTCAACTGTATCAACTGATTTTACAAATGTATTCTGCCTTCCTACAGTCCTTTCCTAATTTTTTTTCCTCAATATTGACTTACAGAAAATTTCTCAAAGCTCTACAAAAGATCTATAGGGGACAGGATGAGGGATTTGAAGTACTTGACAGGGAACAAGAAGATTGCTGTCCAAAGCCTGTAGCATAGAAATGGACTGAGTCTGATCTAAAGACACTGACATGTAGAGAAAGACCTTAGCTTCATGCACAAGAAGGTGAGCAAAATAAGATTAGATTATTGAGCTCTATACCAAAAGAGTAGGGGGAAAAAAGCAAAGAATTTTCCTAGGTGGATGTAAATCCAAAAATGCCAATTAGAATTTTCCCCCTAACAGAAAAAAAGTCACAGCAGAACAGTCAGCATGTTGTTAAAATGTCCAAGCTATAAATGCATTTACTTGGTTTCATAATTATAGGCAAAATAATTTATGGCACAAAAGACAATTTATGATATGTATGCAGCTTGACACAAGTAGCAGGAATTACTCAGAAGATTTTGCTGAAGCCAGGGTTGCTTAAAAATAGATGACCTGAAAGCATCTGGAGAAAACAGTGAAATTAAGATCTGCCATCTTGAGGAGTTTTTTTGGAAGGTTACATTTGGCAAGAATGCTGATGAATATACAAATTTATGCAATGTGTCAACTGCATTCAACTGCATTGACATTTTTGAAATTAGTTATTAGAGAATCTGCTGACAAGGAGCACTGTAAGGACACAACAATTAAAAATGAAATAAATTTATAATGTCAGACAGCAAAATTACAGCATGAAGAACTGATAAAAAAACCCAAGTATTACACTAACAGCATTAACAATAAAATATGCTATTAGTCATTCAGTGGGAACTACACAGAGAGAAATAGACTTTGACTTGTGCTGGTTTGAAATGAGGTTTAGATGCCTAAAGCAGTTTTGTATTCTGGTCCATGGCGTTTAATGAACACATGATGGCAAAAGAAGGAATATAAAAGAAATACAGTAAAGGTACATAGAAATATGAGGATTGATCTCTATTTTAGGATGTCAGAGTATAGCTTTTCACAGTTTAATATTACAGGCATTACTTGTAGACAAAAAGAATCCTATAGCAGTAGCGTCTGATCTTGTAAACCAAGACAGAGTGCATTACCGACAGAAATTTCTGTTGCATGAGTTTGCTTTTCTCTCTATAAAATCAACATATTTATACCTTTTAAAAATATATTTATTTTGGTGAGCTGTTCATTTTATAATTTGAGCTGCCAAATAATGCATTTTCAGTAGTCAGCTTGTAGTTTCCTTTGTGTCAAACATACTTTTGGTGTCAATGAACTTCCGACCTTTTCAAAATGCATTTTTATTCAACTTGACATTGTAAAATTCTGAGAACAAAAACACAACTAGACTTTTTTTAAAATGTTTCACAACAGAAACTTGGACAAAATATATTTTTGACACCCTCAAAATTCATATTTCCAACTCTGCTTATAGTTGAAGCCATTCACTGAGTATGAACTCTCACCAATTCAATCCTTCAAAAATATTGTTTATCCGCAATTTCATTTTGAAGACTCCACTGTCCATCACAGACTACAGTACTAACTTGTTTAAGAACTCATTTCTTATCATAAAGCAAGTGAAAACCACTTAAGCTATCTTTCTACATTTTATAGAATAGTACCAATTAATTTAAAGACAATCAGAATGATCAGTGTACCTTGTCACAAGTACACAATGAACTACAATTTTTGCTAAATAATCCTTACCTTCTCACTTTTATGTTTAATTTTCCACCAACTTTTATTTTTATATCTTTTCTTAGGGTAGTAAGTGCATTTTCAGTAACATCTGCCTCATGTCACTAGGTTTCATTTTAGCAGGTTATGGAATGGACCATTCTTCCACCTGTGGAAGGGCTTTCAGCTGCCTCTCTGTGTTTTGTACAGTCACCAATGGTTTAGAGCCTTTGATGGGTAAACTTTTTACATGTTATATGTCAGCCATACCTTTTACCATCTGTAACATTTTGGTAATTCCTGAATTCATAATTATCTCTTTGTTTTCATATGCATTTGCAAGTTGCATGTGCTACTTCTAAGGTCAGGAAACATATCAAAAGAAATTATTTCCAAAGTCACAAGTCCACATTTTGCATTCTTTTTCTGTTGAAGGTCTAACAAAAAAAAAAGAAAGTAAGTGCCATTTGGTGAAGTCTGTGACCTTTTTGCTGAGAATACAATTGTCTGATTTGATAATGTCTTTATCATGCACCCTGGTTGCCACACAGAAAACAGATTATGTGTGCATGGTATGCGATAATACACACGCAAGAGAAAACCATATGATGGACTCTATATTAGCTCTATATTAGTATAACTTCTCTCAAATCAGAAAAGATACATGAAGCTCAACATTGAGAATTCTCAGAAAAAATAAGCACAATGTGTATCACTGCTTAATAAGACCAATAAAATTAGGAATAATCAGGGTGAATAGGGGAGTAGCATATGTTATTATACTAATGTGAAATCTGCGGTATGCTAGGAAAGAAGAGTAATATAAGAGTCAAAGATAAGGAATAATTTTCATAGAAAAAGAGGTTAGATGAAATGTAGCTCTCCAGCTTAGAAAACAGAAGACTTACAACTCCTGGTTGTAAGCACTGGGGGTCTGTAAAGTCATAAAAAGTGTGAAGTGGGAGGGAGAAGAATCATATGCACTGTTTCATACAACACAGGCAAGCTAGTAAAGTTATGAGGGATTAGCAGTATGCTGGTTCCCTTTGATGTAATTCAAATTGACCTACTAGACTTAGTGTGGCTGAAGATAACAGTTTTAAACAATATGAAAGACATTTTCCAATCAGGGCTGCAAACAACTTGCGTGCAAAGTTGTAGGCACAAAATCGTGGTGCGGTTTCCAAGTGCAATTGTACAGATTTGGAGACAATCCTGTGGAGTAGTGATTACTAAACATAAGACCCAACAGAAACCTGTCACTCAAAAAGTCTGTATGTCACTGGAAATTGTTAGGTTTCAGAAATCTGTTCTTTCCCCGTCTTTCTAAAACAGTTCTGCTTGTTGCTCCTAAAGATAAGCTCCTAAAGTAGAGGCACCTTCAGCATCATCCAGACTGGTGATTCTCATGACAAACATTACTTTCTTAACAGATAATGTCCGGCACTAAGATGCTAAGCCAATGATTGTAAAATTTTATATATAGTAAAGAAGAGAAAGATAACAATCTCATCATCCTATTTCTAGTATGTCAATTAACAACTCTTTTAATTGTATTTTTTCAGAATAAGGACAAAATAATTAATGTCTATGTGACTAGATAAGGAGCAAAAGCAACAACAAAAAGAGAAAAAACCTGCTTGCTTGAAGTAGAAATATACTAAAAACATCAGTCAGTGCATTGGTGTAATCCATACACTACTATTCTATTGAATTATGCATTTCCTAAGTTTCTCACATAAATATAAATGTTTTCAATCCTTCTCATTGATGAAATTGATTCTTTTTCCTAATCTGCATCAGGAATTTCTGTCCTGCAGAGACAAAACTGACCATTTGCATGACCAGCATCCACCTAACACAGAGCTGAAAATAGTTTTCATTTTTTTTGGTATGAATTCTGTGATTTTTCCTTGTACTGTAGCCATTACTCCAGAAAGAAGGAGAAATTTTGTCTAATTACATGCATCAAACTACCATGTTGCTAAATTCATTTTATTTATTATTTCAGTGGTGGTGAAACCTGTGAGTCACATCACATCAAAAGTTTTGCAAAGCACTTTGTCACTGATCTCAGAAAATTATTTTCACTGTCAGTTTACCACACAGATCCAGCAGCATATACAGTGGTTTTGCTCAGAAAAGCTTACTTCTAATTTACTTTTGTGACAGATTTGGGTTATGTCAATGTCTATCTTCTCATACTCTGTACTGTCATACTGTTTCAAGAAAACCAAGAAAATTTTAATTGCAGATGCCAGAATATGCATCCAAAGCTACCAACATTAAATTTCACTTTACTGTTTCATGAAGCCAGCAGGAATTTAAATTGTGAGCCAGTCAGGGAGATCTGATTTGGTCTTAGAAGCAAATTTAGTCACTGAGTTTTCTGAAAACCTCATATCACAGAGTTCTTAGCTCAGTAAACTATTCTTCTGAAATATCTTTTTAGATCTTCTGCATACATACATTATATAGGGCATCTGAAAAATGGCTTTTTTAGAGAAATTGAATCAAAATATCTGAAAAGCATACTCAGCTTCAGATAGAAATACATGTAACATAGTAGTCAATAGCCATGAAGGCAGAGCCAGTCAATCTCTGTACATAGTAACTACACACAGGTAAACGTGGGCATTTTTATCTCTGCATCCTCTCTAAAGTGCTACCCCAAAGAAGGAGAAGTTCAGGCAGTTGTGAACTAGACACAACTTCCTTCTTTTCCTGAAGACTCTTTTGCATTCTCATCTGATGAACTGAGTGACAGAATAAATTTCCCGATCTTTCTCAGTTTTCTCATGAGAAGGGAAGCATTGTTTACACTGCTTCTCTTCAGTGCAACTGCAGCCATGGAGCAGCTTTTGAGCTGTGCTGCAGCTGACAGCTGTGGGAATTTCTCTGTGCAAAGTCTGGCTAGTAGGAGTTGGCCAGAAAGAAGGTTGTTCCCATCTGTGTTTGTGCAGAATTGTTGGAAAAATAAAATAGTTAGTCCATTGTTAATTTTGAAGTGATTTAACAAAATTACATTAGTTTTTGTGAGTGACTCTCTGTCTTTCATGAGAACAGCAGGTCCTTTGCAGAGGCCCTTTGCAAGTATCCTTTGTTCATATGCTGAGCTCTGATTTAAAACCTGTGAAACTGCACTTAACACAGTGCTAAGCTCTTGGGTGTTATGTATGTTTCAAGCATCTTGCTATGCTGCTACCACTGCAAAATTACACAGCTTCTGGCTTAGATCTGTCTCCTGTGAGGCTTTTTCATAGCATTGGATGAAGAGCCCAAATTCTCTTGCAAAAAAAATGTAGGCACACAATCAGATAACTTTGTAGGTAACCTTAACAGTAATGTTTTCAGGTGATCTTTAGAAGTCTTAAATTCCTTTTTTTTAGATGGAATGGGGCTTTTATATGCTTAAGTAGTATCAAGATGTTTTGAGTTGCCCGAGGTAAGAACTGAAAAAAACTCGTGAATTCTAGCACCCATCACATTCAAAATAAAAAGTCACTCTATTGTTTTGTATAACTGAATGGGATAGTTGAAAAAATTTGACCTGAATTTGTGGGGATTATGAAATTTGACCTTGAGCATTTTATCTCCCTATATCACCATTTTCCACCGATTTCATTAATAGGTTATAAACCTGTAGCAATCTATATCTGTGCATTCCATATTAGGTATTCATGATGAATTGTTGTGTTTGATCTCAGTGTAGACTAAACTAAAACACATTGGAGGTCCACAACTAATCCTCTCAAAGAGAAGGGAAAAAAAAGAAAAGAAATCAAACCAACTAACTAACCAACCAACCAACCAGCTCTGTTTTATCTGTGATTAGGATTTCTTTTTGGCCCACTGTGCATAAATTATACATTTTTTTCAAGTTTAAGATTGAGTTTGAACAGCGATTTAATCTGTATAGTAAGGGACTATCACAATTTCTTGTGTGTCTGAATCATCTAACATCAGCGCTGCTGGAGCATGCAGAATTACACTTCTTATGTTTACATTTTCTGGCTTACTAAACACTATAAACTCTTGAAAACAAAGCCAAGGAAAGAAATATTCACTACATGCACTTCATGGTATGCCTAAATGTACAAGCACTTTTTGAGCTATGATCAAGAGTTTAATGTGTAGTGCTTTTGATAATTAAATGCTTTGATACATTTATATTTTCTCCATTTCTTTTTTCATTGCCAACTTAAAAAATTCAGTGTTTGTCTGCCCTCACAGTACATCAACAGTACTATTCACTGATGAGGACACTGAATGGGATATTGATTCAATTGGACAGAGTAGGGAATTTCAGCTTTCCAGCCCTCTGTACGTGTTCTGTGATGGAGATACTAATTTTTTCAAATAAGCAGCACAGCTGTTTAAGTCTCCCCACCAGAGAAATTAAGCTAAAAGTCCTAAAACAACTATAGATTTCTTTTTCCTATCTGCTTAAATTTCCTAAGAGAGTTTATAACTGCCTATATAAGCGTTCATCAAAGCTTGACAATATATTTAATGACTGACTTTATTAATTCCCTCTGCCTGGATTCATTGCCAGTTAGGACTGCCTCCATATTGCTGAATGAAACAAAGTCAGTGCAGGGACTTAGGTATTTCCCCAAATCTGTTGGATTTTTAACATGGTTCCTGACATGATATGGGCCACTTCCAGTGACTACTCACTCAGGAATTAGTAAGAATCAAGAAATGTTCCTGACATTTAGTCTGGATGTGACCACCCTGTTTTGGAAGGTTTGTGGATGCAAGCCATGATCTGCCAGCTGTCCTCAAAGCCAGAAAATTGTCCATTGTACATTTTAATTGCTCATATTTTTATACAAAAGCACATTGGAAATAATGAATCTCATCGTTACTGTGGTTTTTTGCATGAGACTTTCTATTTCAGACATTCTAAGGCCCAACTTGATACATGGCAATAGTAACTCATGGGTTCTTCACAGGACTGAAGCCAGAAAGGCTTCTTTCCAAGTTTTACGTGCAGAAAGGTAATGGCTGGAGCCAGACAGGGTTTGTATGTGGAATAGTACAGATAAGATAGATGGGAGACAGCAGAAGAGTACTGTGCCTTACATATATTGCATCAAAGGTGCAGCAGAAGCAGTCTAGAGATACCGGAATGTTCACCGGGGCAGACAGGATATGATCTCACTGCAGATCTTTTTTAACAGCCTGAAAGAAAAATATAAACATGGCCTTAAATTGCAATAAACCTCTTTGTTATTACAACAGTTTCTAAAACGTATTTTGAGAACTCCAAGGTTACAGCAGAAATATGTATTTTAAAATGAGGTAATCCATTCACTGTTCCATAGCAGAGCCTGTTTTCACATCCTTAAGTTATATGTATGCATGGGCAATCACACTGGAGATAATTGTGAACATATTCTGGCTGGGAGTATAATATATTTTTTAATTCTGATTTAGAAAAAAGTAGCAACCTAAAAAACCTTTCCTTCACTATATTCTAATTGGTAAAGCAAAGTTACTTTAAAAAGAAGCAATTACAATTCAAAGTATCAACAATTATGATTACACATTGCTAGAGTACATCCAGTGTCAAACTGACATTTTTATTTATACAATGTTCTGATTAAAATGAAATAGTTTTTCTTTTTACTGATCAGACAACAAGAATGAGAGACAACCCATGATGAGTTTTCTAAGTCTATATTTAATAGACAGTAGAGCAGTGTGCAAGGAATAATAATTCATGTTAGATCATGCAAAACTGATGTGTGAAGTTTATCCCTGACATAGTGCCGCTGAAGTCAGTGGCATTACACTGAGGTTAGACATATCCTATAATGTCTTAGTTTCATTACACTGAGGTTAGATATGGTCTATAATGTCTTAGTTTGAGCAATTTATTAGCACACTCCTATTTCATCCTTGAGTATGTGATTATTCACTGAGATTGCAACAATTAGGGCTGACAAAAAACTGTGCGTGAAATGGAGTGGATCAACCTACCCAATTTTGAAAATGTGAAAATTGATTATTAAAAATGTGACAAATTGATTGTGAAAATTTTTATAAATATCCATGTAATGAGAACAACATTTTACACAGTTGCCTGAATTTGGGTAATATGATATCACAAAGAGACAAGAATCCCAGCATACGGTGAAGCATCCTGGTCTACTGCCCCAGTAGGCAGAGAGAAGGCAGAGAATCCCAAGGGTGATTTCTAGCTGCGGATTCTTAGATCTATCACCACTGGGACTGGGAATGACTGGGGTTTTCAGGCTGCACTGGCAGCAACTGAGTACTGGGGGAAATCCTCTGCCTCAGAGTGACAGGGTGACCTTGCTACAATCATCTGGGATGGAGGGGCTGGCTGCTTTCACCAGAGAAAGCATAAGCTCCCCTCTTCTTAGGTACTTGGTTTATCAGACACTTTCTGTAGCATTATTGGGATAACTCTTCCTCAATTTTAGGATATTTTGGAAAGCACAGATTTTAGAGGATCAATACACTTAGAGGGACCTGTAGCCTGTTAGGGTCTGAAATAAAATCACAGTTTGTCACCTGGAACTGGTATTCTTTCCATAGCTTCATGTGTACTTTCTCAACATAGATAGATGTTAGTTGTAAACATATTCACAAAGAATTTCAATCCAGGAAGTGGGGTGTTAGAGGAAGCTCTACGTGGAGTAGCACCTTCATCAATTTACTATTGCTGGTACTAACATAAGTAAGAATACAATGAAATGAGCTTTGACTAAAAGTCAGGGGCTTAGGCACATGCCACATCTCAGTCAAGTGCCTTTTTATTTCTATTATACCTCATGTGCCTAACTTGATGTACTACAGTCACTGCCAAGTTTTGGTTCCAAATTGTGAACCTGTAACTCACTTTAAGTAGCAACTGTTCAAATACAGTCACCATTATTTTTGCAACTCCATAACCCAAAATACACAGGGGAAGAATTAATATGTTAATTTTTTCCCAGAACAGAAATCTTAATATTTCCGAGTTACTTTTTCAATACCAAATTTTCTGACAGTCTGCCTGTACTGAGCTTTTCATATAACCAGTAAAACGGGGTACACACATGCAAGACAAATAACAAAAATAACAGCACATAAATTGCAACGTAGATGGCAAAGGATTCCATTTATATGCCAGAATACCTACAGAATCCAAATTCGAAGTTGCTAATGACAGTCAGCATCACCTGCATTTGACTTGGAATAAGTCCCCAGAATCACAGAACAGACAATAGTCTCCAAATTACTGAATGCATGAGTTTAAATCCATAAGTTTTCAGAACCATGAGCATACATAAGAAGCCATCATATCCATCATGTTCTATTACACAGGAAAGCGATAGTCATGCTCTATTCATCACTAAAGGAACTTCTAGTTGTTTCTCAAGATGGTTCTAACCATGATGCTTGGAATGGCATGTGAAAGTGATCTTAATAATTCACAAAAAAATCTCGGTTAGGACCAAAGTATCATATGATTCTTATTTTCTGTTGGTTGTTGAAATATAAAATCACCTGATGCAAGCTTTTATTTTTTATTTTACAAAACTACTGTTAAATATATAATAATGAATAAAATATTTTGATTTGAAAGAAATTATGTATGCAAATTTGAACAAGGGTGGTTGTGTTTTGAATTAAGTGTTAATGTGTCTAAAAAATAGAAATACCCTAAATACTTTTGCTTTGATTTATTATATCATTCTAGATCAGTAAAGAGAAAACCAGCAATTTAATCACATTTTACCCTGGATAACAAGGTCTTATCTAATGTTGACTTTATGGATGTAATTTGAAAGAAAGAATTTCATTAACATTTAGGTTCCCTGAATTCATAAAAAAATGCATTATTGTTTGATAAATATTCAACTTTTTATAAGTAACTTACATTGTTCTCTTGTTGATTACTAACTATCTGAATATAAAAAACATAGAATGGAAACTGGAGAAACCTACAGTGAAATAATTGCAATTTATTATTTTTACAAAATTTATTTCATATTTTAGCTACTTAAAAATATTTTCAAGCAACTATATCTTAAATAAATAGGGTTTACCAAAAGTTTAATAGTCTTTACAAAATAATACATATAACTCTTTTTTAAAAATGCAATTAGGATTTAAAAGTGATTATACAGTCAGTAAATTCCAGAACTAAAATTTCATGAGGAACTCAGAAGCACTTCCCCTGCGCATTTTCATTATGTCACAACTACCCGACAAAGTATTATTTTTCTTATAGGGCCCATTTCTTTGGTACACAGGGAAGATAAGAAGAAGGGGAGTTGTTTTGTTCTTGTCAGTTAGTAAGTAATATGTTCTTTCTTACATCTTAGTTCTCCCTGAAGACATACTTCTTTGCTTCCCCAGAAACTTACTCATAGTGTTCATCATCCCTGTCATCGTGTGGTTACAAGTATAGAAATAGGCATTTTGTGAAGAGATAAGGTTCTATAGCTTCATTGTATGGATGAAGATCAGATGTGCAGACTGACAGTCTGTTCTATTCATAGTAGTCAAAAGATGGACATTTTTTAGGGGTTTGGGTGTTCCCCTTTCCACCTCCTCCCTCCACAACATTTCCATTGTATATTTGAAGCTGGAGGTGTGAATGTATTCTATTTTTGCAACTCAAAGCAGGGAGTGGTATAACATGTTTCAGGAAACTAAGCGGCTTTCCACTAGTGAATTTGCTACACATTCGATTTAATTCAGTGCAGGAGCTGAACTAAGGACGAGAACTTACATGGCAGAACATTCTCATGTTTTTGTCAGGATAAGCTCCTTTGTTTTGTCGTCATTCCTTCCTCGTGCACCTTTCATGTTCTACAACAACTAAAGCAGAACTGTAGCAGGAAAAGCCTCCTTGATGACATAAATTGGTTGTTCCTAAAACAGGCCTGCTCTGTACAGAAGATGAAGCTAATAGTGTCTAACTATAGGCTTTGATTGCTGTCATATGACATGTTGAAGGAGAGGTGAAATAAGACTATATTTGAGAAAATTACATCTAATTCCTTTTCAGCCAGGAATTTGAGGGTCATTTCCAGTCTGCAGAGAGGAAGGAACATGATCATGTAGATGCAATCTTCTCTTTCTGTTCTTATCCTGGTTTCAGCTGGTATAGATTAGGTTTTCTTCCTAGTAGCTGGTACAGAGCTGTGTTTTGGAATTAGGGTGAGAATAATATTAATTACACACTGATGGTTTGGCAGTTGCTAAGTAGTGCTTGCCCTGAGCCAAGAACTTGTCAGTGTCTCATGTGCTGCTAGTGAGGAGCTGCACAAGAAGCTGAGAGGGAGCATGGCCAAGACAGGTGACATAAACTGGCAAAAGGGATATTCCAACACCATAGAATATCATGCTAATGATGCATCACAATTACAAAATAACAAGAGTTTTTGATTCTCAAAGAAATGAGGAGGAGAGTCAGCAGAACTTCCATCTTGGACTTCCAGAGGGCAAACTGTGGCTTTTTTATGAGGCTGGTAGTTCTGGGAGGCAGTTCTGAAGGGAAAAGGAGTCCAAGAATGCTGAAATTACTCAGGATGGAAATAGTAAAGGTGCAGGAGCAGGCTATCCACACATGCTGAAAGATGTACCAGCAGGGAAGAAGGTTGGCTTGGCTGAACTGAAAGCCTTGTCTGGAACTCAGGGAAAAAGGGAGAGTTTATGACCCTTGGAAGAGGAGGCAGGCAACTCAGAGGTCTACAAGGATACCTTGAGGTTATGAACAGATAAAATTAGAAGGATTGAAGCCCAACTAGAATTCAATCTGACTACTGCAATAGATGACTATAAAAATATTTCTATAATACCTCAACAACAAAAGGAGGGCCAAGGAGAATCTCCATGCATTGTTGGATTTGGTGGGAAATACAGTGACAAAGGCTGAGTAAAAAGCTGAGGTACTTAATGCCTTCTTTGCCTCAGTCTTTAATAGTAAGACAGGTTGTTCTCCAGGTATCCAGCTCCCCAAGCTGGAAGACTGGGACAGGGAGCAGAATGAAGCCACCATAATCCAAAGGGGAATGGTCAGTGACATGTTACTCCATTAGACATGCACAAGTCTATGGGACCAAATGGAACCTAACCAAGGACCCTGAGACAGCTGGTGAAAGTCACTGAGCCACTTTCCACAATTTACCAGCAGTCCTGGATAACCAGAGATATCCCAGCCAACTGGAGGCTGGCAAATGTGATGTCCATCTACAAGAAGGGTCGAAAGGAGCATCCCAGGAACAACAGGCTTGTCAGCCTGACCTTAGTGATGGGGAAGGTCATGGAGCAGAGCATGAGGAGCATCTGAGGGAGCTGAGATTGTTTAACCTGGAGAAAAGGAGGCTCGGGAAGAACCTTATTAATCTGTAGAACTACTTGAAAAGAGATTGTATTGAGGTGGGAGTCTGTCTCTGCTCCCAGTTAACAAGTGTTAGGACAAGAGGAAATGGCCTCAAATTGCACCACTTGAGGTTTAGATTGGATATGAGGGAATATTTCTTCATGGAAAATTTCTTCATTGGAACAGGCTGCCTGGAGAAGTGGTTAAGTCACCACCCCTGAAGGTATTTAAAAGATGTGTAGATCTGGCTCCCAAATCTTCGTTCGCGAAGCCTAGCCACGATGAGATCTGGCACTCAAGGACATGATTTAGTGGGCTTCACACAGTTGAGTTAATGGTTGGACTTGATGACCTTGAAGGTCTTGCCAAACCTAAATGACTCTATGAATCTATGCTTAATATATAAACTGAGGGGAGTTGACTGAGGGATGTTGATCACTGCTGGGGAACTGGCTGGGCATCAGCCAGCTGGTGATGAACAATTTTATTGTGCATCACAATTTTCCTTGGATTTCATTCTTCCTCCTTCACTTTTTCATTTGCTTTGTTATTGCTACTGTTTTACTGTTAAATTATACTTTATTTATATTATTAAACTGTTCTTTTCTCATCCAGGGATTTTACCTTTTTCTGATTATCCTCCCCGTCCCACTGGGGGCAGAAGAAAAAGTGAGCTAGCGGGTGAGCGGTACTTAGTTGCTAGCTGGGGAAACCACAACAATTCTGATTGTTTTTCAATTCTTTTCTGTTTCTCCCTTTCATTACTTTTTCATCCCATCCATTTTTGTTTTCTCTTAATGTGTCTTCACCTTTGAAAACTTAGTTTGTCCCAGTAACAGTTCCTCAGACATTTAATTTCACCTGCCTTATCTAAAACATTCCTTTTTTAATGTTCAGCTCTTCCCATACCCTGCATTTGCAGTTCCACTACCTGCATTACAGATTCAGTTTCCTTCTTTTTCCTTCACATCTGAACAATTCATCGCCATACTTTGTCATCCTGCTGAGTCTTTCACAAAACTCTTTTTGCTCTCATTTGCTTTCCACCTCCAACTGCCCTTCCTGAATCATTTCCTAACCTTAGTGCCCAGCTGCTCCTATCACTCTACTTCTTTTCCCAGTCTCTATCATGAAACCGTAATTGACTTTATCTTCTATAAATTTTTTTCCTTTGACAATAATTTCAGACCTCTTATCTGTAGATGAAGATAAAAGATGCTATATTTTCTCACAGTCTCTCTGTAAGTGTAGTCCATTTATTCTACTCACAGTTTTAAGCAGGCAGTTCTTTAAAAAAAAGTAAAGGATTTTAAATCCTGTGTGGTTTCTATGAGGTATTCAATTACATTGTGAGAGAAACAGCTCACTGATCTCAGACCCAGACCAAACGTGAATATGTACACAGGAAAGTTCAGCCAAGCACCAGCAGATCTTTCTCGACAGAACAGAAGACACAGTTTTCACACACAGGCACTGTAACATTTCAGATTCTGGACTTCTAATTTTGCATCTACAGGTCTTTAGAAGAAAAAATCACCATCATGTTTAAACATGTTTTAGCATGTTTTTCTTCAGAGAGCCAGTTGAACAGTTTTGGTTGATATTTTTCATTAATTTTCTGCCTTGGGCAGCAACTCAATGCAGAGAATGCTTTCACAAGCTATTAACTTTCATACATTTGCAAAATTGAAAATGCAGAAGTGCTACTAGGCCTTCCACAATAATTTAATATTTTTCAGATTTTTTTTCTGTCAGAAGAATTTGCTGTATAGCATCTAATCTAACCCTTACTTATGTAACTAACTTCTGTTGGCTCATGAATGTTGTACTCAAATTTGTATGTTGCTTCTGACTTTTTTCTTTGAACAGAAACCAACCAAATGTTTCTCAATTTGCATTATGAATTTTAAGTGACTTTAATATTCAAGCATTTTTAAAGCAGAATATGTAAATGAAAAGCAATATTGATATAAAGTTGTATTGTGCAAGGGCTAGGTGATTATGTGGCAAATTAATATAATTCTCTATGGAACAGTAAAGAATAGAAAGTGCATTATTTCCACAGAAAAGATGAAAGCTACCTCTGATAAGAGAACATATGCCTAATTAGATTATTCCGACTTTATAGACAAACATAGCATCCTTGCAAAATCTCCAGAAGCTCAAAATTCACTAAGAAGTCAAGTTATACATTTGCACAAGGGTTAGATGTAAACTAGAGTAGAAAACCAAAACTCTAAAATATTCCACCAAAAAAAAAAAATTAAAATACTTTGTTTTAAGACATTAAAGAAAAACTTGAAGGAAGTGAAAATACTGGATTGACTTACAATCATAATGCAATGCTGGTTTACAATAACAATAAAACTTACAGACCTATTTTTTGATTCAATGCCCATAAAAGCAACTGAAATTCCAGTTACAGTTCATTCTAAAACTGAAATTTCTAGTTCTAATAATGTCCAAAACTTTACTATAGTAGACTCCTGCTTAAAAACAAAAAAAACAAACAAAAAATTCCCTTTAGTTGGAAACATATTCCTTTAGTTTCAACCAGAAAAAGAATTTTAAAATTGTTTTCAATTACTGTCTTGAGGGATTAAATGTAACCAGTTCTGCTGAAAATTTTCCTTAAGATACACTTTTTTTTAGTGTATATCTGTTTTTCTATGAAAATTCTGCTGACAGGAGGGAAATTCTATTTTCTTTTCATTATTGTGTGTATCACTTAGAAATATTACCAGGTCTCATGATAAACAATTTCTCAGTAAGAGATTTTTTTTACTAAAAAAAAGCCCCACCAAACAACAAACAAACAAACAAACAAACCATAAAAAAGAAAAATACAGTGTCATCACTCCTGCTAACTGAGAGAAGAAATTGATGAGATGCACAGAAGTCCATTTGTTCAGAGCTAAAGTAAGTGACCTGGTGTATTGGAACTGCCTGTCTGTGGGAATTAACTTTCTGAACATCTAAATATGGGTTACCTTGATGTCTTTTACTGCTGTGCGCAGACAATGAATAATTTCTGTAGGATATTAGCAGTCTCAAGTTTTCAGCTCTTTGCAGCTACAGGCTCTGATGATGGGTCAGCACTGTGGGTTAATGTCAGCAGGCAGCTCAGCACCACGCAGCTGCCTGCTCACCCCCGCTCATTGTGGGGAGGTAGCCAGAAGGATAAAAGCATGAAAACTTATGATCTGAGATAAAGGCAGTTTAATAGGTACAGCAAAAGCTGTGTGCACAAGAAGAGTAAAACCACTTCCAGTGAGCAGACAGTGAGTCGGAATCTGGGGCTATTTTCAAAGATTGGAAACTCTAAGTTACTTTATCAATGACTGAAACCAATTTACAATGCAAAGTATTGATTGAAAAACTCCTCTGTTAATTTGATTTTCCTCTTCAGTTTCCAAGAACTGATCTACAAGTACAAAGTGACCACACACTACATGATATTTGGGGTGCAGATGAAGGTAAGCAAGCAGGAGATCATGGATGAGCTATGCTCCGTCACAGAAAGCCTCACCTTAGTTCCATAGACTGCTACACCCAGCATATCTTAATTGCCAGGGAAAAGAGCCCAGACAAGGTTATCATGTGGAAATCAGAGTCAGGATCCCTAAACTAAAAGATACAGTAATTTTGTGTAAACCTAGATGACTAGGAAAACTGTAGATCATGTCATTGTTCTGTGGATGAATTTTGGGTGAGCCTGAGACATCTGCACATAACTCCATTGTACCAGGGATCAGGGTCTCCTGTGCCCATTACTCCCTGGGGATACCTTTGCATTCCTGAGCTGCTACAGAGGAGATCCAGCATATGCTCTGCACAGTCAATTTTGTGCTGCAAAGGAGAACACCTAGCCTTTCCTAAACAATGAATTGCAGATTCTGTGTTTGCTTTAAGGCCAGCTGTCTCTTTTTAAACTCACTGAAAATAATGCAACATTGGAAACATTTTCTGATTTGAACTGCTGGAGCCCTAGTTAATTTTCTGTTTTGGATGACTATATTCTTGTAGCTTGCCAAATTGAGTAATGATACCAATGCAGGTTTTAACTTCTTTCTCTTTAAAATTAATAAACATTTTCTAATTGACATGAAAATGAAAATAAATTAAAATTGAATGAGTGTTTGACTCTTTTTGGACTTCCAGACATTGCCACTGCAAAAAGCTTGTATATGATCTCTGACACAGTCTCAGGCTACGCTTCTGCTCAGAGCTCCCTGATGGCTAGGCTTCGTGAACGAAGATTTGGGAAGGCTCTATCCACATTTGCTACAGGCATGCTGGTGGCTTATGAGGCCAATAGACGATGTACTAGTGGGTTTTCAAACTGTGTCTTTTTGATTTTGCTGGATTAAAGAAGTGAATTGACGAGTTCTGTGCTAGAACTGTACCACTGTGAGTTTGGTCTGAAATAGTAACTCCCACAGTGGGACCACTGTCTGCCTATGCTACACTGACTCTGGTGTGCCTGGCTCCTGGCCATGCTGTGTTGTGCAGTTCCTGCTCATACAGGCTGCCTTGTTGACTATTCCATGACTGTCTGATTTGCCTACTATTTACTGGATCAAAACACTGCAACACCTTTGCCTTTGCCAACTGGAGGACTAAAGGAAACACAGAAGCAATGCATAAGAGGGAAGGTGTGGGATATTTGCAGGAAAATGGACATTTTCTGAACAATCCATATTTTTGAGAAGCACTAGGCCTGCTTGACATAACTTTGAAAGTTGCAAACTGTGAAAACTGTGTTTATACTTACAAACTGTTAATTTGATTGTTAATTGAAACTATGCAATGTTTATACTTGTTAGCTGTGTGTTTATAGGTAAAAGGTATGAGAAAATCATGTGTTTATAGTTGAAAGTTTTGGGAAATTGGAGACAAAGGGACACCTGAAAAGTCTCGGGAAAATCCCTAAAGGTGGATTGATAGGAGGGACTTTGGGTGGAATAAATGATCTCAGACCGCGTGGACAGAGCACCAGAACCAATGAACTGAAGGCATGAGACATGTGCACAGAGTGAGCTACCCAATCACCTTGTTTTAAGCACGTACCCAGAAAAAACTAAACTGTATAAAAGTTAACTTATTTAAATAATAAATTGAATATCCTCTGATCACATTGATCATCTGTGTGTGTTCTGGAACTTCTGTGTCCATAGGAAGGTACCAGCTTTTGTGAGTTAATGACAGGAGCCATGCTAGTCATGCCATTAACTTTTCAGCTAGTCTGAAAAGTGTGACTCATTAAATTGAATGTATTTTGTTAGAAGGTCATGGTTTCCAGGTTTTCCCCTATGTCATCATGCACATACAAAGAGTTTAATTAGAGAAGCAGAAGTTCCGCTTTAATGAAAAGCTTTTAACTGTAGTTTCTATTATGAAAGATCCCAGTCTATGAGTAATGCTAATCATGAGATTATTTGGATTATCTCAGGATCTCTCTGCATAAAGAATATTTAAAACAAAGTTAACTGAAAGCTTGCTTAAACAAAATTAAAAAAAACTGCAGAAGCTACCTTAAAATTTCCCCACCAGACTTCCAAGAAGTCACATAAGATTATCTATGAAAGGTTCTGGAGACAACATTTTCCGTGATTGTCCTGTTTTCAACACTCCCTCGCCTCTCTGTCAACAGCAAATTCTTTGAGGATATTTTCAAGGTAATTTCAGTACCTCTTATTTTAAAGAGATTACATTAAAGAAACACAGAGAGACACTGTGTTTGACACTTAGCAGAAGCTAAGGGAACTCCTAAGGGAGAACTCAAATCAGTTCCAGTTCCAGAAGCTTTGATGTTCACCTAAAAAGAAGTCATGGGATTTCCTTGTATTTCCCAATAATAAGTGTAAAGTTTACTTTTTGCTCCTAATACAGTGCTTACCTGTCCAGAGCTACACATGATCCAAAGTGAAAGATGCTGGGTCTATGGGCTTACTCTATCTGTATATCACCACATAGGTCAAATGCAGTCTGCTGGAAAGAACAGCTTACATTGTACAACAAATTTTCCTGCCTTGCTCAAGCATTGCAGAATGCACAGTCTACATTCCAGTATTCATCACTCCTCCCAAAGACAGTGAAACATTCATTTCCACTGCAGCATATAATTAAAAAAAAATAGACTGGGAAAACTCTTCGTTTGTTCAAGGGTGAATATACCGAGCTACTAGCTCACAGTGAAGTTCACATAGCTTATATTCACCGTTCTTACTGTCATTTGTACAAAACTGAAAAAAGCTGACAAAAGTTTACAAGAATTCAAAACCCTTGTAATAAAATCAGAACCATATGAACACCAAATGGCTTCAAAACTTCTCTGGCAGCTTTTGGATAAAAGAAGGTCTCCTTTGTCTTGTTTATTGCATGAACATGAAAGCATTGTCTGAACATAAAATGAATGTTTTATAGAAGACCATAGAAGAAAAAATACTTCCTCTCTTCTTTCCACAGGGTAATTCTAATTTGCCTTTGTCCTTAACAACATCCTTAGCTCGTACCTCAAGTACCTTGTTCAGTTTTACGCCCCTCACTTTGAAAAGGACATTGAGGTGCTGAAGCAAGCCCAGAGAAGGGCAATAAATATGAGGAAGGTTCTGGAGCACAAATCTGATGAGGAGCAGCTGTGACTGTTTAGCCTGAAAAAAATGTGGCTCAGGGGAACCTTATCACTCTGTACAACTCCCTGACAGGAAGTTGTAGCCAAATGGGGGTCAGTCTCTTCTGCCGTGTCTCAAGTGAAATGACAAGAGGAAATGGTCTTAAACTGCACCAGGGGAGGTTCAGATTAGATGGTAGAAAAAAAATTTTCACTGAATGAATAGTTAGGCATTGGAATAACTTTTCCAAAATGTTGAGGAGGAGCTTAGTCTAGCCAACAGAAATCTTTCCAAACTTTTTTTTTTGTTTGCTACCACATAAAGAAAAAAGAGAAACTAACTGTAGAACAGGTGTCTCTTTTTCTTCTTTCATGAACAGAACACTGAAATGAGATTGTTAATTGGTTCAAATTTTATCCATTGTATCCACAGAGAAAGCAGAAAAATATATGCTGTTTACCTCATTCCTTATTCTGTTTTATTACATCTTCAACATAATTGCTCCTCGTTAAAGTCTGTCATTTTCTCTACATCTAGGTTGTTTACCACCTGAATGTTATAAATCCATTTTGACTACTTGCACAGAAATATATATTTTAAAAAATCAGCTTTTTCAGACTTTCTTTTCAGGTTTTTTTTTTCTTTGTCACCTAGATAACTACCTTACCCTTTTTGAAAGCTTGTACAATTTGAATTTTAAGATATGTGCCAATAAAAGGGCTACACCAAAGATAAGAAATCAATGACTACCATATCACTCTTGCATTGCTACTCTCTATATGGGAGAATAATAAATGAACACTGTAATAGTTTGGACAGACTGAAGTGGGAATTAATCAAAGACAAAATGAACTTACCACATTAGCAGAAGTTTATAGGAATGATTTAGAAATTCAGAGTTTGTTATCCTGCTGTCTCTGAGAGAGTGATTTATAATTCCTTCCTCCAGAATAGAGGACTCAATTCTACAAAAACCAAATCACTTACTTACATTAAAAAAAAATGTAACTAGTAGGAGCAAGTCACATACATTTCCTTCTTGCTCTATATTTATAAAATTCTCTTCCTCTGAAACAGCAGAATCTCACAGAACAAGCTGATAGATTCTTAAATCACAAAAATTGGAAGGCATTAGGAAAGCTCTTTTTCTTCTTCATTACTTGTATTTTTGTTACAACTGTCTAAAACTGCACCTTTGCTAATTTCTGTATAAACATACGATGAGACTACAATCGATGCTCTGAAAGACTGTGTAGTGTAGGAGCCTTGAAGAGGCAGTGGATGCAAAATGGAAGTGTGTAGGGTGCAAGTAGAGCAAACACATTTTGCTAGTTTATATTCCTGAAAGCAGCCTCCAAAGTCCAGTTTGTTCTTCTCCAGTCACTGCTGTGAAAATATTTATTTCAGATTTTAAAATGATGTTTCCAGCAGAAGTTTGAGCAGGATAACCTAAGTAGATTGACAAAGTGTGCACAGGGATTTGAAGAGCTGCTGTAGAGCTCCCTCCCCTGCTAGGTTACCACAACAAGAGCTGCAAACACCTGCTGTGGTGCTGTCCTGTCATAAACTGACAAGGTCCAACTGCTGGTGTGGGCACAGGCAGCAAGGTCAGAGAGATTTTTTCCTGCACTTAGAACTCTGAACCATCTAAGTGGGTTGTGGTTGTGCCAGTTACAAATAAGGAGCAGTGTCCAGCCTTTCTTCTCAATTAGAGAAGTTGTAATTCTTTTCAGAGTTTACGTAGTGCTTCATCCTTTGTTTGGGTGTTCTCCTTTAGTTTCTTTATTTGTTGAACTGTTTGTATGATTTTCACTATAACTACATGACTCAAGGCGTGGTGTGACATATTCATCACTTATTCTTTAAGTGTCTCTAAAGTTTTGGCTCTAAAGAGCACTTGAAAAGTCTAAGCTGAAATTTTACACAACGATTTCCAAACTTCTAATGCACTACTTTCCTGTAATCTACAGTATGTTTGAATTTGTATTCATCATCATCATCATCATCATCTTCATCATCATCATCATCATCATCATGGCTAGGCTTCGCAAATGAAGATTTGGGAAGGGCTCTACCCACATTTATTACAGGCGCACTAGTGGCTAAAAAGGCCAATACAGGATAGGCACATCCGGTTGCAGAAGGCACAGCAGAAGGACTCCTTAGATGGTACATTCTGCAAGGCACGATTCTTTCTGCGTTGTCTTTTCTCGTCGAGAGTGATCCTGTGTGCGTTCTCAAAGGAAGCAGCAGTGTTATAGATGGTGTGTATCCAGACCTCCCGATTGGAGGCCAGAGTAGACCAGTTATGGTGATCAATATGGCCAAGGCTGAGATGTTGTTTCAGGGAGTCCTTGTATCTTTTCTTTGGGGCTCCCCTCATGTGGCAGCCGGTGGCAAGTTCACCATAAAGCAAGATCTTAGGGAGGCAGTGGTCCTTCATCCTTGAGACGTGCCCTGCCCATCGCAGCTGTGTTCTCAGTAACATGGCCTCTATACTTGTGACTGCTGCTTGTTCTAGAACAGACCAGTGGATGTTTAGGATCCAGGCGTGGAAAGTAGAGAAAGAGGGGGAGCTTCACCAGTGTAGACTACACCCTCGTGGGAGATGAGAGGGGGAGCCTTGGAGCACACAGAGGAGAAGGACAACTCTAATTCCAAACCCAGGCAGATGGAGCTCATTAAGCCCTGTAAGGCCATCCATCTAAGAGAAGGTCACTAATTAAACCTATGTCCTGAGGACCTCGCTGCCACCATCCAAGCTTGCTCGGCCCTGGCAGATGAACCTTAGGATTAAAGGGTGGGTCCAGTTCCGTGCATACTGCGTCACCTAAAAAATCCGTTGCTCAGGCTCAAAGGCCTTACCCACATTTGCAAAGGGCAATTTGTATTAATAAATTAATAACTAACAAACACCTGTCTGGACATCTGCATGTCCCTTTTATGAATATTTTATCTTCCATATACATGTGCAATATTGTGCATTCTGTATACTTTCTGTCAGTGTGGTTGTCAGGTACAATAAAAAATTTTCACAGCAGAAAATACCACTGAATGTTACCTGTTCCGCTCTAACTACCAACCTGAGATATCAACCTGAGAGTGACAGAGTTTCTTCAAAGGTCTCAGTCCATAGGGTCTGAAATGGAAATGACATGCAAATATTATCCTGCCTAACATTTTAAACATGTCTTTTAAATCACTTAGATTTAGGAAGGTATTTGGAAGTCCTATTATTGGATTAAATTATAAATAATGATAGCACTGAAAATTACTTAAAGAAAGTATCCTCATGATGTATTTACCTAATTTGAGGGTAATCTGGAAAAACAAGAAGACAAAATAGAGCTATAAATCATTGGGGTTTCCAGCTCTGTTGCAAAGTAATCTAATACATTTGAAAAGCTTAAGTTTGACTTATTTATAGTTTAACTGTTACATTTATAAGACAAAAGGGAACAAGATTTTCTAGAGATTGTGGAGTATTTTTCCTTGCTATGGAACCAACATATTACATTTTCATGAATTATGTAAATAAAAAATAATATTTTTTTCATATAGATAGTTCTCAGTGATACACTATCTAAAAATTAAAACAGGAAAGACAGAAACTGTGTTTATGCTAACACAACATTACTACCTTGCACTATCTTTGCCATGCCATAGCAGCACAAAGGGGGTGAATGATAAGCAGGAAACACCACCATTCTACACTTCTTCTGATTCCTTCTGGTATGAAAAGGGAGATACTATGCTTCAAACAAAAATAGCTTAAGTTATAGCACAAAGAGAATGTTGTCACAAGGTTCAGTTATCTTTCATATATAGGAAGCAAAACAAAACAATTCATCTATATGTTAGAGAGTATCTTGATCCTGTAGAACTTAATAATAAGGTTTAGTACCTGTGGATCAAAATCAGGGGGAAGGCCAACAAGGCTGATATACTGGTGAGAGTCTGTTACAGACCACCCAACCAGGATGATAAAGGTGATGAATTATTCTACAAGCATCTGGTAGATGTCTCAAAATCTCCAGCCCTTGTTCTCGTGGGTGACTTTAACCTGCCGGATGTCTGCTGGGAACTCCACACAACTGAGAAGAGACAGTCTAGGAGATTCCTAGAGTGTAGAGAGGATAATTTCCTGCTCCAGCTGGTAAATGAGCCTACCAGGGATGGGTCTCCGCTAGACCTGTTCACAAACAGAGAGGGGCTGGTGGGAGATGTGGTGGTCGGAGGCCGTCTGGAGCACAGTGACCATGAAATAATAGTTTTCAAAACTCAGGGATGCCAGGAGGGCCATCAATAAAATCTCTACACTGGACTTCCAGAGGGCAGATTTCGGCCTATTCAGAAGACTGGTTCCGAGGGTAACTCTGGGAAAGAGCCCTTGAAAACAGAGGGGTCCAGGGGGGGATGGACATGCTTCAAGAAGGAAGTCTTGAAAGCACAAGAGCAGGCTGTCCCAGTGTGCCGAAAGGCGAACCGGAGGGGAAGATGACCAGTCTGGCTGAACAGAGAGATTTTGAAGGAAATTAGGGTAAAAAAGAGAGCTTAACAATTATGGAAAAAAGGGCTGGCTACTCATGAAGAGTTTAGGAATATAGTTAGGTCATGTAGAAAGAAAATTAGAGAGACAAAGGCAAAATCTGAACTCAATCTTGCCACTTCTGTTAAGAATAACAAAAAGTCTTTCTACAGGTACATCAGTAGCAAAAGGAGGGTCAGGGAAAACCTCCATTCTTTATTGGACATGGGCGGGAACATTGTTATCAAAGATGAGGAACAGACTGAGGTATTTAATACCTTCTTTACCTCAGTTTTCAACAGTAAGACAGGTTGTCCTGAGGACAGCTGGCTTCTGGAGCTTGTAGACAGAGATAAGAAGCTGAATAGCCCCCCTGTAATCCAGGAGGAAACAGTTAGCGACCTGCTGAGCCACCTGGATCCTCACAAGTCTATGGGACCAGATGGGATCCACCCAAGAGTGATAAGGGAGCTGGCAGAAGAGCTTGCCAAACTGTTCTCCATCATCTACCAACAGTCCTGGCTCACTGGGGAGGTCCCAGATGATTGGAAGTTGGCGAATGTCATGCCCATCCACAAAAACAGCCAGAAGGAGGATTCAGGAAACTACAGGCCCGTCAGCCTGACCTCAGTGCCTGGCAAGGTTATGGAGCAGATCATCCTAATTGCAATCACCTGCAGCACCTACAGGATGGACAAGGGATCAGATCCAGCCAGCACAGGTGTAGGAGGGGCAGGTCCTGTCTGACCAACCTGATCTCCTTTTATGATCAGGTGACCTGCCTGATGAATGAGGGGAAGGCTGTGGATGAGGTCTATCTGGATTTCAGCAAAGCCTTTGAGACAGTCTCCCACAGCATTCTCCTGAAAAAGCTGCAGCCCATGGCTTGGACAGGGGCACTCTGTGCTGGGTTAAGAACTGGCTGATGGCCAGGCCCAGAGAGTGGTGGTGAACAGGGCTGTGTCCAGTTGGTGCTGGTCACTAGTGATGTCCCCCAGGGATCAGTGTTGGGCTCAGTCCTGTTAAATATCTTTATTGATGATTTAGATGAGGGGATTGAGTCCATCATCAGCAAATTTGCAGATGACACCAAACTGTGGAGGAATGTCAATCAGCTGGAAGGCAGAAGGGCTCTGCAGAGGGACCTGGACAGACTGGAGAGATGGTCTGATTCCAACGGGATGAGGTTCAACAAGGCCAAGTGCCGGGTCCTGCACTTTGGCCACAACAAATCCATGCAGTGCTACAGGCTGGGCACAGAGTGGCTGGAGAGCAGCCAGGCAGAGAGGGACCTGGGAGTTTGGATTGATAGGAATCTGAACATGAGCCAGCAGTGTGCCCAGGTGGCCAAGAAGGCCAGTGGTATCCTGGCCTGGATCAGGAACAGTGTGGCCAACAGGACCAGGGAAGTGATTCTTCCTCTGTACTCAGCGCTGGTGAGGCCACACCTGGAGTGCTGTGTCCAGTTCTGGGCCCCTCAGTTCAGGAAGGACATTGAGATGCTGGAGCAGGTCCAGAGAAGAGCAACGAGGCTGGCGAAGGGACTGGAGCACAAGTCCTATGAGGAGAGGCTGAGGGAGGTGGGGTTGTTCAGCCTGGAGAAGAGGAGGTTTGGGGGAGACCTCCTCACTCTCTACAACTCCCTGAAAGGAGGTTGTAGCCAGGTGGGGGTTGGTCTCTTTTCCCAGGCAACTATCAGTAAGACAAGAGGGCATGGTCTGAAGCTGTGCCAGGGGAGGTTTAGGTTAGATATTAGGAAGAAATTTTTTACAGAGAGGGTAATCAGGTACTGGAATGGGCTGCCCAGGGAAGTAGTGGGTTCTTCATCCCTGGAGGTTTTTAAGATGAGACTGGATGTGGCACTTAGTGCCATGGTCTAGTAACTGCGGTGGTAGTGGATCAAGGGCTGGACTTGATGATCTCCGAGGTCCTTTCCAACCCAGCTGATTCTATAATTCTATGATAAATGTGAAATTATTGGGGCAGAATACATACAGTTTCATTACTTTTTCTCCTTGAATGTTTCACTCTTGCTTTTCTAAGCTACTTTTTCACACAACATCTCTTTTGATGCATCATTTCTTTTTTCTCTTATAGTTCCTTCTCCTTTTCTTTCCACCTCATATTTCCACATTTGCTTTTCTGATTTTGTGATGCTTATTTAAGATTGGTCTCACCAAGTCTCCTGAGCATTTTGCTGCAGTGAGAATTGTATGAAAACACTGTAATTTTATTCAAACACAGAAATAAATAATTAACATCCATAGAACTTTGAATGAATATGTATGGCCAGTCTTCGCGAGTGAAGATTTGGGAAAGGTCATTACCCTTCGAGCCTGCGCAGTGGATTTTTTTAGGTGAGACCCAGTGTGCGCTGAACTGAGCCCACCCTTTAATCCTGAGGTTCATCTGCCGGGGCCGAGCAAGCTTGGACACTGGCAGTGAGGTCCTCAGGATGTAGGTTTGTTTAGAGTGACCTTCTCTTAGATGGATGGCCTTACAGGGCTGACGAGCTCCATCTGCCTGGGGGAGTTTTTCCCTGGCCGGAATCGAACCCCGGTCGCAGCGGTGAGAGTGCTGCAACCTTAACCACTAGGCCACCAGGGCTCCCCTGGTGAATATAGATTGAATATAGATTGAAATAAAAAGGAAAACCATAGAGAGATTCACCAAGAGGTTCAATTTGTCAAGTTGAGGTTTGCATACAAAACCAAATAAAATTTAAAAAAGTAAGTGTACTCAGAGGATTTCTTTTACTGTGCAAATAAACGTAAATCCACACCTTAACCATTAGGCTACAATGCAATGAGCAATTTTTCAGCTTGTAGTCCACAAAAATTATCTTTAGAAACTTCATATGGACTATACAGAAAGATAATTATGTAGAATTTTTCAAGTGGTTTGCTTTTACTCTTGAAAAACTGTGGCTAAAAAATTAGAAAAGCCTTTAATAGCTGATCCTTAGTTGAGTGGTTTCGTTGGTTAAGAAAGATCAAAACCAACCAGAAAACCCCCACAGAACAAAACTGTCATAACACAAGGTAGATCACAGAAACTGGCACACTTAACAATGGAGTCCTCAGAGGATGAAACCTATCTGTGCTTCTTGGTAAGTCATTCACCTCACAGAGGAAACAAAATACATTCCCGTGCTTGAGTAATTGGAATGTGTTTAAGCCTTTGATTTTCTCATGTCTTCAGACAGAAGCATCTCCCTTCTGCCTTTGGCTTCTTCCTTTTTCATGAGCCCAGGATTTCCCCAATTTTAAAGAAGTTGTGCTTCCACTGACAGTGCCTCCTCTATAGTGAGCTGTGTACATGCCTAGACAGAGAAAATGATCAGGGAGAGGAAAAGTCTATAAATGGCCTCATGGAGTAACTTTTTTGGTTTTGTCATGTCAGATTAAAAAGTGTCCTGCAGCATGAAAACATAACTACCTTCTTCTGGAAGAATCAACTGGGTATAAAATTAAGTTAGTCAGAGGATTGAGGCAACTAGTTCACATCCATCTAAGGCTAAAATATTAGCATGAGGTTATACATATCTATATTTTGGAGAGTTGGTTCAGAGGTGACAATTAATTTTGGCTGGCTATAGAAATCAGTGGAGAAGAGCAGCTCTTCTACCTATAGGTATATGAATATGAGATGTCTAAACTAGGGTACATGTCTAGACATCTGGTACAATTAGAGAAGGAAACAGGAATTTCTAAGTACTCATTCATTCTCAAACACATCATAGATTAATGTGAGAAGGTATCTGTTTCCCTCTGCCATTTATAAAGGCAGCCTAGACAACCAACTCAGTCTAGATGCCATTTAGATTGCTAAAATAATGCAAAACAAATTTTTGTACTTTTTTGGGAATGGTTGCAGATATTGTCTAAAATAATTACATTCAACAATATCATCAGATTTTAACTATAAAAAAGAAAAATGTCCACTGCTACAGATGAACAAGCAATGAAGCTATGAATTAAACTGTTTGAAAACAGATCAATCAAAAAAGTGACCGGGAAATGCTAAATACAAAACTTTATATTGCTCTGATCCCTAGGAAACACAACAAATAGTTGAGTAATGTCAACACACACAAGAAAAAAAAATACTATTTGATTTTCCAGCCTATAACAAATACATTTCTGATGTTATATTTCTTAAGAGATGTTCCTTTCTGAAAGCATGCTTTATTTTCTGATGACAAGCAGATAGTATGTAGTGTTTTCCATCTCAAAAGGCGAAAATGTGACAGATGTAACGTAAAGAAACAATTGGAAAAAACTACCCCTGCCAAGGAATCTCTAGAGCTTTAATTACAATTAAAAACTGAAGTAGTGGCAAACCTAAATTAGACTAACCATGAACAATGATAATGTGAGTATTTAGTAATTTTAGTATTCCTTGTTAGAGCTCAGTAATGGATTCCAGGCTTTTTCAAGCATTTTTTCAGTGCAGAGTCACATGTAAAATAGTAATTCAAATAATGTTTCAAAACAATATCACATTTCAGAAAGTCTTTTGGATTTTTTTAATCAGAGATGGTCTATGTTATAGAGACTCTAAGAACATTTTAGAAATCTGCTTGGGAACAATCTCTAAATGCCATTTGTCTGATCAGGAACTTGTACTTATTCATTGCTGTGGTACCCAAGTAAATTGCTGACATTGATACATTTATGCAATGCTTGCATCACTATTATTCTAATTTTACAGTAGGGATGCATCACATCAACTGTGTTTTACTCCCTCTAACTAGAGCTGTCTTAGAGTCAAGGGTTCCAGTGCGCCCTCACAGAGTAGCCTGCTGTCTAATCCACAGCAACAGGGAGATTTCCCCTCCCATGAGAGGGAAATCCATCCTATCTGAGAAACCTGTCTGAGAATGGCATGAAAAAAAATCTGTTTCCCATGACTAAACCACGGTGATGAGTTTAGTATCAATTCTAACGCCTAGATGAAGGAAATTATGAAAGGAATGCTATTTATGTGACAAGTTTGGTATCAGATGAGAAGGAACTTGATATCAAGTTGAGATTTGAAACATCAACATGCTTTTTCTGTTTACAGATTATGTGTCTCAAACTAGAAACTGCTTCTAAAAAGGCTGTCATGGATATGAGTTGCATTTGTATTAATGGTCAAATGCAAGTATGGATCTGTGGCCTGGCACTTTCAAATATGACAGTACCAACTGAACTGTGGTCCTCAGACCCATTAATTAGCAATTTATTTCTATATCTTGACATGGTACATTCTTCTCATTCTAAATATTTGGCAAAATATTGGAGAAAATTAATAACTGAGCAGTCATGCTGAGTCTGCTTTCAGGGAGATCCGGCACACAGTGGTTCACATGTACGTGTACGTGTAAAATTGCATGTCTTTAAACTTCATACTTAGTAAGTTTTTTCCAACAGGTTGTTAAATATGTTCATCAACAATTTCTATATCCTGATCACTGTGGATGTATACAGTGGATGTATAATTGATATAATCATGCACAACTTAGGATTTAAGTCATGTTTTCATTCTGCATGCATGTTCTATTTTCTAACTTATAAAGAAATTCAATGTTTAAATATATTAAAAAGATTTTATAAAAACATTGACATAGCTGGATGAATAGGTTTTTACCAAAAAATCTTATGAGTAAGAAAATAATGGCTAAGATATAAAAATTTGTAAATGTTTTTCATTAAATGCAGAGGTAAAGTGCTGTTAAAATTCTAACACCATATTCTGAAATGTGGGCTTACTTAAAATATGTGGTTTCCCTGTGTTTAAACAAGAATGAGATCCAGTTTCCAAATAAAGATAGGTCATGTTAAAACAAAGAAGCTCATCTGCAGGAATAAATCAATAAATGGAAGTCAAAGTCAAATTTTGCAATCTCTCATATAAGATTGTGATGCAAAAGCGGAACCATATTGCAAAGGGAGAGAAACCAGGTGTTGACAACAAATGTCATTAAACCAAATATATGTTGCATACACCATAGAAGTAACTATCTAGCCCAGTAGTCCCTTGAGCCTCATGAGAGCAAATATCTTCCTAGTAGCTCACTGTACAACTCAGAAAAAAACTTCCTTAAACTTGAAACCTCGTGTTTATGTCTGTTTCTCTTGGTAGAAAACAAGTTTAATTGCATTTTTTCAATAGTAATTCTTGCTTTGTTATGGTGTGACTTGATGTAATGTTTGTGAGGAGTCCATATACAGACATATTAAGTACATTAGACATCTCTAAATTATTTTTAAGTGAGTAGAAGAAATTATGATATTAACAAACTACTTAGCAAAGTTTTTTGTAGCCATCATGGCTTAAACAATGCCAAATATGTTTATATGTGTACCTCTAATGTCTGCTACCAGATCTATTTATACAAAGGTGAAACTGGATGAGCTTTTGTCCATCAGATCAGTGGTGTCTAAGTCCAAAGTTGGAACAGACAAGCCTTAAACCTATATATTGTGGTACTTTGGAATGAATTACAGTAATCTAAGGAGCTAATAATCAAAGGAAGTCACAGATTATGCTTCAGAGACAGGTCTGGCAGTCCCTAAATCATCGTATGTCCAAAACCAAAAGGTAGACTTTATTTATTCACATCCTCACTTCTGTTACTGGCCACAGTTGGATGAGACGTAGCTGACCAGAGGCTGAACTGCCTGTGGTAGAACAGCTGATGTCCACCACTTTGAGGTTTGCCTGATTTGCGCTGGGACTCAAACAAATCATGTGGGTATATTTCGTTTATTTTAACACATCTGCCTTGTAGATTCAACAGGTGATCTAATTTTTGAGAAGATACAAATTTATCCATATTCATGGATTACAAAGGCCTCTGTACAGTGTCTATTCTCAAGTAAATAGTTTCAGTCTATTTAGCTTTTACTGTCATTATGGAAGCAATTTCACAGCTCTGATCATCCTCTCCATGTTTTTCTAGATCTACTTTGTCACCTTAAGAGGACCAACACAAACAATATGTTCATTCACCGACTTTCCTATTTTGTTGATATTTTTTTCTAACTAATCATAATGGTCTAGTTACTTTTTCAATTGCTTAAGCATTAAGCTGATGTTCTCAAGTAGCTATAGTGGTGATTGGAATTTTGTTCCCTGAATAGCAACCCTATTTACAAGGAGGAAATATTTATGTATAATTAGGATTTTTTTTCCTTCCCACTGGGTGTATTATTTTGGATTTTCTTACATTGACTTACTTATGACATATTTCAGCCAGTACCAAAACCTCTTTTGCATCTCTTCTAGTCACTTTTAAATTTTCGTGTTCTGGTTAATTTGATGCCATCTTCAAACTTTATTTCGTCTTTCATCTACTGCTCCAAATAATTTTTGAATGCATTGAATAAAACAAATTTTGCTTAGTTGTAACTTAGTTTTAACTTTAACATGGGATAATACAGCTCTTTCATTAGGATGCATTTAAACTTCACTCCTTTCATTGTTGTTCTTATTCTCTTTCAGCATCAAAGACCTTATGGATAAAATCCACCTAGCAGTTTGTCAATGTGAACAGATGGTTAAAGAGACTCAGAGCAAGGCAGGCCTACAGGTGCAGTTTACAACCTTTCCAAAGAGGAATCAGCCACAATTTTTAAACATGTTTCATGTTGTTGCTCCTGCCAATTTTTTAAACATGCTCCCCAAGATTTATATTTCTTTCCTTTAAAAAAAAATTAAATAAAAAAGGTGTTTGTAGGACTTGTAAGAGCTACTATTTGCCTGAGGCACATCTATACATCATTAAAAAAACAGGTATCTTCAGCCATCCATATTGTAACACTAACAAAGCCAACAAAAGTTAGAGATGCAATAAAAGTTCATACATGTGCAAGAGAGTTAAAACTGATTTTTTATTGTTTTAGAATAAACAGCTATCTGTTAAAGGATTGTCAGATAGACCAAAACTTCTCTCTCTCAGCAACTGTAAATTCAAAATTAAGGAGCTTTAATCGAGGAAGTGTGGAAAAACCAGAAGAAATAACAACCCTTTATTAAAAGATGTATGTATGTTGCCAAAAACAGTAACAGAACACAAAAAAAACTAGACAATAATCCTAGAAAAAAACAAACAAAAAAAAAGTCTGAATGAACACTTCTCTGTCCTTCAGCGCAGTTCCAATCCCGGCCGGCAGGGGGCGCTGTTGGATCGCTGGAGGTGCAGAGCCTGCAGTGCTCGGTGTTGCCCTGCAGGGGGCGCTGTCGGGCTCTGGCGGTCACCGCGCGGGAGGGGGGTCTGGGGGTGTCTCGGGAGTGGGAGGAGCCGAAAAGAGAATGGGGACCCTTCCCCCAGTGGGAGAAAGGCAGAAGGAAAAGCAGTTCACCCCTACGAGACTCACTGTTCCCAGATGACAGTGTTCCAAGGCTCTCCCCTTCTCTCCCAGCAAGCACAGACCTCTCCAATGAAAAAAAAAACAGTAGGTCCCAGCTGGAGTCACGAGGCAGTGGCGATGCAAGGTCGGTGGTCAGGCCTCACCAGGACGAAAGAACCAGAAAGACTGGCTCCCAGGCTTTTCCTCCAGAAATGCCCGGACACAGTCCCTGTCTCTGTCCTGGCAAGAGAACTCCGCGGTCTGACCTGTCCTCTGTCCGGGTGGCCAGCTCCCTAAATCCCAAACCCTTCTCCCCCTCACTCCAGCATTCGATGGGCCATTAGTATGGAATGCAGCCTGGCCAGCCATTTCTTTTGTAAGGCTAATTGATTCCCTTCTCCCTTCCCTATTCAAGCTCTGTTTCTCCTATAGGGAAGCAGGGAAAGAAAAATTTCTCTCTCAGATTTATAACCTATAACAGGATAATTTAAATTGAGTTAATTCCCCACTATCAAAAGAAAGGGCCAAGGGTCTGGTATGTATGAATGATTAACAAGTGTGTAAAATCACCGGCTTTCAGCAGGCTCACACTCTGACTTGCTGTATATTCGTACGTCATGCTACCTCCTGCACCATTTGTCCACTGAACATGAAAAAGAGTGACAATTAAACATTTTCTTATTCTTCACCAAAAATCTTCAAATACCCTCAAAAACATTGCTAAAAGTGCAGTTTCAGTCTTTTAGGAACGATGTATTGGGTTACTGCTTCTTTTTTTTTCATTCCTCTTTGCTTCCATACACCTGAAAGAATACAAACTGTCAGTGTACCATACTTTGGAAAATATAGCGTTAGAGGGTACTCTAACACAGAAGTGGAAAAAGTCTTCCTTTGTGCAGACAAGAAAGCCACTAAAACTACATGAAAAACATGAAGGTCTGATTTAGGGTCCTTTTGTTCCTGCAATAAAAGGAGTAGAATGGAGAAGACATCTGGATCTAACAGCAGATTTTACATCTTGTTTCTAGGAGAAAATGTAGCAATTACCCTAAAATGGGTATGATTCACAAGGGAAAAGAAGGGTAACAATGTAATCACATATTTTCTATAGGTGGCAAAGACATGCAAGTCATGGAAATATGGCCAAAATATGAAGTCAAATTACCATTTTAATTAGACTTTTTGTTTGTAGTAGAACATATTGACCAAATACAGAAGAGATAATCCTGTAGTTTAGAAATATATCCAAGGATCTGTGAATATTAGACCAAATTCTTGAGTCTGAAGTGGAAGTTTTTAGAAGTTTAAGCAAATGTAATTTTTTCTTGCATGCAAATGAAAAACAATGAAACAATTAAAATAGAGCACAACTGCGCTGTGCCAAGTAAAAGTAACTGCTGGATAAAATGTATGTTTGAATGTTCTTTGGAAGCATAGGTGGCAACTGAGATGTCCACCTTCATTCTGAGGTCAGCTGTTCCCCACAGTCACAGTTGAACCAGGAGGTGAGAGTACTGTAAGAAAGCAGAACTGTGCTGTTAGTAGATGGAGGATCTAAATCAGACACTCAAACTGAAGTAGGCCTATACTCTTCCTAACTATATCTGAATCATTCTCTCAGCTTCTAAGATTTCCTTTTAGCCCAGCTAACCATAATTTAATGGTAAGAAATAGAATTTATTTGAATTATATGATCCTCTGTGAATGTCTCCTCTAGTTATCTCTCTGTGGCTAAATCTCAGCAACCTCTTTTCTTATTATACTTCAACGATTTTGGCATGATGCTCTACCCTCTGGTCCCCCCATATGAGCAAAGATATATATTTTTACCAGTTCTCCTGAATTCAAATGTAGTAAAATATTTTCAGGTGTACTCTGGGGCTTATTAGTTTAGCTTGTTGGGTAAGCTAAGTCTCAAAGTGATTACAAGACAGTCTGTATTAGAAGTGTCACAAATGAAAACAAGGATGAAATGGCCTGCTGGAAAATACACCAGGACTTGGATTACAGCAGCCAAGTTGTAAACAATGTTATGAACCGACAATTTTAAACTCTGAAAAATACTTGAGCAATGGAACAAAGCAAAAATGTAAAAAAAGTTATTTAGGATAAAATGAGGCAACTGTTCCTAGGAGACAGATAAATTTTCTTTAGAACCGTATAATAATTCTCGGGCTTTGTCAATCATATAGTGATATATTACTAACAAAGTAGATTACAATATCTTATATGTACTCATGTTTCTCATGTCCTTGGAAAAACACTAAAAACACATGTGGTTTAGTCTGAATACAATTTTCATCTTAGTAAGGTCTCAGCTTGTCATTGCTCCTTATCCTGGACTTAGAAAAGAAGGCTGAAGCAGGAAATTCTTCTGAATATGGAAAAATAGGAAATATTCTAATCTATATAGCTGCAAAGTAAGACATGAATTTACTATACTATCCATACAGTAGAACAGGTACTACAAAATCCATGCCATTCTGGAGTAAAAAACCCACAGAAATCCAATTACCTGGATATTTTTCAGAAACATCTATAAATTCTGTATGTCTGGAATGCAGAAAAAGATTCTAGAAAAAGCTTAATGCAACAACACAGAAGTCAGAAAATATCAAAACACATATCTTCCACATCAAACATTATTCCAAGAACAACAACAAAAACATCTTAATCTATATCTTCAGAAAACCTTTGATTTTCAGTAAGAAATCCAATTTATAAAAAAATTTCTTTTTATTTACTTGTGATGCATTATAAGAGTGGAAATTGGTTTTTTTCATTTCTTGTTTCTTTTATACAAAAGAACATGAACTCAATTCTTACATATATCATGGGAGCTATATTAAATTATGGAAATGGTCCCCCATATATATCTGTTCTCCATCTGGTGTCAGTTGGCCATTAGACATCTAAAATTATTACATGTCAGTAAAGCTCATTCACATTGATGGAATTTTTTTGATTTTCATCTGTCAAAGATCTGCTCCAACATTCCACAAAATCATTTACTGAAAACCCAGAACAAAAATCCATGTTTAACTCAGTATATTCAATATAATCTAAATGTCCTCTTAAAAAGCAAACTCGAATCTTCTGTACTAAAAGGAAACATTAAATGTTTAAAAAGCATTTGGATTGAATGGTATTCTCTGGAAAATAGATTGAAAGGAAATAGAAGAAAAATTCTGCTTTTTTTTTCTTTAGACCTCAAGACTATTTTATAAACCTGATGGCTACAACTATTTTAATGTTTTAAAGTAAAAATATAATTTGTATTTTGTTTTTTCAGTATTCTGAAAGAACATTTTTATCACATCAATATGTCCAGACTTTGTTTCTACCCCTAGGATACCAGAAAAGGGGCTTGTAATTAGCAGTGGGTTTTTTTATAAATTGCACAATCTAAAGGAAATGTGTTCTTTTCTGGCTGAAATTTTAATAAAAGTAAACATATATTTGTAAGTAAACCAGTTGCTGTGGAAACTATTTTCCACTGCCTAAACTCCACAAATAATGAAAAATACAAACACAAAAAAAACCATTGAAAGGTGGGGTTTTTTCATGTTGACTTTGCCAAGGAGGTCACTCAATCAAATACATTAATTTAATTACACTAAGCAATAGATAAAAGAAAAAATAAACAGATTATTTAGGCTACGCTGTAAGTTCCAAGCACTATCTCAGTCTTACGCTCATGCAAAACTTTTACAAATACATTAGAGCTTCTATTTTCAAAGACTTTTTCTTCTAGAGCCTCATGAATCTTCTGCTTATCTAAAATCTAGTCTTTTACTAGTGAAATGTATTCTCTGAAGAAAGTAGTTGCATAAAAACAAAAAAAAAAAAAAAGGAAATAAAGTCTGTGCAACTGGCTCTTGAATGCATTTCTTGATATGCTGATGATCAACTCTTGCTTGACAATAAGAGTGAGTTAGATATGATATAACATTTAGGCTTATAGATTCTGAAAATACCCAAGTGTGTCACAATTTTAGGTTTTGTTCCAATAACGCTATGCTCTAAAGTTAATCCCTAGAGAACTGGACACACCTTTTCACTCTCAGGGAACAGTAGACAAAAGGAAACAGAACTTCTTCTTGATAAATGCTGGCAAAGTCCAAAGAAGACAAACGCTTTTATCATCTTGACATTTTCTAAAACACTTCCCTATTCATTATCAGACTCAGTACATAAGAAATGACATTCACATTTCTTCCTTAATGGAAATTCTTTCTACTGTTATGAGCAACTCTATTGACAGAGCGAGCCAAGTCCAGCCCACAGCACAATTTTGGCAATAAAATACCTGGTGATTTTGATGTTTGGAGACTTGAGCTGCATATTGGTAATAATTTTCACAACTGGTACCAACTTTCTGTTACTATTCATCAGAGGCTCTCAAAGAGGTTTGCAAACTTTAATTATGCCTTGCCTCATGAGAGTGAGATTAAGTAGTGTGAGATCAGCTTTCTCCATTTCACAAGCAACAAACTGATTCACATGGCAGCTTGACACCTGAATAATTGCCCTATATTTAATTTCAAAAAATTGTTACAGTAATTTGTAGTATTTTTGAAAATTTAATGTTTGCAGATTGAAAAAAAAAAAACAAAATTGATATATGGTGGTGTGTTTGTGACTGTACAAATCCTTAGCTTGACCATGTGGGTTTTTCCCTATCCTCTCATCTTCTGAATACATTATCCCTATGATAGTGCAGGACTGAATATTCTTTATTCTTTTCCCTGTTTCCTCACTCCTGGATAAAATCAACAAGACCAAGTCGCTGCTAGAGGAGCGATGCAGGGGTACAGCCAAGACAGGCACTATGTAAAGGATATGGGGGCCCCCAAAAGTGGCCCCACATCACCCCTGCATTGCACGCTGTTGTACCCCCAATTTGTTACAGGTGTGAATAGACACACCTGCACAACCTTTCTCTGAGTGTCCCCAAGCCTTCCTCCCTCTCCTCCTCCTCCATTCCGTGGGGGAAGCCAACCTTTTTTACTCCAAATTTTTTAATTTTTTCACAAGTTTTCTCCAAACATTTTAGCCTCCCTTTATTTCATTCCAAATACCTCATTTTTGAAATAAAGTTTTTATTTCCCCAAATCCCCATTTTCCCCTAAATCTTCCTTTTCCCCCTACAAATTCCCCTTTTTTACCCCAAAATACCTCATTTTCCTGCATATTCCCCCTTTTCACCCCAAATTCCTGTTTATTAATCCCCAAATCTCATTTTTCCCTCCTAAACTCCTGTTTTTCTCCCCCTTAAAATCCTCACTTTAAGAGCAACTCCCTCATTTTTCCTGAAAAATCCCCTTTATTCCCCAAAAATCTCCCATTTTTCCCTCCACAGAATACTCATACCCATAGGAACCCCCTAGTAGGCCTCCCAGGTGAGGACCCTTGGAGCGAGGTGATGCTGGCCCTCATCCCTCAGGTGGTCCAGGTATTCTCAGGTGTGGAGAAGCAAGATTCAGGATGGGAACAGTTCCAGGCATGAAGAAAAGCATACAGCAATTGGCAGGACTTTCATATGGACTTTCACTGTATTCATGCTACACAGTGCACAACTGCACATGCCCAGGCTTCCTCCTCCCCCTTTTGCCTGTGCCCTGTTCTGATTTGCTCCCCCATTTGTCTGTCTGATAGCCCACTCGATGTTCTGCCCCTGCCCCTGGCAGGACGGTTAAGAATCGGGCGCGCCTGAATAAACAAGTCTGCTTGCACCCTTCCTCGTGTCCTGTCCCCTCTTCCCTTCGGACCCGCAACAGATGGCGCTCACCGTCGGGCAGAAAAGGTTTTTACCTTAAGAAAACCTCTCCCACGCCACAAAGGGCTCAGACAGCGCTGAGAGAAGCGTTTTCGCCTCGCTGGTCCTTCCCGGTAGAACCCCAGATTACGGCAAGATAGCCACCGCACCGAGAAAGGTGAGCTCCGGGAAAAACCCCTAATCCCATCTCCCACCCTCACAAAATAATTTTGCAATGGGCCTCTCGCTATCTACCCCTCAAAAGTTTGTATACCGCAAGCTTAAAGACTTTATTTTGGAAAATGGACACCCTTTAGACAAAAAATCCGCAAAATCCCTTGCTAAATGGCTTGAAAACAGAGGGGAAGCAATCTCCGACAACATGTCCCTGAAAGACTGGGAGAAAATTGGATACAATATCTGGAGAGCTAAAGAGAGGGGAGACAAAACGGCTACTGAAGCGTTAATAGCTTGGAGATTGATTTTGATGGTGCTACAACATCAAATAACCAGTCCCAATGAAAATCTCCAAGAATCTGAGCAAAAATCCAAGCCCCCATCCCCGACAAAAGACAAGCCCCGGAAAAACGAGCACGGCGGGAGGGAAAAAAGCGGCGCAGGGAACACGCGGTCTTGGCAACATGGTGACGGGGGGGGTGAAGGGCGCTTGCACGCGCACGGGGTCGAAGCACGCGGGGGGAGATCGCGGGAACGCACGCCGCGTGGCAGCACGGCCCACAAACTTTTCGCGCGCGTTCCGTCGGTCCCGCCCCCCAGCCCGCCCGTGGAAGCTCAGCCGGCACCGCCCCCCAGCCCGCCTTCGCGTCCGCCCCCCTACACCCCCGGCACGCCCAAGGACCCTCCCACCAGAACGCCCTCTCCCTCCAGCGCTGCTTCTACCCCCACGTCATCACCCTCCCGGGGTAGACGGAAACTAAGGAGCAGGACCAGAGCCTCTCCCGACGATAACACCCGGGAAGATGGCCGCACCCATGAAGCCTTTGTTACCGAGGCTCCCGGTAGTTGCAGGATGACAAATGCCTCTCTTCCATGCAATGATATTTGGAAAGCTTTCCGGACAGAAGCTGCACAGGCTAACGATGCCGAGTTTTTAAAAGCTTTTCCAATTTACCTAGAGGAAGTTCGTGCTCTTGAGTGGCGTCCGGTGTCCTATACTATGTTAAAGGACATCAAAAAAGCGATTGTAGAGTACGGTTTAGGCTCACCCTATACCGTTGGACTTTTTGAATCGTTTTTTCTCGCCTGCCACTTAATACCTTATGATATCAAAGCGGTAATTAATGGACTGTTATCGACTGTGCAGGCATCCATTTTTGAAGCGGAATGGAAACGTCTTATAGTTAAATATGTCAATGAAAAGATGGAGAGGCGTGGTATTCCTGTAAAAAATGCTATTGATATGCTGTATGGAGAAGGCAACTATGCCAGCCGACAAGACCAGGCTCTTGTGGATTTAAAATACTTAGATATTACAAAAGATCTGGCAATGGAGGCCTTTAAAAAAGTTGCTGATGCATATGTCCAAACACCCTCCTTCACCCTAATTCATCAGGGCTCAACAGAACCTTTTGTGGACTTTATAACCCGGCTAAAGGAAGCTATAGCACGGCAAGTCCAGCAAAAGGAAAGCCAAGACATTCTGTTTAATAAACTTGTGATTGAAAAGGCTAATGAAGATTGCCAACAAGCCTTAAAAATGCTAAAAGATCCCACACTCCTGGAGATGATAGAAGCTTGTAAGAATGTGGGGTCTAATTCTCATAAAGCAAGACTAATAGCTGAAGCTTTAGCTGGACCACAAACCTGTTTTCACTGTGGAGAGACAAGACATATTAAAAAGAACTGCCCACAATTAACTACAAAGACTGAGCTTCCAAAGACGCCGTGCAAACGATGTGGGAAAGGCAGACACTGGACTAAAGATTGCCGCTCCCGTACTAACATTTATGGACAACTGCTGCCCCCGAAAAGGTCACCAGACTTGAGAAGAAAAGTGACTTTTAATTCAATGCCAGATCTTAAACAGTGCACCTGTGAGCTGTCAAGAAACAAGGCAGCACCCCCTCAACCGCGTTCCATCCTGCGTAGCCCATCCCTTCAGCAAGTGCCAGCAAACCACAACAATCCCTACAGTTCCCTTATCACATGATCCCAATCCTAAATTCTCCCTTCTAACATGTTCTGCTTACTTTCCAGGATCTCGTAGTCCACAGAAGACCACTATCACTAAGCTTTTAGACACCATGGAGCAGTGGCATCTCGGGCTGGAAACAATTTTAGGGGGGGAGTCACTCAGCAAATGCAGCTGTCCACTTGTTTTGAAATTTTGCTTTCTCTGTTTGTTTTGTTACTAACTATTTCTTGTGTCACAGCATGCTGCAAGAAGGACTATCGCAACAGGCATCTTTCAAACTAATAAGAAAGGGTGAGATGTGGAGAAGCAAGATTCAGGATGGGAACAGTTCCAGGCATGGAGAAAAGCATACAGCAATTGGCAGGACTTTCATATGGACTTTCACTGTATTCATGCTACACAGTGCACAACTGCACATGCCCAGGCTTCCTCCTCCCCCTTTTGCCTGTGCCCTGTTCTGATTTGCTCCCCCATTTGTCTGTCTGATAGCCCACTCGATGTTCTGCCCCTGCCCCTGGTGGGACGGTTAAGAATCGGGCGCGCCTGAATAAACAAGTCTGCTTGCACCCTTCCTCGTGTCCTGTCCCCTCTTCCCTTCGGACCCGCAACACTCAGGGGTCACAGTGGTCATAGCAATGTGCTTAGACTTTTAGTGAGGTCCCCGTAAACCTGTGTGTCATCCACCCAAGACACTTCAGCTCCAGCTCCAGCTGTGGGGCAGGCCGCCTGTGTGACCCACATGCTGCCCCACAGCTCCACGTATGACCAATCCCAAGGGCTATCTGGCTGTGGGGCAGGATCCATTGCATGACCTACATCCTGCCCCACACCTGCCCCACAGCCTGACCCACAGCTCCAGGTCCAACCCAAAGCAGGCACTTCCCATCTGTGGAGCAGGACTCATGGCCTTGGTGCCTGGTCCATAACCCACCCCATCACACTGCCTCATACCCCCAACTTCAGGGGCTCAGCCCCACAGACACAGGTAGCAGCACAACACTAATGCCAGGGCTACAAGTGTCCCTACAACAGAGGTGATACGTGCTCCCCCAAAATTCTCACCTTGTACCTTAAAATGGATTTGAACCAAATGCACTAAATGCAAAATACATTAAACTAAAATTTCTGGAAACTAGTGACATTTCATCTGGGCTGTACTAAATTGCAGAAGAACTTAACCACGCATCATGGAATCCCCAGCAGGGAGAATGCTGCTTTATCAGTACCAGAAACTCATGTTTTAAACTTCTCGAGGTGTTGGCCATGAAAAAATTCATGGATAGCCATCATCAATATAATTACATCCTGTTTTATTAGGCTTGCAAATCACAGGTAGCACAAAAAGCAAAAGCAGCATAGCATTTCTAATTTGTTATTTATCAACCTAAAGACTTGATTGAGCACACATTATTAAATTCAAATTAATAGAAAGTTATTATGCAAATGTTTATTCTTTCTTCTGTATTCCATTTAGCATTTTTAGGGGAAAAAAATTACTTCATAATATGTCCATTTAAAACAAATTTAAATCTTTGTTACTAGCAAAACTAAAGACTAACTTAGCTGTATGAGAACAGAAATCAGCTGGAGCAGTAGGTGCCCTGAAATCAAAAGAATATCTTAAAATTGAGATTTTTACAGTGTTATTAGTTTTTCTCATGTTCATTTTTTCTTGATCATGTTAATATATTACATATTTACCCAAACTCAAGTTACTTTGAAGATCTAATTATTATGTAAATTTATGGAAATAAAACTAGAAAACCAGGTCAGTCAATAAATATCATTTACACTGTAATGGAAAAATCCCTCACCATAAAGTAAGATGATTTGCTCTTCGGCTTTTATTTTGTCTAGTCATCATTTCTATTGATCTGTACTTAGACCATGCGAGAAACAGCCTTAAAGTACCACCTACAGAAAATTTTGTAATTTGAAGTAGTCATATCAACATGAGCAACTGTTTGAATTTTCACCGTTTCACAGAATTTTTTCATTTTGTTCTGTGAAACAGTAATAAGGAATTTTAAAATGTCATACCTCAAAAACAAATATTTTATAAATTATTTTATCTTTACCAGACTAAACATGCAAAACAAAACATTTAAAATTTCAAAATTAGTTTTCAGAAAGACATTTTCATATTTCAAATAACTTTGATTGTTATGGTAAAATGTACAAAATAAATATTTCATTTCTGGTTGAATGGAAATTCTCATTGCCACCAACAGGTAACCATCAAGTGAAAAAAAAAAAATGGAGATTCTGGAGAACTGAACTCTGGATTATTTACCCAACTAATCAAAAGAAACACTAAAACTGACAATATCATTCAGCAGGTGAGCTTCCAATATATAGTTCATGAGACATACATGATGATTGTATTGGCACACATACTTTGTGTTGTAACTACTGTACTTTTTTAATCATCATCTCATTAATTTCAGTGAGATTCCCCTTTCCCTGTAGATTCAAGGCTTTTGTTGAACTGAGATTTTGTTCCCAGAGTCTGCTCAGAGTAAACAGCATGTTTAGTGCATTTCACCTCCCACACGTGGAATAACATTCTGCTAGTTCCAGAACTTACCTCTGCTAAGACCCCTCCTCTCCATTTTACTGCTGAGCATGAGCTTATATGGCATGAAATATCCCTTTGGATAGGACAGCTCAGGCCCTGGCTGTCTCCCTTCTGCATCCCTTGCACACCACCCAAAGCTGTGAGAGCAGTGTGAGAAGCAGAGAGGGCTTTGATGCTGTGCAAACACTGGATTGTTTTGGTCAAAAACATAAAACACAGTACTCTGTGAGCTGCTATGAAGAAAACTAACCCCCTTCCAGCCAGACTGAGTTAGTAAACACTGTAATATTAATACTGAGGGCAAGTTGTTAAAGTTTTGTAGAGACAAAATTTTTTAAAAAGGTATAGTAACAATCATTTTATCACATATTCTATTAAACAGGCTGCAAGCTTTTGCTGATCAGGATAAGAACACAAAGAAAAAGAAAATGTACAGTTCTGAGGATAAATTACTTCCTTTTGTAAAATACTTTTATCTTATTTATACACTGAATCTGGATAGTTTCAGTACTCTACCAGTGGGTCTTGTAAAATCTTTGCTTTTACATTACTTATTGATGAAATTTAGACTGAAGAAAACATATTGACTTTCTCATTTTCCTTTTCTGATGACCAAAAGACTTAGCTCCTGGAATTTCACTGCAATACATACCTTACGTTCCTAAATACTTGTGATATGCAACCAAGAGAAATGACTGAAACACCAGCAGGTCATGCTGCCATTCGGAGGACCTGCCATGCAATCTGGACAGGCTGGAAAAAGGGGCTGACAGGAACCTCATGAATACAACAAGGGGAAGTGCAAAGTCCTGCACCTGGGGAGGTACAACCTCAGGCACCAGCACAGTCTGGGGGCTGCCAAGCTAGGAAGCAACTTGGCAGAAAAGGCCTTGGGGGTCCTCATGGAAACCAAAATGAACATAAGACATCAGTGTGTCCTTACCGCAAAGAAGGCAAATGGTGCTCTGCACTGCATTAGTCTAAGTACTACCAGCATGTTGGCAGAGGTGATCCTTCCTTTCTACTCAGAGCTGGTGAGGTCACACTGTCCACTACCAGGCTTCCCAGTACAAGAGAGACATGGATACACTGGCAAGAGTCCAGTGAAGGGTTGCTGAGGTGATGAAGGGACTGGAATACCTCTCCTATGAGGAAAGGCTAAGAGAACTAGGACTGTTTAGCATGAAGAAAAGGAGGATCTGGAGGGATTTTATCTACACAAGTACCTGAAGGGAAGGTGCAAAGAAAAGGGAACCAGGCTCTTCTCAGCGGTGCTCAAAGTGAATTACATGTTTGGCTTGTTTCTATATTTGCTGAACCAATTCAGTGTAACCTTATCCTACATGATCCCACAAACTTCTTTTCCTGCTTCAACAGCCTGTTACACTTAAGTACACACAGATTTTGATATTATAAATGTTTGGTTTTCAAACTGTTGAAGAAATATCTTTAGCTAATATATTCCAGCCTGTATGTTGTTTGTGAATTATGTACTTCATCTTCAATTTTAAATATCAGCTCTGCTGAATAATTTATGATTGAGTCCTACAATATAGAAATCTCTCCTTCCCAACATTTTTCACCCTTGACCTCTCTCCTTTTTTGTATATGTCCACAGACATGAAGTTATAGCAACTGTAAAAGTTAATTTCCCAGAGAAGAAACTAACTCAAACACTAAAACCTGGAAACATTGAAGCTTATTATTATTATAAACATCATTTTTAAAAAAAGTTATACAAGGCTAGATTTTTTTTCTTAAAACCCAAAGGAGCATATAAGCAGCAAAAGGAAATTTTAGAACTCTATCTGCTGTTAAAGTCAAATACAAACACCCATTTCCTTCCATGGATGTAGACTATCATTTTTGTGTCTCTGGATGAAAATTATTTTTGAAAATACGTCCTTGCCTTCTAGGGGATTTAGTTTTCTATACTTTCACTCACCTTCCCAAAGCACAAGCTTTTATTTTTAGGCCACAAGAGATATTTTCCTTAGACTATTCATCCATGGCTCCTATACACACTCCTCTACACAGTGTCATTAGTGGGGTTCTGCAGGACTCTGTGCTCTTCAACATCTTCTTAAATGACTTGGACAAAGTACTGGAAGGGATACTAAGTAAGTTTGCAGACAATACAAAACTGAGAGTAGCTGTTGACTCCCTCGAAGGCAGGGAGGCCTTGCAGAGAGACCTAGACAAATCAGAGAGATGGGCAATCACCAACCGTATGCAGTTTAACAAGTGCTGGATTCTGCACCTGAGACAGGGCAGCCCTGGATATACGGACAAACTGGAAAGTGGTGCCACATTAAAAGACATGGGGGTCCTGTTTGATGGCCAGTTGAATATGAGTCAGCAGCGCCCTGGCAGCCAGGAGGGCCAGCTGAGGGGGAGGGGGGGCATCAGGCAAAGTATTGCCAGCTGGTTGAGGGAGGGGATTGTCCCACTCTGCTCTGTACTGGTGTGGCCTCACCTTGAATATTGTGTGCATTTTTGGGCACCACAATATGAGAAAGATACTAAGGTATTGGAGAGCATCCAAAGCAGCACAACGAAGATGGTGAAGGGCTTTGAGGGGAAGCAGCTACGAGAAGCAGCTAAGGTCACTTGGTCTGTTCAGCATGCATGAGAGAAGACTGAGAGGAGCCCTAATTGCAGTCTAAAACTTCCTTACGAGGGGAAGAAGAGGGGCAGACACTGATCTCTTCTCTGTGGTGACCAGTGACAGAACCCAAGGGAATGGCCTGAAGTTGTGTCAGGGGAGGCTTAGGCTGGATAATAGAAAAAGGTTCTTCACTCAGAGGGTGGTTGGGTACTGGAAGAGGCTCCTCAGGGAAGTGCTCCCAGCATCAAGCCTGACAGAATTCAAGAAGCATTTGGATCATACTCCCAGGCATCTGGTGTGACTCTTGGGGATGGTCCCGTGCAGGTTTAAGTGTTGGCCTCGATGATCCTTGTGGATCCCTTCCAACTCCTTATATTCTATGATCTGCGATTCTGCAACATGAAACAATCATTCCAAATATGCTCTTCTCTGTTTCACTGATGCTTCATGTTTTGGAAACAAAAATCTGGAGAACATAAAGCTTACCTTTCATGTAACTGGTCACCTACTGTTTCTCCAGTGTCAAAGAGAATTAAAGCTTTCTGAAGAAACTTGTCTTTCATAGAATTTGTACAGAGTAAACAGTTACAGGCAGGAACCAAATCTGTTGTTGATGGCTACAACAGGAAGTGGAACATGACTGTGGTTCCTGGAAACTGACAAGATGCAGTTAACAATGGCAAGGCACAGTTATATCACCGGTTTTAAGGTAGAATTCCCCAAGGATTTTGGTGGTTAAAAACTGCTGACATAACATGGCTTGGAATTACTGCTCACACTTTTTTTCCACATAGATACCTCTTTCCATCACAACAAAACTAAAAGCATAATCTGGACAAGATTAGCAGAAAACCTTTAGCATTTATTTAACATTGTTCCCACTGAAATAAAGCTAACCTTTGTAAAGGAACAAAGGCCAACTCAGAGAACTAAAAGCTGGACTCTTAGGGAACACATTTAACTTACATCACAAGGACTCTTATTTCCTGTTATACAAGCCAGGAAACGCAAGTTTGGCCCAAATCAGCAACAAGTAATTGCTAAAAAAAAAAGGCAGGTTGTGTGAGTAATAATCTGTAATATTGTTTGAGGTAGAATGCACAATAAATCTGTACATTTTACAGGGCATAAATAGATTAGAAAGATAATAGCAATCCATTATTAGTTGACAACAGGAACATTTCAGAATCTCATTTCCAACATTTATCTATCTCTGTCAGTGGGTTCATATATTTTTAAGGTAGCAAAGTAATTACCATTACTTGTCTTGGTGAGATCTTACCCAGCCACAGGGAAGGAAAATATTTTATAAGACTACAATTCTCTAATCCATTGGAGTCATTACAGTTCAGGTGTTTTCTGGCTTTTTCTATCCACATGAGGCAGAGACAGTAATTATTTTTCAGAACATATTGGTGGGATATCAATTGGACCTGCAATAGGAGTTTTTTAATTCAGAGGAGCAGTGTGCACTATGAGTAATAAATAGATCTGTGAGTTCCCTGTGGCCCTTGTGTATGTGTGAGAGACATCAGTGAAACTGAATATGTAGTCTTCAATTTCTTTTGAGACTTAAACTTCCCTAGACTACATTACTCTCCAGTAATGTATCCATAATTTCTGAATCAAGATTTCTTCCAAGATAAATATCTTAGCATATGAAAGTATCAATTTATATGCCAGAGTGGATTTTTTTAAAATATTAAAGTTACTAGATTTTTTAAAAATACTGTAAACTAGAAAGAGTAATGATAGGTAATGGTTTAGGATTTCTTCAACGCAATAAAAAGGACCTCTTTAGCCCACTACGAAAATGAAAAGGAGAATATTATTTTATGTTATCACCCTTTGTCATTTCAGCATGGTTCTAATAAAGATACAATTATTGTGTTTCAGAAAGAAAAAGAACACATTCTTTTTCTGAGTCTCATGATAAAAATGTGAGTTATTGTTAAAATGAAGTACTTAGTAAAACAAAGGGAATAGGTATACCCAAACACAAGAAAAATTGTTTGTGCTATATGATGACAATACTCAAGCTTTCCCTTCAGAGGTAATATGTTTTCTGTGCAGCTCCTGATAATTGAGAATACAGAGATCCTAATGTTGTCAGGTACTGATTGCTAGCCTGGAGCTAAGCACACACAGCAAATACCATTAAATTAATTTCCCAGTATTTACAAGAAAGGAGGATGCTTGGCTTTCCTTAGGGGAAGACCTCAGCTTTTGTAGAATTTGACTCCTAAATTGCCCAGTAAGTTTCAAAACTAATCATTTGAACACAAAATTGAGTAGAATTTTCAGAAATAAATTCAGAAATCATGGGTTTGCTAGTAAGTAAAAGCCCCAGAGAGAGCTTCTTCTTTATATTCTGAGATTTTAAAGTTTGTTTGTATACATTTCATTAAATTGCAAAGTTTTAAGAGTTTCTTGAGAAGATATGAATTTTGATTTCTTTATCCACACACGTCTTTGTCACATCAAATGTTAAGGAATTTACACAGGAAGTAAAAAAAGAAATAATAATTGATGTATTTTAGTTAATTTTTCCAAAATAAAGATGAAAAAGAAACCTGTAGGACTCTGAGGAATATAAGTAAATAATGCAACAGGAAGGATAGGCTGCCCACTTAAAGATCATGTGTCCAAGTACCTGTGCGGGTTTTCTGCTTCCAGCAAAGCAGAATACATAGGGTCTGAACTAAAGAGGGAATAACCACAGGTATTGCAGCATCTTGCTGCATAGAAAAAGTTCCATGCAGTGCTCTGTAGCTCTTGATTTAGCCTCTAGGACAGTTACCAGTCATGCAATGACTATCATCTAAGTTGGCTTTGTTGTACAGTTCAAGAGAATTAATGCTGGTTTAATTTAAATGCTTGTGGTCATTGCCTTTCCACTGGAATCAGTGCAGCTGCTCTGGATTTGCACTGATAAGAGCAGCCAGCACTAGCTTACATGGCCAAAACATAAAAAGCAGCAGCTCTTCTCAATGAAGTCATACCACCAATGACTTAATTTCTGGTAATATGTTCATGAAATAATTCATTCTTAGTGATGCATTAATATTTGCAATACCACTACAATTTCAGTATCTTTTTCTGAGGTGTGAACTTGTTCAGCATGCAACATAGATCTCAGTAGAAACTAATCCTCATATCACTTCTTTTTTCACAAATACTTGATTTAACACCCAACAAAGTGAACCAGAGATTAAATATATGCTGAAAGTTTGTATCATAATTATGGAGCATAAACTGTTGAACATGTGTTGTTCCTAACTAAAATAAACTTTGGCTATTGTCATCTTCAAACCAAAATTGGCACCAGTTATATACATTGACTTCTTTTCGAGGTGTGCAATAAGGAGAACACCTTTGAGTCAGTCTAGAAAACACAAATTCAATTACCTATAAAAGCAGTAAAATCTGTAATTTCAAATTAAGATATATTCACCTATTTCATTTATTTGTAACCCACGTAGAACTTAAACAGTGAAAAGGAGCTCTCTTTTCTACTGTAAGAGACACAATATAAAGCTGACTATGTATTTATTAGTATTTCAAAAAATAATGTGAATGCCATTTATTAGAAAAGAGAGAGTGTGTAAGTTTTTTCACTAAAAAAATACAATGTCTCCTTATACAACAGTTGCAAAAGATTTTCAGTTAAAAAAGGTTCAGCTAGAGAGAGCTGGAAGGGCTGAAAGATTGCTCATGTATGGTATATAGAAAAATGTTTCACAGGTACCATTTTTTATTAGGAAACAGTAAACTATATTGAGAAAGAAATTTTTAAATCCAGAACATTTCCATGGATATTTTGCCTAATGAGATTAAGAACAGAATTTGAGAATAATTACTTATGCAAGTCATGCTCACAGAGCTTTTATTTCCTATGATTTTAGGTTAAAGATCATGTTCAGTATAAGGGTTCTAGGCCAGTCATAGCTGTGCAAAAGGCTTTTTCTATATTGAGATCTCTTCTGAAGGCTAATTACAATTGAGTTATCTTAGAAACAATGAGATTCTGGAACCAAGCATTATTGTACTGATGTCCTTGGAAACTAAGGTTTTTTTGACTCAGGTTTGTTTGGTTCTTTTCCTGATTCCCTTTCAGGATTTGTGCAAATGTATAAACAAAGATTTCTTTGTCATTTTCTCCTTCTACTGAAAAGCTGTCTTTCAATGTTTAGACATTCAATAGCATTCAAAAGACAAGCATTACCAAAGGCTTTAAATGGTGATGAAAATGATGCAAAACATAAGAAACAGTAACAAAAATAAGATTCTGTAAATGATTTGATCATTGAAGAACTTCTTCTTGAGAATGTTCATTGTAAATTCTCCTTCTTCAAGAAAAAGATTAATTTTTGGTGGGGCAATATATTTTTCATAGAACTAGGACACAATGTACTGCCCTTTTTTTTAAGTTCCTACTTCAGGAAAAATAAGAAAAATAGTGCATTACACACTGGATTTAATTAAAAGATCCAATAACTGATCTTGTTTCACTCGTAGCAGTCCATTAACATAAAAAAAATTAAAATGTTATTTGCCATAGCAAACCTGTTTGCAAGCTTGCAGAGTGCCAGGCAATGTTTTATCTTGACGTTTCACCTAATGCAACACATTAATTCATTTTGTGGATTTTTTTATCTTCAATTGGTAACGTAATTGGAAAATGTCAAAGAATTACATGTAAAATGAACACTAACCTCTGCTTAGTTTCTATGTGTCCTTCTGAAGGCAGAGACAATGTGTTATGTTTCCTAATGAGGTATCTGGCCAATTTTCAACCCTCTTGTGCTCAAACTTGACTAAATGATAAACTCTTTAATTGAGGGGCTGAAAACAACAACACTCACACTTTCAGAGAATATCATCGCATACCCTACCTTTTGAAAGGTAGATTTTGCTGCTTCCTCTGAAACCAGCTCCTTGAAAGATGTTGTGAACATATGAACATTTTTAATGAATGCTTTTTGAAGTGGGATTTCATATGTGAAAAAATGTATCATGTCCTTCAATTATTTAGCTTTCAAAAGACATAATGTGAAAGATTTATGAAAAAGAGGAAGGTAACATGCGTGATGTAATTTTGGTTGTAAAATTAATGAGAGCTATAAAAATATGTGAGGCTTTAAATGAAACAATTATCTATGAATATGCTACTGAAAAATATTTATGCAAATACAGAAGACAGCTATTATATTGAACAGAATAAATAGTTCTCTGAATATTTACAGAGCTCTACAGCAGACACTCAAGTATCAATTTGTAGACAGTGGGCAAAATAGCTGCCTAACAGATACCCACAGTCAGAAAGAAAGAGAACGCATCACCCAATAACACAAAATAGCGGGAAGACCCTGAAGACCACATAGCCAGTAGTAAAGCCGTATATACCTTGAATTTCCACTTTTCATCCAAACAGGTCATAATTGTGCAACTTATGTTTAATCAAAACTTTTAAAGAGTTTATACTAAATAGCTAATTCAAGTGCCAGTAGAAATCTCAAAGTTACATTTATTTTGTCATGCTAGATTTTATCATTCATTCTTTTCATACTCTGTTTTCCCAATTCTGATATCAAAGTGGCAGATTACGAAAATGGCACAGCAAACAGAAGACTGGGGAAAAATATCTTAAAGTTCTTTCCCTCCTTGTTATGTCCACTAATGTAATTTTCACTTGCCAAAAATAAATTCTTATTATTTCTTGTTTTATTTTTCTATTTTTTTTTTGTTTCACAGTTTTGAGGGTTTACATTAATGCATATTTGAGAACTGTTTTGTAGGCTTGAACAGTGAATTTTTAAATACCATATAAATGTCTAATTACATTATCACTTGATTTTAATATGATATGGTGAGCCTAGTCTTGTGTTCCTATAATATAAGATAGAATTCAGGTAGTAACTTTAATTCAGAAATAAATAATGAAAGTTTTGAATATCTCCTTCTTGGCACTGATGAAAATAACAAAAATGAAATACTGAAAATAAAAAGCTGCACAAAATTTTACACAGTAGCAGCAATTTTATTCCTTTACAAGGAGATAGTGTATAATAAATAGTAATAACGGAAACAAAATACTTAAAGCCATATGATAGTTGTAGAATAAAATTTAATCAGTAGTTAATAACCCCACATAACTGAACTAATCGAGTTATACTTTGCAGTATGTGTGCCTTTACTCTGAAATCAGGTAACTCTTTAAAACCTTATAGAATAATTAAGAAATACAAAATCACCCAAATAAAACAAATAAATTCATCGCATTTCATATGAAAGATGACTACATTTTGCAAAGGACAAAAAAAATATTGATTATTATAATAAAATTTTTAATTTTTTTAAACTATTTTTTAACAATTACTGTTAGGAGTGGATAAGACTTAAGGACATACACATCCTAAGAATGCAGCACAATGGCATCATTTTATCCTGGAGAAAAGGAGGCTCAGGGGTGACCATATTGCTCTTTATAACTACCCAAAAGGAGGTTGTTGCAAGGTGAGGGTTGACCTCTTCTCCAGGAAAGGACGAGAAGAAATGGCCTCAGTCTGCACCAGGGGAGGGTCAGGTTGCTCTTCAGGAAGAATTTCTTCATGAGAAGGGCTGTTAAGCATCAGAATGGTCTGCCCAGGGAGGTAGTGGAGTCATCATCCCTGGAGGTGTTCAAGAAATGACTGGACATGGCACTTACTGCCGTGATCTAGTTGACAAGGTGTTGACCGGTCTAAGGTCAGATTCAATGATCTTAGAGGTCTTTTCCAACCTAAATGATTCTGTGATTCTCTGGTTTTATAAGGAAGACATCTGCTAATTAGATATAACGCATCATTAGATGAAACAAAATTAAATGTAATAATTTAAAAACTACTTGCATTATAAACAACTAAAATTTGTAACTGAGAGAACATTTATATAATTAATAATTATGTTTGATGTTCACTCACTAAACTGATTCAGACTTTTAATGTAAGAATATAACATTGTTGACAGTTTTTCTTGAATTGGATTAAAGGGTTTTGCTGAAAGATTTGTTGTCAAAAATGATTTATTAAGCTAATGTCTAGAATAAATAGATGCTTGCAACATGCTACTTTCATACTAAAACCTTTCTGTCCTTTGATTTTTTGCATTTGTTTTCTTCTTTTTTTTTTTTAAGAACATCCTATTAAGAGAAAGGATTTAAATAAAACACTGAATGTTTTATTGAGAAGCCCATATAATGTATATGTGCACACACTAAGTTTATTTAGATGAGAAGAAAGTTTTCAATCCCATTTCAATGAAAGCTGTTCTTCAAAAGTTTACTAAATTATGCATGTCTAGATCCCTTTCCCCACCCACGACGTGGGGGAGCCCAGTTCTAGTTCCATCTCCATCTGAAGAACCATTCCGACGTCTTGAGGGACGGGGAAAGGGAACTCCACGGGTTTCCCCAGGGGTTTCTCAGGCCCCGAGCCTGGAGGGGAGAGGTGCTCTCCCCTCCCCCCAGCACCCACGTGGTCCCATGGCAGGCACAGAGACAGCACACCGGCGTGGAGAGGAGGCAAGAGAGAGTTTATTGTTGGGGGTTGTTACATTTATAGGGTTAGGGAGAATCACAGGTTAACCAATTAGAAGTCTCAAGGGGCTTACAGGAACACCCAATCACAGGAAGGGGTTAACAAGGACCAATGGGAAACACCTCAGGACACCTTTCCCAGGACATTCCTGCATGGGAGATAACAGTTGTTGTGGGGGGTGTTGGGAAGAAGAAACACGTGTTTCCAAAAGGACCACAAAGAGCCGGTTTAATACATGTTTAAACAACAGTTTTCCCATATAATGCAGCTTTAGTGCCACATGCATGAGTATTTTTCCTCCCAGCAGCTCATATCTCCCCATGTGACCAAACTCATACAGAGACAATACACTCAAAGAATAATCAAAGACCTGGCTAATCTCATCACAAGGCCTCTTCTGATGATTTTTGAAAATGGTCTTGGGAATCTGGAAAGGTTCCAGTTGACTGGAAGATGGTTAATGTTGTCCCAGTTTTCAAGAAGGGCAAGAAGGATTACCCTAGAAACTACAGACCTGTCAGTCTCACTTCAGTGCCTGGTAAAATTATGGAGAAGATTTTTTTGGGAGGTATTGAAAAACACCTGAAGGACAATACCAATATCAGTCACAGCTGGCACAGGTTAAGGACGGGAAAGTCCTTCTTGTCAAACCTGATTTCCTTCTATGACAAGGTAACCCACGTAGCTGATCAAGGGAAGCCAGATGGTGTAATCATTTAGGAATTCAGTAAAGCTTTTGACACTGCCTCTCACTGTATCCTTCTGGACAAAGTGTCCATCTCACAGCTGGAAAAACATACCATGTGGTGGGTGAGCAACTGGCTCACAGGTAAGAGTAGAGAAGGTAATAATGAATGGGGTGACACCAAACTGGCGACATGTCACCAGTGGGGTTCTACGGGGCTCCATTCTAGGGCCAGTGCTCTTTCATTTCTTCATAAACCACTTGGATATAGGACTGAAAGGGATACTAAGTAAGTTTATCCATGATACTAAACTGGGAGGAGCTGCTGACTCCCTTGAAGGCAGGGAGGCCCTGCAGAGAGATCTCAACAAATTAGTTGGGCAATCACCAACCATATGAAGTTCAGCAAGGAAAAGTGTTGGATTCCGCATTTGGGACGAGGCAACCTTGAATGTACAGGCAGACTGGGGAATGAGATGCTGGAAAGCAGTACCACAGCAGTGCCTGGGGGTCCTGGTCAATGGCAAGTTGAATATGAGTCAGCAGTGCCCTGGCAGCCAGGAGGGCCAACCTTGTCCTGGGGGGCATCAGGCAAAGCATCACCAGCCAGGTGACAGAAGGGATTGCCTCACTCTGCTCTGCACTGGTGGGGCCTCACCTTGAGTCCTGTGTGCAGTTTTGATGCTATGATTCTAATATATTTTTTATCTCCTGCTTATAGATCCTACATCCTTCACATTCCTTCCTATCTTGATTAAAAAGTCTTCATGGACAAACTCAGATTGAAAACCAAGAAATCAAGAAATTCAGAGTGAAATGAAGGTAGTCTACTTAAAGTCTGATGCTGTTTACAATATAAAATTCCATCTTGTCATGATATTTAGCTACATCCCTATTTGAAAGATGAACAATCCCACAAGATTCAAGGGTATTACTTGCATTCTTAAATTTAAAGTTACAGTTTATGGTTTTATGACTGAGGTAAAATGTAGTCTGTATTGCTGGAATTTATTAGATCCCAGAGGCATGAGGTAAGTTGTCTGAGCATTAGCCTTGTGGACTGGGTTCATCTGGCATGCAATGCCACATGCTACATCTAAGACCACCTCATGGACAGAAAGAGGTCACTCCCTACATGCTGTGGGACTCATTTCAGGAAGCAAGGGAAAATTTCAGACTTTTTATGGAATGTTTAGGGAAAGAACTGTCTGTGGTGAAAGGGAAATAAGGTGGGTGGGGGAGGAAAATTATGGGTAAAACTAAGGCATAAAGGATAAAAGAAGTCAGTTATGTGCAAACAGGGGCTGGTCAATACACTTATCTGGTCATGCTCTGACCCTGATCTATGCAGGCTGTCCTGTCTTCTCATTAATCTCAATTTCTAACATTTTTTGCTGGATGAAGGACTCTCTGAATTCATGTGTGTAGAGGCATCTGAATGCCTACCACTAGTAGGGGTCCACACGTTATCAGAGGCTTGTACCTCCATGGTGCCAGCAATTAGAGTGAGGGAGGATGTATATACCTGCAAATGACAGCTAGTAAATATCAACCAGGGTGTAGGATAAGCAGTATGAGACACAAGTATCAAAGCCAGTCTAATCTTAAGCCAGATGTGTATAAATCATGTATAAATGTCTCGCAGATGAGCTTTCTTGATAAAGACAATTGGAGGGACTGGGACCAGTTAGCCTCAAGCGCTGGAAAGACAATTACATCTGTCTGTCCACTAAAAGCTGTGCAGCACATGTACTGGTGTGGTTAAAGGTCCACACCAGCAGCTGGTAGAGGGCTGCAGCCTTAGGGGTGCCAGTAACCAGGCAGGTCAGGGATTCAGGAGTGCATATTGGACTGAACAAGTATCTGAGCCCAGCTGCTGGAGAGATTCACATATATTTGTGTAAACTTGCCACTAACAAAACTTTATTAGATCAGCCAGAACAGGATGAGGCCATTGGTGTTGGTTTTGTGTGAGAGCTGAGTGCATCTGTCTGTGCTGATCTATGTTGGTTGGCCACGTATACATGTTGCATACATGTGTGTGTGCTTCTGTTGAGAATATGTGTTCAGCCTCATTATTTTTTGGGCCTGGAGGAATGAAGCTGCCTCTGCTGGGTTAATGAGCTCAATAATCTCTCTATCAGTATAATGAAGACTGGAGTGGTTCACACGTGTCACCGTTTAAAGTACAGTACACAGCATTAAAGTACAGTACACAATGGATGCATAATTATCAAGTAGGCTTGTGCTACAATTGTAGTGAATCTGTGCTGAAATAGCCCAAAACTCCTGACTAGAAATAGACTGAAAACTTTAGGACATTTTTATATGATTAATGTGCAAAGCATAGTCTATTTTGACAATAATGAAGTATAGGAAAATCCAGGCAGAAGGTAAATGCAGATCATAAGTAATGCAAAGTTTTTATCTCTTATCAAATCAATTGAATCTAAAACATCTGCCTTCTCTTTTGCATGTTGAGTTCTCTGATGATTGATAATCTAAATTGACATGAAGGCAAAACTTACAAAGATATTATTTAATTAAATAGGAAATATGAAGACTCTTTTCATAATGCATTATGTGTGGAAAAGTGAGAAAATGGATCAATTTCATATTATCTAGAAAATAATGTATTGCAAAAGACAAACTATATATCAAAACAGCGTTTTGTTCAGCCCTGCAATCTATGGGAATTATTTGAAGTTAAGTTTGGGTTCAGTTCTGGAAAACTAATAGGGCTAATCTGCAAAAAATATTCTGTATTCAAGAACAGGATTGTGTCCCTGATAATAGTGAAAAACATCAAGGAATGCTGTGTAAATCATAGAATCATAGGGGTTGAAAGGCACCTTAAAGATCTTCCAGTTTCAACAGCCTGCCATGGGCAGGGACACTTTCCGGTAGACCAAGTTACTCCAAGCCCCATACAGCCTGGCTTTGAACACACAATTTCTCTAAGCAATTCATTCCCAGTACCTCACTACCCTTATAATAAAGAATTTCTTCCTCATACGTAGTCTAAATCTACTCTCTTTTAGTTTAAAGTCATTTTCCATTGTCCTCTCAGTGACAGTATGGCCAGTCTTCGCGAGCGAAGATTTGGGAAAGGTCTTTACCCTTCAAGCCTGTGCAACGGATTTTTTTTTAGGTGAGATGCAGTGTGCGCTGAACTGAGCCCACCCTTTAATCCTAAGGTTCATCTGCCGGGGCCGAGCAAGCTTGGACAGTGGCAGCGAGGTCCTCAGGACGTAGGTTTGTTTAGAGTGACCTTCTCTTAGATGGATGGCCTTACAAGGCTGATGAGCTCCATCTGCCTGGGGGAGTTTCCCTGACCGGGAATCGAACCCGGGTCACAGCGGTGAGAGTGCTGCATCCTAACCACTAGACCACCAGGGGTCCCCTGTCCTGTCAGTACATATGCTTGTAAAAACTCCCTTTCCAGCTCTCCTGTACCTTTAGGTACTGGAACGCTGCTATAAGGTCTCCCCAGAACCTTCTCTTCTCCAGACTGTTTTTGATGCAGCAGGATACGTTTGGCTTTCTGGGCTGCAAGCACATATCACTGGCTCACGTTGAACTTCGTGTCCACCAATATCCCCAAGTCTGTCTTCCCAGGGCTTCTCTCAACCCATTCTCCGCCCAGCCTGTATTTATGCTCGGGATTGCCCAGACCCACATGCAAGACCTTGCATGTTCAGCTTCATGGGGTTGGCACAGGCCCATCTCTCAAGCCTGTCAAGATCCCTCTGGATGGCATCCCTTCCTTCCAGCTTGGTGTTGACTGTATCACACAGCTTGGTGTTGCTTTAGACAAGCAACTAAAAACAGACTTTTAAACTGATTAAAACCTATTGTTTACATTTTCAGCAATTATGTAAAATCAGACAAAATCATTGTAATTGAATCCTTTATTTACTTAAAACAGCAGTGTTGGCATGGATAATGAAATGGCAAAGGAACTGCTATAGCAAGTCACCTCATGTCTGCCAGGAAATGCCCTTTTCCTTCACAAAGGAGTATCTGGCTTTCAAGATGTTCACACTTAACTGAGTGGATATTTTAACTAAAAAGGAGTAATATTGCTGTAATTCATGCTGTTTAACACTGTGATAACTGAAGGCATTGCTAACTCTCTCAGAGAGTTTTTATTTAAACTACACTGTTTGGGCCATTCACTTGGGAATTGGACACAGTGATCCTGCTGGGTCCCTTCTAACTCAGAATATTGTGTGATTCTGATTGTGTGATTCTGAATATACTGTGGAAAGAATTATATAACCAATATATATCCTTCTATACTCTGCACTCTCATTTTTCTTGTTTTTTAAAAGCAGCTGTGGTGGTTTTGAGCTGGCTCCCTGTCAAGTCTCCAAACTCCTGCCACAAGAGCTCCCCCCAAAAAAACAAGGGAAAAAAAAAACCAAGAGAATAGAAACAAGAGAGAGCTAAAGCAATATTTATAAATATATTTACACTTATATTACATTCATATACAATTACAAAAACTATATACACATAAGAGAAAAAAAACAACACTCGAAAACAGAAAAGGGAAAGGGAAAAGGGATTAAACAAAAAAAAAACAACAACAAAAACCAAACCAACCAACCAACCAAACAAACAAACAAACAAACACCAAACCAAAGAGGTATACACACTCAATAAAGAACTAGCCAAAGAAAACCTTAATACTTTCCTTGAGATAGCACAATTGCCCAAACGCCACCACCACGCTACCGGACCCTGGATTGGCAGAAACAACAGGCCTCATAGGCCCAGCCAGGCCTCAGCTCCCTCACAGAAGCGAGACCGGCCGCAGGAGTCTGCTGTCCCCAAACCTCACCAGAAGGGAAGAGAGGAAGAGGCTTCTCTCTCTGTCTATTTATATGTTTGGTTACGTAAAGGAATAGGATGGAATACTTCCTTCCTTCCTCCCTGGCAACCAGGAAGCAAGGCCTAAACTCAAAACCATTACAGCAGCTTAGGATCAGAAATGAAAATTATGAGGAACTATTTGCCAAAATTACTATTACTTTTCCAGTTAGTAAAATTTACCTATTTTTTGGGTCTCAACTTGCATTTTATAGCTTTGAATTTTTCACATTAAAGCATTTGTGATAAATTTCTATTGTTGGAGATGTCTGGAAAACTCTACAGAACTATTTGTTTCCTATTAAACAATTAAGGGTATTTTTCTCTGTAACCTTACTAAATTAATCATATTTCATGATCCTAACTTATGGAATTCTTTTTCCCAAGATAGGCATTTTTTATGCTTTCCCTCCACACACAATTAGCAAACACACATAAAAAAGTTTACGTCCTATAATGAGAAATAATAAGGCATATTTTTATTGTCATGCTTTACCACCTGTTTTTCTTCATCCCTATTTGCCTTTTGGTTATAAAAACCTCTGAAACTAATTACTCCATGAGATAAATCACAGTTCTATTTTGGAGAAAATTTTGAGAGCTCTGTTAAATTGAAATCTGAGATTTTAGGCATTTGTTACAGTTTCTGCATAAACACTCTGATAATATAGTAATGACCATTTCCACATTAGTATACCTTATATCATGGTACAAAATGGCTTCACGGTTTATATTTCTGAACCAGAATATAAAGGATGTACTTTGTGTAAAAATAGTAGTGTTTAGCACTCTTTAAAAAGTTTTACTCTGCCTCAGTTTCAGTATTCAAAAATATTCCTTTTGCTAAAGATAATCCTCCCAACACCTTCAGTAAAAAAGTTTAGTTTATTATCTTAGAAGAACAGAAATTTTCTCAGGTCAGGCTAGGGAATCATCAAATAATGGGATATTTGACTAGGAATTTTCCCTAGGGTTTTTTGACACCTTTGATACTCTTGACAAGAAGAGTTCCTTTGAAATTAAAATTAGGGCTGCTGGGTGCAGTATAAAGTGTAGCTGATAAGTTTTTAAAGCGTCAGTATTACAGCAACTAAGAATGGCCAAAAAACAGGAATTCTATTTCAGCTTCTTTTTTAGGTTCTATATGGATTTCTGCTCCTATGCCAGAAAAGAAAGTAACTTCCTAAAAAATTTGTGACAGTCACAATGTATCCAATTACTTACCAGTCTATTGCTCAGTCAGGGAATTAGCCTAGGACACTGGTTGCAGTGAGCTGCATAAATCAGGTTTGGCTACGAATTTGAAATCCTTACAAACACTCTGATCTACAGTCACTACATTCCAACTCTACTCTGCAGAAACTATCCTGCCAACATATTACAGGAAAAAAGCAACAACAAAACCCACCAAAACTCCCAATACTAATTCTTTTTTTCATAATAAATCTAATCACAGGGCTAAGTAACAACACCCAGAAACTATTCTCTTGCTTGTATGAGTTTTGGATTTTCAGTCATGTTATTTGAAAGATAACAATAAAATAACTGATCTTAAATGTAAAGGTAGGGTTTGGTTTTGTGTGTGTGTCCTGTTACAAATATTTTCAAACAAATCCAAATTAAACATATACTTGAATGACTCCTAGCAAATGTGGATAGCTACCAACACCTGCACATGAACTCATACCATCTTGTAGGCATTTCACTGGTCATGTACACAGATCATTCAAAAAAACAGCAAAACAGACAAAAGAATGAGTATTCATTACCTATTCCATGAGGTATCTCATAGAATCAGGGGATGGTTAAGATTTGAAGGGAACTCTTGGAGCTTACCTTGTCCATCCTCTGCTCAAGGAGAGCCACGTAGAGCCAGTTACCCAGAATCCAGTTGTCTTTTAAATATTTCCAAGGGTGGAAACTCCACCACCTCCCTCAGCTACCCACATCAGTACTCAGTCACTGTGACAGTGAAAAAGTGTTTCCTGATGTTCATAGAGACCCTCCTGTGTTTTTTGAACTGGAGAGCCCAGCACTGCACTCAACACTTCAGCCTCACCAGTGCTGAGCACAGGGGAAGGATCATTTCTGCCAACCTGCTGGCAGCACTGTCTTACACAACACAGGATACCACTGGGGTTTCTTTGCAGCAAAGGCACGTTGTTGACTTACTTAATTTCCTTTACGAACAGGGAAATAAATTCAGAAATTCCTTCACCAGGCAATAATAATTTGTTTGTACCTTATAAATACATAAAATAAGATTTATTAATTTACTCTGAACAGGAAATTATTTTCATGCTACTGCTATGCTGAAATCACCGTTTTTAGTTTTTCTAAGTACTTCTCACAGATAAGAGTTCTCAAAATGAAAATTTAAACTGAAGTAGCATGTATTCATTTAAATTGTATTTCAAGTCATTTCAAAATTGACTTTCAGGAAAGAAATTCAAGAGCAGTTTCCCACCAGAAAAAACACTTGTTTCTTTCTTCATGGACATACTGAAATAATGCATTTTATTTTCTATAAAATTAGTGTCTTTATATGAACAGAAAGATATGACATGAATAAGTCTGTCAGTGTTTTTTTCTTCGGTACAGATTTTATTTTCCGTAACCCGTACACCATCCCCTGAGGTTACTTAGTGGAAGACAATGCCTGACTGTCACACATAACCTTAGTGAGTCTTTTTGCCAGGGGATGATAACCCCATTTTTAAAGTATCTTGTATTGTTTTAGAAATAGACAACTTCTACAACATATATGCCAATGCAAATTGAACATTACCCTTTTCAGAGTTTTGCTGACAGATTAACAGTGAAATTTGAATTTCTCTTAAGAAGCAATGGAATCATTAAACTTTCCATTGAGTTCATAGGAATCTGGCCTTGCAAGGGTGTTGATTTTAACATATTATCAAATTCAGCTATTTCAAACTCCTACTAAAAATTTAAAATAAAGTTGGCAAATAACATGGCAAAGTTATAGAAATGGATGTAATTCTGTCAGCATAGGTAGCACCATTGACAGCTTTTGAAAATGAAAATGGAACCAGGAACAATCTAAATGCTAGTTTGAAAACAGAGAAGGAGCTGGAGAAGGAAGGTGTTGTTAATTGTTATTTTCTTTTAGGGTAACTACTAGCAAGCAGATACCATTGGTGTGAATGGAAACACATTTTGTTGTTATATGTAGATACAGGATAAAATAAAAAAATTCAAATTTTACTGCTTCAAGATTTCCCTCCCTATTGTGCCAACTTTTTTTTCTGTTTCAATAGAAGCAGAGTAAACAGTGATTCACTAACTGTGAAGTTAGTCTCTTGAATACCACAAACAGGAACTCATTTTATATTTCTGGCATTTTAATTTAAAACTGACACAAAATTCCTGCCTCGAGCAATTCTGAAGAGTGGCTTCACTTTCTTGCCAAGCTCAGTGTTGTGAGACACTTAAAAAAAAAAAAAAAAAAGGAGATTCTTTATTACTTGTTTTAGCTGGTAGGAAAGCTTGTCAGTTTTCATGCCTGCAAAGCCTGGGTTACAGACAGGGCTAGCAACAGAATTCAAAATTCGGTAGGCAAAGTAGATTTGATTTTGTGCAGGCAACTAAACTACTTCCCAGTGCATGTGAATTTTTTCCACTTGATTTATTTCAATTATCTAGGCCTAATCTGCAAAGAGACAGATGAAACCTAGTAGGTATTGTTGCCTAAAAAGACTGCAGGGGTTGGGAGGGAAAGACTCCAGGCCAATTTAGTGTATAAGATAAGATAAAGAGAGTAGGTCCTTTAATCTCAGGCCTGAGGCCCAGGGAATACACATGACACGCACATCTCTAGACAGCGGTTCTATGATTTCATAATAAGGTCCATCCAATCCCAGATCGGTCCACCCCAGGTTCTGCCCCTCGACAGAGCGAATTGGGTTTGGGGTATTTGGGACCCCTTCTTCCTCATCTTCATCTTCTTTGCAGCACACACAGTCCTTGGAGTTCCTCCAAAGTTCTGTGCTTGAAGGTCACTGCATCTGTGCGATATCTTCTGATCCACGCCTTAGGGTGTTTTTCTACAATTCTAGCTTGAAAATGGAATTTAGAAGGATTGCTATGGAATGGGGTAACAGAGTTGGGTATGTGTAACTACTATGCTAAGAGTAAGGGATATAATACAGCTACACTAAAACCTACATTCACTACACAACTACTTCTAAAATCTACGAAAGCTAAAAAAATCAAAAACTCTGAGGCATTAGTATGTGTTCAGTTTTTCCATAGGATTCAGTCCTTTAAACTAAGAAGTAATCTCTGCACTATTAACTTTCAAATAGACAAAGTACTTCATAAAATGGTAGTAAAAGAATTCACAAATTCTTGCCTTCCTCCATTTTTTAATTGCTGCTTATTTTATACACCAAACCAAAATCCAAGCAGCAGGAATGTGGCAGTGTGCCAGTGTGCTATTAAACTGTGTTTACAGGGATGTTTTCCCCATACAATTTTATGAGAAGCTATTTTCTATAGCTTTTCATTAAAGGAACCGAAACATGAAACTCACATCTTGTTTTCTCAGTCAAAATTGCCCTGCGAGAAGAATTTTGGAGTTTTTTCTTCTTTCTTCCTGCACAGGACTTCTTTATTACCTCGAACTTTTTCTCAGAGTAGTACCTGCTACACATCTACTCAGTTTTAATACAATCTCCACCTTTTGAGATTGTTTTTAGTTGCCCTGCATAATTAGGAAGTGTCAACAGACAAACAGCTTCAGATTTTAGTCCATGTGTAGACCTCTGGCAACTGAAAATAATTTTGAGAGTAGGAAATATCCAGACTCTTGCAACTGCTGCACAGTGATTTTTCTCTGTATGAAGGCTCTAAACAACAGTCACAAAATCACAGTCTTCTAGTGAAAGGACAGTTTTCTCTTGTGGAGATAGTCAAGAATTGACAGCAGTGCCAAAATTTTCATATAGCAAAATGTCAACCAGTTGGTTGTTCCCAATACTTGAAAATAATGTAATTAAAAGGAATATTACAAAATTTTAGAAGATTTTTTTAAATATTTTTGAAAAGATGGCTTTTTGATAGTCTTATCCTAACACATTTCTTTATTATCTCATATGCTTGATCCCTTTTAAAAGAGTGTTCCTCTTTGTGCGTAATTATGATTCCATTTTAGCATCTCAGATCTCTGCTATCATTTCATTTAATTAAATGGCACCAACTAATGTTGCAATTAGGCTGAAACACCACAACACAATTAATCACAATTTTACATTTTTCTTTCAGCTGTTCTCTGTTACTAGTTTTTCTTTTGTTAGTCTTCCTGCTTCAATAATACCTCAAGAGATGCTACACATTACCAATTGAATTAACGAGTGAATAAGAAGACAGCATTGACTAGAGATCAAGGATGATCATGGTGTGATTATATTCATTAGAAGCAAGCAGAGGACAGTGCCAAATGGGCTGAAAAGCAACACGAAATCTTACATGCAGAGACACATATGCATACTAAAAATTGGGACTTCAGAAAAGCAACTTTGTAACAGCAAGTATGACATTGTTGTTTAAAAGAAATTAGGTAGAAATACAGGAGCATAAGGAATTCTTAAAAGAGCATGTTGGATGCCAGAAATCCACAATCAAGAAAGAAGGCAAGTAGAGTAAGAGACAGTAAGTAGAAAAAGAAAAGCAAACACCAAGAATTGAATTGATTGTAAATAATTTTTAAATTTTGGGTTAAATTTGGAAATTTAAATGTTGAAAAGAAAGGTGTTGAATAGCTAATGGAACATGAGCAAATAATCTGCACGATGGAAGAACAGTAAGAAGGGATATATGAGTCACTTAAGTATTTCAAAATACTTACAAAAAAGCAAAAAGACCTTGGTCTTACCTCTTCTAAAATGTGTAATTAAGACTTCAACTCACTGGAGATCTAGACCAAGGAGACTCCTAGAGTGTGAAAGGCATACTGGATTCTAACAAATACAGTTGTTGAGAAACTAGAATTAGCATGCAAATCCAGCAGATGCTGTGTTTGTGTGTATGGAAGCAAAATTATAACAGACAAAATCCACATAGTATTTTAAAGGCCACGAGGAACTGTGAAAGGTGGTGACTAAGACAGATTTCCCAGCAACACTGTTTTATCAGGTGGTCCAGTTGGTATCCTCCAAGAACTCATTAAGCACTAATTAATACTGAAGATGACAAACAATTTTAAAAATTTCTGAACATCGGAGAGAATCTTTAACTCAAGAAATTTGCCATTATTTTATTTATATTAAAAGCCACAAGAAACTGTAAACCTGTTACCAAGAAATAAATTAACTGAAAGATTGCAACACACAAACTAACTGAAAGATTGCAAAAAAATGAAAGATTGAAAAATAATCCTACCAGACAAACTTTTATCAAATAAGCCACATTAATTTTTGATGGGATTATAAATTTAATTGGCAAAGATAATTGTCTGGAAATTAATGTAAATTTCAATTTAGGACATATTCTCAGTCCTAGAGAAGGGAATTAGGACATGAGAACTAAGGTAGTGCTCCAAGCAGTATATTTTATAACTATCTCTACGTGTCTTACTGTTTAGAGTTCTCATTCCTCTTCCTGACTGTGAGAAATGATGCAACAGAAAATCATAACATCATAGAAAATTCTTAGGTGGAAGAGATCTAATGAGAATCACCAAGTACAAATCCTGACTCCACACAGGACAACCTAGAAGTTAAACCATATATTCCATAAACCATAAATCATTCCTCGAACAATTATAGGCTTAGGGCCATGATCAGTTCTATGGGAAGCTTGTTCCAGTGCTTGATCACAGTTTCAGTAAAGAACCTTTTCCTAATCACCAATCTGAACTCCTCTGATGCAGCTTTAAGTCGTTCCCTGGAGTCCTGTCAGTAGACACCAGAGAAGAGATTAGCATCTCCCCTTCCACTCATGAGTAAGGTATAGACAGCAATGAGATCACCCCTCAGAGTCCTCTATGCAGAACAAACCTAATATCCTCAGCTGCTCCTCATAAGCCATGCCCTGTAGTCCTTCCACTACCTTTGTTGCCCTCCTTTGAACACATCCTAATATTTTTATGTCCTTCTTATCTTGTGGAACCCCAAGCTGTACACAATGCTGGAGATGAGGCTGCACAAATGTTGAGCTCAGCAGGATAAGCCCTTCTTTCTCTCAAAAGGCATCAGAACTCTTCATTGGCCAGAGAATATATTTTCAGTATACCTACTAAACATTGCCCTTATAATTAGACCTTTGTAGGAGGAATGGTGCCTACTGAGCAGCTGAAATATTTCTTGTACCTTAATTTGTTTGCTTTTATTTAAAAATGCATGTTCAAAGGAGGTCTCACTTTGGCCTGAATTTTAATTCAGATGTTTCCAAGTGAAACTGTAAGGAAATAATCACACCAGTGGTTTTTTTAGTTGTTTGGGGTTTGGATTTTTTCTTTTATGAGATAAATAATACTTTATTGATAGAACTGAAAGAGACAGTTATTGTCTAAGAGGTTGTTTGTTTGTACTGATTTGTACTACAGTTGATTTACTGGCCAAAGCCTGCTTCAGAGAATGCTGTTTTCCTGAAAAAAATAAGATCAAGAATATGTGTTATTGTTTACTTTGGCTGAACGCCCGGTGTCCACCGAGACTCTACCCAACCCCACCCAGAGGGAAAAGGAGGAGGGAATGGGGGAAAGGAAAAAAAAACTTGCAAAACCAAGACTGCTGAGAAAGGCGGTTTTATATTTACACAAAGAAGAAAGAGAACTACAAGCACTATACGCACAGGGAAAACTGACAATAAAGACTGCTTTCCCATGAAAGGTGTTTTCCTCCTCCAAAAACAGCCGCCTATCCCACACAACTGTCCCAGAAGAGAAGAAGGAAGTTGTTTCCTTCTCGTCTCTTTGTATCTGAACTGACATAATATGGTATGGAATACCTTATTGGTAAAATATACATCAGGTGACCTATCTTAGTTCTGTTTCCCTTCCATGGAGGGTTACAAACCCACTACAATATGGAAAAACACTTTTCAAAGTGAGTACCAAATTGACGAGGTCAAAGAGGAGGTGGGTTAGCTTGTGACTGATTAAAAGTAAATGCACTTTACAGTGAATAAAAAAAAAAGAAAATGCAGGTTGTTTCAGGTTTTTCAGGCTTTGTGGGGTTTCTTTGGGTTTTTTTGTGTTGCTTTTTGGGTGTTTGGTTTTTTTAAACAGAGTAAAAATATAACCTTAAAATCTTAACATTTAGTAGATCGCTGCTCCTGAACTAATTACGTTTCTAACAAATGAACACCCTTCCAGTATTTATTTATCTGGACCAAAATTGGTTATTTACAGCATGATGCATTTAAATATTACCCTGCGTCCCACAAATTCTCAGCACAATAAAACAAACAAACAAACAAATGAACAGGTTGTTTCATGGTCAAGATTTCCTTTGTCCAAAATAATAGTAGACATAATTGTCATTTTTCTTTCTAGTTTTATAACAAGCACATTTCATTGTGTACTGAGTCTGCAGTAAAGCATTCTTTTAAATTACAGTAATTACAAATTAAATTACAGTAATTTCAAAAAAACTGCTGGGACTACACAATGCAGCTTTCAAACACAGATACACTGACTGGCATGGTGGAGGTGGGAAACCACAGGGCATCTTATAGTGAATAAGTACTTCTTTAAAGATTAATGTGTTTGCACATCATAGTTTACTGAGCAGCAAGTGAAGTCTTACTGAACAATTCAGAATTATTTTGCCTCTTCTGCTTTAAGTGTAATATAGTATTCACTGTGACTTAGTTAGTCCTTCTCCTGTGTGGCAAATGTTTATTAATGGATCCTTTTCATGTGTATATGTATTTGATAGATTACAAATTATTTTCATTGAATAACTTTTTTTCTGAAGGATAACAGGATTTGCTTCAATATCCGTGCTGGCTATCACAGTCTCTGTGGGTTAAATGCCACTGTTTCTTGGTTTGACTTCGCATTCGCTGCCATGGGATCAGGATGATTGGCTGGAAGCACCCAATTTACTCAAGGCAGAGTTCCAACTAATTGGAAAAGCTTTTTAAGATACTTCCAGAAAGTATCTAGGGGGTGTCAGCAGCTGTGTGACACTGCTGGAAGGGCACTGGAGGTGGATGGCAAAAATCATGCTTGCAATTGAGGTTACTTCTGCAATGATTAAATTTAAAATCTAAACAAGGATCCCCTAAATAACATATGTATGAATTCCTCTCTTAAAGAAAGTTTCTAGCCCTGGAACAGATGAATCCTGGTTGCATGTACACATCAGCATCTAGGATTTTAGGAGCAGCAGGTCAGTCACCAAAACAATGTTTTCAAGATATTCCCCTTCTCAGCCTGCCCTTTATTGAGATGTAAAATGAAAAGTGTTCACCCCATCCTATGAGAAAGAAAGAATATGTGACATTATTTATAAAATCATTCCTTGTTTGTCTATCAGTAAATGAAGGCCTTTAGATGTTGTCCTTATTCTTTTCACCTTTAGTTATCACCTAAGGACTTCCAGCAGGTCTTTCTCCCTTTCTAGTTTGAATCTTCAAGTAAATAGATACAAATATGGAATATATCCGTCTTTCTGCCTCTGCCTGTCCATTCTCTTTTTGTCTTTAATATAATCAAAATCACATGAGTTAACCAGTAGATCTCTTTCATATAAATTATAACGTTGGTAATATAATAGAACTCTTCATGTTTATGTATCAATAAGAGAAGTGCTGGATATCATGGCTAGGTTTCGTGAACGAAGATTTGGGAAGGGCTCTACCCACGTTTGCTACAAGCGCACTAGTGGCTAAAAAGGCCAATACAGGATAGGCACATCCGGTTGCAGAAGGCACAGCAGAAAGACTCCTTAGATGGTATATTCTGCAAGACATGATTCTTTCTGCGTTGTCTTTTCTCCTCAAGAGTGATCCTGCGTGCTTTCTCAAAAGCATCCGCAGTGTTATAGATGGTGTGTCTCCAGGCCTCCCGATTGGAGGCCAGAGTAGACCAGTTATGTTGATCAACACGGCCAAGGCTGAGATGTTGTTTCAGGGAGTCCTTGTATCTCCTCTTTGGGGCTCCTCTCTTGTGGCAGCCAGTGGCAAGTTCACCATAAAACAAGATCTTAGGGAGGTGGTGGTCCTTCATCCTTGAGACGTGCCCTGCCCAGCACAGCTGTGTTCTCAGTAACATGGCCTCAATACTTGTGACTGCTGCTTGTTCTAGAACAGATGTATTAGTCGCATAATCTGACCACTGGATGTTTAGGATTGTACGGAGGCAGCGTTGATGGAAGTGTTCTAGGAGACGCAGGTGGTGGCAGTAGATGACTCATGATTTGGATCCATATAAAAGAGTAGACAGCACAATGGCTCTGTAAACACTGATCTTTTTTCTTTTCTTCAAGTGTTTATTATGCCAAACTCTTTTATGGAGTTTTCCAAAGGCACTATATGCCTTTGCTAACCTATTGTCTATCTCTCCATCAATCTTACCATCCGAGGAGATGAGGCTACCTAGGTAATTAAACTGCTGGACTGATTTGAGCTCTGATTCGCCAATGATGATATGGGGATGATGGAAGACTTCCTGAGGTGCAGGTTGATAGAGAACTTCTGTCTTCTTCCAGCCCAAAGAGCTCAGCAGCATCTGCAAAGCAGGGTGTTAAACGCTGCAGAGCTACTTCTGTGCGGGTGACAAGGGCGGCATCATCAGCATAAAGCAGCTCCCGGACAAGATGGTTTAAGGTCTTAGTGTGGGCCTTCAGTTGCCTTAGGTTGAATAGGCTTCCATCAGTACGGTATCGAATGTAGATACCATCCTGATCATTGAGGTCTGCCGTGGCCCTTTGGAGTATCATGCTGAAAAAGACTGTGAATAGGGTTGGTGCAAGAACACAGCCTTGTTTCACACCATTGGTTATTAGAAAGGGCTCAGAAAGTGCATTGCCATAACTGACTTGGCCGTGCTGATCCTCATGGAGTGAGATGATCATTTTGAGGAACCTGGGGGGACAACCTAAATGTTCCAAAATCTGCCACAGACCTTTTCTGCTCACAGTATCGAAAGCCTTGGTGAGGTCAACAAAGGTTACATAGAGACCTTTGTTCTGTTCCCTACACTTCTCTTGCAGTTGTCTGAGAACAAACACCATGTCTGTGGTGCTCCTGTTGGCTCTGAAACCACACTGACTTTCAGGTAGAATTCCTTCTGCTATAGCAGGTATCAGTCTTCAAAAGTATTCTTGCCAGGATTTTGCCAGCAATGGAGAGCAGAGTAATACCACAGTAATTTGAGCAGTCTGATTTATCGCCTTTCTTCTTATACGAGGTGATGATGACTGCATCATGAAGGTCTGATGGTAGTTTGCCTAGTTCCCAACAGCGCACCACAAACTCGTGAAATTTAGCATGGAGTGCAAGGCCCCCATGCTTCCAGAGTTCAGGTGGAATTCCATCAACCCCAGCTGCCTCACCAATTTTCACCTGCTGTACGGCCTTAAGGGTTTCTCCCAAAGTGGGGGCAGTATCCAATTCATACTTCACTGGTTGCTGCGTGATGTATTGAATTGCTGCGTCTTGGACTACATGACTAGTACTGAAAAGAGTCTGAAAGTGTTCAGACCATTGATTCAGAATGGAGGTTTTATCTGTCAGAAGCGTTTGATCATCTGCACTGAGTAGAGGGCTTTGGACCTGGTATGTAGGCCCGTATGCTGTTTTCAGGGCCTCATAGAATCCTCTGTGATCACCTGTATCTGCACATAATTGAGTTTTTTCAGCTAGATTGATTCACCACTTGTTCTGGATGTCATGGAGTTTCTGTTGGAACTTGCTGCATACAAGAAGAAAGGCTTCTTTTCTTACATGACAGGATGGCAGTGCTTGGTGAGCAGTTCTCCTCTTCCTCAACAGTTCCTGGATCTCTTGATTGTTTTCATCAAACCAGTCCTTGTTCTTGCAGAGGACTGCAGGATGCTGTTTTTAATAAGGTGCCAAAGTGTTTCAGGAGAGGCATCTATAAAATCTATGGAATGGTTTTCGAGCCTAGTTTGAAGATTTGCCTGGAATCTGTCTCTCACTGTGGCTGATTGGAGATTGTTAACTTGGAGTCTTCTCCTTGGGATACTGACCTTTTTAGGTTTGAACTTAAGACTGAAGTTAAGTTTACAGTGCACAGGTCGAAGGTCTGTTTGGCATTCTGCGCTGGGCATCACACGGGTGTGGTGGACATCATGGACATCTCTCCGTCATACCAAGACATAATCGATGAGGTGCCAATGCTTAGATCTAGGATCCATCCAGGTTACCTACAGATTATTTTTCTGCTGAAAGATAGTGTTAGTGATGGTGAGCTGTTGCTCCACACAGAATTCTAGCAGAAGTCGACCATTATTGTTGCAGTTTCCAACACCATGCTTGCCTAATACTCCTTTCCAGGCTTCAAAGTTCTTTCCTACTCTGGCGTTAAAATCACCAAGGATAATGATCTTATCATCTGCAGGAACCTTTTGGGTAAGGCGGTACAGGTCAGTGTAAAATTTATCTTTTTCAGCAGGGTCAGCTTGGAGAGTTGGGGCATATATATTAAAGAGGACAACATGTTGCTTGTTGTGGAGTGGAAGGCGTAGGGAGATAATGTGATCAGAATGACCTGTCGGCAGATTTTCAAGTTTAGGAAGAATAGAGTTTTTGATCATGAAGCCGACTCCTGAGAGATGCCTTTTGTTTTTGGGTTTACCTGACCAAAAGAGTGTGTAACCGGCACCCTGTTCTCTAAGGCTGCCTTCCTCATGGAGACGATCTTCACTGAGAGCAGCTATGTTGATATTGAGACGTGATAGTTTGTGGGCAATTAGGGCAGAGCAATGCTCAGGGCATCCACTGTTCGCAGAATCAAGCATGGTTCTGATGTTCCAGCATGCGAGAGTCAATTTGCGTACACCTTTGGAGGCAGGTGTACGCCTTTGTCTTTTGATCTTTGTGTGACCGCATTAGTAGAAGATGCCCATTGACTGTGGTTAACCAACCGGGTGAAATGTGGAGATGAGCTCTGTTTAGGCCATCTTTTCTAGGCCCCTCTCCGAGTGGAGCAAGCAGTGCTGCCCTTGAAAAAGGCTGCTTGGTCGTTCAGGGTGCTGCCCCAAGAGACTGTCATCTCCGGTCAGTCTCTAATGACCAATATCCTGAACCGCCTGCATGCAGGGTTGGGTCTGCAGCTTCCAGTGCACCTTTCACCTGCCGTTTTGACCCTCACCCATCACTACAGGGCTTTGCAAATGTGGGTAAAACCTTTGAGCCTGCGCAGTGGATTTTTTAGGTGAGACACAGTATGCGCGGAACTGGGCCCACCCTTTAATCCTAAGGTTCATCTGCCAGGGCCGAGTGAGCTTGGCTGGTGGCAGCGAGGTCCTCGGGACATAGGTTTAATTAGAGTATCCTTCTCTTAGATGGATGGCCTTACAGGGCTAAATGAACTCCATCTGCCCGGGTTTGGAGTTAGAGTTGTCCTTCTCTTAAGGATGACTGCCAGAAGGCTAACGAGCTCATCCTGCCCACAGATGTATTGTATCTGACCCTATGGTTTTGACCTGTCTGGTATGGGCAACCCTACCAAAGGCATGTACCATCGTCAGCGTATCTCGCAACCGCATAGGGGTACACAGGCTTCTTTCCCATTAAAACGGTTAGGGTAAGCCTTTCACTCCTTACTTTTCTGCCACCCATCTATATTCAATCCCAGGGAAATACTCAGGAACATCCTTTTGTCCTGACCACCCTTTAAGGAAGCAACAAATATATCCAGAACATACCGAACCTGGACAGTAACTGCAGGTGAGCCAAAACCAAATCGTTCCGGCCTCCCTACCTACCCAGAGCTCGGGTACTTCTCAAGGCCCTAGCCTGGCGGAGACCCCCAACCCCCAGAAGAACCCATTATCCACCCTGACCTTATCCTCCCCCACTGTGTTACCTCATATCTTCCCACGGACCGCTTACCTGTGACACTTCATACAGGGCTGCCCCGCCTGCCCTCCCGCCAGTCCGAGGACCGCCACGGCCCGCCTGATACCATTCCCCTCCCCCAAACTGGACCAGCAAACCTCTGTGTGCTCTGAGGCTTCCTCTCTCCTCTCCCATGAGGGTGCAAAACCATGCCGGTGAAGCTCCCACTCTTCTTTCCGCTGGGGGGGGGCGGCCCCACACAGGTTCAGGGGCGGCCCTGCATGGGCCCGGGGGCAGCCCTGGGTCACACGGGTCCGAGGGGGGGAACCCCCGCAGCCCAGCGCAGTTCCTAGGGGGGGCACCCCTGCCGCTAGATGTAGGCATCATCAAAAATAATTCTGTTGCAGTTACAAATAAGGTCTCTTGCTATGAATATTCTGACAATATTTGGTGTTACACAGTCAAACAAGACACGCCTAATCAGAAAAACTCAAAACAAGCTGACTAGAAGAGTGGCACTGTTTTTAATCTTTCCATCACTTTTCCCTCTCTAACACCTTCATTTAAAATTATTTCAGTGCACTTCCATATATTTTAACTGTGCAAGGATTAATACTGAAAATTTGTAATCTTTTTTGATGGATTTTTTTCTTTCATCTCTCAGTGTTAGAGTACTTAATCTATAAATCCTCCCCAATGCTCATAGAAATACAAAACCACTGTGAATATTAGCAGTTGGATCCAGCTGACTTCTGGATTACTTCAAATCCCATTGACTTAAGAGGAGCTGCCCAATAAAAAATTCCATCAAAACTGCTCAGCTGATTTCAGCATTAGTCTTCAAAATATCTGCTTTGGAGCTATCTTCCTTATAAAGGTACGGTACATTCACTGCTTTGTACTTACTTACACTATGGAAACAACACTGCAGTCAACAAACCTATCTCAAACTATCATCATCCATCATCAGAAAAAATGTTTAAATAGATCTAGTTTACAACTCAGGCATACTTATTTAGTTTATCAGCTGGATTCAGAGGGCCTACTACAAATTTCACTCAGGCTGAAAGATCTCATTGAAAACAGTTTTGTTTGCTATGGCAACAAAAGATATTTGCTAAATTTCAGAGCTGGCATAACAAAACAACACAGAAAGAATCATCTAAAAGTTCTTCTGCCATTTTAATACTTCTTCTTGGGGAGCAGGTGCAGATGTCAGATGCTGTAGTGCTGTTAACTGCTGACCTGAGATTAAAAAATTGCCCACAGCAAGTACTCCCTTTAGAACCACTATGGTTCCATTTCAGTTCCTCTAAAACTATTCTCTATAAGCCTGATGCATTAGTAAAGTCTTAATTATCATAAGAATTATCTTAATTCTGGGAAGCCGGATTTGCAATGCAATCACTTTTTATAAAAGCTCCAGCAAGCAGTTATGGTGCAGCCATTCATTTGTTGCTTGTAAACTAAAAAGAATACCGCAAATACCCCGCTCTCACTCCCCAATAACATTCTGAAATACTTTCTGAAATACTTTTTCCTAACAGAAGCAAAGCAATTTCTAAATTTACAGTCTCTGAGGTTTGGAAATCCATTAGTGCATAGTCACCCCTTCCTCCCATCTAAACTAATCTCTCCAGAAAGATAAACCATTGAATTATAGCTAGGCTTGTGTGAGAGATGCGAAAGACTCAGTGACCATTACTAAAGTACTGTAAATAAACCTTGTGAAACTCGTCACAACTACTCTATTACTGTATATGTGATCTCAGTGAATTGATGCACATTCTCTGAAGGCATTGTTTCCTTCCTATTTTCTAAGACACCCTGCTTTTTTAATGACTTGCCTTCTGACTTCGTGGTAGGTTTGTATAGTTAAATAATACTTTCCTTTCCCAGAAGGAACAGGATATTCCGTACTATGTTACGTCAGCCCAGATATATAAACAGACGGAAGGAAGAGAGCTCTCTCTTCTCTTCTAGGCACTGAGTGAGGCAGTTTCGGGTCAGTTCCTTCAGGGGGGAAGAATAAACATCGGTTGTGTGAGAACTATCTCTATTTTAAGTTCTTCTTTGTATGCATATTGCTTATAGTGTTTATCTATCTTTGTGTAAGTATAAATAATTTTCCTTAGCAGCCCTGGAGTAGTTTTTTCTTCCTTTCCTTCTTTCCCCTCTTCCCCCCCTCCTCCTCTTCCCTGGAGGAACTGGGCACAAGCTCCATAGACACCTGGTGTTCAGCCAGAGAAAACAATCACAGACTTACAGGTTTGATAGGAGCAGCAGTACTTTGCAGACCTTAACTTGCAAATTTATCTTCAAACATAAGGTAAATGAAAGTCATTCATATACCACTACATTTCCTTGTTCCTTCTTTCCACTTTTGCCAGAAAATAATACAAATTTACAGTTGTTAATTACTGGAAAAAAAAGAAAATCATGAGACAGAGACTGATATTAAAGCAGGAAAATAAAGTTGTTGACTGCAAAGACACAAAGAACTAGACTTTGTTTTAAAATCATCTTTTTCTTCCCTAAATATACCAACAGTACAAAAGTACAAAGAAGATAACTGCTCTTCTAATTGATTTTGAGGCTTGCTTATTTCATTTTGGAGTTTGGGGGTTTTGTGCCTTTTTTTTTTTTTTTGAGAAAATGGGCAGTTGTAAGCCATAACATAGTGTAAAAAATGATACTTCAGTTGCACAATAACATCTCCCATTCCCACTTGCAGAGCACAGCATGTCACCTGTAATCATCAGTTCTCAGCTGGAAGCCCACACCATTTTCACTTGACAAATACTTTTCTTTGTTGCTGTTTTCTTCTTTTGTGCTGATGTATGTGGTTGGTAAAAGATTTACGGAGCAATTGTTCATCACAACACTTTCATTAGATACAGGGTCACTCAAATAGACTTTCTGACCTCTGATGTATTGAGGCCTGATGCTGAGGAAGCATTTAATAGAATTTCCTCTGACAATCTAGAAATAGCAATACCCCCTTTTTTTTTTCTTTGCACAAAAGCCATGTCAATTAACACAAGTACTTATATTCAAAGAAAATACATGAAAAAGGCAATGCCAATCTGAAGTGTGAAGCTCTTAACATAAATCACATCTTCCTAGATGGTGCTTTCTCTCCTTAAACTGTACTTTGTACCAACTGCATAATCTAGATTACATGGTGGAGCTGGATCAATCTCTCCCATTTGAAGGTAAAATTTCTTAACTCACCTATTAAACAAACTTCTCCTGGATTGCTTTACTTTATTATTTTTCTTGAAATTGAGACAGGAATCTCTTTTCTTTATCTAATTGTAATTTCTCAATGAAGATATTTGTGCCTTAGAAACGGATAGCTCATTTCACTGGCTTTATCTCCCTGTTTCAAAATACTTATTTCAAGCCTCCAAACAAGCCATAAATCATAAAACCTAGGATTAAAAAAAAACCAACAAATCACTTGAGAAAAAATAAGTCTCTCCAGTGAAACAAAAAAAATAAAACCTCTCTAGTTCCCTGGTCTAGGCAAACTGTCATTTATTAAGGCTAAAAAATAAATAAATTTAAAAACCACCCAAATTTATGGGCTAGAAAAATGCTGTTTATTGAAGTTCTTGTAAATAAAGTTTTTTCTTGCAAATACTTTTCCAACAAGTCCATATAAGCTACCAGAATACTATTTCTTCACCTTCAGTAAACTCAATAACACCCCTTCTGAAGTTTCCTACTTCCTCTAACCTCAATAATCAGAAGTATGCATTGCCCATCATGGAAAAAGTCAAATGCTCCTCTCTCTCTGTTACACAGTGTGTTCTACTCTATATTTCACACTACTCTTCTTCTGCAACTATATTTTCATTAATTGAACTATACATATTTTATCTCTTTTCTTTACATAGATGTAAGCTTTTTCTAAATGCATTGACTATGTGCTGATATATATTCAAAGCCATAACACGAAAAATATGTTAAAATTACCCATTACTTCTTGGTAATGGAGTAGAATTGGATTTTGAGAAAACTTTGCTAAATTAAAAAGTATCACTGTAGAATCCTTTTTAAAAATTAACTGTATCTGTTAAAACTATCCAACATGCTGTCATGCATGGCAGTCAGGTATCTACAGTTATAGGGACAAATAACCAAACTTTTAGCTGTCCTTTTGAAAAGTCCTTTTATAGGTATTCAGGGAATTCCGCTTAGTTCAACTGAATAAATGACCTCATTAAATTTAATAATATAAAATTCCCTTTATTACAAAAAGATTGAACAATTTTGTTGGCAAAGGATTTTTTGTCTCATTGGTAGTGATCTCCACCTTCCATTGTGAAATACCGAGATTATATCTCATACCAGAATAATTACAACTAAATTCTATATCCAGAAATTGATTCATTTGTCTTGAAATGGAACCAAGACCATAAAAATCTGTTAAGTTTTTCTGCTAATCTGTACAGCATTTCTAGTTTGCAATTAAGGCTTGTGACTGGGCTGCACCCAGATGGTTCCTACCTTAAAACTGAGCAAAACTGATCAGGAGATAAGATCCATTTAAGAACAGTCAGGCATGTATACACATGAACATATGGGCAGCCATGCAAAAACATCTTGCTGTAGGTGTTCCCCAGGCAACAGTTTTTGTCACACTATAGTAGATGCAGGAACTCACATCAGGGTCTGAGGCTTGGAGGCCATTAAAAGATGGCTCAGAGCTGCCCTTTGGCAAAATTCTAACAGATTTGAAGCTATCAGTTTTACCAGATATAAACTTCTAATAAAAAAAAAAAATAAATTGAGATTCAGAGAGTGCAATAGCATCCCACAGTCATTTCTGCTCTACTTCTTGGGTAAAGTATTCCAACATCTTTAACATAAAAATTTTCAGTTGGTTTCCTCTTCCTCAAAACTTTGTTCTGTGATCTTGAAAGCATTTTTTTAACCACTCCTGAGGATAAGACTAATGAGAGAGGCACGGATTTGACCCTTAAAAAGAAAATCTGCTGATATTCTCTCTGAACAGTTTTAAATACTCTTTTCAGAGCTTTAAAATTTCTTATTAAGATGTGAAAATTTAAATATCTTTTACTGTATATGGGTAATCTTAACACTCTTCCATAGTATTGTCTTCCTGGTTGTCTAACTTGTCCAAAAATAAAATTTCTGGGATTTGTTTACTCTGAAAATGTTCCTCCTCTCATAGCTTCTACAGATGGCCCGACCACACACATAACAGCTCCTCAAAGCAGCTCAGATATATTGAACCAAAGCTGAAGTTTTCATGCAGTGCTGACTCCGTGTTGAACTGGAATAAGTTTATTCCCACACATAAGCAGAAAACCAGTCCCTCTTCCATTTGCTGTATGCTTCATAAAATGAGGGTATGTTAGGGAGAGAAAATATTACACAAAGTATCTTTTAAAGTTGGAATCGGTAAGGGGAACACAACTGTGAAAATACAGAAGAAGGTTTAAGGTGGTTTGGCTAAAAGGCAGTTCATTATTGTGTAATTGAGCACAGAAGAAGCAGATTCAAACAACAGAATTTTCAAGAACATACATCGACGATGAGATGTTTAAAGCAAGTATGGGAATTAAATGTCTAGGCAAGCAAACTGGAAGAAATAGTTGGAGTAATAAAATCAGTAAGTAAGCCAAGATGGATATGAGGATCCTGGAAAAAGGAAGAGTACAAGAAGACAGCAGTATTTCCAGTACAATGAAGTATGGAACTTGGAAAAGGAAATTAAGTATAGAAAATAGGCATTGCTTTTCAAAGCAGAAAGGAAACATCACACAATTAAGTGAAAATCAGAAAAAATACAGGTTGGAAATGAGAATAACTGAGAGATTAGTATAAAATAATCAGAAGATATTGTACCCACTAGCTTATACTAACCATGAGAACCAAATGGGAAGAATCTGTATTACAATTTACTATTGAGACTACTCACAAGTAAGATTACAAATCTCATTGCTTCTCTGACATGACACAGAAACACTATGAATTTCTGGTAGGTTTTCTAGTGAGGTGTGCATTTTATACGGCTCTTGATGGAAAATCAACTAATGATACTGAATTTAAATGTCAGTGTTCATTCACCTGGATTAGATTTTGTCATTCTCTTAGTTCATTACTAACTTAGGACACACACGAGATGTGATTTTGATAATAGTGTACTGCAGTAAATTCTTTGATCTTACCTAACACTACTTTTTCACAGTATGATGAAAGCTGCATTTCATTAAGGCCATCTGTCTCATATTCTTCGAGACAGAAGGGCAAATTCTATTATCCTGGCTTTAAACAGAAAGAAGAAAAGATAACTGTAGAGAAGTTAAAGTCAAAATTTGCCAGTGTCCAGCATTTGGGGGAAAAAATCTTATGTAAGTAAAATGTCTGATATTTCCCATGTAAACTTATACTGTTAATTAGGCATTTACATACTTGAGGTATGAGATTTCTGAAATGGAACCTCTTTTTACTTAAGAAAGTTGACTTAAGACTTGTTATGCTTCAGAGGCAAAGCTTGGAATGGCACATAGATGTTCTCGAACCCTTATTTATGCTCCACATATATACAAAATTACTCCATTTTTAAATAAGGGGGGAAAGAAAGCCAGTTATCTAGCTCTTTGGTACAACAAGATTTCTGCAAAGTACTTCATTTTGTATTTTTCTGTTCCCTTAACAGCTGGATGAAAATTTCTGATCTATAAATAAGATTAGACACCCTTAAACAATTTGACATCATTGTGTTATCAACATCATTCTCACACTGAATCCAAAACATAGCACTGGACCGGCTACCAGGAAAAGATTATTCTGTCCTTGCTGAAACCAGGACACCCTCTCAAAAAAGCACCTGTTATTACGAATGTGTCTTCCAACTCTAAAGTTATCACTAAAAACTACACATATCTTTGAGAAAACTTTTGGGACAAGTATCAACAATTGAGCTACAAGCTTATCGTACAACCTGGAAAGATTTTAGCTGCATGGATAGCAAGCACTCTGCCTTCATGTATTATAATTGTATCTTTCAAAACAGATCTTGAACTTATCGTAGGGTATTAGAAAATGGTTTTTTGTTTGTGTATGACCTGTATTGAGCCAAATTTTGGTGAAACATTGTGTATTAAATATCTAATTACATAATTATGAAGGCCCAGGAGCCAGTCTCGGGTGTGTTGTATCAGAAATTCAGTTATTTTTTTGGCTGGTTCTAAACACCCACTTTATATTTTAAGAGGGTGCAAGTCAAACACAGTTGCTGCTCCTCCTATACAGAGAGCCCAGCTATCTACCTTTCTACAGATTCCTATCATTTATAGACCCATCTTCTATTTTCTTATATTCACTGCCTTTTTAGGTCTTGCATATTGAGTCTGAGACTTGCAGAGTTGTCTAACACAGGATGAACAGAAAAAGGGTTACAGTCATAAAAAGAAAAAAAGAAACAAAACTAAAATGAAAAAAAAAAAACAAACACAAAAAAAACAAATAACAAAACCCAACAAAAACAGCAACAAAGAAACACAAAGTCCCTAGATGTTTTTGATATAAGCATCCTCTATAGGAGACAAAGCAACTCATAGAGAGAATTCTGAGTTTCTTCTTGTAGGATATAGTGATAAAGGGAAAAAATGATCCTAAGTTAGAATTTTAGGAACTGACAAATGAAGCTATAAATACAGCAATTGCTTATCTTGTGCTAGGTATGTATTCTAAAACCCTTTAACAACCTAGCCTTTCAATCCCTTCTTCCTGAGCTTTGAAATAAGCGTCTCACAGAGATAAAATCAAGTGCTGTGAGGTTGCAGGAAGAAGAAAGACTGTACAACAAATTCAGAAGCCTTTTTGTAAACTCTTTACAAAAACCTGCAGTGGCAAAAGTCTTTTATGATAGTTCAGACTTATCTATAGCTATCAAGACTGCCCAATTGTCAGGATAGCACTTTCACAGCAGTGAACAAATACAGATGCTTCTTCATTTGCAGTGTCTAATCTGTCTCAAGTGAGTTTTACTTTGCTATGTAGTAATTTTAAAAAAATGTGAGGGAGTTTAATTCTCCCGACTCTCCTATTTACTCCACCTTGATCTTTGGCCTGCCAAAACATACCAAAATGGAACTACTGTTTAGTTTGTTCAATGGAAAAAAAGTCAATTTTACTCATTTGTGAGGAATTAATTTTGGAAAGGAGGAAAGAATAGGGAACACGAGTGAATTATGGACCACTGAATTAATCATAACAGGAAGGGTGAAAAATGCTTAAAAATAACTCCTTAAAGTTCCATTAACAATAACTGTTGGAAAAATACTTTCTCTTTGGAAACAACTTTTTTGGATATTGAGAAGCTAAAGAAAGGAAATAGATACAGAAAAGTTAAATAAAACCCATTCTACACCAAAGAAAGATACTACTCTAGGAAATATTAAGTGGTTGAATGCATTTGGCCAGCTTCTGGATCACCTAAAGAAGCTGGTGAAAGTTCTGGAGCACAAGCCTTATGAGGAGCAGCTGAGGGAGGTGTTCAGTCTGGAGAAAAGGAGACTGGGGGGGAGGACCTTTTCACTCTCTAGAACTACCTGATAGGAGGGTGCAGCAATGTGAGGCCCAGTGTCTGCTCTCATGTTATAAGTGATAAGACAAGAGAAAACCACCTCAATTTGTGCTGGGAAGGTTTAGATTGGACACTGGCAAAATTTTTTCATTGAATAAGTGGTCAAGCATTGGAACCAGGCTGCCCAGGGAAATGGTGGAGTCACCATCCCTGGAAGTATTTAAAAAATACGTACATGCCGTGCTGAGGGACATGGTTTGGTGGTGAACACAATGGTGCTAAGTTAATGATTGGACTTGATGATCCTATGGATCTTTTCCAACCTAAACTATTCTATGATTCATTTTCTTCCAAAGTATACGCACGAGGGTCATGACTTCTTCCAGGATCTTTCAGGTTCTGCCTGACTATAGCTCTTCAACTGGTCTAGCTCCTATCATTTCCCAGGAGTAGCACCTGCATTATCATTTCGTAGGTGGATAAGACATTTTCTATCCCTTTTAGACATCTGAGAGTGACACCCTAGAATTTTGCAGCTTGTTTTTGTTTTATCATGATGTTGCATGCAAATAAAGTGTAAATTTCAGTGCTATTTAGATTCCCTGTATAGGAAAATGTCTTTCAGGTAATGTTCAAGTAGCAGGAAAAGCTGAAGGACAGAGATAATCATTGCCCAGTTTACCATGTACCAGTCTTCAAAAAAACTAGCACATCTGTTATTTCTATAGTATTGAGTCCCTGTAGAGATTGATTTTATCTGAAACTCAGTAATTTAACTGTACATATGATACACTTCTGCAATAATATATTTGACTCAAATCCTTCCTAGTCCTTCACTATTGTTTTTCATTCCTCTTGAATTTGCCTCCAGATTCATGGTTATCTACTTACCTCCTTGTAGTGGTTTGAACCTTGTTTTCCCCAGAGGCTAAGAGAAGTGGTAGACCCCAAGGGGTGGAAACCCCTGGAAGTTTTGAAGTTCTGCCCAATGGGCGCTCCTGCAGAAATGTAAACATACCACAACCAGACCGGAAAAGAAGAGTTGTAGTTTGGTTGTTGTAGGAGAGGTGGCCATGTTGTAGAGCCACGAGGAAGGGGCTCTGAGCCCCTTGGGGCCTCTGGCCCCCTCCCAGCCCCTGGCTGGGGGCTGCAGGGACCTGGAACAGCATAAAGCTGGGCTAGGTGCCTGTAGTATGCCGGGAGATGTTTTCTCCATGGGCACAGAGCAGCAGCCGGGACTGACCAGAGAAACGGTGGCAGAGAGCCAGAGATAAGGACCTGAACTGAAGAAGCAGCAGAAGCAACATGCAGCACCAGAGAAAGGACTCCTGGAAGGAGAGCCGAGAGAAAAGAGAGCCAGCAGCAGAGAGACAGAGTTTGGGGTAAGACTGTACCAGCCCCCCAAAACTCCTTTGAGATCCCTCTGAGAAAAGAGGGAGATGGATTCCTATTAAGGAGAAGAGTTTTAGACATGCAGCACCGGAGAGAGAGGAGCTGAGAAGCTCAGAGCGTCCTGGGAAGCTGGACCGGGACGGCCAGATGGAATGCAGGGGGAGTTGACCTTGGCTCCCCCCTCGCACTGCTGCCACGGTGGCAGCCTGAGAGGCAGGGCACAGAGGCCCTGCAAGAGATACCAGACCGTCACGAAGACCCCCCCTGTGTCTTCGTGATATGACGTGGTGAAACGACCTTGTCTGGGGTTACGAAGCCCACGGAAGACCCCCCGGTTGTGAGGCGATGGGGCCGAGAGAGGGGCTTGGATACCTCCCTCGTGGAGTGCTGGCAGAAAGCCAGCTATCAGCTGCTGCATGAGATGAGAAGAAACCTGCTGCCTTAGAAGATGCTGCTGTTCAGAGACTGGAAGGGATCTGTCCTTCTTTCCCTCCTGGACTTTTATTTGGAGGGGAGAAGAGATCTGATCCATTGTAAATACATATGTCATGGTAGAGATAGTTTGTGATCATGTGTATAATGTGATATGGTATTTATTTGTACAGTCATTGTAATATATTTCCCTTTCCCCCACTTTGGAGTCTGGTGTGTTTTGTCTGGAAAAACCTCTCTCACATTAGGTTGAGATGTGGGAGGGGGAATGGAGCTAGGGAATTGGATTTTGGGACTATCTCAAACCATGACACTCCTATTTAAGTCTTCCACTAAAAATAATTTTTCACTTCTAAAGAAATTTTCTCAACAGATTCATGCTTCTGAGGAAGGAACGTTTTGCCACTAAGTTAAAAATCCTACATCAACAGACGTCCTAACATCTCTTTGCCAATTATTTTCTGAGTGGGTATACTCAGGCTGCCATTTTATCCTTCAGTTTGGCTTGATGGGTCCCACAACCAACCAAGCAAACTGGACAGGATTGGGTTGATGACATCCTCCACAGCTCACTCCCTCAAAGTCTTCCACACCAGCAAACTCTCACAAAATTCTCCAGGGATTTCAAAATCATAAGTACACATCAGACTCAAGTATGCAATCTGATTTCAAGAGTAAATCACAACCAAAGCACTCTGCGTTTCATTCTATTCCTTTGAATTTCATTCTCTAAAGGCACTGACTTTTATGTATAGTACCTTTTTTTGCTTTGTTCTAAAAAGAAATTATTGAAATGTTTCAATTAGTTGCAATATGCTATTGCAAGGTAAAGTATGAGCTTAATAAGAGTCATTTCAGTATTCTTTTACTCAGGAAAAAATGGGATGCAGATTAAAACATAGAGGATTTCTGGCAAATTCACCATAGCAATTGAAAAATCGGCCAACTATTAGTTTCAAGATTACTAATTTCTACCACATCTCCTGCAAAAAGAGAGCTGCCCTGGAAACAAAATCTTATTTTCTAATTTTTAAAATAGATTAGGAAAAAAATAATGAATTTTTCTTAGTGTATATATAGTATAAAATGGTGTTAGTAGAACATTATCAGGCTAAGAGATGAATTTTCATTTATGTCCTTCTGCACATGAATTAAAATCTGTTTGAAGTTACAGAGCCACATACTATTTTTCATCAGTATTCTTTTCAAAATACAAACAGAATAAAGATGATAATGATAACGATAGAGCAGTGGATATACGCAAATAAAAGCATATTGTGTCCCAGGATTTTACAACAGAAGTAAAAGAAAGCTCATAGTTTGATACATATGATCAGTCACAAAAATAACATTGGAGGTCAGTAAATATGAGGTAAGGCAGAAAAGCAAAAGGGACTAACCTCATGTCCCTGCTCTGATCAAACTCTTCTAGTCTGCAGCCACATTTTGAGCAACAACATTAATCAAAACTAATCTTAAGTAGGATCTGGAAATAAACTGGAAACACAGTTTTGAAACTGGAAACAAGCTTTGAAACACAGATGTAGTATATTATATGAGAAAAGTGGCCTTTAGTGAACAAGTGATGAGGAAGCACCAGGAGGATGCTGCTGTACTGGGGCTGTGGAGCAGGTGCTGAGGGTGGCAGAGAAGAAGGGAGGAGAACATAGTAAGCCCCACAGAGCCCAGGGACAGGGGACAGCAGGGAGCAGTGACAGCAGCCAGGGACTGCCAGCAGGACCAACAAGTGCCAGGCAGGCACTTGGTGATGAGACAGATCCTGGGCAAAGCTGGGAAGTCAAGTCAGTGGGTCAGGGTTAGGCACCCTCAAAGAGTCTTCTCCCAGTTTATGCTCACACAGCTCTGCCTGATCCAAGGGACCACATCTGCACCATATCAGGGTTAACACGAGCACAGGTGGGCAAACTTGGGGGAGAAGGGAAATGGTTGTAAAGAATTAACATTTTCTGAGGAATAAAGCAAGGTTCAAAGGTTTCATTAGAGTTGTGTTGGATGAACTGCCATCACTAGCTACTTTTGATGTAGTCAGCTGTATGTATGTATGTATGTATGTATGTACGTATGTATGTATGTATGTATGTATGTATGTAGACATAACATATGACAATAATACTTAAATGTTTTCCATTACTATATTGTCTGCTTTCACACAAGTCATTATCTAAGAATATGTTCAGACCTCAAGGGTTTAGACAATAGTTTTCTCAGAATTCTTTAGTGCTGTCTAAGTTTCTTAAATCACAAAGGTATCTTTTGAACATACATACTGAAGGAAATCACGTGTAGTAAAATCAGCACATAAAATGTAAACTTTGCATAACATATGCTTTATATACAAACTCTTTTGGTGAGTGGGAGGGCAGGAAGGTTTTAACATAGTTTAAGGGGTTTTGTATCTGGTAATTTTATGCATTTGGCAGGAGTTTGAGCCCATGTCACTTTTCCTTCTGTAAAAATAATAGTTTGTCCAGTACTAATTTTTCATGATGAACAAAGAAAGTGTTATGTATGCTTGATTATATAATAAATTAAGTAAAGGACTGGACTAAATCTATTAAACATATCTATCTAAAACTGACGATTAGTATGGTTGATTGTGGTCTGTGGTCAATACTCAATTTTTTATATTTTTTTAAAGTAAAAAAATTTATCTATGTCAATTTAACACAAATAGTTATTCACCCCAAAGTCTCTTTGTCAATTACATGAAAGCAAAATGATAACAATTTGTTTCATCTTTATTGAGCTGTTTCTGTCACTATTTTTTCTTATCTTTCTGTAAAGTCCTGGGTTACTTTCTGTCAGATTTAAGAAAAAAAAGGTATTTCAAAGTCACAATAATGATGAGTGCCAGGAATGTTTAACTGTCATTATCTAAGTGAGGAAAGCTTGCTACAAGAATAAATTTGGATTAAGAATCTTAAATTTCAAGTAGATTTTTAATGACATAAAAGAGTGTTGATATGAAATTATATAAATTAATGACATGTATTTTGTTTTATATATGGCAGTCAATATATGCTGTCATTAATACATGGCTCTTGTTTAACATTTGCTCTATGCAGCCATTTCCTCATAACAAAAAACTTCAGTTTTTTATTCCTTTATTTTATTGTTATATAAAGCAAGCTAGTCTTTTGTGCAATTTCATCTGTAAGGAAAGAAACATGAAGATAAATTTAGTTTCTGAACTCAGCGTTCTCATTTAGAATGAGAAGAGCACAACATGCAGATAAGACAGGAAGATAAATGTTCAAGGAAACCACAGGGGCTGAAATACAGTTGACCTAGTGAGACCAAACTTCTCTGGCAACAGAGTTATGGTAAATTCAGGCATATTAAGTCTTTCAGAGCCCTCTGCTAAGCTCATCTAAGCATTTCTACACAAAAGTCCCCTCTAATGTTTTTTGTATAAAGCCCTGACAGGGTTGCAAGTCACCTTTAGGCACCGTAATGGTCTGCAAAGCAACAACAAATCTGTTGTATGCATCAGTGAATGCATCTTTAGTCTGACAGATATCAATTCAGGCCCTTCAGTTCCTACAGATTTCTGAAGGCAAGAATATCAAAGGTGACGTCTGACCCTAGATAACATATTCAATAACAGTATCCTTTGGAGAAGTGGTTATTCCCTTTTAGCACTTCATTACCTTCAGTAGACCATAGCAGCACTTCAGCAAATAAAGTTGATCCAGCATCAGGACATATTTTAGCAGTTCTTTGTTAGACACACAAACTTCCAGCATTTTCAGAAAGTTCCCAGGAAGTCCCTTCCTGTCTTCTCTAGCATTTGCCTCATGAGTAGCAAGGAAGGTCCAGCCATGATGGCTGTGGATTTTAATTCATTTAAGTCACTGAAGATAGCTAGATTAAAAATACACAATCTCCACTATCTGCAAACTTTCAAGGAAAAAAAAAAAAAAAAAAAAAAAACAATTAAGTAACATATTTTGGAATGCTGTAATTATGAGAAGTACTAAAATAAGTATGCAGTTTACAAGACTAAAAGTTGCCAGGCATGAGAATGGAAATAGCTATCCTTTAAACTATTTAAAATAAAAATTTTCATTCAAGGAGATTATGTCTAAATTGTAGCAAAAACTTAAATGATCAGTACAAGAACTGAGAATTTATAATAGCATATGCTACACAGTCCATACCATTACAGTGTGGAGCAACAGAAAACACAAATATGATTAGAACAAGTTGTTTAGTATATCTTAGGCGATGTGCCAGCCTAAGGCAAAACACCTCTCAGTGTGAGCCATGTTGCTTAATCATAGCTTAGGTGAGGAGATTTTACTGTGACTTAGGACATATTTATCAGCAATATCAGTTCAAACATCAGTAATTCCACAATATGGTAAAGAACACTATATTGCCATAATATGAACAGACAAAATATGTTGTATTACCAAAATAAAAGCAGACAAACACGGCAGTTTCTTTGCATGTTTCTATAACTAACAGCCAAATCTTTTCTTATTTTTCTTCTGTATTTTGAGGTAAAAATCATGAGCTGCATCTTGCAAAGATAGAAGTATTCAGAATTCTTAATAACATTTCCGACATTTTCTCTTCTGCAAACAGAAATTGTACGAGTTGAGCAGAAACCTGCAAAATATTTGCTGATCAATATGAAAAATACATGAATGAAAGAATATCTACATCAATCTTACTGTACTCCAAAGTAGTACAGTAGTCTAGAAAAATAAGTATGTACAGGACAGAAAAACAATGCTACAGCTGTAATGCTTCAAATTATACAGATCAGTCCCATAATTCTCCTGCTGGAGGAGGGAAATCTGCCAGAGCTAAATCTGACTGCCTCAATCAAGCAGTGGCCACCAGTTTGTCAACCTGAAAGAAAAATAAACCCCACAGTGTTCAAGGCTAAATTTTGACAACATCCAGGACTTAACCAACACTGATATGCTTCTATTTCTACCTTCTTTTCTTATGCATCAGAAGATCTTATTTACACTGATCTGCATAAAAGATAATAATATATTCTATGAGATAGTGTGGTTTAGGAACCTTTTTCATATTTCAGAATCAAAAGTGAGGTTAATTGCAGCTCCTCTAAGGCATCTACACCCTAACATAAGTACTTTCTCTGAGAAACTGCACAGCATACACAGTTCAGAGAAGGGATAATTACATCTGCACTGCAGTTCGGTAACATAGCTTCAAAAAATCTGTGCCAGCTTTAAATGAGATGTGGGGTTCTATCACCAGGACAGAACATGCAAAGTTCATTTACACCACAGTATCCAGTAAATACGACTGCTGCTCTTACCATATCTACACATCCAGTGATTTCCCTAATAACACAAAACATTCTTTGGTTTCTGCCTGGAAAATACAAAAAAATAATATATGCAAAATGAGATAAAGGTCAATATCCATTTTCAAGAACAGATGCTTTTACTTGAAAATGGAAACATGAATGTGGATTTGCAAAATACAGTAGTTTTGAAGCAGTAATTCCTATAACAAATTAAACATGTAATAAAAAAGGTCATGTTTATAATATCGGTTATTACGTTTCACCCATCTGCACCTTAATTATGGTGGGAAGAACTATAACTGTTAGCATAATTAGGTTAACTCAGAGCATCCCACACTGAAAAACACTTTAAAGAAATTCTTGAAACTGGCTAGCTAAACAAGTAATAAATATTTTCTCTTTGGAAATTCCTGCTTTCTATATTTCATTTTGTAATGAACATAAATGAAGACATATATATGCATATTTCAGAAAAAATTCCCTAACTTTTAAATGTTTGAATATAAAACCCCCACACATAAATATTTTGAAATAAAAATATAAAAGTCAAATATTTTTAAAAATATTAGAAAGAAACATGAGCCAGCAGTGTGCCCAGGTGGCCATCTGTTTGTGTCCTAGGGCTGGAACAACCCCACCACAGCACAGGGTTTGCATAGCACCATGACTGCTGAAAAACTGACTCTGGAGAACATGCCCAGGATGCGGCTCAGATGATTAGTGCACATCATCCCTCCACTTACTTTGGAGTACCTTCATCAAACTCTGACCTGCAAAGTCCTGGTTTGTCCCCTGCCACCACAGCCCAGCATATCTGTCTTCACTCAGCAGAGTAGAAATGAGAACAACTGACTTGGCATTAATAGTTTCTATATTTAAACCTGATGGGGTCTTTTGACACAGCTATGAGTGAAAAATTCTTATTTGTAAAGAATTCTGCTTCCCCTGGTGGAAAGTTTGGTGGTTCTGAGAAAATCTCAGTCTGCCTCATGGTTAAGGCAGAGGTCTCTGATACTGAGATAAAAGAATATTTGGAATACATTATATTTACATTCAATTAACAAAGATATAAAAAGTTGTATTATCTTAAATATATAAATCAATGCAAGATTTATTATTTTTAATATCTTCAATTCATAAAATTAACAATCTATTTTTTCTTGTTGACATGCCCAAAGGTCCCTATGACAGAGCAATTGAAGCACATTAAATACCACTTTTGCTTTCTGAGACACATATTAAGAATAATTTAATTATGTTAGGGAATATAACCGAGATTCAAGTAAAAGTGTGTTTGTGTGAATTTATGAAATATTATTATGGAATAGTATGATATATTTCCAAATAAGCATGTTTTTACTGCTTCGAAGGTTTACCAGGTTCAAAAAGTGGCTAAACAAAACACTTGTTTTAATTAAACAAGATTATAAAGATATGGAGAGAATGATCAACATGTTAATAATTTTGAATTATAACAACCACAAGTAATGTCAATTTACATTGAAACAGATAGAAGATCAGCTTAAATAGTCATAGAGCAAAATAAACCTAATTCTCCTATTGCAGTAGAGGAATTTTTTCTAAGCTATGTCAAATCTAAAATTGACATTAAATAGTTTGCCAATACTGCCTTTCCAGTGTCTGTATCTTGCAAATCTAGGCAAATCAGATAGGCAGTTCTGTACCAGAACTAGAAATGTAATATTGGAAACAACTTCTAAGGGGACATTTTAGGAAGCATTACATATTTTAATGAGTTGTCCACAGATGTTTTAAAGGCTGACCTATATGTAGGAATCCAAGCAAGTAAGCTTTAGTCTTCATACTCAATTGACTGGAGCATTCCTCTTCCTAATTGTCTGTTTTTTCACGGTGCCTTTGAGGAAAGACTTTTCAAATACATAGTTCCAACACCCGTTGTCCTGGGTTGGGAAAGTGTTTTCCCCTGGAGTTAGAAAAGTGGTTAAATCCAGGGGAGTGGTGTTTCTTGGTGTTGGCCCAATCAGCACCCCTGCAAAATTAAAACATATCACACCAGACCGGAAAAGAAGGAGGATGACGTAGTTGGAAGAGAGGCAGCCATGGTCTGAGACCACAAGGAGATAGGGGCCAACGAGCCCCGCTGGGGCCCAAGGCCCCTAGCCCCCGGCCGAGACTATGGGAGACCCAGTGTAGTGTTAAAACTGGACTGGGTGCCGTCATCAAAGGCTGGGGGAGTTTCTCCACTATGAGCAGCAGCAGAAGACACTGAAAGCAGTGGCAGAGCAGAACTGAACAGAGAACTGTGGCTGAGAGCCAAAAGAGATAGCAAGCAGCGAGATGGCACATAGCCAGGGTGAGAGACGCAGAGATGTTCCTGCAGGAGGGAGAGCTGGCAACAAAGCAGAGAAAACTCAGCAAAGACTGTTTTTGGGGTAAGACTGAATTACTTCCCCAAAAACCCTTGGAGAATCCTCTTAAAGGGAGGGGGTGGACTTCCATTTGAAGGGAGTCCTGAAATGCAGCAGCACCGGAGACAGGAGCTAAGAAGCTAAGAGACGTTCTGAAGCTGGATCAGAACGGGCCGGATGGAATGCGGGGGAGGTTGCCTTCCCCCCACCCTCGCCTGCTGCCACGCTGGCAGTTTGAGACAGAGCAAAGGAGCTCTGGCAGGATGCTTGGGGCAAAGACTGATCTGAGAGCTGCCCTAAACGTTCTAACTCAGGAGGAGCTTAAATCTCCTGAGGAAGGGACTTTCACGAAGATGCCCTGCACTTCGTGATATGATTGTGGTGAAGCAAGTTTTGTCCCTGCTTTGCAGCCCATGGGAGAGAGACCTTCAGTTGGAGCCGAAGGGCTGAGAGGGGTGAGAGAAGACCCCTTATATTGTAATGGAGAGAGAAATCTTCCAGCTACGACAAATCCAGCTACGACTGCTGCATTGAAGAGGAGAGACACTGCTGCCCTGAAAGTGGAAAGAATGTTTCCTTCTTCCCTTCTGAACTTTTATTGGAGAGAGAGGAGGGACTTGGTCTAATATAAATATTGCTTTACTATAGGAGAGATAGTTAGGATTGTGTATATAATGTATTATAGTATTCATTTAAGTAATAACTGTAATATAATTCCCTTCCCTCCATACTGAGTCTTGTGTTATGTCTAGAAAACCCTCTCACACTGAAGCAAATTGTGGGAGGGGGGCTTGGACTTGGAAATTGGATTTTTGGGGGTCTCAAACTACGACACCCATGCACATATATCTTTTAACAGATTTGGAAAGCGTCAGTATTTCTGAAGAACTGGATTTCACCCAAAAATCAGGCCAAGAAAGAAAGTGCTATAAGAAGTTCAACAGTCAGAAGACTTAAATTTAGCAATATTAACCTTGATACAGTTTTAAATGTTTTCTGTATTTTACATAAATCACTTGAGCTTTTCAGTATCATGGGGGGGGAGCATCACTGAGGGGTGTTACTTGTATATCTTTGATGAGGCAAAACCATAACAAATTCAGTTTCCCCTCCCAGGGGCATTGGTGACTGCACATAAGTCCTTATTGCAGTTCACTGTCTCCTCAATTACCCTCTCTGTAAAGCCTTTCCATAGGCTCGTCGCTGGACTGATCAAGGCTAAATCAATAACATTTTCTTTCTTCCTCTCTGTAAATTAGGGAGAACGACACCAGCAAGTAATTTTGTGGACCGGCAGACATCTCCATCTACACGACAGAGACAGCAAAATGCAACACAGACATGATTTTATTTAGTCTTCTAATTTGTGCTTCTTCTGTAACTAAAACCTATACATTTTATCTTCATTAGGCCATGAAACTGCCTTTCTGTCATGTAAGCAAGGAAAATCACGTTTCATTTTCAGAGCATTACTGTATGCTTTGAGAATCTGGAACTGAAGGCTAAGAGAGTTTAGAAACTTTAAGAGAGAAATAATTATCATGAATTTCGATGCCTACAATGTTGTTTTCCTAGTAGCAAATGTAGTTTATATATTAAAGAAGGCCATAAATACACCTGCTGGAACTCACTCACATGGGCAAGTATCACACCAGTGAGTCAGAAAAGGGTCAGCTGATGACTCAATCGTATTTTTTTCCTTATTTGATTGATTTGATTTTTCATCATCATAGAAAAATCACAGTTAAGACACTGTTGAAGAGAGATGTACGTGGAGCATCTGATGCATACAGATAAGCTGAACAGAGAACTGGTAATTCAGAGCTTTCTGTATGCTAGACAATTCTAGGTGGCTCTTGGACTAATCATTACTCAAAAAAGATGGAAGTCTACTATATTGCCAAATTAAGAATTCAATTTAAAGCGTCAAATATATATATATACATTTCCTTTTCTTAGGTATCTAGAACCATGACCACCTCCAAATCTAGAAGAATCGAGTAACAATTTGACAGCAACAAGTATTTTACAATAATCCTGCATTAGTGTGAAGCATGAAACTTGCACAGACTGGGAACCTTGACAGAAGGAAAGATTCTGCCAGAATTAAGTTTTTTTCTACCACTTTATTCGGTCCCCCTGTGAATGGATCTCTAAATCACTAAACAAATCTACCACAATGCTTTTTCTTATTCAAGACACTGCCTGGTTGTATTCAGAAGATGATGCAGGACTGTTTAATAAAAGCAAATTCTTCTTCTCTTATAATTTGGAAGGTTATCTGGAAGCTAAGGAGGAGGAAAACAAATTTAAGGGAGGTCTAATGATTTAAGTAACCACTAGTACCATATGCAACTGGATTTTAGCTTCATTTCTGCTGCAAAGCATCTGTGAGTGAAGTGGTGCATGGTTTATTTGAAATAAATAATGCTTATTCTGTGTGGGTAGTAGTCTTTTTACCTCGGAAACCAGATTGGCTGTCTCACTGAAAAAGATTATGTAGTTCATCCTCAAATATTTTGTTCTTTCACTTCCCTGCATGTATTGAGTGTATTTTATGATGAAAAAAACCTGAAAAGTGTCAAAAGAGACATCCTCATTTCAACTTCTTGTATTCTTTTCAACTGGAACGTATTTGGAACATTTTTAAAGGTTTGCAAGTAAGTGAATAAATAAAAAATTACAGAGAGCATTTCAAGTGTAAAGATTTAGGAGAAAGGCTAAGATTACTGGGAAAAAAAAAAGAAACAAAAAAACCCCCAACTTTTTATCTAGAAGTTAAAATAACCCAAGAATTTCATAAATCTAGTGGAAGCTTTTGGTAACAGAGAATTTTCAATTCTGAAGGTAAAAAAATATTATTAGAAGTCAAATAGAAAATTAACACAGATTTGTTTTTTTGTAAACTGTTGTCGTTTAAATTCTCCTGCAGTTTCTAGCTGCCAAGGAAACTGAAGTTTCTCTGAAACCTCCATAAATTTCCCTTGATGATGGGAGTTTGTATTCCCCTTATCTATTGAAGTGTTATTCCAAATTAGTATTACCCCAAGGATCTGAAACTGCATCACTAACATTACGATTTTCATGCCCAAAGGCTGCCAAATGAATGGCTTATACAGCATGTTTAAGTGACAGCTTCAAAGAAAAGAAATTCAATATCCTTATGATACAGCTAAGAACTCTTAAATCAGCGATGAAGCAGTATCTTGCTTCTCTTACGCAGAAATAAAGAGCATTATATTTACATTCTTTCACATATTGAGTGATGGGCAAAAAGGAGTAGAAAGGAAGATAGAGGCTGTGAAAATAGAAATAGAGAGTCTCATGAGACCTGATTAGGGGCTTCTGTGCTAAAATATGAGGTTTGGAGTGATTGTTTCTTGAGATCAGAGAACAGTCCATCACGCTCATTGGAAATAGAATGCACGCCAAGTGACTTGTCACTCAAGCAGAAGACAGACAAATGGGTGCAGTAAGGAAACAAAAGGAAGCCATGGAATATCAAACAACCTGCTAATGTGGTAGGTAGGAAATGTTTGTGATTCAGCAGCTTCCTAAGCATAACATCCTTTCACTGTGAAGGGTGAATGACTTTCTCATGGCAGGTGTTCGTCTTCCAGACATGATTTATGATGTGGGCCTGAACAGTTTCCAGAGAATCTTCACTGCTGGTAGAAATAAAATGATCAAGCTCTGAGTGATAGAATGTGGGAACACAAAATGATTTATAAATTGAAAGAATCCTGAAAACTTGCTGCAACAGTGCACCTGAAAGAAATGTTTTCAGAAAGAGCTTGATATTTGCTTAGATTTAAGTCAAAATTCTGCAGCACATGTGAAACTAGGAGAATTCTATTTCTCTGTAAATATACATTAGACTTCAGCCGGACAACCAAATTATGCTTCATACTCAAAGAGAATAGTTTGGTCTCATAACCAAACTACTTTGCAGTTTGTATCCATAATGTTTGTGTAGTAATAACAGTAATTCCTTGCTTGAAAAAGTAGTAGTAGCAAAGTATTCCAACAGGATAAAACCTTGCAAGCTTGTGAAAGGAATTACTGGGTAAATTCCATTGCAGTGCAATGCTTATTAGATGCTTAACTTCTCTTTCATTCTTAAAACATATACTTTGATGTTAATGTGAAATTTTATACTTCATGGCAACAAAGACTGATATATGTCATCCACTGTCTGCTTTGGGTTTTGTTTAGTTCTTTTAGATCTGTTCTGAAAATTGCCATCCTGACAGAAAGCAGTTCTGACAGACAGCTCCCTCTAGTTCTTCAGATAGTGAAGCTCTTTGAAAAATTTAGATAAAAGTACTAAAGCCACCAGTAGTAAATCACTGGAAGAAGGTGAGGGGAGGAAAGACATAGAATAATGCATTAGTTGTAAAATGTGTAGCTTTTTTGTATAACAGAATTGACATAATTTTTACATACCTATTTTGATTCATGCAACTAAACGCCAAACTCTTAGTCAGAAGTCATGGATTATATTTATCCAAAATTTTAATACACAGTATCTTTTGTTTAGTTGTTAGAACCATGGACATGCAGATCTTACTTCTGTAACATGACAATCACAAATTAACTTTAAACCCATGAAGTGAAAGTAAATGCTTACAAAAAGAAATCTTATCAAATGCATATCAAAGAAATAACCTATCAAAGCCTATATTTAAGTGAAATATAGACTGCTGACTACAGCACAGTAAAAAATTTCTGAACACAAATAGCTACGACACCCTGATTTAGAAATTGAGGCTCTACAACAGAACGTTGCTAAAAAGTATTACAAGCCTTATTTTACAAATGTATCTTTCCAAAAGAATTGTGGAAGCTATTTTAATATTTTGAGCTATCTAATCATCACCAAACTACATTGTGTTTGTGTAAATCACAAATTAGAAGAAAGACTGCATGCAAAGAAAAAGCAAGAAATATACTGAACTTTGAGGATGAGCAAAAGTGTTATGCATGACGTATTTGTGTAATCACTACTAGTTTGAAAAAGTATTGGTCATGTATAGACTATATTTTATTTAAAATACAACTTAAAAATGTTTTTCTGTTGAAAATAGCTTCTTGCATTCTGAAACCTAATGCTATTCCGGTTCCAAGGAGAGAAAAGCATTGGTTGTTCTTGTTATCTTGTTTCACTATTAAGGGATATCAGATAGGAATTATTATTAGTTCTATAACTATGCAAAAAAGATATATACAAGTAATACATAAAACTATAGAGTTTTTTCTAGAAAACCATTAAAACAGCATGGATACTTTTTTATATCAGTTATTTTGAGAAAGACTAGAAGGGGTTACTGTATTTTAAATTTTCCTGCTGGTCTGACTTCATGTGCTACACATCTCATTTTCATGAATATTCCAAGGGAACAAGTCAGACAGCATTACTGAAACATATTTCAGCAAAATAAAGCAATTCAAAATAAACGACATTCAATTTAATATAGTAGAGAATGAAAATGAGTGATCACAATTTCATAGACTCACAAGGCTTTTCAAAACAAAGTGTAAAATTTCTTTTAAAAAAAATTTAATAATATTTCAGTATAAGGGAGTTTATTCTAAATAATAGAAATGCCTTTTTAAAGTTTGTTTCCCATTAGTACATAAGCTTAGACTCTGTATTGGGATAATTTCCAATCTGTCCTGGAAAAGTGAAAACAAACACATGGGTACAGAAATATGCCCATGATTTTACACTATAATAAACAAGTCATACAAGCAAAGTCTACTTGGAAAGATAGCATAACATACTTCAGCACACAGTGTTTTGTGCTTTTGGTAATCACAACTTTTGCAAAACAATTCTTCACAGATATTTCATTAGTCAATCTCCATAATATCTAGTGAAGCACAAAAGCACAAGATGCAATTAGTGACAAATGTTACTATTTTTCAGAGTCCTCTCTCAGCCTCTTGCCATATTGCACTGTCAAGAGAGACAAATTTTTGGCCTTTGAAATCCAGAATACCAGCTGTGTCCTGCACTTTTCCTCAAGCTGTCCTACATAAATGATAAAAGTATCCTGATTTTCATAACTTGTGCATCTTTTTGTGAAGCTAGTTACCACAAAAAGAGCAGACACGGCTAAGACGACATTTTGTTTGCAAACTATTGTGATTACCTGCAATGCTTTGTCAGCTCTGCACAGGACAAGAAGCAGATGATTAAATATCTTGAGATTCTTTGGTTTCGTAGTCTTTTTTTTTGTCCCTAGATAAGACGTGAAGATGTTAACTAGACCTTGCTGCATAACTGGCAGCAACATCTTTACAGACAGCAGCTGACAATCAGTGTGGCTGTAGCTGTAAAGTTTAACCACACATGATGACCATATTGTAGTCGGTTTGTCACATACTGAGAGCAGGAGTTTCATTGTCTACCCCTTGGTCTAAGTTATTGACCTAGCAGAGAATCAGTTTGCAAAGCTGTACTGATTATTTTACCTGTTGTCTAGTAATCTTATATCATACACTGAAATTTCTACAGCCAAGGCCACTCATGTATTTAAACAATCACTCCCTTAATTTTTTCTTTCTAAAAACAGAAAATAACATCCAGCACTAAGAGAAATGAGAATATGTGACTTCCTAGGACTGACTAATTACATTAATTTATTCAAGCAGTCAACTATTTTCCTAAATTCTACCAGCTTTTTCATTTTGCTCCAGAGGGAGAGAATAAAGAGAAGCTTAAAGATAATGCACTTTTCAATGGCCAAAATTCTCAACACACTTAAGTTACATCTATTATAGCACCAAAATTAATCCATGTTTATATCCAGATCTTTTTCCCTACCAGTTTCTATCCAGAATGTCAGATTTCCTTTCTATTAACAAAACAAAACAAAAAACCCAAATCCACCAATATGCATATATTGAAATACACAACACCATTAGTTTCCTAACCATTCCAAAGCTAACTTCATGTAAATACTTAATGACTGTAATTATCTAAACAGCTAAATTCAACTGGTAACATTCTATTAAAAATAAAATTACTTATAGATTGCCTCTCATAGATGACAAAAGGCTATGTTTCCATTATCTCTCCCTCTGCTACTCTCTCTCCTCATTTTTTCTTACCTAGAGAATACCAAAAGAAACAGTGATATGGGATTTCTTCAGATCCTGAGCCTGGAGGGGAGAGGTGCTCTCCCCTCCTCCCCCCACCCACGTGGTCCCATGGCAGGCACAGAGACAGCACACTGGCGTGGAGAGGAGGCAAGAGAGGGTTTATTGTTGGGATGGTTACATTTATAGGGTTTAGGAGGACTCACAGAGTAACCATTAGAAGTCTCAAGGGGCTTACAGGAACACCCAATCACAGGAAGGGGTTAACAAGGTCCAATGAGCAACACCTCAGGACATCTTCCTAGGACACTCCTGTATGAGAGACAATAGTCCTTCACAGGGGGTGTTGGGAAGAAGCATGTGTTTGCAAAGAGACCACAAAGAGCCGGTTTAAGACATGTTTAAACAACAGTTTTCCCATATAATGCAGGTTTACTGCTACAATCATTAACAATATTGACAATGACATATGGCAACAGAACTTCATTATTGTCAGTACTTTAATCTCTTCTTGCTTTGGCTAGTGAAGAAAAAGTCTTTGCAGCAAAGCAGAAGTCCTCATTTCATTTCTCCAAACTGCATTTATTTGTCCTTAGAAATCATTGCAGAGTTAAACTACAGAGCCAAAATCAGGCTGGCTTCTGCATACATAACACTAGAATCAAACCCACTGCAGAGTCATGAGGAGGTGCACTTCAGCTATTTACAGAGGACCCAGCAAGGCTTGGAAAATTGCCAATAAAACCCAAAAGAGGGACAAATCACTTCCAGATCTGAACTGCTTGTTTGTATGTTGTTGCATCATGTTCCTGTGCACATCAACAATAAAACTCTTTTGAGGCTATTTCTATTTAATAGATTGCAATACTGACATATCCAGCTGTGGGGATCCTGTTACAGGAAGGGTGCTGAATAGCACTCTGGGAGATGTAGTTTCCCAAGTACTCAATCACACATGCAGTGAAGTGCCTTGGTGTGATTGGTTAAGGTCACCTGCTGTGACGTGTTACTATTTGAACTCACATGTAAGTTATTGTCCCATTTGAATAAAGGAATTTTGCTGTTGGACCCCCAAGCAGCTGGGTCTATGTGGGTTTATTTATTTATTATATTAATAAAGCCATATTTGGCGCCCTGAATGTGGGGCTTTCCCTGTAACAGGGATGATCAGAGACTGCCTTGAAACAAAGAGAATTATGGTAGCGTTCGCACGCACTTGTTTTAAAGCTGAGGAAAGCATTCTGGAGGAAAAAAGCCAGACGTCGCATACTGAGCTAGAAGCAGGCAGAGGACATCATTAAAGAAAGGACGTCGGATTCAGTATGAAAAGGACTGGGTCATCATGCGGTAGGGACCGCGTGGGGAACTCCGAGAATCTGAGTATTGTGTGCACGGGAGACCCGGCAGAGTAAGGTTTGAAGGGAAAAAAAAGGCAAAGCTACAGTAGAGCCCAGGTAAGCTGGCATGAGAAGTTTAAATTTAAGGGAAACAGACATAAATGCAAGAGCATTGAGGCAGTATTCAAAAGAAACCTTGCAAACCAAGCTACTCGGACCATTAAAATGGATAGAAATAACTATATCAGGATTTCTGCTCAGATAATCCCTAGTGTGACTGCTTGGAAAAAAATTGGAGAGATACCTCAAGAGAAAGCAAAGACAGAAGATGTGGACACCTTAAAAATCTCACAGAGAAACTTAAACTTGTCCAAGAAGAAAAATTTTATACTTCTTGTTCCCCCCACAAGCCCTAACAGGCAAAGAACTCCCCCAGACACCGGGAACAGATGTGGGAGTGGAGGAGAACCGCGTGCAGACAGAGAGAACCTAACAATGGACTTGGGCTGGGTTTTGCGCAGGCACGGACCATGTGGTTGTTGGGGAAAGATAGACTTTGAGTGCCCAAGCCACTGCCGAGTTGCAGCCACGTATCAGCCACGCCGAGGTCTGGGCATTGCCATCTTTCCCACAGCCAGCTTGTCAAGTGTCCCAGCTTGAGGAGGTGTGCATAGAGCATGTTAATCCGGTAAGTAGTGAAACAACAGAGGACACCAGAGGGGAGTCGGGTTTGCTCCCTCCAAAAAAAGACAGGGAGTTGTGCAGTGCAGGGATGCAGACCTACCCCTGCATCCACTGCATCTGCACTGTTAAAAGAGTCCATTGGACCCGCTGCGCTCTGCAGAAACAGTGCCAAAATTCCTTAAACAAGCACCAGCTACAACGCCTGAGGGAAAGCGAAGCGGCATGGGGTTTGCAGAGGCCCTGGCCACAGCACCTGTCAGCAGCGGCAGTGCAGAGTTCGAAGAGACGCTGGGGGCGGCTGAGAGTCAGCGCAGCGCTCTGGGTCCCGTATGGCCAGAGTGCAGACCCGATCCAGCTCAGCATGGCGGGGCACCGGCGGGGGCAGTAGTTTCGCCAGCGCCTGAAGCGGACAACTGAAGGCTGCCGAGGCCGTGCCTGGAGCTGTGCCGGGTCCCTGCTGTGCCGCAGCCGGAGCTGCAGTGGCGCAGCAGCTCGCGCTGAGCCCTGGTGGGGGGGCGGAACAAGCAGCGAGAGTGTGTGTCTTGCCTCGCTGCAAAAATCCCCCCACAGTGCCGCCTGCACCACGCTGGGTGGCGGCAGAGCGAGCACAGGGACACGGCCAGGCTAGTGCAGCCCAGGGCCGCTGCTGCAGCTGCGCAGGCCACGTCGTGCCGGGACAGGACGCAGTGCGAGCCTGGACCTGACCGAGGCTGCCTGAAACCAAGACGGGGGCTACCCCCCCCTTGCACAGTGAAGTGCTGGAACCATGCTGAGCCAGAGCAGCGTGAGCTGCAAGCAAATGGCAGAGCCCTGTATAAATGAGAGAAGTTGTGTGGACATGTATGTGTGTAGACTTGGAGATACTTCGTGCGTCATGTACCTTGAATAGATTACACTTACATAACAAACACTACCTCAACCACACTGTCCTAACAAGAAAAACAGATAACACAACAACCAGTTTTATAAAAAAATCTCAGAAAAATAAAACTGATGCTTCTACCCAAATACACACAAAACCTTCCATGCCATTTCCCAGAAACTGTTAGCAGTAGAGGCCTGTAGATGTTCCTGTCCTCATACCCTTTTATGGAATTCCTCACTCTGAGGGAAGGACTGAGCATCCTCATACCCTTTTATGGAGTTCCCCGCTCTGAGGGAAGGACTGAGCATTCCTGTCTGAACTGGAGAATATATAAACTTGGAGTTTTAGAACCTTTTTACCACTCGTGGGATCCAGAGGAAGACTGCAGTTCACCGCTCTCAAGCAGACTGCAGCTCACCACCCTCAGCTGGACTGCAATCACCACTTTTGACCAGATTGCAACAGTTCTCCCACCAGCAGGGGTTTTTTTCCCCTCTCCCTTTACTTTGGACTCGGGGGGGGGTGCAAGAAACACCACTTTGTTCATGCCCCAGGGTGCTGGGTTATACATTTGGGTTTTGTGGGTTAAAACCAAATTGCTTGTCTGTATAATCGTACTTATTGTATTATTTTATTAAATTGTTATTCTGACTTGTGGTCTCTCTTTTGAGTTGAGTTCATTTCCCCTGCTGGTTAACTTTTAAACCAGCACAGTCGTAATGTTAAAAATTGTTCTATCACTTGTTATAATGTGATAGGAAAGGACTTAATTACTAACAATAGTAAATCCTATTATAAAATCAATACTTTCCTAGCTAATAGTAATAAAAGCTTATATGGACAGTTTCTCTGACAACTTGTATTTCACAGCAAAATAACATGAAATTGCTAACATTGAAATCAACATTAAAAGATACTGAAATTTTTTGGTATAAAAGCAGGGAGACAATTCAAACCAGAGAATAAATAAGTTTCCTCTGTCTGGTCTTTCAAATAAACATGTTCTCATCAGTAGAACTGAAAAAAATCTGTGGTTGTAAAAACTGACATCAAATTAAAAAAATAAAGCTAAAATTAAAGAAAGTCAAGAAAATAACTACAGGCTATTCACAGCAGTGACTTATGCCAACTATTTTCTGGAATGTCAATAATATATATATTTATACAAGCTATATTTTAAATTCAGTACTAAAGGATAGAATGTCTTTGAGTTCTTACTGGAAATTGAAAATAATATCAGTAAGTGACAAAATTTAGGAACTTATTAACAAAAAAATGTATAACCTAAATAAGAAGATTTCTTCTAAACAAACTGGAGAAGTGACAAGCATTCACAGAGCATTCACAGAGGTATTACATCAGCATCATTATCATTAGGAATATGAAGGAGTCAAAATAAATACAGGAAAGACAAATTTCCATATGGAATTCCACATAAAGAGCCTTCCACTACAGTAGATTGTTTACTTTGCAGTAAGCTATTACTAAGCCATACCACATCATTCCTGAGTTTCTGCTTTAGGTCTGCAAGCCAGTTTGGCAAGTCTCAGTGTAGTGTTAAATTAACGACTTTATTCTGTTACTGTTCACATTTCTGCACATTTTTCTTACAGGTTCAGTAATTCAAAGATCTTCCCCCCGCAAAAAAGACAAATCTACTGGTGTACTTGAACGTGTCATTGTTATTACATAGTTTCATTTCTGGCATTTGGCTGATTTGGAGAGGAACATGATGAAAAAGTCAAGCTTGAAAAAACAATGTCAGCAGGTCTGCTGCTTAAATGGTAGATTTTTTGTTGCACAAGGAACACATTTCTTGGGATGCAGTATAAGGCTTACAGACATTTTTATGTATAAAAGATGTCAAGTCTCCCAAATGTACCATAGCACAGATCCTAATTCATTTCACTGACTCTAAGCTGGCAATTCAAGCTGTCATAAATCTACGCTTATCATTTAAATGGAACTTGAATAGCAAGAACAACTGACATTAATACAGTCTTAGAATGAAAACTGAAAATAAACTGGTACACCACCTTCTTTTGCTTTTTAATGCAGTATTTGAATCACTACTGATATAGTTTGAAGCTGCATAGATCTGGACAAATCTATTTTAAGTTTACAAAGTTTATCAAAACCCAGAGTTCAAAGCGTTAGCAACAGAAACAAATTGTCTACCTGGATTTTTCTGTGTCTTCTGAATGATTCCAGCTATAAAATGCTACTTTTTCTAACTAAGACCAGTATTAGTCAGATAAGGGTTCTGCTGCAGTCTATGGCATAGCCTAATCAAACTCTGTGGTTAGAGCTGTGTCATGGTTTGAGAGCCCCAAAATATCCAATTCCCTAGTCTAAGCCCCCCCCCCCACATCTCAGCCCAATGTGAGATGGTTTTTTCCAGACAACCACACAAGACTTAAAATGGGGAAAGGGAATATATTACAATGACTGTACAAATAAATATTATAATACATCATATACATAATCTTAGCTATCTCTACCATGACATAAGTATTTACAATGGATCAAATCTCTTCTCCCCTCCAAATAAAAGTCCAGGAGGGAAGAAGGAAAGATCCTTTCCAGTCTCAGAGCAGCAGTTTCTCTCTAGGGCGGCAGTCATCTATCCACTTCTCATGCAGCAGCTGGATCTCTGCCAGCACACACGAGGGGGGAATCCAAGCCCCCTCAGTCACTCATTTCAAGCGAGGGTCTTCTTCCGTAGGCTGTGTTCACCAGGACAAGGGTCACTTCACTATGTCATATCACGAAGCTGAGGGGTCTCCGTGACGGTCCTTATCTTGAGGGAATTCAAGTCCCTTTGCAGAGCTCCTGTGCTCTGCCATCAAGCAGCAGGGCGGCCAAGGTCACCTCCCTCCGCATTCTTCTCGGAGCTTTTTAGCTCCTTTCTGCGGTGCTGTAGCACTCTAAGGCTCTTTCAAGTAAGAGTCCATCATCTTCCTCCTTTCTAGGGGGGGTCTCAAAGAGAGTTTGGGGTTTTTATTCAGTTCTTACTCCCAATTTCTTCTCTCCCTCTCTCTTCTGCCAGCTTTCTATCTCGGCTCAAGCAACTCTGAGTCTTCCTTGGCTGCATGCTGTTTACTGTTCCTTCAGTTATCTCTTGGCTCTTAGCCACAGTCTCTGGACGCTGCCACCACTTCTGCTACTCACGGTAGAGAAAACTTTTTTAACTTTGAGCCACAGGCACTTAGCCCAGCATTACGCTGTTCCAAGTCCCTGCAGCCCCCCTACCCCAGCCAGGGGCTGGGGGGCCCCAGAGGCCCCAAGGGGCTCCGAGCCCCTTTCCTCATGGCCTCAGAACATAGCTACCACTTCTACTACCAAACTGCAACTCACTTTCTCTTCTGTTTGCTTGTGGTATGTTTATATTTCGCAGAAGCGCTCATTGGTTAAAACTTCAAAACTTCCAGGGTCACCACCCCCTGGGGTTTTACCATTTTATAACTGCAGGGGGAAAACTATTTTGCCCCCACCACAAACTGTTACAGAGAAAAAGCAGTAGTCATAAATCAGTATCGACACAGGTTCAGACTTTTGGGAAGTCACTGTGTAAGTAAGAATGACCCATTTGCACAATCTACCCTGAATCTATTAGAGAAATTTAAGATGTGATATGGTACAATAGAACTAAAATATCTATGGAGTGTGCCACGGTCCAGGTTTGGATGGTGACGACGACAACCAATAAGGGATCTTTGCAAGGTGGAAGGTCTGAGGCTATCGCAACTTTATTAAAGGAGAGTGTGGGCTTTTATAGGGTCTCAGGGGGAAGGTGCTGGAAAAATGGGTGGAGTATGGGATTGATAGGTGAGAGAATGAATCAAAGGATAAACTAGGAAGGGTGGGAGGAACATGGAGACAACTGGGGGCCAAAGGTAGCTCACTCCACACTGTGGCAAATTTCAGCCAATAAGAGGGAGGAGCAGGAGAACAGGGGGTAAACAAGTCAGAACATGCCCGGGCAATAGAAACAAATGCGGTACATCAGTATATGCATGCATTAACAATTCAATGAATATTCCAAAGCCTTAAAATCAGTTCAATCGTGTCTTCTTTCAGTTTCCATACACTTCTCTCCATCTCTGGAATCTTTGCCACTCCGTCATCTCATCCTCCACAGAGTGGTTTTTTTCTCATATTTAACAGGGTAGCTCTGTACTTGAAAAATGTTAAAAAATTAAGTCTTTAGTGCAGTCTTTGTGTTCCTTTTTTATTTATAAATTATCAGAAAATGTGAAAAAAAAAAGTTTACAGAGCATTCTGCTTCCAAGTAATTCAGAATGGGTAAGATTTGGCTGAGCAAAATTGCTATAGGACTATATAATAATGACTGAAAAAATGATAGATGCAAAGTTATGGAGATAAATGGAAAGGGACAGCCATTGCAATTAATTAAGATTTACTATCGTATAGATAAGGTGATAAACTGAGTTATCTGAATTTCAGGGCTATAAAACATTCTCATTTCTCAAATGTAAATACATGGAAAAATTAACAGGACATTTCTAAATCTTTCTTGCACAAAGTGATTGCTCAGTCACTGAAGTGACTTGCTCTGGATTTATATGCTCTGGTTTATATGCTTCCAAGAAACTATTATTGATCATGGGCAGGATGCCTGCAGTTGTGATACAGTCCTCCATGCACTTTTGACAGCATTGACTACAGGATTATCATTCCTGAAGTAAAAAAGGTAACCAAGATATTTTTTTCCTCTGCCTAGCAAGGTCTTGTCTGGCACTTTTTTTGTTATGTTTTCTAGTGCCCAGTAAAAATGGTCAGTGAAATGGATGTTGGTGAGTTAAGCTAAAATATTTGGTTTTAACTTGAACAGAGAAAGAACAGGTCTCCCTCAATCAGCACTGGTGTTTGTGGAGCAAAGGAACAAACAGCATCACTTTTGCACTAAGACAGTTGTTTCATACCATAAACATTTCTCTTTTTGTCCCCTGATCACTTTAGGCAATCTGATTTTCTTTAGGAGGAGAACAGTAGAGGAGATGCAGTGGCTTTATGCTAGTGCTAGGCTGTGGTTTTAAGCGTTATTATCTCCCAAGCATGTTATTTAATATAATGGCACACTACAAGAGAAGAAGATAATGGAAATTCCCTTTGCTGTAATTTTCTTTCTGGTCTCAAAAGTCACTGAGGCAGTGATGGAGGTCCATTAAAGCCGTTTTTTCAATACACTTTAAGGTAGGTCATGATGAGGGTTATGTAACAGCTGTCACTACTGTATGGCTACGAAGGCTTCTTCTTAAAATACAAATTTAAGACTTGAAAGGAAAGATCATATCCTCTGTGGAAATAAGCCAACACCATTCTTCAACAGAAATGAATAAATTACTTGGCTCCACTCTTCCTCTGTTTAAGCACTCTCTTTAATTTTTTCACCTACGTGATCTATGCCAAATACTTATAAGTGGCAATTATGGAACAAATTCATCCAGTATCTGCAGACTGGTGGTTTATAAAAAAACACTCAGAAGCAAACAAACAAACAAAATTAAGAATGGATACATTATGGCTGAAGTTAAAGAATCAATTAAAATTGCAGATTCCCAAATCTGCAAATATTTGGAACATGATGATAACAGCATTCTATGATTACAAACGTATGTTGAAAAAATATCTAACAATATAAAGTTTGAAACAGGTAGTTCATCTTCCAAATGGCATGAACCTCATTTTCTAATTGTCTATGAGTAGACAGTATAAAAGTTATGTTTAAATACTATAAGGATAAAGTAAGTTAAAGTGAATGTACTTTAATATGTCTTTAATAAATATTATTAAAAAAACATATACTTCATTTGCTATGCTGTTCAATTTATTTTGTTAAATTATTGTGAAACTTTCTATTTTTAAATAAAAATGCATCAAAATTAAATAACCTGAACAGAGATTCATTCCCACTCAAACAATACCTACATTATTCATAGATTCTTTGAATTGTCTCTGTGATAAGACAGGAAAACTAATACGCTCTGAGGGTTTTTTTTTAAAAGTTATCAGAAAGCCTAAATGATTACTATTGCATACCAAAGACATACTTTTACCTCTCATTATTTGTATCAATGAGGTGTGGAAAATTGGTTTGGGGGACTAAAGTGCAAGTAAACTGCAGTGAATAGTGTTTCTGTACTACAAAAAGATGAGATTTAGTTTGCAAAAACAAGGCTGATCTCAATGAAATGGAAAATGAAGCTGTTGTCCGCTAAAATCAGATTTGCACTGATTAATCATTTGAGACTGAAAGTATTGCTGTCCTTGTACTTGATACTTGTGACAGAGTATAGCAGTTAGCAATACTATTTTGGCATAGGTCCACTCTCTTGGCTGTCTGATTGGTGGTCTGAAAAATAAACTACTGAAGTCACTACTAGTGAAATAAAGACAAGACAAAATCAAATAAAAATTCAGCTATGTTAGTGTGACTTTGCAAAATTGTAACCTCTTGAAAGAAGGTTGCTGCCCAAATTATAGGCAATTAAGATAAAGCTAGCTTATGTAAACAAAAGGAACTGTCAGGGAAAGCAGAAAAGCCTCTTAGCACATAGCATTGCAAGGGAGACAGAAGCGGCGGGGGAGGAGGGGGACGGGGGGACGGGGGGGGGGGGGGGGGGGGGGGGGGGGGGGGGGGGGGGACGCGACGGGGGACGACGGGGGACAGACGACGGACGACGACCTAAACTGTTTGAACTGATAAAACTTATGTTACCACTCTATAACAATAAGAGTTAGGCAACCAAATCTCTGTTTAGATAAGGCAGACTTCGTAAAGAGTGTATATGATAGAAAATTTTGAAACTCACTGTATAAAAAGCTGTTGTGTTTCTTTTCTCAGCAGACATGCACGGGGGTCGAAACCCCCTGCATCTCCCCGGCTGTAATAAAAGTGTACTTTATACATATTATTTAAGGATTTCTTTGAATCAGTAGAGCTCTTCTCTGAATTACCTGAAATGTCAGAAAGGTCTTCATTAATTTGGAGTCACTAAGTACAGAGTCACTTGGTTTGGGTTTCTGATTTTAAAAAATAAATCACACAGAAAAGAGATTGAGACTTACTTTTTAGTGAAAATTCTCTTATTGTTTAACTCAGTAGGAAATTTTTGCCCACAAATGTACAATGTCTTTCTCTTTAGAGTGCACTTTAGAGTGTTTTTAATCAAATATAGGCTAATTTATTTTATGCTGCAATGTTTTTTTCTATTTGTCTGGTCCAAAGTTAAGATTCTCTGTTTCCAAATTAAGTGACTTGCAGATACTTACAATTTTCAGTAAAAAATCAAGCAAAGAAATCATCCATTTTAAGTCTCACCTCACCAAAAGAAATGGTTATTTCTACACATTCTTGTTTAAGAGGAGGAGCTGGCAGATCATTTGAGCATGCTCCTGGTATGTTCCTTTGGTGCAAATGACGAAGCAGTTTATAATCAATACTGAATTATGTTTCTCTCCTGCTATTCTTCAAAGCTACAGTCATCTTCTTCAGAGACAATGGACAAGAATCAAAGAAAAATGAAGGACTGACCCTGTCAAAATTAGCAGGTGGTGCAGAGCACTAGCAGAAGAGGACTGAAATGGTGCAAGAGATTAATTTTCTGCATTATACTTTTATTTTCAGCTTAGTTGAATGAATGCTTGCTACTAAAGGGAGGCATATTAACTTCATGCATCTTCTGGTTTAACTTGATCCTACACAAACAATTCTGAAAACCTAGGGACCCACACTGTAATTCAAACCCAAGGACAATAAATAAGAATAATACTGTAATTTAGATAAATATCTCCCTAGATCAAGTACAGCACTAATACAAATGTATCTGTGTAATGGCACTAAAGACAGTTTATCAGTTCCTTCATATGATATAAGTAAATGTCAGCATTTCTGGGTTTACTACTTGACTGCCTAGAACACTTTGAACAAGAAAAGAATGGAGGTAAAATGTCAAACAAAAACTTACATGGGTATTTTGGACTGACCTGCAATTTGTTTAGTCTTAGTTACCAAATACCTGCTTTGGTGGTTTTTTCTCAGTATTTATCTCCCTTTCTAAATAACTATTGCAGAAGGACCATAAGCCACTCTGTCTCAGCTGTTGTGCATTTATTTTGCCTGTTGTGGAGACAGCTGGCATCAAAGAACAAAGACAAATGGTAAACCAAAGGCAGCTCTCTCATAAAAGAGAGCTCTCTTATAAAATCTTGTCATAAAAGATTTTTTCTTAATGTTTCAAAGTGCTTGTCATTGTTGTCATTATTATTACAGATAAGAATACTGATTTTGACACACAATAAGTGCTTTTTTTCCTCCAAATGAAAAAACAAAACAGAAGCTTATTAGGTGTTTTTATTAACTAGACTAAAGAATAATATTATAAGGCAACAGAATCATTAAAATTTAATTTTTTTAAAATATAAAACTTGAAATTCTTTAAAACTAAAGAATTAGAACACTATATTGAGAAACCTGAGAATCTACATAAAGTGTTGTCAGCTCTGCATATTTTTCTTAGTTCTGCTAACATTAATTCCATAAAAATAGCTCTGAAAGATATCTTTTTGAGATGGCATTAATGAATTATCCTGCTTGGGAAGAGGTTATGAGATGTTTTCATCTGAGCCTTTCTCTATTTTCAAGAAGAACCCAGAGGAAGGTTAAAAAACCCCACACTTTGAAGACTTGTCTTTTTGTAAGCAACTGGGAAGGGATACAAAGGACAAAAAGCTCATACAAGAAAAAGAAGATTGATGAAATCCCTAAGTGACACTGTATATTTCAGCATATTTAGACCACAGATGGACTCAAGATTTAGGATCTTGGCTGTCTAATTAAGCTTAATTTATCTAGATTGGACTTTTATACCTCATCAGCGATATTAAAGAATGGATTAATAAGAAATTAAAAGTGCCGGCATCAGTTTAGCCCAAAGGAAAACAAGTAGATCTCTTCATCTTGGTTCCTGCAATGATGGGAACTTCACTGCTAAATCAAAATAAATGATCACTTTATTTAGGGTATTCCTAAAAATCCTAAATGTCCAAAGCATTTTCTCTATAAGTTCTTACATGATGCCAATTCAGAAACTGGATGAAAGAAGTACTCTCATTCCCTCACTGAGTCAGGCATCAGGTTAAGCAGGCAGAGAACTACCTGTGGCTGGTGGTGCTTCAGAGCATCAGTACAGAATTGCCTTCCAGCTGGGGGTATGTCACAACTAGTACAGACAACGTACTAGTTATCATTTAGAATTCTAACACAGTAAGAAGGGCTTTGCTTGCTTTGCTAAATCGGATGCTAGGTGACCAGACAAGCTATAATACAGCTCAGAAAAAGAGCACCTCTTTTCACATATGAAGAAACTAATCATGCATTACATTCTTGTGGCTCATGATGAGGAAGAGCAGAGATGGACCAGCTGAAGTGAAAAAAACCCTGTTTCCGTGAAAAAATACCTGTTACCATGTGACTCTACTAAATCCTGTCAAGAAATGAAACATACCTCATTCTGCCTTTGAACTTAGGTCTCCTTCCACGCTTCTTCTTACATTTGTGGTGACAGAAAACATATAGATTTTGGAAATGCTTCATGTCTTAAGCTCTTTTGGAGAGAAGAATGTGGTTAGAATGTGGAAGAGCTTCCTGCTTACTTTTCTTTCCAGAGCCTGACTGTCGTCCTTTTTTTCTGCAATACTCTGACTGTGAGTTCAAGTTTACACTCATGACATTGATTTATAAACTCTCCTTACTGAATTTCTTTCCCTGCTCCAGTATTACTCAGTGCTCCTTCTGTAGTTTTTTGTTATGTGTTGTTAATAACACAATACGTGTTAGGCAGCTTATTTTTTCAAAGGTCAGATCAATTTAAAGCTTCTTTGTGTAAAACCATTTTGAGTTATCACATACCAAAGCAATCCAGATCTCAAAAATATCTTTTTTACTTATTTACTGATTTCGATTTTCACTTTAAGTGAAGATGTCTATCACACTCTACTTAGGTTACTCTTCTACGGTTCTGTGTGAATCCGTATTTTGTCTCACTAATGTACTTAATGTTTGAAAAATGGATGAAAAAAACCTTCCAGTAATCGCACTGAAATCTGTTGTCTCCAAAGACAAAGATATGTCAGCTCTGAAGTACATAATGTTGGTATAACAACCTGAAAAAAACAGTCTCTTTCGTCCTAAGAAAGTCACAGTACAACAACAGCTGGAGAATGAGAGGGTTAAGAACTCAAATATAATTATCTGTTCTTAAAGCATTAAATTCTTTCTTAATGGATGGAATTACGTCTTGAGAAGAAAACATGAATAAAACAACGTGAATAACTGCAATTCAGTTTTGTGGAGGTATTTATACATTAAAACTTGCAGTGAAAAGCAAGTCTTGGAATGCCTCTCTGAAGGGAATGGACCCTGGCTACGTAGCAGCTCCCAGAGCTCTGGAACTGGAAGTAGCAGTGGCAGAGATGCCAGGCAGGGATGTTCCCAGGGATTGCAGGCAATGAGCCACGTGTCAGCCTGCAAAGAGGGCTGCTGAGGAGCAGGAAGATTTCAAAATCTGCCTGACAGCAGTCAGACTCTAAATCTGTCACCATTTTTCCTGGTTTAATTCTATCAAAACTGAAGAAGTAGAACAAAAAAATAACAATTTAGAGAAACCCGCTTTCTTTGGCAAGGTATTATTCCGTTAAAGGGTTGTTTTTTAACATCAAGTGTGCTGTGATGTATCACCCGTATTGGGAATAGGTGCCCAAGACTTTGGTAGCATGGGGGCTGCATGAATGGCTTGTGTGGTCATAGCCTTCCCATGTAGACACAGACATCCTAGCCAGCTCCAGAGAATCCTCTGCTGTGGAATGCACAGCTGAGCCCTTCAGAGATGATGATGACATCTCTGTGTAAGCATATGCAAGAAAGGGCAAAAACATCAAGGTCAGAGGAAGAGGAATAGGTTTTCCAGCTACCAGGGCAGATATTCTATCATAGCCAATGGATGACCTACACTACTGCAGGTGGATATTCCTGATATGAGTTGCAGTCCCTGGAGAGCTGACACCAGAGCAGAGGAAAAGTGGGAGAAAGAAGAAGCAGAAAGAAGCTGCTGTGGACTGACCTTCTGCCATGCTTCTTGTATCACTGGAGGGACCGATAGTAGCCTGCAACAGTAAGAAGTAGGGACTAGAGGAGTCTGAAGAGGAGTAAAGACAAGCCTGGGAAAGGGGAGAGGAAAAGGGATTTGGCTGTGTGTTTTAATGTCTATCTTTCTGCTTCTGCATATCTGACTCAGTAATTATTTCTATAACTTTACAGATCTATAGATATATAAATTGGTGATAAATTGAATTCCCCCAAATCTGATCCTGATTTGCCAATGGTGGTAAACTGTAAGTGATCTCCCCATCTCTATCTCAACCCATGAGCCTTCTTGCTCCTGTTTCTTCTGTTCTCTCCCACTGTTTTGCTGGGATGAGGGATAGAGGACAAAGGATAAGGTGGAAGGGAATAGTGTAAGAAGGGGTTCGACTGTTAACTGGGAACGACCCTACATATAATAGCACTGTGTAAATATTATTCACTTCTCCTTTCCTCAAAAAAGAAATTATCCACAGGAGAGGTGTGCCATTCATCAACAAATTTTAGAGCCAGGAAATCTGACATGACTAACTCAGTGTTCTAGGTTATAAACATTTTCCCAGTATTTCAAAACTACTCCAAACAAATATTATAATTACAGACATTTATGAAAGAAAGAAGTGAACAAATTAAAGAAAACATACATTAAACTTAAATATATTTTGATGTAGCCTCTTAAAGGCCTCCATTTCCCTTAGTTTCTTTCCTTGCTTCACCTAACCAACTGGTAAATCAGAGCTTCGAGTTTTGTCTGTCTTTTTTACTTCCCAGGGGTATATGACTGTTTACATGGCTGATTTCCACAAAAGGTATTTCTCCATAAAATACAGAACAAAGGTTTAACAAATTCCATATGTAAATATCCCGACAAAGAACTATTTTCCATTTTCAAAACCCAACCACACAACTGTAATATAACTGTTTATATATCTTTATAACCTGTCCTTATTTTTAAAAGACATGGACTATTTTGAAGTATACAATGTTGTTCTGAATGTCTTCTCACTGCACAGTGCTGGAATATCAAGTCTATCATTGATTGACATCTGTATTTTAATTCTGCATAAATTCAGTGAGGTTTTGGAAAATTTTCTACTTCATTGGTATGAAACATGTACCAGTAGTGAACAACTAACTGTTTGGTTCACCTCCTCTAACAAGTAAATGAGCCTCTCTGCAGTCAGTGTGCACGGAGAGAATATGTTTTCTGTGCTAAATTCAAGTGTTTGACTTCCAGTCAATTCCTTCTCTGACTGGATATTCTTTTCTATGGATCCTCAAGAGAACCCAGAAGAACTTCTTTCTATTTCTTCATTTTCCCTGTGAATGATAAATTGGTTTTCTGTAACATTTAGGCTGTCCGTCCTGAACAATTATGGGTTTTTACTCTCCATTGATGGCTAAAAATGTGCTAGTGCAAGGAGAAGCTCAGAATGTTTTAGAAAAACTAGAAGTCCAAATCCATCATCATCATCATCATCATCATCATCATCATCATCATCATCATCATCATCATCATCAATTAATAATAATTATTATTATCTGTAGAGTATTTGCAGGAAAATGGAAATACTCTACAGAACAATCCATCTTTTTAAGAAGCGCTAGGCCTCGCTTGACATAACTTTGGAGGTTGCAAGCTCTGTGAAAACTGTGTGTTTATACTTGCAAACTGTGTGAAATTATGCATGTTTATAGTTGCTAGCTGTGCGAAAACTGCATGTTTATAGTTGTAAGGTATGAGAAAATTGTGTGTTTATAGTTGAAAGTTGTGAGAAACTGGAGACAAAAGGACACCTGGAAAATCTCGGAAAGCCCCTAAAGGCGGATCGATAGGAGGGACTTTGGGTGGCACGAATGATGTCAGGCCGCGTGGACAGAACATCAGAACCAATGAACTGAAGGCATGAAACGCGTGCACAGACTGAGCTATCCAATCACCTTGTTGTGATAACGTACCCAGAAAAAACTAACTGTATAAAAGCTAACTCATTTATATAATAAATTGAACGTAGTCTGATCACATTGATCGTCTCCAAGTGTTCCTGAACTCCTGCCGTCCATAATTATCATTATATAATTAAGTATTAACTATAATGTATATAATTATATGTTCTTATACATAAAATATGTATATATATATTTGTTTTCATATTTGTTTATTAATATATTGACTATATTAATACTTATTATGTTTATAGATATAATAATACTGTGAATAAAAAGGAAAAATGGGGTAGGATGAATGAAGTCAGTAATCACTGCAGTGACTGCAGCAAAACTGGCCACAGCCAAATATCTCACTGCAGAATTCAGTGACTTCCCTTATCAATGCTAACAACAATTTAATGTAAATTTGCAAATAAAAAATAAAATTATTCTTGTACCAAGAAATCTAGGTCAAACTGTCATCCTACATTTTCAGCACCAGTAAGAAGGTTTGTGTTCATGTAGACCATTGTCCATTGGAATTGTTACCCAAATAAAGCACTAATACCTTTGCTATCCACACATCAAGAAAAAATCTCTAAGGATCCAGTTCATGCTTTATCAGTGGGAGCATAATGCATAAAGAAAAAATAAATAAAATCCCAGCCCCACTTTTTAACACTAGGGTCTTCTAACACACCCTTTCTGGGAGTGTGTGTACAGACATTCCTTACTAGAGTGAAGATGCCCCTCAAGGTTAGCCCTTGAGGCTGAGTGAAAGATGTTTGCCCATGGTCATTGGTATGGGTTAGTAACATAAATCTCTACTTAATAATTATTTTTCTAGATTTTAAATCATTAATTTAATAAACAGTATACCATACTAGTAGTTATAACTATGTATACTGCCTAGTGTAAATTATTTTGAATAAAGTTTTTTAGTCTGATCATTTTCACAATCAAATTAAATCAATAATTTACTTTTTTCCTCTAAATATATTTGGGGTTTCACTCTTAATCCTGTGAGATGAAATCATATAAAGGTTCAATTACACCTCTATAGTTCTTTCATCATAAACACTGGACTAAGTATGGGGTTAAAACTGAATCCAGATGCACTTTGGGTTCTCTCTGAGAAGGACTTTAGAAAGCAAGGGGGTCTCTTCTGCACCTCATGATTCAGTGGGAGGGTTTCTTTAATAAATTTTGTCAAAAGCTTCAATTCTCCCTGTGACAAATAGCAAGCAGAGAGACTATGAAACATTTCCTCCAGTTATTTAGTTGCTTGAAAATGTCAAGGTTGTTATGACATGGCTAGTATTGATATTCTGGAAGTTACCACGTGGCTGAGGAGCTCTGCTGATGGATTTTCTGAGTTTAGGCAACTGCAATTTTTTAGTGAGTCAGGCTGCCTCTCTTAATCATAATTCTAACAATCAAGGCAAACTGAGCTGATAGAAACTTGCTTGTCAGGATATAAATCTTGCTTGGACTCTTCACTGTTGTTCTGTTAGAGAGTATCCCCGTTTTCTCACAATGTGCAGAAATGCGAAGATGGTGGAAGTTTGGAAAAAATTCCCAGAAGAGCACTGAGGGAACAATCAGAATTGTCAAGTCAAGATAAAGAGAATAGAACTCTGACCCTATCAACATTTTGAGTAAATATGAGAGATGATGAACAGGTAAACCAGGTAGTCCAGAGTTTATATTAAATTCTATAACTGACTCATCTCCTACTGGTGGCAAATTTTCCACATATTTTCTTCAATCTTTCTTTTTCGCACTGCTGTTGCTGGTGCTGTGAGCAAAAGATCAAACCATGACAGAGAGGCCCATAAAAAATTTCAGCCTGCCATGAAGGTAGTAGTGATGTGTAGCAGCATAAAGAGTTTGTGGACTTTGCTTGATATCTAGAAAATGGAAATCAAGAAGACTTCACTGGATATGAAAGAAAAATTAAAAACTGCAGACCGGGAACTTTTCGCTGATGACCTTATAGTCCATTTACTCAAAGTGCCTTGCAGAATTGAAGGAAGTGAGATTTTTATCTATATATCTTCAGAGAAGAGGGATCTAACCTATCTGTCTAGCTTGAAACATGTTTGAATAATATTTAAGTACTATTTTAATTCAGTTCCTTGAATCAGTGATGACATTCCCAATTATTAAAATGATTTTTAAAAGATCTGGACATAACCCTGAACTTTTTGCAAAGAATAGATTGTGTACAAAATCAAATGCACTGAAGCATTTTGTTGTGAGTACAAGAGCAATTTTACACCACCTCTATTGTTATAAGTAGCAAGGACTGAATTTATCACATTGCTTACTATAAAAACTAAATGAGTATTAGGTATGATCTTCCAGTGAGCAGAAAATGTTCGAAGGATTTGATTCCTTTATTAAAGTATAGGGAAAAGCAGCTAACATAGTTTTACCTTGGTTTTATTGCAGATTCTGTGAAAAAATAGAGAACTGGTATGCTTATAACAGCTCAAATATCTTGGAGAAAAAACCTGAATGGAGTGGGAGCTGCTAATACTGTTTTTATTAACATACCTATAAGCAAACAATTCAGGAAAAATATGTCTTTTTTAAAGAGTCAATGTTATAATTTCTGCCAGCGTGGATTGAAAAAAGGCCTAGAATGAATCCTGCAGCAGGAGCGGGGGAAAGTAGTCTTGGTCCTTTTAATATTTCTAAGTAAAAAAAGTTTTCTTTTAAAACTTCCTGACTCTTCTGTTCATGTCTCCTCTGCACATGATAATAAAATGTTAGCTGCAACAGTCCAAATAATTTTCTTTCCTTTACACATCAACTATTTATAAATTCAAAAAACAAACTATGATTTTACTTCTTGAATAAAAGCTATATTCATTCAAGCATAGCAAAAGCATTTATTTGACTTTGGCAGCTATCATTGCTTTCCATCGCAGTAGTTTAGCAGCCTCAATATGTCTTTAATATGTTTGTATGTTGAAAGTGAACTTTGGCAATAATAAAAGGGTAAGGATTGATACGCCATCTCTTCTGTCATCCTGTATCTCCTACTGCCTCACCACCAGGCAGAAGAGGACACCCATGGGGAGCAATGGAACTAGATCTATATTCCGGGTGCCAGGCGAATCTCTTCCCAGCCTAATCACCTGCTCAGGTGTCCTTATACAATAGGTATAAGGCTCTGGAACTTGAAGGCCAGGCACACAACAATCTAGATGAAGGTCCATCCAGGTTTGTAATTTGGTCTGAAGCTTCTCTGCAGTACTGTATTAATCTTTGTCTTTTGGTAGAGAATAATTCCCAGTTTCACAGAAATAATGAACTGATTTGTAAAACCTCTGCCTGAAGTATTTCTCCCTGAATTTTCTGTGATGCGTCTGCTTTGTACTTGCTTTATCAAAGATTCATGCCAGCTAAAGAGTATCAACTACAGGTGATGAGGGGATTCTAACTCACCTTGTGTTAAGATCTATGTCTGTTAGGTTATCTCTTTATTGGCAGACTCAAAGGGGTGAACATTCCTTTCAAGTCAAATAGGTCTGATAAAAGTTTAGCAAGGCCCCTAAGATGATGTGCTTGGTATCACTGGCTATTTATGTGCTATTGAAACATTTTGTAACCACAAAAATACAGAGCACATAGCAATATTTCATTACAAACTCTCATACTAATGATATCTATCAAAAAAACTGCATAGAAACATTGCTGATAAAAGTGCATGAAATATACAACTACATGAAAGCTTTGTCTTTAGTAACTGATTTTATCCTACTGTACAACAAAAAGCAATATGGCTAGGTGTCTCAGTTTGAAGAGATTGGAATGTTTGCTAAAGAAGATGAGTTATGAGACAAACCAAATTCCTCTCTCTCAGCAATTGTAAATTCAAAATTAAGGGACTTTAATCAAGGAAATGTGGAAAAAAACAGAAGAAAAAAAACAACCCTTTATTAAAAGATATATGTATGTTGGCAAGAGCAGTAACAGAACACAAAAAAAGCCTAGACAATATTCCTGTACCCAGAAGTTCCCTTCAAACAAAAAAGTCTGAACACTTCTCTGTCCTTCAGCGCAGTTCCAATCCCGGCCGGCAGGGGGCGCTGTTGGATCGCTGGAGGTGCAGAGCCTGCAGTGCTCGGTGTTGCCCTGCAGGGGGCGCTGTCGGGCTCTGGCGGTCACCGCGCGGGAGGGGGGTCTGGGGGTGTCTCGGGTCGCGGGAGGAGCCGAAAAGAGAATGGGGACCCTTCCCCCAGTGGAAGGAAAGGGGAAAGGAAAACAGTTCACCCCCACGAAACTCATTGTTATCCTCAGATGACGGTGTCCCAAGGCTCCTCCTTTCTACTCCCAGTGAGCACAAAAACTCTCCAATGAAAACGCAGCAGGCCCAGGCCAGAGACAAAGACAGCCTGCCCGCAAGTCAAGGCCAGCAGTCAGGGCTGACCAGGGCGGGAAGCCAGAAAGCCCAGCCTCCAGGCCTCCTCTCCAAAAGCACGCACGCAAGGCCCCCATCTCCATCCCAGAGAGAGAACTCCGCAGTCTGATCTCTCGCCTCTGAGGAGTGCCAGCAACCCCCCAAAAACTCCTCTCTACCTTCCCCCAGCCTCCGATAGGCCATTCGTTAGGAATGCAGCTCAGCTGGCTAGACCCTTTGTAACACTAATCGCCTCTCTTTCCATTCAAACTCCGTCTTTCCTACAGTGGGGGCAGGGGGAAGAAAAATTCTCCTGGATTTCTAACCTATAACACTAGGGCAAGCACAAATATTAAACCATTGATCCAGCCTTTCCTGATTTTTGAAACTGAAGTTTTGTCCTAGATTGCAGATACTTCCACAGGCATCCTAAGATATGACAGTAGGCAGCAGTATTTCTCTAAAATGTCAAGAATATTCTACCACTTATGAAAGTTCCCAAACAGTTGCCAGTTACTCTATGATATATAACATATGCATTCTGAGCTGCTTATAACATGGACTAAGAAAGTGCTAAAGGTCATGTATTTTCTACATTGCGTAGACATTTATAAGCAGACATATTATCTCTGTCTTTTCTTAGTCGAATTATGCATCACTGTAGCAATAAACCACACTGCACCAGAACCAAGCCTTTCCAGTTAGCTCAGTGAAACACTGCATTCAGTTTGTACTGCTCACAGCTAACCTTTCAGTGCATCTGTTTCCAGGTCATCTCAGATCAGTAATAGTGCCAGGAGAATCCATGCTAAACACCCATAAAATTAAAAATTTTTGAAATACACTTTCTTATAAAGTATACAGAACTTCTTTTCTTCCTTTTATAGATATGTTCTCAATATAATTGCCTTGATGGAGGGATTGAGTCAACCCTCTGGCTCCTCCAAGTTTGTTCAACATTCTGAAGCAGGTTGTTTGTTATAATCGTGTGAAACATTTATCAAAAATTGTTATCAAACAGATGTCTCAAAACATCTCATAACATCTATTAAGTCATCAAAGGCTACAGATTTTAATCGAAAATTAAATTGAAAACTATGAACATGCAGTTGTCTCTCTCCTAATAATTGAGTCACAGTTGATCATGCATTCTCGCTAAAGCTATTGTATTAATTATTTATTGGTAGGACTAATTCATACTGCAGATGCTGCAAAGTTAAAAGAAGTGTCTCTAACATCAGTCTCTCTGAAAGATCTGAGAACTTCAGCTTTCTTAGACAATGACTTGGTAGCATTACAAAGACAGTCTGCCTTCTCTTTTGTTCTCTTTGTCCTTGACAAACTTATTAAATTGTGTCTTCCTTTTGTGTGAGCTCTAATCCATCCGCTCTGAAGTTCCACACTTCCAACATTAATACCTTGTGTGTTGGCAAGAGTCATTCAAAGCGAAGTCAAAAGAAGAAAGACCTTAATTTTCTTCACCTGCCTAAATTGGAACAACATGATAATTTAGCTGTCATCAGATTTAATCAAACCAGATTACATTCAAGTGTCATGCGACCTTCCTGGATCTTCATTTTAGGAAGTCACTGAAGTGAGAGGCCCAGGATTAAGATGATCACTGCCTTGTCAGTTGCTTTTCCACTGGTGGAAGTCTAATTTTAGTTCCAAATACAACTGCTCAGCCTATTTGTGAATCTATAACAAAAGACAACCAAAAGACTCTTAAAGAAACATGAGTTTCCTTACCATGATTTGAGAATTCATCCAGCCCAAATAATGACACCCTTCCTTCTGAATCCCTGAACAGCAAAAAAAAGCATATTTAAAGTCTTTCAAGACCATAAACATCAGTAACTAAATCTGTTCCTCCTCTTCCGTTTAATATCAGATCCCAAAGTCTGTATTTTTATCCTGTTCTACTTGAAATATAAAATCACAGTTATATGATAACTATGGAGACCCCTGGTGGTCTAGTGGTTAGGATGCAGCACTCTCACCACCACGGCCCGGGTTCGATTCCCGGCCAGGGAAACTCCCCCGGACAGATGGAGCTCGTCAGCCCTGTAAGGCCATCCATCTAAGAGAAGGTCACTCTAAACAAACCTACGTCCTGAGGACCTCACTGCCACTGTCCAAGCTTGCTCGGCCCCGGTAGATGAACCTTAGGATTAAAGGGTGGGCTCAGTTCAGCGCACACTGGGTCTCACCTAAAAAATCCACTGCGCAGGCTGGAAGGGTAATGACCTTTCCCAAATCTTCGCTCGCGAAGACTGGCCATACTAATATGATAACTGTGATATGATGATAGGGATATGATGACACACTGTCTTAGTTTAACAAGATTACAACTTTGAAATTAAAAGGCTTCAGGTGACAGTGTGGAAAAGGAAGATAAGGGCTCTTTACTAACAAACCCAAATAAACAACAATGGTGCAACCAAAACTTTCAAAAGAAACTAAACAAAGTCCTAATTCCCCAGGGGGGGAAGAAGCCCGCAGCAAACGAGGGGGGGCTGAGGGCGAACTGTCCCCGGCAGCCACCTGAGCAGCCGGTGATGTCACAGCCAGCCAGGAAAGAGTCCCTTTTTCCCTCAGGCACAGGGCTACGGTGCGGTACTCAGGCAGGCGCCACGGGAAATTTGTCACGGTCCAGGGCAGAACACCTCGCTCCAAGATAATCGGTCTCTCTCCCAGTCATTCTCCACACGGTGTCTGGTGAGGAAAAAAAAAGGAGAAAGAAAAAACAAAAGCCTTCTCATCAGGAGGAAAGAGGAGGGGGCAGCCGAAAAACCGAGAGTGGCTCTCCCTCTGTCGGACGGCGAACAACAAGTCCTCCAGCCAAAGGCGTTCCTGAGGTGTCGCGCTGGCCGGCTTTTAAAGGGAACCTCCCCCCCGCCCCCGCGCTGCCCCGTGTGTGTGGACCCGCTCCGTCCCACTTCTGCCTCCCCCATCCCGGAGAAACGGATGGGGGGGCGACCGACACTGGGAAAAAATTCCAACATCTCTTTTTCAAACCTATAACACACACTCACCCTTCGCTCCAGAATACCACAAGAGCAAAGAGACTGACATCTTCAAGTGATTTCAACAGTAAAGAGAACAGGGACAATGCAAGTTGGATATGAGTCGCCCTGGCAGCCAGGAGGGCCATCTGTGTCCTGGTGGGGGGACATCAGGCACAGCATCACCAGCCAGATAAAGGAGGTGATTGTCCCGCTCTGCTCTGCACTGGAGTGGCCTCACCGTGAATACTGTGAGCAGTTTTGGACACTGCAATATAGGAAAGATATTAAGCCATCAGAGAGCATCCAAAAGAGGGCATCGAAGATGGTAAAGAGCCCTGAGGGGAGGACGTATGAGGAGAGGCTGAGGTCATGGTATGGGACGGATCTAATGTGTTTCTTTCAAACATAATTCAGTGCCTTCATATTAAGAGGCAGATGGTATTTGCTGCATAAGTGATTTAGAACAAGTTTGTTTTCAATAGTAACATAAAGTAGGGTGTTGGATCTATGATGCAAGATACATACATACATCTATATATGTAAGTATAAAAATGAGATTTAGGTTCTAGTTTTAAGAACACTCGACTACAGACAAGTAGTAGTTTAATATTTTTAAGGAAAAGTTGTGTAATGAGATTCTAATTTTAAAAAAAGGCTAGGTGAATGTACGCACACCAGCAATGTTTAGATTTAGTTCAAATTTTATTCTGCATCACCCTGAATGAGTCCCTGATGAAATTAAAGGAAATCTTGGATTCAACTTGGCTTCAACAGGATGAAGATATTTTAACTAATTTATAAGTTTTTTAACTACTTTTTAACTCTTATTCATTATAAAGTTATATAAGTTCAAGTAGCTTTTCCCAAAATTGCAAGATCTCTTACCTTCAAGAAAGTAAACTTTCATTCTAATGTCACCAACAAAAACATGGAAGAAAGTTATAGAAAAGTGCAGTTTAAAAGAAAATGCAGAGAATAGTTTCTCCAGAGGTTAGAAAGATCCCTATTTCCCTGCAGACAGTTACCTTTGCTGACAAGTAGTCCAAGTCTATTGTGGAGGATTTAAGGTTTTCAAACTGATGTGGCATCTGAAGAAGACCATCAATCCTAGCTGATGTTCGGGAACATTTTTGCAATTGCATATTGTGGTCTGGAATTTATATACGGAAAAATTTCCTTGCAAGCAACATTAATGACAGTGGTGGCCATTGTTGACTCCCAGAAGGCATGTGGACTGAATAACATCCTCCTGATTTCACTGCCCACAGACGCATGTTTTTAAAAAGGCAGCAGTTGCACATCACTAGACTTACTACTGCACAGAAGCAGCCATAGCAGAAATCTTAGTAGTGTTCCTTTCTGTAACCTAGATCGCCTAGGATATAGTCACAATGTGGAATAAATTTAAGGCCCTGCTGGAAAAAGGTCTTGGAATAGGAGGGATACTGTAATTGTTTTCTGCCACTGTCCGAGGTATCATGGAGCTTGTCCAAAAACTCTTGTTCACAGTCTTAAATCTGTGAAGAATTTTGCAGAGATGCTTACATAGCTGCCTGTGTGTCACTACCCAAGACTCTAAAAGGTCATCTTTATAATAAAGAATTGCAACATAATGACAGTATAGCAAAAAAAAAAATACTATTGCTATTCTCCAGTGAATTAAGAATGAAAATTAATTGTACTCTACAGTTACCATTGTTCTTATGTGCAGGACAACTGTTGAAGGGGTAGCATTATCTATTTCACATCAGTCCCATCCTGATATGCTCTACTTTTTAATTTGATAAATATATGACACACAATTTGCTTCTTTTCTTTGACTTATCATTGTCAAAGGATATGTGATATGTAATTTCCCTGTTATAAAACAGCTGGAGTTATTACATCTCTTGTAAGTAATGTTAAATTAGGAAACGATAAAAGAGACACTTCTTTAGAAGCCAAATAAAATGTGTATAGACATAGTCCGCTCTGAGATTCTATAAAAACCCACTCAGAATTTAAAAAAACAAACAACAAAACAAACCTAGAAAACATTGACAACGCAGCACAATTCACTGTTGTTGGCTGTAGACCAATGAATATGTGATGGAAAGGGGTACATATTGAGTAGATATTGATTTCCACAGTTTCTACTTTCCTGGGAAGGACAAGTTTTCTAATACAGTTTAGAAAGTTGCTGGAGTTATTGTAAGCATGTAGAAGGGCAGGAGAAGAACTAATTCAACTCTTTACAAGTGTAGCTTTCCACAACAGACTTCTGATTCTAAATCATGAATCCCATACCCAGAGCGTTGTGATACCCTGACAGTGCTACAACATTAGGTAAAAGTTACATCTACAAATATCCTTCAAAATAATCTGCACAAAGCATTGTCAACCGTGAAGATTTTACAGTTGTTGTGCATACCGGTCATGTACTAGGTCTTCTCTGATCAAAATGAAATCTCAAGAAACCATTATTTCTCTTCTGATTAGGAGTGAATTAAAGGCTTATAATTAAAAATATATTTGATTGTTTTACTGAACATCCACTGTATTGATCGGTTCAAAGCAAAAATAGCGTCTAGGTAGGCAGTCAGTGAAGCCTCTTTCTGAACACAAATCACTGAGATACAAAGAAAAGGAACATTGAAATAGGAAAAGAAAAATGAGAAAGAATATATACTTCAAAACATGCAAGGTAAAATTTAGGAATTTTGGTCTGAGGCTGATTCTAGTTGGTATTCATGGCATATGGCTAAATCATTTTTGCTATTAGTTGTGCTACCAGGTAAGAGGAAAACTCCAACCTAACAGGTTTAGAAGCTGGAGGTGCATCACTAATGCACTTATGAGTAATATGCTGTGTATTTTATTATGTTCCTGCAGTCTGGGAAAATGAATTTGATGCAGTAGTTTTCAGACAGAGCACTGCCCACAGACTGACTGACAGAGTAACTGCAATACACTGAACTCAGTGAGAGTTCAAAAGCAATTTCGTCACAGTTATCTTTGTTTTTCCAAGTATTTGGAGCTATAACTTACTATCTAGTTCATGCTTAATGTGCCGTGTGTATTACAGTCAATAGCTTAAATACTCCTGCCAGGTGTATTTTTACTTAGTTATCTGAAGTAGACTTGAAAAGGATGGCATATTGAAAAAGCATAGTAAAACACAGAAATAAATAATGTATAGTTTCAATAGTTGTTCCTGCTGACGTACGTTCAAATATTTATATATTTTCTTCATTCTGTTAAATCTCATTGGCATAGTCTGGCAAGATTATAAAATTTCAGTATGGGGACAGTTTTTACTTCAATTTTATTTTGATTTTCTCAATTTTAAGATGTCATACACTGGATTAGAAAGTATTCTCAGTTGATAATGATAACATCATACTCTCACAAACACCTTAGTGTTTGTCTCTGACCTTAGTGACAAGCCCCAGGACACAAAAGCAGTCAAAGATTTGCAAAAAGCTGACTTTCAACAGTATGCAATACATAGTTTTTTGTTGCTATCTCCAACAAATCCTAATAAGTCATTAGCAACACCTAAAGGTGCAGCTTTCGCTGCATCTAAATTATCGGCTCAGTCATGTGGCTATGTAAACTGCAGAAATTTACTTGGGAAACTATAAGTTCCAAACTGAAACATGGTCAGATTTCTAAAACTGGACAAAGGGAAATTAAAAACCCTTACAGACACAAGAATTTCCTGAGTTATTTTGAAGTTGATGCATAGCATTTTCCTGGCAACTCCCAAACTGAGATTTAAGAGGTACCAATCACAACAGCAGCGTCAGACAACCCTTAGTACGTAAGACTGAATTCTCTGTTTTTCATGAATCCCAGGATCCTCAATGAGAATAATGATTTCAGAAGATTTAAAAGTAACATATAATGTTGAAAAGTGAAAATCCCTAAGATCTCACAAATAAAGAGGAATTCCTGTGATGTCATAAGTTGACTATCTTCCTACATTCAAAATTGGAACACATTGTAATGTCCAGCACTTGGAAGCTCAAGATGTGCTTTCTGTGACATGAATTACTGATTTTTTTTTCAACCAAAGATCGATAACATCAGACAGACAGAAACACCTTCAGTCCAACTTTCAGCTTAAATGCTGAAGTCTGGTTCTGTTGACTTCAGCATAAAAGATTTTTTGCAGTCTGAATTCTGGTTTCTCATGTATAAGGGAAGCTTATGTTGTCAGGCTCCTTTAAGTTCCTCATTTGATGCACTGCCTACTGTTACACCCCACTGAGATATCATTTATTGTTTCACTTAACTAATTCTTTCCTAACTGCTGTTGTGGTATTAGGCAAGAATTCATTTTCTTCCTGCAATTGTATCCAAATAAAAATCAAATTTACTTCTCTCTCTTTCATTTAAAACAAGCATATTTTTTGAGTTTATGTGTAAATAGTTTCCTTTTCATTGTTACATTATGTGCAGAAAATACCAAAATAATTTGATAATTGTTACTTTAGGTAATATGTTGTAGAAGTGTAAAAGTTGTAAAGAGTGTAGAATACATTAAAAGGCAATTCAGTTTAAATATGTCTCAGGGACTACTTTGTTGTGTTCGCAGCTGCCTTTTACATGGAAAAAGCACAAGTCCATGACATATTCTTTAACAACAACTGAAATCGTATAGTGTTTTCTGACACTAGTTTTCAACCCCTAGATAAACTTTAATCTAGAAAATGTCATTATCTGTAGTACCATGTCAAGATTTCACACTGAAATATAAACATTAAGTTTAATTGTCTGTTTGGATCCCCCAGGGAATAGATAATACTGCATAATAATTTGGAACTTACGGATCCCACTATATCAATCTTTATGAAATATTTTAGATAAATTTGAAGATATCAGAGTTAGTTTATAACAACATCTGCAAATATGTAACAGAAAACTCCCTTTCACAGAAGTGGTCTTAAAAGGGATCATGGGAGTTACAAACCAGCAAGTCTACCTTTCAACCTTTGTAAGATGGGTGTATCTACATTGAACATGTCATTGAACATAGAGAAGAACTTGGAAAAAAGACAGTGTGGTTTCTGTAACAGGAAATCTTGCCACACAAGTTTTACAAGGGAGTCAGTAACAGTGGGGACAAAAGCAGTCCAGTGAACAAAATACTACACTCAGATTTTCAAAAGTGTTCCAAATTAAAAGTCACTAAAGAAACTTGAGATAAGATTGGAGGAAATGTCATTTAAGGAACTGAAAGTTCTTTAAAGATAAGGAAGCAAAGAGCAGGACCTGGAAGGTTTTCAGGAAAAAGAAAGCTTAGCAGTACTCCAAAATACTCAGTGGATCAGTGTTAAAACTAACTTTGTTCAATATCTGCACTGGTGATTCAGGGAAGAAAGTCAACATTGAAATTTGCAAGCTTGCAGATGAAGTTTTTTTGGATATTCAGTGCTACACAAAAACTCTACAGTTTTTGTGAATGAAACTCTCCATCACAAAACTCAGTAAGGGTTTGATGAACTACAGAACTGACAATTCAGCTAGGGGGAATAAAAACATGTTTATATGATATGGAATTTGCAATGGACAGTCACATTCCAGGAAAGACTTTGGGATCTTAACTGATGTTTCATTGAAATCATTAATTGACACACAGGGCAACCAAAAAAATTGCAATATGATTTTGGGTATCATCAAGAAATATGATTAAGAACTAGGATGGAAGGGGTCATTTTGCCACAATATAAAAATGTAAATCTATGTCTTGATGGATTAAGTCTGTGCACGTACTGTAAATTTCAAATTCTGGAAAGATTTAAAGCACCAAAACTTTCAATGACATTTTATTATCACTTCATTTTATTTCACTAAATACAACTAATCTGCCACAAGGACCTGAACAGAAAGAACGCTTTCCCTTTAAAATGGCTTGATGCATACATGTTCCCTGTAAAACAGAAACAGAATCTCAACTTTGAATCTGTTGCCAGGGCAATCTATTAAACTGACTGAGACTGTGATTCCAATACTCACCATCTCTGTGTCTTTTCTGAAATTATCCAAGCGAAACAGTTTTATTTCATCTGCCTTACCTCAGATGCATGCTCTTATAGCGTTCTAAGTCTCTTTGCCTCCCTTCTGACACTATGAATAACACAGCTTTTGCAAGCAGCAGCAGCACAGGTGAATGAAAAGTATCCCATGCTTCTCCACACTGGCATGAAGCTTTGTGGCTTCTCTAGGAAAGTGGAAAGCATAGGGTTGACTCTCCTTCATATGGCACACAATTGAAAAAGCTCTTTCACGTAGCAGTTCACTGTTAAGCTGTTTTAGAGAGGTGTTTAGCACCAGTTTTTTTCTGAAAAGATAATCTTTGAGAGTATTATGCGTGGTGATTAGTTCTGCAATGATTTTTCCAAGTTCAAATATCTAATGTATATAAGAGGAGAGTATGTGGAAAAGAACCCAGAACAGAAGATATTAGCACTGCTATTCTGCATCTAAAGACAGATCCCACCCGGCCTTCTTTCCCATCATACTTGTGGCAAACTTCCCCTACTGGGGCAAACCAATTTTCTAGAGTGTGGTGACAAAAAAGAGCTTAAGACCTGAACATGCTACTTATTGGGTGGCTTTTCAAACTGAAAACCTGGGTTTCCCTCTTTGCTGCATTAAGGTGAATTGCACTTCAATTATGTTCAACCGCTGGGAATACAAAAGATCATCCTGCTCTATAAAATCCTACAAGCAAGAGTAGTATTTTTGAACCAGTCCTTTCCTGTCCTAAAGGCAATGTCATGGGAGCTACAGCAACTTCACAGTTGCAGTAAAACTTGCAGCCCAATTCCACAGTTACTCTGTAGATCATTCTTATCCATCAGATTACTTAAGGTAGAAAACCAAATGGCAACACTGCTTAATTTAAAAATCAGTCGGCACCAAAAAAAAAAAGTTTAGTACTTCTAATAATTTCCTCACAAAATAAAATAATGTTTTTAAATACAATGTAAGGACAGTATTTTGAGTGAAACTATCCATAGAAATCAGAATTTCAGTTGAATTCACACAGTTTAACAGTAAAAGATATGGTAAAGGAAAGGAAACTTTGAGGCATACATCTGTAAATCCTGAACAACCTTCCAAGCGAATACATCATGACTATCCTGCTTGCCGGAATTAGAGGCAGCTTTCAACACAGGGTAAGCTTCTACCCCTGGTTCTACTCCTGGAGCAAATATACCTTCGTCCACAGTTTTTGAGAGGTGCCCAACCTTTTCTAACATCACCCAATCCCCTTGTTCTGCAGCCTGTACACACACGCTCTCCCAAAATCGCCTAGGATAACATGGCATCACTGTGACAGTTACTGGTGGTAAAGTCCACAGATCAGTCAGTGTTCGTGTCTTATGGCACTGGGACCCCCCAAGTATGGGTTGAGAGGCTCGACTATGGACGGAAGCATTTTCAACATCCTCCATGTCTACATCATTTGCTGGGGGGGCTGATGCTGATTGATACAAGTCTTTATTAGGTATGTCATCCTCATTGTTTTCATCAGTGTCCTCATCCTCCTCCTCCTCCGGCAAAGGAACAGAGGACACAAGCCTTTGCTTAGCTTTAAATTCCTCTACAAGTTCCATAGGTGTCTTATAATGGCGAGGGACTATAGCAGTAGGGGATTTGTATTTACAAGGAGTCTGAACTAGTTTGTGGGGTGAAGGATGGCGAACCTTCGGACCTTTCGGGGCTTTTGGAGCCAGACCCTTGGTAGATTTTTTAGAAGGTGGATCTGGACACCACACTGTTTTCATTTTATCTGCTAAAGCACTCAATTCATAATCAGAGGGAGAGGTAGCAGGCGGCGGTGCTGAAGTGGCTGAAGCTCCCTCCTCCCCTGCAAATCCCTCTGTATCTGACAGGCTCCGTTTCAGGCAACTGAAGGCCTTCCAAAACTTGTTCATTAAGCAAGTCTTTCAAAGTCTTAACCAATAAATGACAGGTGGTAGGCAAACCTTCTACATCTTTAGCACCCTTACAGATCTCTTTCCACAGTTCATCCCCCACCTTGTCCCAAGTCTTTACACTAAATGCAACCGATGTGTTAGCTTCAAAGCCTTGCTTTTGGCACCATAGTAGCAAACGTTGCAAAGCATAATCTTCAACAGTTACACCTTTACGCTTTAAAAGATGCTTCCAGGAGGATAGCACCAACTTTTCCTCTTTAGAAATCTGATTCCCCATTATCACAGTCCCTTTTCTTGGCTGCTCACCTTTTCCAGATGTCAATAGCTCTCAGGTCCAGACCAAGCAGCATCCCCGTTGCTCTCAGCTACGCCAAGCTCCATCACCACCACCTGTCGCCTGGTGGTCGCTTGCAGTATCACGTCGAGGGTCACCATAATATATATAACGGAAATAAATTAATAAATTAATAGTAGGGCTTTGTCTATAATAATGAGGAATGATATAAACTGTGATTGTCTAACAAAACAATGCAGTATCCAAATACTTTGAGTTTTGCAGGATTTACATGTGAGTTGGGGTTAGTAGACTTCTCCACACATAGTGCTTGCAAGGAGACTATTCCGACAAACTGGACCTTTCTTCTAAGAAACAGCTAATATATTTTGACTGACTCAAGTTCTAGCAATATGACACTCTCTGTCTCTCACAAATATTGTCATTTCTATGATGCAAGTTGTTTCTGCAGAATTACAGAGGTAAAAGAAGACATTTATACTAGAGCTTAGATTGTGTCATGCGTAAACCTGCTGAGCTGAGATGAGAAGAAAGGGGCTGATAAGTAAGGTAAACCTGCTTGGTGACAAGGATGAAATAATGCAATTAAAGAAGAATGAAGTAAGAAGTGAAGATGATGAAAGCAAGGCAATTTACTGACAGTGATATTAGAAAATGATTATCAGAAAAACTTATGATTTAGGGACAGTTTTCTGAAAACTATTAAGGTAATAATGACAAAATATCAAGTAATCAAAGACAAGAGTATTCTTAACAAACAGATTAAGCTAAATTTAAAAATTTTTGTAGATATACTATGAGGTGGATTATATTAATTCCAATAAAACTGCTGTAAAATTCTCTGTTGATATACAGTCCTATTGTTGGGAAGGGGTTTATAAGGCTTTTAGGAGGGTCAAAGGGGAACCAATCACAAGTTCAGGGTCACACAAAAGAAACCATCAGGTAAAGGGTCAACAGCCAATAGGAAGGGGTTAAACAAAGGACCAATGGGACACCTCGGGACACCTTTCCCAGGACACTCCTGCATGGGAGATAACAGTTGCTGTGGGGGGGCGTTTGGGAAGAAGAAACACGTGTTTGCAAAGGGACCACAAAGAGCCATTTTAAGACATGTTTAAACAAGTTTCTCATCAGATATAGTGCTACACAGTCCAGATGCTGCACTGGCCTGCCACTATATGTCAGATGAGGGTATGCTCATCCTGATGAACAGAAATTAGGGAATTGAATTGAAAGTGAAGAATATGCTGAATTATTTTTTTTTTAAAAAGATAAAATTTCTAGATTTCAGCCTACCTTTTCACAAAAAATAAAATTAAAAGTGTTATGCTCGTGACTGGGTTCTTCTCTGCTTGGCATATCTCCGTCAAGAAGATCTAAGCACACTAAGGGGATGTCACCCTTGACCAACCTGATACCATTCTATGAATAAATGACTGGGTTTGTAGGCAGAGAGAGAATGTTGGATGTTGTTTGTTTTCTTCAGCAAGGCTTTCGGCACTGTGCCCCATAAGATCCTGACAAAGAAGCAGACAATGAGGTCAAATGGACATCATGTGAACAGTCAGAGTGTACCCTTTAGCAAGTTTGTTGATGACACAAAGCTGGGAACAGCTGATACATGACAATTTGTTGATTATACTCATCATGACCCCAGAGGGGCCTTGACAAGCTGGAGAAATGGAGACCTGAGAAGAGCCTCATACAATTCAACAAGGGTAAAATCAAGTCCTGCATCCGGGGAGAAAAATCCTCTGGAATTAGATCCTGGTGTTGACCAACTGGAAAGAAGCTTGACAGAAAAGGACCAAGGAACGCTGGAGGATACCAAGTTGTACACAAGCCAATAATGTGTCCTTGTGACCAAAAAAAAACCAAACAACAACAAAAAAAAACCAGCTAGTGGTATCCTGGAATACTTTAGGAGGACTGTTGCTAGCAGGTCAAGGGAGACGATGCTCTGTTCAGCACTGACAAGCCACACCTAGAGTACTGTCCTGTTCCAGGGTCCCCAGTACAACGAAAATATAGAGCTAGTAGAGATAATGTCACAAAGTGCCACTAAAGGCACTAAAGGATTGGAGCAGCTCTCACATGAGGAGAGGGACTGCTCAGTACAGAGAAAAGTAGATTCAGGGACAATTCATTACTGTGTCCAAACACCTCATGGGAGTATGGAAAGAAAAGGTAGCCAGGCTCTTTTAGTGGTTCCCAATGACAGAACGAAAGGCAGCAGGCACAAACTGACCCATAGAAGGTCCAGCTGAACATGTCCAGCTGACTGTAAGGAAATACTTTTTGCTATGAGGGTGACTAGGCACAGATTGCCCAGATGTGTAGTTTCTATCCATTGAGATATTCAAAGCCCATCTGGATATGGTCCTGGACAAGTGGCTCCAGATGACCCTGCTTGAGAAGGAAGGTTGGACCAGATAAAATCCACTGGTCCTACATCACCCATTCTGTAAGAATGTGGTTAAGAGTCTCTGATTCTTCCACAGCCTGGATAACCAGAGAAAGAAGAGCTCAGCTCTGGGACAATCACAAGTGCAAAAGTACACATGATTCTGTACAGTGCAGAAACACATGAGATGCAGAAAGGTAAGACCACTTTAATCCACATGATATATCTATGTCCAGTGACAGTATCATCCCAACACAAACTTGTGTTGTAGTCTAATATCTAAACTTAAGACTCAGATGAGAGTAAATGCAGTTACAGTTAGTCATTGAATGTAAAGAAAGGTGAGTATTGAGGCTATGATTATACAAACCCACTTTGTTAGGTGATTTAACAGGTTTATGGTGAGTTATCTGCAATTGTGCATCTTCAGACGGTGACGCTCAGTGTCTTACAGGACTGCCTTACCCTGGTTTTTGTAAAAATGTCATGGCACATGCAGTGTTTATGTCCTACACACCACAATACATACATGTTAGGGTTAGGTCTTATGTCTCACAGGCAGGTGTGACACATTCTACCAGGTATTTAGTGGGGTTTTTTTTTGCTTGCTAATACCCAGCTGATCATTTGCATGATTGAAATGGTTGATCAATTAAGTTATTGGGTGGTGAAGAGCTCTATTTATTCTCTGTGGTACTTTTTTTGAACAGTGCCTTCTGATACTTTTGACTAAGCAAATGGTTGCTTTAACACTGCTTCAATTTTGAGCAAATGAGGAGTGATATTCAGGCTCATTTACCTACCTTTAAAACTCTATCATCAGTGAATTTGATGGGGCCAGCACAAAGGGAACCTGGCAAACAGACTGACAAAGAAGGGTATCTCCCTAGCCGGAATCCTGAGACATCTCTGATAAGTTCAGAAGAAATTTCCTTGATGGGGGGTGGTAGGTAGGACAAAGAAATCTTGACAGGTGCAGGACAAAGAAACAGTGATAAAAAACTGACCATCCTACTCCCACATCATAGCCAGTCTTTGTGAATGAAGATTTGGGAAAGGTCATTACCCTTCGAGCCTGCGCAGTGGATTTTTTTTTTAGGTGAGACCCAGTGTGCGCTGAACTGAGCCCACCCTTTAATCCTGAGGTTCAACTGCCGGGGCCGAGCAAGCTTGGACAGTGGCAGCGAGGTCCTCAGGACGTAGGTTTGTTTAGAGTGACCTTCTCTTAGATGGATGGCCTTACAGGGCTGACGAGCTCCATCTGCCCTGAGGAGTTCCCTGACTGGGAATCGAACCCGGGCCATGGAGGTGAGTGCTGCATCCTAACCACTAGACCACCAGGGGGCCCCCTACTCCCACATAAGAATGGTATAAAAGCAAACTCTTTACCTATCTACCCAAAATAAAGTTCTCTGCAATGCCTCTCTGCACAGAGAGACCAGATCCTTACCGGGAATGCATGAATGACTCCAGTCTCTATCATGTGTGATTTCCTCTGTCACTGATTAGCTCCACTCCTGGGAGCAGATTGGTGAGTGTTGAACCAGTGACATCTGACACAACATATTCATAGGTATGTGCATAAGTAAAAGTTCATAAGTGCATACTTACTTCACTGGTTGGAATTCTGTAATAACTTGCAAGACATATTTTATTTATGCTTGTAACATGCATGTACTTTCAAACTTGCTTTCCCAGTGGTAATTTTGTAGTGCCCTGTAGTGTATATTTCTGTACTTGTTTGCATCAGTGTTTACCCTTGCTCTCCAACATCCAGTAGCTGCAAATAAACTAAAGGCAACTTAACCAGCCAGTAGAAACAGAATTGCCATCCCCTCTGGGATTTCTGCCAGTGCTGTTCAGTGAATAACACAGCTGAAGAAAAGGCAAGGGTCACAAGAACAAGTACTGTTTGAAGTTTGCCCTAGAGAACAAGTGTGACACAGTGCATGTAACAGAGTTTACTGATGGCTCTTAATGCCAGAGATCCCTCACAGCACACATTGTTCCCTAAGCCAAGAAGCAAGACATTTCAGATGTTTTACTCTTTTAAAATGTTTCAAATATTATAGATTCCTTCTCAAGAGAACACAACTGCCTCTCTCCCTGGGCTGCTTCTGATCTCTTCCAAGTATGAATCTATGCTTAACTGTGATTGATGTGGTAATTCAAGTTGACATGGGGGAAAGGGAAAGTTGGTTTATGTTTTTTTTTTTTTTCTTCCAGGACAAATAGAGTAATCAAGATGCTGCTGGTGTATACAGTATTTTTAATATGTTAAGGTACAATTAGGTAAATAATTTATGCCTCTAAGTATTCAGTTGTCCTTTAGGAGGCTAAGAACAAACAAAACCTTTTTCCTTGATGATGGTTTTAGATCAATAAAGGTCAAAAAGTTTAAAGGTGGGGCAGATTTGGTAAGTGTTAAAATACCAGGATAGAGGTGATGAAGACCTCCGCTTCCTTATCCTGCTGGAAAGAGACAATAATTTCAAAATGTCATCAATTTTTAGGTTTATTTGTCTGCTTAGAATCCTTCTAAACTCTCACACGGTGGCTTCAAATCAGGGCCCCATGACTTTTTTCTTGTTCATCTCTACACAATTTCAGTAGTTAATCTATACTGCAGCATTCTCTTATTCTTGGTTATTTGCAGGCAAGTCATAAATGCACTCTAGAGTGCTAACAAAATTCCTTAGGAAAAACTCAGGAAAGAGATCCTGCTATTAGATCCAAGGCATCTCTGCTTCATAAGGGGCAGGTGCACAGGTGCTGGCTGTGGGGGCTGAAGAGGTACCTCTGTGAGGAGAGGCTGGGGCTGCGTCATGCCATGGTGTCAGGAGGAGGAGCTGCTCCATGATGAAGCAGATAGCCACACCACGGATCCACAGTGGAGCAGATATCCACAGACAGTGCAGACTATGGAGGACCCCATGCCACAGCAAAGAGGTATTTCTGAGGGACCTGCAGCTTCTGAACAGCTGACATCAGAGCAGAGGAAAACTGAGAAGGAAGAAGCAGCAGAGAGGAACTGCTGAGTAGTGACCACAGCCCGTAACTCCCTCACCCTGCCTTGGGACTGTAGAAGAGTGAAAGACAGGCATTTTAATGTTCATGTTATTTGTGTTTCTCACTACTTGGATCTATTTTAATTGACAACAAATTAGGTTAATTTTCCCAAGTACAGTGTGTTTTGTGTATGATGCTAACAAGTAAAAAAATCTTCCTATCTTTATCTCCAACCCATGAGATTGATTTCTACTGTTTTTTCTATTTTCTTCCCCTGTCCCTCCAGGGTGAGTGAGCAACTGGTGAGAGTTCATCTGCTTCTTAATGGTAACCCACAACAATAGTGAAAGCTGCCAAGAATAGTAGCTAGATATATAAGTCTAATGCAATTTCTCTACTTAGGTTTGAGTCAAACATTTCTCAATTACCATTTTAGCTTCCTTTTCTGAAAGAAGACAAAATATACTGTTTCTTGTTCTGTAGATTTTACAATGTCCAAAGTAGCATGTGCTAAAAAGAAGTCCAAATTTTATAAAAACAAGAAGATTTTATACTTCTGATTCTTGAGTTTATATTCTCACATGAGTCTCTATAAAGAAATTCAGACTACTTTGGTCCCTTTGACATTTTTGTATGTTCACTCTAACTATTCTGCGAATATTGTTCTCTGCAAGATCCAGCCGCAAAAATCTAATAAGACTTTTAACAGTGACCAAAGATAGACCATATTGTACTGGTGAGGCCAGTCAGGAAGGTTTCCAAGGGAGTTCTGTGTTAAAAGCAGGATTCTAGTTTTAAGGCAGCAATAATTATGCAGGTTTATACTCTTTATGTGGTAGCAAATAAGTGATCATAGGAAGGGATGAGGTAGCTGGCAATTATAGTCATTGTTTTCTTAGATTATTTTATCTAGAAATGAAAATTATTATACTCCTATATTAGGTTTTCTATTGTTTTCCTTCTCATATTAGCTACGTAGTACCAGCCCCTTAAGAATTGAGAGTCCTTGGAAGACCTGGTATACCAGTCCATTAGGATACGTGTGCAGAATAAAGACAAGTACAGCAGACATTCAAACACCACAAAAAATCTTTTATTGCAGTGAGAATAATAGAAAGCTAGCAAAGAGAATCAAAAAGCTAAAATAGAATACAGAATAACTACTTTATCGGTTGGCATTAAAACAATACTGTGAACAACATTTAATACAGTATTAACTAGTAAAAAGGGAACTAAAGGGATACCAGAAAAGGATATTAAAGCAATACTACAGATAACTTTTAATACAATATTAATTAGTAAAAAGGGGAATTAAAGGGAAATACTATGGACAACTTTTAATACAGTATTAACTAATAAAAGGGGAATTAAAGGGACACTAAAGGGATATTAAAACATTTACTTTCTCCGTTGCTTCCTATCAATAAACTGTGCTTACCTACACAGACAGGCCAGGGCTGTCAGGATCTGCAGCAGTTGGTCAGTACCCATGCTCAGCGGGTGTCCCCACGGAGCAACACAGTCTCGGTGGTAGGATGAGTATTGCTCAGCTCAGCAGCTCTGACACCCCATTTTTATCAGTTCCACATTACACTGCATAGGGCCAGTACGCAGTATAAGGTGATGCTTGAGTGGCAGCCAAACACCGCCTAATCATTACCTCATGGTAACAGTCTGCACGTACCCTACTTGTAGGGCAAGGGGCGAATGACCCCTGCCCACATAATCTTCCTCTCACCATCATCTTTCTCACCCCTATGTATGACCTCTACCGTTGTGTTTCGAGGGTATTTGTATCCATCTTACAGTATGTAGCAAAGCCAAGGAGGAACTCAGCTCTGATAATAGCGGACTTGCTAAAAAACACAATGGACCTCACAGTTAACTTGTGCCATGAAGTTACATTGTACAATACTCTGGCTGGTTTCACATTCTAATATAATTTCTTTCTCACGCCTCTATGCTCCACTGATCATCTAATTCAAAAGTACCCCCCTTACACCTGGACAAAAAATTAGACAAGACTTGACCTAAATTGGGATAAAAGTATATAGTGGTTAGTGAAAATATGACCAAGAAGAGCAGCAATCTTCTTGTAGATCGAACAAGGCTATGAAAGCAGGAAGCAGTTGCCTGACCACTTGATGTACTTGTATTCTCTCTGAGAATTGTGGAAGGTGCATATATAGTTTTATTTGTTTTTTACTGTATTTACATATTCATATAGTCCCTACATCATACTCTTGAGTTTTTCCTGATATGTCCACCTATTGCAGGCTAGTCCTTTTGGTGATGACTTTGTAGGGTTGCTGCAGGAGAAGACTCAGAGATCACTCAGAAAGATGTGATCTAGTTGTTAATTTATTGAGTTCTATTCAGTAAATTTAGGTACGGAAGATATTTAATATGTACTGGTGGACTGGCAGTCAATACTGTTTACTGTAATTACTGTTAGTATGACATTAAAAGTTTATTATTTAAGCTTAGCTAAATATATCTTAAATATTCTATGCATGCAAAAATTGTCCCTTACCAACCCACTGATGCCTAGTGTCAGGTAAGGGACTACTCAGCCTCAATGGGTAGCCTTGAGAGGTGCCCCTGTTCTAGGGGAGATACTGTACCATGGTACAAACAGATGCCATGGAAGGAGAGCTCAACATATCCTGATGGCTGCAAATATTTATATTGTGAAGCAGTTGATTTGTAGTTCTGCTGTCAGATTTTTCATGCAGTTTTGGCCATTTATCAGCCCGGTCTCCAGCCAAACCTTTTGGAGGTGTTGGTGCTCAGGTCCCACTGATAGCCTCCCACAATAGGATTAAGTTAGGTTAGTTCTTCTTGCTGAGCATTGCCTTGAACCAAATTCTGTTAGTTCAAATGGGAGAAGTGCTTCCGTCACAAGGGTGAAAGGAGCGAACCTACTGGTAGGAAGTGGGGTTGTACAAACCTGGCCATGAGCAACCTCAAGGCCCTTGGTATACAACTATAAAGGTACAGAACATGCAAGAAGAAAGTGAAAATACCCATATTTTTATAAAATACCCATACATCTTTATTTTTCCTGAAACTTTGCCTTGTCAAAAATTTCCATTTCAAGATCCCTCATAACTTAGTTTACCCTTGCTTGTGGCTAGAAGAAAGATAGCCTTTCCCTTGCTACCATCTCTATCCCCTTTCCCTGGCTTTGATTACCCCAGTTTACAATCTCTAAACAACTTCTGACCCCCTTCAAAGACCTTCCTGCCTTCTCCTGACAAGCCTACAGCCTTGCTGTTCTCTAGTGCTTGAGAACCTCTGTGGTATCTTTTTTTCTCAACATTATCAACTGTGTTGGAAAAAATAGCTCTGAAATATTTCTTTTTACGGAGTGTTGGTCTGTTCGTGTGGCTGAGATTCTTGTTTGTTTGCTTGGCTTTCTTCCTTTCCTACTTACTTCCTCTTTAGCAGCCTTTCATTGGCTCATTTTACAACAAAAAGGCCTCACAAACAAACCTGTGAGGTCTGTAACACAACTCTCAGCCATTTTAGAAAATAAGTATGACTCGGTCTGAATCTTTATAAATAAGCACAGATTCGCTTTCTGGGGAAGAATCCATGGCATTAAATTGTCTGAAAGACAGGATGAAGCCTGAAAACTCTGGATTTAAGTGCTACATGTTTTGAAAAAGTACTTAACTAGATACTGCATCAGCTCCAATTCTGGTCCTTTATATTTTCAACTGGGGAGAAGAGGCAAAAGAGTTAAGCTTACAAACAAATCATAATTTTGAGCCTTTTTTCTTTTTATAATGATATAACTAGAACATTGTATTATACTAAGTCAATTACAGGATTAGGGGATATTATTTTAAATACTTAATAAGGGAAAAGCATACTGAATTACTTATGAATAAATTTGTAAGTTTAAATCTGTGCAGATACTTATAGGTGTTTAGTTTTAATATGAACTTCTTTATTTCTTCTACATTCAAAGCTCTCTTTGAATGATATATAAAGCAGAGATAATAACATACTCTTGAAGTAAAAATAAAGCTTTATTTTACTTTCTTTTTAAGTGTAAGAAAATTGACCCTTTAACACAGTAATTGCATCACTTTGTTTCAAGTTCTTTCTTACCCTGTGGCCTCTGAATATGTTTCTCCAGATTATTATTCTTTTCGATCTTTCAGATTGCAGTAAAATTGCTGCAGCAAAAATGAGCAACATAAGAGTTTTTCCAATGACAAGCCTGCTTCAAACTGATTGGTTTATATCTCCTTTGGGCTTCCATGCTGTTATTCCCTTTCTTCTTTCTCTCACATTTGTATTTTTCAATAATTAAGCAACTTATGTCACCCGTTCAGCTATGTGCACAGCATTAACACCTTTGCAATTCAAAATGCAGAAGTTCCGTACCATTCAAAGGCAGGCAAACAGAACTGACAAGGAAAGTGGACAAATACATCCATAAATGTAAGTGAAACAGCAGTTTTGAATACTTTAGAACTTGTTGCAGTGTGCATGAGTGATAACAAATTTTCCCCCTTCCTACAGTAATTAAAACACTTGATGGGTTTTTACTGTTTTGTGGTATGATTAAAATGGGGAGTTGACGATGGGTTTTGCTTACAGCACAGAGACACTCAAAAGCATAATTTGTGAGGGACTTTCATTTACCCTAATGAATCTTAGCTCCATGACTTTCATATACCCTAATACACAGCTTCCAGAATTAATAATAGGACACAAAAGACTTTCACTTCTGAATTACTGGGCTGAGTTAGCACAAGTTTAGGTTGAGTAAAGGACATCTGTACGTATTGACCCATGTATAAAATAAGATTCTGGTATTAATTTAGTTCCTAGTGGACATGTCCCCATAGGACAATACCAACTAATACAATTGACAATAATTCATAGTGTTTAAAGATCTCACTTCAGATTCTGGATCCATGAGGAGTAATGGCCATAAACTAAAATACATGAGGAAAAACTTTTCCTCAATGTGAGGAAAAACTTCTTTACACTGAGGATGGCAGAGCACTGGAACAGGCTGCCCAGGGAGGTCATGGATTTGCCTTCTCTGGAGACAGTCCAAATCCACCTGAGCTAGTTCCTGTGTCAGGTGACCCTGCCTTGGCAGGGGGGTTGGACTGGATGATCTCCAGAGGGCCCTTCCAACCCTAATAATTCTGTGGTTCCATGGTTCTGTAACTGGGCATAGCACAGGCAAATTCCTAGAAAATAGATGAAAGGCTTTGACTATGTTGCATTATATTTTGAAGCTTAACAAGCCGCGAAAGTGAAAACAAATCACATACTACAAGTCCACATGACAGAAATGTTTATAAGCATTCTGACAGAATGGTTTCACGAAAATACAGCTGAAGTTACCAGTCACTTGTAAACTGGTACAATTGTCAGTTGCTTCATATACATAGCTATGCAAAACCAGGGACTTTGTGATTCAAAACATTGGCACTAAAAGAATGTTCTAAAATAAAAAGTTAGTGTCTTCAGTCAGTTTAAAGCTTGCACAAATCTATGTAACTGGGAAATGAAATAATTTGTTAAATGTTATTTCTAGAACTTCAACCTTTTCTCTGTTTTTATTTTCCCATGCTTCTTTGAGAAGCTATCTTCTTTCAGAGACAGCAATACCTGATAAGCCTTTTTACCTCACCACTGTGTGAACTTGAACTACTTCTGGAGAACTGGCAGCAGGTTCTATATCCTTCAAATTTGAGTGGTTCTGGCTACATCTTTCTGTTCCAGACGGACTTTTCAGTCTCTGCATACTTGCTCTTGTACCATCATGATTTTCTGTACCAATCTTCATAATCTATGCAGACATCATGCTGGAGTCTAGATCATGAGTGCTGTCCACCAGTATAAGCAATTTTTTTTCCTGAACATATGCAAAATGTAATTGTTTTAAAGCTTGCTAGCACACAAAAGAGTAGCACATGCGTAGCTCAAAGTTTCAACCTGTTGTCTTCAACATCTTGACTTAACTTTTTATAGATGCCGGAGGACAAACAATACTATCTTGTGAACAATACTTCACAAGAATCTTCTCCAGAGGCTTTTCAGTGTTTTCATCAAATAAAGGGAGATAAAGAAAAGGGGGGAGGGAGGAAAATGGACAGAAGAATAACAGAGAGACAATCTGGGAATAAGTAGTTTAAAATATCTCGGAACCTACTGATGAAAAAGCAGGCTGAAAGGGTGAAGAGCACAAATTCAAGGTTTTGATGTGAATTAAAGGGAGCTGAGAGGTAAGAAGAGACATGTCCAAAATGCAAGGGAGACATAGAAACCACTCATTACAACTGAGCTCTCACTTATTTTAAGGCAACAAAAGAGCTGTCTTTTCTTTTGACATGAAATTATTTCAACAGAAAGATTGATGAAGACCTAGATCCTAAAAGAGGGTGGTAGGAGGATGAAGTTCTTGCAAATAGGTATTTTTGGTGGAAAGCAAATTCTCAAGAAAGTTCCAGCTTGTCATGTTCTCAGAGCTAGCTGCTCCTTGTACTGCACTGAAAGGGAAATTCTAAGCTACTCTGAAATAGCAAAACCTAACTGTAAGACATTAGGAATGGAGGGAGGAGAAAGGAAAGTCCCATATGGCCAGAAGATGATAATAGAATAGTTCTGCTGGAAGGGGCCTACAGCGATCATATAGTACAACTGCCTGACCAATTCAGAGCTCACCTAAAGTTAAAGCATATTAATCAGAGCATTATTCAAATGCCTATTAAACACTGATACTCTTGGCTGTCAGTGTCTTAAACACTGACTCATTGATCACCTCTTCAAAAAGCCTATTTTGCTGTTTGAGCTCCTGGTAAAGAAATGTTTTCTACTGTCAAGTCTGAACCTCCCTTGCTGCAGCTCTGAACCATTCCCACACATCCTGTCACTGGATCCCAGGAAAAAGAAATCAGCATCTCCCTCCTCAGGCACCTGCAGAGAGCAGTGAGGTCACTCTTCACCCTCCTTTTCTTCAAACCAGACAAACCCAGAGTCCTCAGCCACTCCTCAAAGGACACACCTTCCAGCTCTTCCACCAGCTTGGTTGCCCTCTGTATTGTGTCTGGCTGGAGTTCATTTCCCCACAATAGCCCTCACAGTGCTGTGCTTTGCATTGGCAGCCAGAAAGGTGTTGGTAACACACCAGTGTTTTGGCTATGGCTGAGCAGCACTGGAACAGCATCAGCACTTGTCTCAACATCCCCCCCCCAGCGTCCCATCAAGGGTGTGGGCAAGATCCTCCAAGCAGTTTCAATCACTTTCATATTCAGGCCCTGTCATTTCTCATAACTATCTACTTGTGCCATTTGGCTTAATGCCAGATATGTTTTTCCCATCTGTTTGATAATTTTGGACTTGGAACGGCAAGGCAATAGAAATCTGAAAGTCAGTGTTGATAACATCTAAAAGAACAGAAAACTTCCACCAGCAAAAAGTCAGTAAGTACCTGCAGGTATGAACAGTATGGTTGTAATGAGGAAGTATAACTCCTGGAGTATCACTGTGCAATCCTAGGTCTTCTCTTTTCCACTTGTCCCTCAGTTTGTTTTCTAGCAGTACTCAAAGGAGACACAAAGCAGTTATGTATTGCACAAAATTTCTCTTGGAATTAAAATCATCATTAATTGCTCAGTGAACCCTTTGTCCAGAATAAGGGATACAGCATAAAACTGCTGACAAAAAACAACAAGTGTAAAATTAAAAGGTCCATCTGTGGACCGATGTGTGCTTTAAAGACGTTACTAAATTTATGTGGGCTGATGCCTATTTCCTTTTAAATTAATTTCATATTCTAAAGGAAAAAGCTAAAGTTTTTCACATTACATTAGCATATTATTTAGAACAGAGCTTAAAGAAAATAATTCAAGCAAATACTCAAAAACTAGAACTTTTACCTAGAAATCAAGGCAAAACAACCTTACCTGAGGAAGAATGAGGAAGGAACCTAATACACTGTATTTGTGAAATTTTTCGTGTAACTAACTGCCCAGAAAAATATCTCTTATTTTCCTCCTGTTGTAGAAATATTTTCCCCTATGTTCCATTGGTTCGATTCAGAAAAATGCAAGCTAAGAAGAGACTATTATTAATGTTAGATAAACAGGTAAATAGTGTAAAAATTTGGTGGTTGCAGGTTTGGGGGTTTTTTAGTAAAACATTATTTCATTTAAAAAAGGACTTTATTCTTTTTGTTTCTGCTACTTTGTAGTGTGAGAAGAAAATACATTTCCTATTTTTCGGGCTGGCAATTATATCTAGTGACTTGCAGAAACAAACCCCAAAACTCGCAAAGAGTATTGAAACAGGCATGTTTATTTACAGCGCCAGGTGCATGGGGAATAATTTCACCAAACATGTACACCTATTGCCTTTGTTCAGCTTCTTTTATGTGATACAATGTTACATATGCATTAGCTGTGTCAGCAAATTCCTGAAAATTGGGAGGGGAAATCATTAACATACACCACTCCTACAACTCTGGCTTGGAATGCCCCTTGGGGGTCTTCATTTGAGGGTCTTTTGGATGAAGTAAGGGTCTTCCTCGGCTCTGAACTACTCACCTTTACAAAGAATGCTGAGCTGGCACTGGCCACTCACCTCAAAACTGGTTTCATCTTGTCTCTTTCTCTCGGAGCCCCCCTTTATCAATCTTCAAGGTCTCCCTCAAAGCTCCTTATCACAACTCCAAGGATTTTGCTTCTGCTAGAATCCTCATTATAAAGTTAACCATGTCCTGTCTGTAAGTCAGCATAAGCCAGCAAGGCCCTATTCTAATTTAACAGCCACAATCATGGCTAGGCTTCGTGAACAGAGATTTGGGAAGGACTCTACCCACATTTGCTACAAGCGTGCTGGTGGCTAAAGAGGCCAATGCGAGATAGACATGATCAGTTGCAAAAGGCACAAAGACTCCTTGGATGGTATCGGCAAGACACGATTCTTCCTGCGTTGTTTTTTCAATGGTGATCCCACGTGTGTTCTCAAAGGAAGCAGCAGTGTAGTGTGTCTCCAGACCTCCCGATTGGAGGCCAGAGTAGACCAGCGATGGAGATGAATGTGGCCAAGGCTGAGATGTTGCATCAGAAAGTCCCTGTATCTCCTCTTCGGGGCTCCTCTCTTGCGGCAGCCGGTGGCAAGTTCACCATAGAGCACAAGTTTAGGGAGGCGGTGGTCCTTCATCCTTGAGACGTGCCCTGCCCAGTGCAGCTGTGTTCTCAGCAACATGGCCTCAATGCTTGTGACTGCTGCTTGTTCTAGAACAGATGTATTGGTCACGTAATCTGACCAGTGGATGTTTAGGATTGTACGGAGACAGCGTTGATGGAAGCGTTCTAGGAGTTGCAGGTGGTAGCAGTAAATGACCCATGATTCAGACCCATATAAGAACAGGTTAGACACATGTCTGCTGGCTTGGTTAAATTGTAAGTCACCCTGTCTTGGGACTAGTGTGCTTAGGAACCTGTTCAGGTTCTTACCGGCCCTGCGATTCATCTACTATAGCCATTAAAATAGACAAGCAGAGAGATTATAAAGAATGGAGAAAAAGATAATCCACAAGTATCAATGGTGCCAGTATTTTAAATAGCAATTACTAACATTTTCTGAATACACAGGTAGGAGAACGCTCCAATTAAATGTTTGGGTTTTACTTTCTGTGTCTCTATGAGAAAATGCAATGAAGAAAATTATTTTAAATTACAGTTGCTGTAAAGTTATTTCAGTTAATACATGAAGAGGAAAAAATATTTTTTCAATATTTTCTTATCTCCTTTAAAAAGAAAATAAGATTAGAATGCAAAAGAGAGAAGATACTAAATATCTAGTCATTTTGCAGAATGCAGTGAGTTACTGCAGTTTACGGACAGATAGGTTTTAATCTTATTTGTGTGCTTCTCCTCTTTCACATCCCTTTAAAACTCTGTGACTTTCTCCACTGTGGTTAGAGGCAAGTGTAAACAAAGAAAGTGACTTTGAACTTTGTGTCACAAAGCAAATGGTTTCCCTGGAAACATCCATCAGAATATCTTGAATTTCACTGCCTTCAGTTTAGCTTTGGATGCATCAGTTTAAAAGGAGAACCAAATGTGCCTGGTTTTAAAACTTAGAAATGAAGCAAGAGTTTGTTAGTGTAATTGAATCATTATTGAATGAGCATGCGAAGTGTATTCTCCCTGCACTTGGAGTTAGACTAGATGGTTGTTTCTTTTCTAAAGTGCAGACCACTAGAGAATGTATCTATGATTAGACAAAAGATGCAAACTATCAAGAATGCAGAACGAGCCAGAAAGACTTTTTAACACAAGCTTAAGAAGTCATGTATTCACCATTTCCTCTTTTTTTTTTGATTTACAGTATGCTTTCACTTTCCACAGTGAAAATTATTTGTAACTTAGTTGTTTGCCTCTCTAAAAACTGTTGGCATGCCATACAGCATAACTTTCTAATCTTCAGACTGACATTAATTGTAATAGAATATTTTTAAATTTTGTGTGTGATTTGTGGCTGTCTTGAAAATTATACAAGTGTTCCTTCTTTGTGTCAAGAAAAATTGCCACTAGTACTGTCTATAATTTAGCAATTGTGATTGCTGAATAACAGCTAAAAATATGAGTGCGAAGTTGGTGATTTTTATAGATCTGAGAACAGTAAGAGGGTAGTTCTTACTTTGCTGTAATGATCCTGACAGGAAGACTTCAACGAGTTAGTGATCCATACTCAGCTAACCTGAGTGATCCCAGGCCTGTTCTGTGCTGCACTAAACTGCATGTAAAGGGTGGCCTTCAGGTCTGTGTTTTGCTGCTCAAATCTGCTTGTTCCAGAGTAAATTTAACCAACTAATTGTGGTACAGTTGTCTGCAAGCAGTTCCCCCTAGGGAATGCCTAATCATGCCAGTAATTGCACAACCAGCATGGCCTTGTCTGTATCTAACAGCGCAGCAAAAAGTTCTCATGCAAAGAAAGTTTGTGTTGTGCTGTCCCTGGCAATTTGTCAAGAACTTTCCCAAACAAAAACAGCAGCAAAAGCAGCCCTTCACTAAAACAATTCCCTGATAAAGTATTCCTATATACTTTTTTTTTCCCAATTAAGATTCTTATTGTATAATGTTAGATCATTTGCACTTAAATTATTAAAAAAAAAAAAAAAGAAACCAAACATGATTTTCCATAGATGACATGTAAGGCAACTATACCGTAAGTCTCTGATGACATGTTATTCCCTGCTAGTTCTGTAATATTAAAATATTACACAGGGCAGCTGGAGACACTTTCTTTGCTATTAAGGACATTATTCTTTTTTTTTTCCACCATAGTCTGTAAATTACAATGTTGTCTAACAGGCAGATGATACATTTAAGTATAACTTGTAAAAAAAGTGATCTAATTTTTGCAAAGAATGTCTCCAACTATATTTCAGCTGAGGGCTTTCCATGTGGTGGAAACATTTGACAAATAATTGAAAGATGTGTGGAAGAGGAATATCCAAGAAATTACTGTTTGTTATGCTGTCTTCTGAAGTCATTTCAGTCATATAAGTAGATTATGCTGACATATGAGATGCTTTTGTAGTATATACAGCACAGTAATAATTTACAAGTTGCTGGTGTCTCACAAGACAACCTGCCTTTGGAGCCCAGAATACAACTTGGTTTTCCCAGTGGGCCTGATAAGTTCTAATGGAAAGATAATTGTCCTTTATGTAATGAAAAGGATGAGAAAATAAAGATAAATGTGAACCAGCAGTATTTATTCCTGCATTTCCTTCATCCCATGTTCAGTGTTGTTTCATTGCAGTTTTGTATGCATTCTGTTTTATCCTCTTCTAGTTTCTGGAAGTTAATCAAAATCAGAAAGGATAAAAAGAAAGAAGCTGCACCAACAGTTGTGATTGCTACAGTTTTGATCTGACATGTGCCAGAAACTTAATAATAAGAGTTATATGTTGCGGCCTGAGTTTCAAAATCAGCAGCAAAACAGTTAGGTGAACTTGCTTTGCATTAGCTAGCAAATATTTTGGTTTTCCACCCTTCACTACTGTTTTTGTTGTTGTTATTCCTTCCATGAGGACCTGATGATTTTGCCTATGTAAGGCAAAATTGATCATTATAAATCATTAATGAGCTTCCATGAGTTTATGAGCACTGCACCTCAAAAGATCTGTGCATTTTCAGCTGTAATTGTGCATCGGCATAAGAATTTTAACCTTCCAAATTCCTTTAAAGGATACTTGTTTTCCCTTTCAGAAGTAATTTGACTTTGTTAGCATATTTGTCAAATCTACACTTCTATGGGCCAGAGATCAGATGCTTGGCAAGGTCCATGTCAAAATAACTAGAAAATGAATGTAATTACAGTATATGCTAGAGTTTCTTGATGTCAACATTACTTGTAAAGGCATATAATTGCAGCATATGTGTGGAACAAGCTACCACTGAAACCTGAGTTTCAGTGTTGACTGTGATGGGAACCTCTAGAAACTATTTAGAACCAATTTTCCTACCTTTTGGTATCTTGAAAACTGCAAATATCACTGATCCTTCATCTAAAATGATGAATATTGCTGATGAGTTTATAAACACTTCCTGACTATCTTGTATAGAAATTTCTGTGGGGTTTTTTTTCTGGTGACTGATGCTTTTTTGCTAGCCAGACTCTGCCCCAAACTTGGATTCCTTATTTTGTAAGGATTTTGGAACTATTTCTCCTGTACTCACAGATCACTAACCCTGAGGTGCCCCCCTACCTTGGGAATCAAAATAGACTTTTTGGTTTGTATAAATGAACTGCAGAAATTATGATATAACAATCTGTTACAGCATAATGCAGTGATTTGTTCTCTTGGTGCTCAAATAATAAGACACAACAGCTTCTGTGTCCTGTATGGCCTGTGTTTGCTGCTGCCACTTGATCATCTGTACCTGGGTCTCCAGTGGTCCTGTTAAGAATATCTTTGGGATTTTGCCATGGCTCCCTCCTGGCTGACCTCATCACACTGCATGGCTGTGGAAATGTTTGAATAGGTAGATGGGACCAGTGTTTAGACAGAGGAGCTTGACACCTTCATCACCCACAGTATAGATGTAGCCCCTAGAGCTAAACAGGCAGAGTTTAGTCTTTTGGAGCCCATCTACAGCCTGATTTTGATCTGTGAACTATATGAACTAAGACAACATACAAAAGTGTTATTTTTAATTGAATTGGTCATCTTTGCAAAAAAAAACAAACCACTTGCCTTCTCATCTTCTCCCATAGTCAGACTTGTAGCTGCTTGGATTTACTCGTCAATCAGTTTGGTTTTTTTAGTGAGGTATCCTAAATTAACATAGTCTACATTACACATTTTTCTTCAACTAATTTGCAAAACTTCAGCTGAGAAGTTTTAAAATAAAGTTTTTAAATAAATCTGCAGGTGAGTTTGTACTGATATCACTTGATTTCATACATTTTGGTGACATTGCCTACCTGCTGTAAGAGCCTAAGAGATGAATGGCAGAATTCTTTTATCTTATGAAGTTCATATTAATTCTTTTTCTTTAGTGGAAAAATGGCTTACCTGCTCCTAAAGAAGGCCACTCACTTTACTGCAGAGACACCATAAGAGATTGTCTTTTCCAGTTATACAGTTTTAACTTCTGATATTTTTCAGAACAAAGCAAAAATATTTCTTGCCTCTAGTTATCTAAATTATGTTGGTGGAAGGTTTTTTCCCCGACTTTATTTGGTTAATATGTAACAATAATATAGTAAGAAAAGAGATCTGTGAAGAAGTAAAAAGTCCATCCTTTTCAACATCTGATTTAATTATGAGATGTTGATCACCAGTCTCAAGAATTCAGATACTTCAAATGATCTGCAAGTTCAGTTGTAGATAGAGATAAACTAGATACTTCCTTTTAGGACAACAATATATTTGTAATATTGGTGCACTTTTTTGCTATACAAAGATTGTTGGGTCATTGAAAATAAAACTTACAGGCCAAAAATTAAAACAGGTAAAAACATTTGAGGCATGTGGTTGGAAATTTTCCTCAGAAACAGTGTGGTAGTTTAAGAAAAATCATTATCATGTATCCCAGACTGTTCTCTTTCAAGGAGTACTAGGACTTCCCTTTGTAAAACTTCCCTTTGAAGTACGTGGAACTACCACAGCATAAAATCTAAGTAATATTTTAAGTTTTAATTATAAATTCTTCAGCAGACTTTACACTGAATCCCCTACAGGAATTTTTCATCCGTTCCCCAGGACTTGCTTAAATTGTAAGATTGTTCAGGTTGTTAAAGTTGTTAAGTCCTCAAAGGCACCTGAATAGAAGCAGTTACTGTGACAATGTAGTTCAAATAATGTGTTTAAAAGGTTCTTAAGCATCTCCATGTCTTGTTAATTAATGTATTCACATTACTGCCACAGAAGGTGAATTTTCTTGGTTTTTGCCCCTGTCTCTGGGAGGGGAAAGAAGAGTGAAGCTTTTCCTGGCAACTAGGTGGAGAGAGATTCTGTTGTTCAAATCCCTGTCCTAGAGGAGAGAAAACAAAGCATAACAAACTGAAATCTCCCCATCCCCCAGTTTAACTCTTATTAACTGTACAACTTACATCAATATGGGGGAAGATTTTCTTTGTTGTCTAAAACCTTTAAAATTGCCTTTTGAGTTTATCTCCACAAAAACAGGACACTAGATGCCTGCCACAGCAAACAAGACAAACTGCTTTCAGTGAGAATGAAGAAAACTTTTCTGATTCCTGTGATATCCATGAATGATTCTAGTGCCAACGTGGTAAAGGGTTTGATTTTGTTATTAAGATAATGTTCAAAATGTTTATTCTCTGTTTAATAATTGTTTCAGCAAGTGAAAGAATTCCCTGATAATTTATATAAAGACTTATATAGGATTTCATGTGAAGATTGAGAATGATAAACACATATTTGATTCCTTCTGCCCTTACAGTATTAAAACATACAACACATGGAGTTACAGACAGCCTTCAGCCTTGAGGTAAAAAGACAATAAAAGCATAAAATGACTTCTTGCTTTTGCTTCAAGCACCAGCAAAAGGCAACTTTGAAGTAAAAGACACTGAAAAGCCATCAAATGACTTCTACTGCTTTAGTTCAAAAGGCCATTCCTAGACAAATCTCCAGAGAAACTGCATGTTTGCCTAACCTCTACATCTATTTCTACCATACTAGCCACCTGAGATTGTTTAAATTATTATTAACATGTTTGTTAAATTGTTACTAAGGGCAAAAGGCAGCTAACAGAAATGGATGGACAAAGACTGAAAAATTAACTGCGTTCCGGACACTGAGGACAGCTTGGTCTTGTTGTTTACAGGAGATGCTGAGTTTTAAGCTATGTTAACATATTGTGATGGTAACTTGTGTATGCATCTTTGAATTTATTGACTTCTGGTTTTCTATAACAAAAAAGGGGGGGGGGGGGGGGGGGAGAGATACATCAGGTAAGACATTTAGGTTTGTTAAGCCTTATATTCCTTGCATTAATTCCTTTTCAAATTTTCAAAATAGGTACAGTTGTCAGACATGACTACCAGAAGTGACAAACTGAGAAACATACAACTAATAACCACTACAAAAACCCAAACTCTGTGATTTAAATAGAGACATAATAAAAATTCTAAGTATGCATGTGTGAAGTGAGAATGACTGAAGTGGCCACTTCTGTATGAACGAGAGAAGCTGTGTGAACATGTATGTGTGTAGATATTTCATGCTTCATGTGCCTTAAACAAATTACATTTGTATCATAATATGAGAAATAAAATAATCCGGTTTTATTATAAGTAAATTGATTTAAGTGGACAGCAGGAGGTGTTGGAATTTTTTTGCATCTTTCATTTAATTTCAGGAATTTTAGCCACCTCGCAAAGATTGTAAGGTGAAAAAGCCCCATCGGGGCTTGACACCAAAGGAATTTTGCGGTCGAGGTAGGGTACAATATATAAAAATGAAAAATTTACTCTGGCCACGTGGTAGGTCTTTGTATGCAAAAAGAGCCCCCTGTGCCGTACAGGGGGGTGCGTCATCAATCAATCAGGTGGGAGGGCGACACCCCCCTCCCGAGTTCGAAAAATTACCTTTTAAGGTAAAATACCTGTTACCTGTTGAATATTCAACATCTTAGGTGGCCAAGAGTACAAAGGGCGGGCGGGTTTTCGAATCGGGTGTGCTTTTCCATGTGTGTGGCTTGGGACTGCACCCAGCGCTGCCAATAAGGGATTTCTTGCTGCAACTTTCCTTGTCCTGCAAGTGTTTTTCTTTTTGCTGTTTTTTATAAATTGAAAAAAAAAGAGATTTTTCTCACAATAACACTTGTTCTCTAAGGGTCATTTCCTTAGAGAAATAGAAATAGAATTGAACTTCTCCTGGTTGCACAAAATCCCTCAGATAGATAAAGTTACCAGTTACATGCAGGCCCTTGGGGAAGTGGGAGTCGATGTTCTGCCCGGTTATGCAAAAACCCTCAGGTTAATAAAGTTGTTGTTTATCCCAAATAAACACAAACCCTTAGGAAATACAGGTTCAAATTTATGTCAAGCAAGTTTCAAGGATTACAGATAAAGGTTCAAATAAGTAAGTTTGTTGAGATACCAAGGTGAGCAGTGAGCGGAGTCACTGTGACACAGGGGGTTTACAAAGTTTACAATGTACTGTTATATGCAATATTCTGTACTTCCTCATAATAATAAAGAGGGGCGATGTAGGCGTCGGGTTACAGGAAGGATGCTGGATGAGGCATCCTGGGAAATGAAGTCCCGAAGTACTTCCACACATGAGCAGTGAGATGCCCTTGATTACTGGTCAAGGGAGTCACATTATTTTGCATATAAAAAGTCACGTGCATATAAAAATAAAGAGGATTTAGCTCTGAACCCCCAACAAGCTAGCCGGGTCTGTATGGTTTATTTATGTATTATATTAATACACCACAGGAGAGGGCAGTCTAAAATGAGAAGCATTAACTGTATAAAACACTGGGCATCAAAGTTGTTAATCAGATAAATGTCATCTCAGTGTAACACTGTTCAAAGAGACTAAAGTGAATGCTGCTTATATAAAAGGATTCTCATTATTTAAAAAAATTAAGGTGGAAGTGTATTTAAATTTTAAGAAGGAAGCTGGTAAATTACAGCAGGTTTAGAAAAAAAGGATAAGAAAGCTAATTAAAAGGCTCTAAGAGGTAAGACAGAAATTCAATGAGCTTGGTCAGGTTATCACATTAAAGGACTCTTCTGAGGATAAGAATGAAAAACATTTTATCCTAAATCCTTAAATATCGTATGAGGAATGGGCATTTATTAGTCTGTTTAACACAGTTGTCAAAGGTTTCCAGCAACACTGAAAATTTTCAGACAACCAAGTTCCTACAGGCAGTACTTAAAGTCCTCAGTAAATTATTTATGATATCAGATTATTTGTTAAAAACTTCCACGAAGGAGCACAGAGTGCTGATAGTAGGGAGGGGTTCAGCCCTGGTATCCAGACCCTGTGTGTGTGTGTGTCTGTGTGTGTGTAGGAGGTCCAACTGCCAGCAGGTGTGAGGCAGACCCTGGAACTTCCATCCTGATCAGTCAGAAAGGGGAACAGAAAGGGTGCACTGATGCTGCCTGTGTTTGCATGTTCACAGTCTGTGTGTCTTATCTGTGTAACTGAACATGTGTGCATGTACTGTTGTGGTGGGTTGACCTTGGCTGCATGACAGGTGTTCACTTAGCCACTGTCACTCATCTTCTCAGCTGGGGAGCAGAGAGCAAAAGCTCATGGGCTGAGATAAGGACAGGGAGAGATCACTCACCAATTTCCATAATGGGCAAAACAAACTTGACTTAATTAATTTAATTTCTTGCCAATCAAAAGCCAGAGTAGGATAATGAGAAATAAAAACAAATCTTAAAACACCTTCCTCCCACCTCTTCCTTGTTCACAGACTTAACGTCACTCCTGATTTCTCTGCCTCCTCCCCCAAGTGTTGCAGGGGGACAGAGAATGGAAGTTGCAGTCAGTTCATCACACATGGTCTCTTCCACTTCTTTTGCCTCACATTCTTCCGCTGCTCCAATGTAGGGTCCCTCCCATGGGAGACAGGACTTCACAAGCAGCTCCAGCATGGGTTCATCTCACAGGCTGCAATTCTTCACAAACTGCACCGACATGGGTCCATCCCATGGTATGTAATCTGGGGCCATGGGGTGCAGACTGATCCAGACTGGGTCCCCAGCTCCTGCCAGCAAACCTGTTCCAGCATGGACTCCTCTCTCCACAGGGCCACAGGTCCTGTCAGGAGCCTGCTCCATTGTAGGCTTCCCCCAAGGCCACAGCCTCCTTCAAACATCCACCTGCTCCAGCATGGGATCCTGAATAGGCTGCAGGTGGATCTCTGCTTCACCATGGACCTCCATGGGCTGCAGGGGCACATCTGCCTCACCATAGTCTTCTTCATGGGCTGCTCTGGCACCTGGAGCACCTCTTCTCCCTCCTTCTTCACTGACCTTGATGTCTGCAGAACTGCTTCTCTCACATACTCTCCCTCCTCTCCTGGCTGCTGTTGTACAGCTGCTTTAGTTCCTTCTTAAATCTGTGAAATAAATCTCTGTGCAGCCATTTACACTACATAATTTCAAATTCCTGAAACAAAATCAATTGAGTGCAGTGCAGAGCACTGCCTCTTCCATTATGTAAATCAGAGTCCTCTCCTGAACATACCAATATTGAAGGGAGACATCTTTTCAAACCACTAATATTGGGTAAAAACAACCAGGTAGAACTCTGAAATTTCCTGAGAACTGTATGTATCACAGAGCAAACTAAAACTTGACTAGCATGCTACTAGAACTCATCACTAGGAAAGCTTTCTGAGTTTAAATGTGAAGACCTTTAATTTCTAGGACAATATTTCCAAAAATAAAACTCTAACCTTTAAAAGACTGTGACCTATATTCTGTGCTGTTCAAGAAGAGCAAGTTTGTCACCTGAAGAATGCTTCTAACCCTTTCTACATGGTAATTTTAAGGCTGCTAAGTCATTTTGTCTTGTTGTAGAATAGAGACAAGATACTGAGCTATTGATTAATTTTTCTTTTCATCTCGTACATGGTGCATTTCTAGCTGAAATTTTAGTAAGTAAACAAAAGGCAAAGTGTGAGTGGAAGCATATTTGTGTTTCTTTAAGAAGTCAATAAATAAATTTTCACTTTTAAAGACTTTGAAAATCTAGTCGTATTCATGCATGAATAATTGGCTTTTCTAGTCCTGATGATTTTTTTCCTGGGTATTGCCTCCTACTTGCATAGAATTTTCAAATGTCTCATAGTATTCCTCAGCATCAAAATTATTTGATAGGATTAGGTTTTACTCTGTAGCTTTAAACTGTTTGGCCACAGTCTCTCATGTGTTTCCATATGACAGAGAGGCAGAATTCTGGTGGAAATCTCTGAGGCAAAACAACCCATCTAAAGGCACAGTCAGTTGCAGATTACTGTCTAGCACCTTATCAGTTTCTAGTATAAATTAAAGGTAAAAAGTCACTGGGGTGGGAAATCACTGTTGAGTGGAAAATGGAAATTCTGACATTTTCTGAGGGTTTACAGGAAATTTAGCGATTACAGATTTAAGTGTGAGAAGTTTTTTTGACTTCAGCCCTACACAGTCAATTGATTCAGAGTGAGAAAGTCGTGACTGTTCAGCTTGGAGAAGAAAAAGTTGCATGGAGACCTCATAGCAACCTTCCAGTATCGCAAACCCCAAGTAAGGGGGCCTACAGGGAAGGCAGAGAGAGACTCTTTGTCAGGCACTATAGTGATAGGACAAGGAGTAAGGGGTAGAAACTTAAAGAGGGAAAATTTGGGCTGGATATTAGAAAAAAATTCTGTACCAGGAGGGTGGTGAGGCATTGGAACAGGTTGCCCAGGGAGGTTATGGATGCCCCATCCCTAGAAGTGTTCAAGGCCAGGTTGGATAAGGCCTTGAGAAACCTGGTCTAGTGGAAGGTGTCCCTGCCCATGGCAGGGGTTTGGAACTAGATGATCTTCAAGATCCCTTGCAACCCTTAAAATTCTATGATTCCATGATTTGATGATAATTTACGTTTTTAAAAATGCACTAATGGTCAAGTGCAAAGAGAAAAAAGGCTACTGAGCAACTCACGTGGACAAACTAAAAGCAACCAAAATATTGAGCAATAAGGCCATTATGGCATAATGCCAGTATTTTGCCATTATGCCATTATGCCATAATGTTGGCACTTCACTTTAGCAAAGTGAAGTGTATACAAGAGATAAAAGTTCATAAAACTTACAAAGCTGTATTGGTTCACTGCTGAAAAAGTGCATTTTAGAAGTCCCTATGAATTAAAAATTCCAGACACTGTTCTACCATCTTGGATTCAAAACATTCACATAAGAGAAAATTACGCCATGAGACTAAAAGACTGTTTCAACTGGTTTTAACAACATGTAAGTGTTGAATCAAAACGTCAGCTAGGTATGCTTGTGCAGAAAGTCACTGAGCAGCCCCTGATGTATGAAAAGGTAAATAATAGGAACTCTAGAACAGTTATGTAAAGACCTCTGTTATTGTTGAAGATAATAATTATTTTGTTCTTGACAGTTCTGTAAAAAGCATAACTACATACAGCTCTGTCTCAAAATATGCTTTTCAGTTCAATAGTGGATGATAGAAAGTAAGTTTTGCCTGAAAACTTTTAAACCAGGTATATATAATTATTTTGAAAATAGGTATATTCCTGAATGAGGCATACAGCAGCAATGGGCAAGTGGCCAAGTATTTTTAAAAAATCAGTTTCAATAACTATTCAAAGCTCTGCTGAGATACTGTATTTCTTTGTCATGAAAAACAAGCTAAAACCCTTAAAAAGGTTTTTGCACCTGTCATGATGACTTTTACTTTCAATTCAGTCAAATACACTTTTAAAATATTTTCTACTGTGAGATTTTAAAATTTCCCTTTCCAGTCCTCAATCAAAAGAAGAACCATAGAGAACAACTGCTATTTACATTATAAACTATCCATTTTAGATTAATCAAGTGGATCTTAATTAACTATTATGTTAGGATGGTGGTTAATCTTTCCAACTCCATCACAGAGAAAGTTTACAAATGAAAAGATTCTGTCTTTGAAATGATTCATAGCCTAAATTTAAGACACAAACTACCTTACGCGCTCATAAATATTTGGAGAGCCAGACTGAATTAGAAAATCACTGATTACACTTGGCTGATATGAGAGCAGATTACAAGAGAAAGAATGGGTCAGTGGTTGCAGTGCTAAAACGAAAACTGGAACGACGGACTTTTGTTCTCTCAACATCTTTAAATAAACTATTCAAGTTCCCTGTTGGAAAAATTATCATCCTTTTGCCTCCTACATTTCTTTTTCTCCAAAAGCTTTGAGAAATGAGCTGATGCTAAAATTTTGCTGTTTAACTGAAGAGGTCACTAAGCATGTTGATACAAAAAAGAGTACAGAGATATTCCAAAATGAAACAAGTAAGAAGAGAGGGAAGGGGGCTGTAATTCTTCTCTATTTCAGAAGACTGTTTAATTTAAGATAATCCAATCAAACAGAACAGAATGAGTAAAGCAGATCTCTCAATACACAAGAGAAAAGCAGGTGAATAATGAACCTTATCAAAACCAGCTCTGACTCACTGCATTGACAGGGGGTTGTCCATTGACAGAGGGTTGTCCTTCTCAATAATACTGCTCACAGAATTTGTAGCAAGACTTGATTAGTGAAAAGTGGTCATTAACAACTAAAACAATAAAGTTGTCAATACAGTTCTTATTTCTGAATCTTAAATCAGAAACATTAAGAGTTAGATAGAAGAAGAAGGTGCCATATTATTAAAAAATAGAAATTCTCTGGAGATGTTTATAGGAGTCACTTGATGAAGGCCTCGCTGCTTACCGAAATACTTCACAAAAAAAAGTGGGCTTTTTTGTTGGTAGTTGTCAGGTTTTTTAATGATTGAAAACTCTGGGCCTGTTCAGCCTCAAGGAGACATGACTGAGAGGGAACCTTATCAATGTCTGTAAGTACCTGAGGAGAGGGTGTCGAAAGGATGGACCAGGCTCTTCTCGGTAGTGCCAGGCAACAGGACAAGGGGCAATGGGCAGAACCTGATGCACAGGAAGTGCCACCTGAGTATGAGGAAGAACTTTACCATGCAGGTGATCGCATGCAGGAACAGATTGCCTAGAGAGGCTGTGGAATCGCTCTCAGTGAAGATATTCAAGAACTGTCTGGACAAAATCCTGTGTGATGTACTCTGGGATGACCCCGCTTAAGCAGGAGGTTGGACCGGACTGTGGTCCCTTCCAATCTGACCCATTCTGTGATTGCATGATTCTGTGATGTTGATGTGTGGAATTCTGAATATGCATTGACTTCTCTTAGCTCGTAGCTATTCAAGCTAATCAACCTAAAAAGAAATTTAAAAATGCAAAGAATTTCAAAACTACTAAGGGCTTTGCCATAGCTCTTGGCACAAGGTTGTCAAGACAAGAGTCAAGAAAGCAAAAGCAAATAGGAAGTTCTCAGTTTCAGCCACCAGCTTTGTCAAACTTTTAAGTTTCAAATTATGTATTCATCTTCCACAGCACTTAAAGTATAAAGGAGGTATTTTTATAAACTATTCACAGTCACTTCACTGTACAAGCCTGAGGAAGAGTGATGCTATTAAATATAGGAATCTTATTTTTTCTACTCTGTGTTGTACATAAAACAAAAAAGAGTCAATCATGCATATTTTATGGTTATTAGTGTGGTTAAAACACAGACTTTCATTAATAAAAGAAGGATTTTCATTAAAATGGAAATGTTAGACAATTTCATTGTCAGTGCCACCAGAACTATAAAAGAGTCTTTTGGACCTTCATCTTTGGTTTTTTGTTTGTTTGTTTGTTTTTGTATGCTGTAATAGCTTGAATGGACTGGCAACAATGCAATTAAATTGAAGCTATAAACACTGATGCTATGGCATAATACAGTCTCTGTACTCTGTGCCTCTTGACCATGCAGAGATATCAATCACCAAATTTAGGTGTTAGAAACCCTAGAAATGTTAACCACCTTTTATCTAACTTTTCATTTTTCTTTTGTTATGAAATGTGTCAGAAAGAATCATATTAAAAACAGCAAAAGCCACACTGCTACACACAGAGCATGCCAGTCTCCACACCAGTGTCTGCATCATGAATTTAGTTGTGAACATTGGCATAAGTTTCAAGAAGCCACTTCAAGAAAACGTTTCTCAAGAGACCAGGAGAGAAAGTTCACCAATACTAATCTTTGGTTCTTTCTTTTCTTTCTCAAATGATCTCATTTGTAAGACTGTTCCTTCTTCAAAGGGGCTGTCCCTAGAACCTGAAAGGCAATTGCAGGAAAATGATGAACTTCTTCCCTACAAAGATGGTCAGATGCTGGAACAGGTGATCAGAGAGGCTGTGGACTCCAGCCTGGGGATTCATGCGGCTATGTCCCAGAAGCTGGAGAGATCTGAGATCCAGGGTATGTTACTGGGGTGACTGAGCATGTGAGTCAGTTCTTGGGGGTCTAGACTTGTCCATATACATATTTCCCACTAACAGATATTTATCTGCCAGAGTGAACAGTCTGAGGACATTGATGTTTTTCTGAATTTTCAAGAGTGGTGTGTTTTCTCCCTATGATCTGTGTTGCCTCCTTGCATGATGTGGACCACATACATCTATTTGGTGTGACTTCTGGGAATACATGTACAGCATTGCTACTGATTGGGACTAGAGGCATGGAGCAGCAGCGCACTACCACATTCAGCAACCTCTAACACAGAGTATCCTTCCAGGACAGTTTTTCTTGGATTCTGAGTTCTGAAAGAATCTGAAGGAAAGCTAGATATCTGAAGGGAATATCAAGAAAAGGAATGGAGATGGAGGTTAAAAATGGCAACTCCCCCTTCTAGGATGGACAACGACCTCCTAAGAATTTCATACAATTATAATGATGTCTAGATTTTAGGCACAAAATGTTGAAATCCAAGGAACAACAAACTAGCCTGTATGACCTTTAAGATCAAACCCAATACAAGAGGTTACATACATCTTTTTACTTCAGTTCTTTAGGAGAGCAACAATTAAACTTTGCCTGTGTGCATGCCTTTTCATTCCCTGTCCCAAAGCAACAGCAAAAGTTAGCCTTGTTAACAACTAGTACCTGACTTTGTTTACCTAGAAATTTAAAAAACAGCATTTAGTTCAAAATTATCTTAGAGGTTCAAACTGTAAGGCCACATGCTATGGAAAAGTCCATATTCTACATACAAAATAACAAAGATCTGAGTGTAGTATATAGATTAGGTATGGAAACTTGGAGTTTGCAGTTTATGTTGTTCATTAAATAACATTTCTGAATAGTTTTTCTGTAACTTCATGACTCACATTGCATTAAATATTTCTAGAAGAAAAAATAAAAAAAGACACAAGGGTCTCTTTAGACGTCTATCATATTTAAGGAAATTTTTGCTAATAGTCTCATTGTCATTAAGCACTTCAGTAAGTTTGAATGGCTCCATATTCATTAAAAAATAAATACATTTCTCTGATTCATCAGCAGCAAACTATCAGACTATCTTCTAGTCCAAGTGAGGAAGGGAAGGTTTTGGAGACTTGGGGAGCTGGTCGCCCTGATGGAGGACAGCTTTGGGACGGAGACTGGGGTCTGTGTGTGTGCATTTGGAGAGGGGACCTGGAGGCCGGGCTTTCTGGCTTCCCGCCCTGGTCAGCTCTGACTACTGGCCTCAACTTGCCTGTGAGCTGTCTCTTGTCTCCAGCCCGGATCTGCTGTGTTTTCATCGGAGAGTTGCGTGCCCACGGGGAAAGAAGGGAGGCACCGTCATCTGAGACAACAGTGAGTCCCGTGGGGGTGAACTGCTTCCCTTCCCCTTTCCTTCCACTGGGGGAAGGGTCCCCATTCTCTTTTCGGCTCCTCCCGTGACCCGAGACACCCCCCAGACCCCCCTCCCGCGCGGTGACCGCCAGAGCCCGACAGCGCCCCCTGCAGGGCAACACCAGCACTGCAGGCTCTGCACCTCCAGCGATCCAACAGCGCCCCCTGCCGGCCGGGATTGGAACTGCGCTGAAGGACAGAGAAGTGTTCAGACTTTTTCTTTTGTTTGGTTTTTTTCTAGGACTACTGTCTTGGGTTTTTGTGTTCTGTTACTGTTTTTGCCAGCACACATATATCTGTTAATAAAAGGTTGTTATCTCTTCTGTTTTTCCACACTTCCTTGATTAAAGCCCCTTAATTTTGAATTTACAATTGCTGAGAGAGAGAAGTTTGGTCTATCTCCTAACTCATCCTCTTTAGCAAACATTCCAGTCTCTTCAGACTGAGACAGCTATATATGAGATATTCTCAACCAGGCTAGGACTGTTCTGTTTGGAAAAGAGATATTTCAGGTACAAAATGATGGAAGTGTATAAATAAGAAATAGTAGTATGAGATAAAAAAAATCAGTTTCCTCTACTACGAGTTCCAGGGAACTTCAAGCAAAATAATTAAGGGTCAGATTCAAAGAAAATTAACAGATATAGAGTACAGAAAAACATAAGAGTGCTGTGGGTGCAAAAAAGTTTCTATGGGTTCAAAGGGACACTGAATATTTACTTTGGGTTATTAAGTAGATTGCCCGCAAAGTTGGAAATGGTCAGAGGCTGAAGACTACTCGGATGAAGTATTAGATGTTTGCTTTCTCACTTATCCACTTATGAGTAGTTTTCCATTGATCCTGCTGGAAAATGATTCTGAGGGAGTGAAGTTGGTCCAAATTAGTACACCCACTCTTACATTTTCCCTTAGAGGGCCAGACTGTCATCCAAAGCCAAGCCTTGAGCAATTATGCCTAAACATCCCCACTCCCTTTCTGATGTCCAATTTTTGGTAGCCCATTTAGAAATGTCATATGTAGTCTTCTGGGCACTTATATGGGTCACTTGTCATGACCCATTGCATTTTGGCATGAAAATATGATCACTGTCCTTAACGTCAACTGGTACACCAAAGATAAAACAAGCCAAGATATTTTTGAAAATCTTATACAAAGATTTCCCTCAACATATATTCAGATGGTCAGCATGTGTTAAAATGTAGGTTACTTTGGCTACCCAGATAATAGTACTCAGTAATATTAAAATTAACTCATATACATATACTAACCACAGCTCCCTGCTTCCTAACTTGAATCTCTAAAAAGGCTACATCTATCTTTTCTGTTTAGCCTGGATATTATTCTCCTCGACTCACATGCAGCATCAGTAATTGTGACTGTGTAGCCATGCAGGAGGTCAGATCAGTGTAATAACCTTCAGGGAAAAGAAAGTTTTCCTCTTCTGGCTCAGTCCATTCTCAGGCAACTGAGTGAACTCTCCAGACACAGTGTGTCCACATTTCACTGAAGCCGATGCAAGGTAAGGGAGAAGGCCGTCTCTGTTCCTGACAGAATGGTCTTAAAGCAGAAGGTCCTTCTGACTGTTCCTGTGGACATACAGTTGGTATATTTTAATGTAGACATCCCCTCACTAACAAGAAATTAATTTATTTCTCCAAATTGAATCTAACAGAGCATAAAAATCCTTGTCAATGAGGTTTAATCAATATTTTATTCCCTGGAGGCTGGGAAAAGGTAAAGAAAATGGTAAGAACACTCCTGTACCCATCTGGGGGGGGAGCAGCATTCAATCAGCTTACCAAAATAAGTTGCATCTTGCGTCCTGCTTCTCCAAAATAACAAAATAGCCCAAAATTTGAGATGAAACCTATGTCTTGCTATTAGAAAGACTTACCAGGAAAAAGAGACAGGAGTTTCTATATATGCTAAATGGCAGAGAGATAATTTTGTTTGAAGATCTATAGATGGGGGGGGAAAAATCAAAGATAGAGGCATTTTAGAGTCTTGTAAATTGAAAAATTTAGAGGAAAATGTTTTAATTATCACTTCAGCATTTTTATGGCATCTTTTCCCAGCACCCTGGCACTTATCTCCACTAATTTATTCAAATCATCTATGCTCCAACAACAACACAAAATCTGATCAGGCATGGAAAGCCCAATATCATAGACAAGATTCTAAAGTTAAAACATGGTTGGACGCAAAATAAATAAAGACTAAAACAGATTGAACCTAAAGTTAAGTCATTACACTACTATAATTAAAAATGTGAGCATTTTTTTATTCATGTTTTGCATGGATAATTCAGAAAAATCTCACCACAATATGGAAGTATTCAGTGTGTAGAATTTGGAAATGCTCCTTTTTGGTCTGTAAAAGTCTGATAACAGATGTTGTTTTAGAAGGATTGAGAGACAAAAAACAAAATACTGAAACAAAATACTCCTACGAGAGACCCTGCAATGTGTGATTTTGTTACAAAAACAATATGTTTTCTTAAATATCAGACAAATCTAGTGTTTCAATAGGCAGCACTGATTTCAGATTAGAAAAAGAAATATAATAAAATAAAATATTCATCTGAAAGAAACTACCTGGCTAGAAAATTAAATAACTGGCTAAATGTATGGTTCTTTTTAACTCAATCACAGTATGTGATACATAACTAGTATCAGATCCATCCTCCAGAGATGGGGTCTGCAGCGTAGGCCTAGTGTCCCTTTATAATTAATTTATTTATTTAGGTAGCAACTTACTCACCAAGGCAGCTCTGAGCAAGCTGAATCATGTAGAGTTTTGTAAACGTGGCACAGATTTACTGTATAAGACATACACATTCTTAGAGCTCTAGATTATCACATTGGGGCTTCACTGCAGAGCTTGCTCTCAAGGCAACTGTGGCAGCAGTGCATGGATTCTTCCTAGTCTGGGTTTCTTCTAGGCTAAGAAATGCCTTCTAATTGCTGGTACTTTACAGTTTTAGATATTTGCCTTTTCTTGCTTCTTTTTTTATTCCGTTTGCTGTTATGCATAATAATTTCCCCTTTCATCTCACACATTAATTTGCTTACCATTTGCCTCTGATTCAGGACAGAATGTAAAATTTTATTGATTTCTGGAAATTAACAAACTATTTTAGTTTCCTGAGTATCATGAGTTGGAAATATGACATCAGATTTCAAGTATTTGTATACAGCATGATCTCCTCCCATTCTCCATGTTACTTTCCATTTAAGTAACATATTTATAATTTCATCCAAACTCTGTGGTTAAACTCTACTAGTTTCAGCCACAAAGGAAAATCACAGGATATGGTTTTAATAGATATGTGTTTTAATAGTTATGTGTTTTAGTAGATATGTGTAGTTTTTAATTAGAACACTCAGGCTATAATGTAACAGCTGACTCTTGTTAAACATGTTTATCTAATTTAAACTGTATAGTTATATATCAGAAATAAAACTTTAAGTCTTGATATACACCAAGCAGAAAGCTGCCTTCCTCTTCTGAGAAATATCAGTGGCTAAAACTCAGTGGATAATAAGCCCCAGGACTGTAGCAACATAGAAAGTAGAAGTTGTGGGAAATAAGTACGTAAATCTGTTGCCATGACAACAAAATCCTAATTCCATTTTCAAGAGGAAGCCAGTTCTTCGATGAAAAACAAACTGCCTAAACAACATCAAGAATTGTGTTAACTGCTAGTGGGCTAACTGGCTCACATAAATGTACAAAAATCACCACGGTCTTTATGCTGCCTGCTTTAAAACGAGACACTTACCTACCATAAAAATACTGGAAGCATCTCTGAAAAAAAAAAATCACCCCCCCAAAAAAAATCAACAATAAAACAAAACAAAAAAATACTACAACAAAAAACCCCCAATACTTTATACTTCCATGTGGCAAAGGAACGCCAACTCAAAAGTCAACAGCTTCACTGGTTCAAAAGAATCTAACACACTGCAAACATTGCAGAACATATTTTCTTTCAGTTTATGAAACCTATGAAACCTATGACGGTTACATAAGTCCATTTACATAAATATTAAAAAAGACACACATTTTCTTGGACTTTACAGTACTACTTGAAATTCAGATGATCTTACATACAACTACTGTCAGATTCTTTACTAGAAGCACTTCTCATGATGCCAACTAGGCTAATATTCAAAATGTTCCCTTTGCAATGAACTGTAGCTCAGCGGTAAACAGCAACATTTGTCCCTAGAAGTGTATCACATATTTCCTCCCCTTCAGAAAACTAGTGATAAAAATAAAAGCCTGACTCTTGGGATATGCCAGCTGAAAAACCAAATATTTGATCAAGGTCTGCAATGAAATGGCTGCAACAGTAACTAGACCATCAGTTGCAACATAAAAAAGCCAAGAGAACCAGTAAAAATATATTATCAGTACCTTCAGATACACATAGCTAGCCTAATAAAGGTAGATGTCTTAAAACTGAAGACTTAAGAATTCAAATGAAGACAGCAATTAAGTTTAGGCAAAAAGCAACTCAAAAAAAAAAAAATCTTTAGCTCAATAGCATATTAAATACATATCTTCACCTTTTCCCCATAAATTTTATGAAAAAAGCAGTCTTTGCAATATTCTGGAAAGCTCATTAAATCTAATTGATATTGGACTGAGAGTAAACTCCAGGGACTGCACAGAGAACATCCTTCCGTAAGCACCTCCACAAGCTATCATTGTGCAACGTATCATAGAGGAAAAAATAGCTCTGGACACATAAAAAGTACCATTGAGCAAACACACAAAGTAACCTTGGGCAGCTGACACACAAGTGACACAAAAACCTGTGTTGCTTTCATTCTACCTCTTCTTCACATGGAGAGAAACAACTTTTCTTCCCCCCATGTTTCTTTAACTCCAATTTAAGTGTTATTCTTTAAACAGACTAGGTTCTAGATTATAAATGCATCTATAAGGAATGTTCATAAGTGTTCATAAGTATTTCTGTAATCTATTAAATTACATGCTGACTACTCATGAATGCATTTGAAGTTCTCTTCAAATAATAGCTAAAGAGAAGCCTCCAGTTCAGATAAGGAACGGCAAATCTTTCTGTAGCAGAAGCACCTGAATATTGTGACCAAAGTTCTGGTGATGTTTTCACCTCTTCATCTTAGCTGGCCACAGATTCATTCAACTACCTACCTTGCGTTCTCTTTATCAGCTACTAACACTGAGATTCAAGACAGTCAGACTAAGTGGGTCTTGAAAAATATTTGATTTGGTATGAATCTGTCAAAACTCGATTCCATCATTTGCACAGTTTCCCTCCACTGCTTCCTAGCAATAATTATTTTTAAGTCTGGATTTTTCTCCAAGTTTTCAGTGTTAACCCAATGTGAAAGAATAGAATTGGTATGCCATTCTCAATTATTTTTCAGTATTCATCATATAAAGCCTTTATCTTTATTGACAGGAAAAAAACATGTATCTTTAACTAAGGTAATAAAGGGTGAAGTAACAATTTTCTGAAAAGAAATAGAAAAGAGACTTGCTCTTAGAAGGAGCTAAAGCTTTTTTCTGGTTAACACTCTCTCTTCACAAGCAGCAGCACATTATTTTAAGTTGCACAGGGGCTTAATCTACCTTGATAAAAATAGCACATTATTGTTTAGTGACTGTAACCAACTGAACATGCAGATCTTTTTTAGCTGTCAATCTTCATCTAAATCAGTATTTTTTTCCCCAGTGCCTGGCCTATTACAAACAACATTCACTTCTGAACTATAAAATACATAAAAGAAAGGGAAAAAATGGAAAAATTCACTTGATGCTATCTTCCCTCCATCCATTTCATGTCTCATGGAAATTACAGCTAGTAAAGTATGTCACGGAATGACAGAGAAATGTACATGCTTTGAGATTTTGGAATTCATAGAATCATAAAATAGCCTGCATTGGGAGGAACCTTAAAGATCATCTAGTTCCAACTCCCCTGACAGGTGGCAGGGACACCTTCCACTACATGAGGTTGCTCAGGGCCCCATCCCACCAGGCCTTTAACACTTCCGTGGATGGGGCATCCACAGCTGCTCTGGGTAACCTGTGCCAGTGCCTCACCACCCTCACAGTAAAGATTTTTTTTCAAATATCTGTTCTAAACCTATTCTCTTTCAGTTTTAAGCCATTCCCCCTTGTATTGTCACTTGTAATAATAACCTCTCTCCATCTCTCTTGTATGCTCCCTTCAGATACTGAAAGGCTGAAATCAGGTCACCCCAAAGCCTTCTCTTTTCTAGACTGAACAAACCCAATTCTCTAAGCCTTTCTTCATAGGAGAGGTGCTCCATCCCTCTAATCACAGTGACCCTCCTCAGGACGTGCTCCAACAGGTCCATGTCCTTTCTGTGCTGGGGCCCCAGAGCCGGATGCAGCTCTTCACTGCAAATGGGGTCTTACCAGAGCAGAGCAGAGGGGCAAAATCACCTCCCTCACCTCCTGCCCACCTCCCTCATCCCACTTTGGATGCAGCCCAGGACACACGTGGCTTTCTGGGCTGCAAGTGCACATTGATGGCTCATGTCCAGCCTCTCACCCACCAGCTCCCCCAAGTCCTTCTCATCAGGGCTGCTCTTGATCTGTTCATCCCCCAGCCTGCGTTGATACTGGGGTTTGCCCTGAACCGGGTGCAGCACCTGGCACTTCATCTTGTTAAACCAAATGAGATTTCCATGGCCCCAGTTCTTGAGCTTGTCCAGGTCCCCCTGGATGGCATCCTGTCCTTCAGCTGCACCATTCAGCTGGTGTAACCTACAAATTTGCTGAGGGTGCACTTGATCCCTTCATCTATATCATTAATGAGGATATTAAATAATGTTGGTCCCAGTATGGACCCTGAAGGACACCACTTGTCACTGGTGTCCATCGGGACTCTGAGCCATTCACCACTACCCTCCGGATGTGATCGTCCAGCCACTTTCTTATTCAGCTAACAGTCCACTCATCAAATCCTTCTCACCCCAATTTAAAGAGAAGGATGTTGTCGGGAACTGTGTCAAAGGCTTTAGAGAAATCCAGATAAATGACATTTGTAACCCTTCACTTGTCCATTGGTGTAGTCCCTCCATCATAGAAGGCCACTAGGTTGGTCCAGCAGGACTTGCCCTTGGTGAAGCTGTGCTGGCTGTCTCTAATCACCTCCATGTTCTCCATGTGCCTTAGCAGAGCTTATAGGAGGATCTTCCATGATCTTCCCGGGCACAGAGGTCAGGCTGACAGGTCAGTAGTTCCCAGGGTCCTCCTTTCTACGCTTTTTAGAGATGGGTACAATGTTTCCTTTTTTTCCAGTCACCTGGGACTTCACCTGACTGCCATACCTTTTCCATATCAGGAGTGTCTTAGCACCTCTATCAGCCAATTCCTTCAGGAGTCTGGGATGAATCTCATAAGGTCCCACAGGCTTATTTACATTCAGGTTCCTAAGGTGGTCTCATGCTCCATGCATTTCAGGAGTCTCCTGGCCGAAGTCCCCCAGTAGAACCAGAGTATACAAACATGAGGCCTCTGGCAGCTGGAGCATAAAAGGCTTCATCAATAGGCTCCCCTTCACTGGGCAGCCTGCGTAGACACCAACCATGAGGCTGCCTTTGTTGCCTCAGTCTCTGATTCTTACCCAGAGACTTTTGACCTGCCTTTGGCTAATTGTGGTGTGTTGCAGGAACTACACAGGAGCAAGCCAGAAATACTACCAAAACCTAAAATTTTTCAGCACCAAATAAAAGCTGGTTGTTTTTGAGGTTTTCTTAATTCTGCATTACAAACAAAGCAAATATAATAAAGCTCATGTTAGCCAAAGATGTACAGGGTCCTGAGTGGGCAGAGACAGCTGGTAGCAAGAGTGACTCAATGATCAGCAGCAGAGAAGGCAGCTGGAATGATCCATCAATCCAAAAACATTCGTAGAAGCAGATATGACATTCTGTTATCAGCAGAGCAGCACAACTTCAAAAGCTTGACATGGAAAACAATAAATTTTTGTCTCATTTATTTCAGTTTGAGACAAAATAAATTCCCAGCCATGGTCCAAAACTACCAAAAAAACAGAGGTGTGCGAATCCACACTGGAACACCAGCAACACAGTTAAGAACATAGCAAATCAGCAACACAAAATTCAGTGGAAAAAGCTCCTGGCTGACCAGAGAAGAATTCCAGGTTTCTGCACAGAATGATTGGAGCACAGCTCAGGCAGTCAAACAAGAAGTGAATCTCATCAATGCAGAGATCATATAGGTTATAAAACCATATATATTTGCATTTAGATAAGACCAGGGAGTCTTCCTTGCACTTATTTAGCTCCATATTTAGCTTATTGAAACAACATCTTGCATACCAGTAATCAATTTATAATCCAATAGGAACCAGGTACCTATTTTAATGCATTTCTTTGGGCACAGAGTACAATTAATTTAAAATTGCCATTTCAATGATTTAACATGCAATTTCCAAACTGAGCCACTTGGAAGGCTCATGAGACATCTCATTCATAAATTTATTAACTTTTAAAGCTTAAGAGTAAATGTCAACATACTACTACTAGCCTACAGGCTATTCAAGTCAATATAAATTCCACTTCAAATATCAGCTTTACCATACTGTATAAAAATTGCTTACTAATGAAATGTATAGCAAGGTATAAATCAATTGTAAAGGTATAAAATGTTTGCATTTTTTTATTTTTAAGAAAGTAAAAATTAAAATTACACAATTGATTTGCATAGGTTATAATACCTGCTTCCAAAGAGATTAGTGGTCTTCAGAAATATGAGCTACACATGAAAATTGTAAATTATATTTCTTGTGATGCTATTAAATTTGCTTAATAAAATCAGATCAACAGTACTACAGTTATAAAAATTATATTTACGGACTCACAGGGCACAATGGGAATAGATTTGAAAGTAGTTGCCTGAAGCTTTGAGCTTTATTAGTGAACTCAAATGCCACCTACTGACCAAACTGACAAGAATATTTCATTTTGGTTGTATGAAGGGCATCATCATCCTATTGTATCACACAGAGATCCCAGAAGAAAATTCACAAATTCTTCAGACAATAATCCCTAAAGTGAAAAATACTAGATTCTACTTCCAGTCAACCAAGCTCCACATTTAACACAGCCACTCTCAGAAAGGCAACAGGGGTGTGAAGGAAAGTATAACACTTTTGAAGATAAAATAACTAATTGCACTGAGCTCTCATTTCTAAATACCACAAAAAGAAGCAACTGTGGAAAGTCTAGAAATGACAGCACTGTAGAGGTGTTCTCACAAGTTTCTCCACTCAGATGACAGATGCACCTTATGTCACTTCTACCGACCAGTTTTCATAAATGTCTTTTCACAGGCTCTGTTAGTACTTTACAGATGGGAATTTTGCTGCAGGGCCTTAAAACATAATTCCAGCTCTTTATGCCAGGCCTTACTCTCCTGTGTGACACAAAACACAAATGCCTGCCTGCACTTCCACCATCCCAGTTCAGTCCAGCAGTGCTGGTAAAACCTGCCAATGCTGCCATCCAATGGAAGCAATCTGACACATCCTGGAAGCACTCAGTGGCTGAACAGTCCTGAGGATCAGCTGTCTGTAGAGTCAAGGGGTCTCTCGTTTCTATGGACACAGACGTGTTCATGACATGTGGCACTCAGAATTGCAAAGGATCCTAAAGAGTTCAATTAAGAGGTCCCACATAGTTTTAACATGCCTTTCCCATCTATCTCCCTTTGATTTCTCAGCCTTAACCTAACCTCCTAGAAAACAAACCAAACCCCTCACACATAAAAAGCAAATTATCTCATGGTCTAGTTAAAGGTGAACAAATCAAATTCACTTGTCAGGAAAGGGAAATTACTTTCACTAATCATACATGAAGAAAAATCCTTACTCTCCTACTAGTTGGAAGATTTAAGTTATGCTAACTTTAATTAAACACATTTTACTTTGTTATAAAAGATCTAAAAATGTTAGCAATTCTGAAAAAGTACATTATATTATTTTTTGGAATCCAGAATTTAAAAAAAAAAATGCCACCCAGACTTTGAAAGGTTAGCAACAGGCTTGGAGAGGCCTGTGCTGGTATTTTAGGTTCATTTCTGACCTGACTAGCTGCTGATATTCACTTCAGCTACAAAGACCATGACTGCTTTAAACAGCAGTGAGCAGGAGATGGTTTGCCTATACTTACAAATAAGGAGGAGGCATGTTAGTAACAAAGGAACATCCATGACATTGCCATCTCAAAAATCACTGTTTCTCCTTTCATCATGGCTGGGCTTCGTGAACCAAGATTTGGGAAGGACTCTACCCACGTCTGTTGCAAGTGCACTGGTGGCTGAAAAGGCCAATACGAGACAGGCATGTCCGGTTGCATGTTTCTCCTTTAAAAGGAGAATTGTTCCAGTTTCTCACCTATATCATCTGCACTAAGGATCTCCTCTGCTGTACTCCAGAGGAGTCAGGTCAAGGAGGAAGGGACTATGGGGACTCTTGTGGGCATGCTATTTTGAAACTTTTGATTTGGATTTAACACATCCTTGCAACTTACCTTTAGTGAAATCATGTCTCAACATTTCAGTAGGTAATTCATTCAGGAGTGGAGATATTCAAAACTCACAGTGGACAATCAATCTTGATATGTCAGAAGTTTCACCTGTTTTAGCCTGCCCAATAAAATTGGAAAAGAAAAATGTAATTTTGCTTTAAGTCTAGTTTTCTTTCCAAATTTAGCATCCTTCAGAGACAAAAGACTTTTGTAAGACAGGATCTTGAGGCACTTAAGGTTTTACTTTCTTCCAAGAATAATACAGAGAATAAAGAAGAAGGTTTTTGGCCAAGAACTGGGAAAAGTAGTAAGGTTGCCCTAAAAAGAAACACAACACATATGGCTGCTCTTTGTGAGATGCAACTGAACAAATCATGATTTGGACTTCTAGGCCTTCTTTCATCCCTCTTTCACCTCACATAAAGAAACTCCACAGCTTTTCATTAGAGGGATAGGTATAGGCTAGAGAAAAAGAAAAAAAAAAGTGCCGAGCAAGATGAAATGTCATCTTTTTAAGAGGTCACAGAAGATGAGAGTGTCCTGACACACTCTCCAGAACAAAGATTATAGAAATATGTATACACAGACTAAAAGGCAAAGCAATTAGTATTTTGAGATGCTTGGCAAGTTTAGCACTGTTGTGCTAAATACCCTGGATTTATATTACGCCATTAAATTAAAATTCTTTGTTCTCTTTAGTGAAGAGAATTTTGAGGCATTTTCTAATTGTCATGATGAACTATCCATTTATGCAAGTAACATTTTATCTTGATCTGAAAATTCCGTTCTGTTTCATTCCATATTCTGAATGTGCTCTTTAGCAAGTCAAGATCTACCTCTTTGTAAGCAGGAGTCATTTTGATGCCTAGCACTTTTCATTATTTTACTTCTTAAAGCATTGAAACAAGAAAAAGCAGGATGATGATGGTGTTTCTGTTGGACATGCTTTGCTGTGTGTTATCTACAAACACACAACAGCATGGGAACAAGATGTTTGTAAACTAAGATGGTATATATGCCATGTTAGTTTCCTTTTTCCCGTTTTTGCGATCTACAATCCAAGTTTTAGGTTCTCCAATGCTACTGTGTGAGGATTAGCATGTAAAGTAGCTGTGGTACTCCTTTACTGTGGTTAGGTGCTTGATTGCGGTTATGGAGAGGCATTTTTTTTTACTTTTTTCTTACAACCGATTGACAAAACAGTGACATCCAGGCTGCACACATGGAATTACAAGGTCATAGAATATCTCAAGTTGGAAGGAACCCATAAAGATCTTTGGGCCCAACTCCTTGCTCCTTGTAGGCCTAATTAAACTAAACCATAACTATACAATCCTATCTGAAGGGTAAGGAGAAAACAGCAGTTCATATTCACATCAGCAAGGAGCCCTAGAAGCCCACTTAACTGCATGAAATCAAAGAATCAGAAACTGCTGAGTGTCAAACATGACTCCTCCTTCACCTTTGAAGAAGTTATTTGAAAGCCTGGTTTTGTTTGAGATAATACCTCTCTTTCCAAGGTGTTTTAAATATAAAATATGAAAATGGACATTTAACAAACTTGAAAAAGATGACAAAATCTTGCCACATTATGGATACCAATCAGATTATTAATGTCTCATGCAGAAATCAATTCTATAGAACATAACATGGTAACATAATACCAGCATTTCCCTTGGCTTTATGTAGCACACTGTTTCAGTATTAAATTATCAGTCTTTATTTTAAGCGCTGATTCTCTAGATTGCATTTGCAGAAATACTGGCAACACTGTAAAATCACTTTGTTGTTTATTTACAAAAAACCACAGTTGTTCAGAAGTGTATATATGGTCTAATGTACTATTTTGTAAGCTAGGGGCAACTTGATAAAGAATTATCTGCAGCCTGACAACCTGTAATCGCAGAAACTTTTGATGACTATATATCATCAGACTCCTTTCCAGCCCTCTCAGATAGTCAAATTCATTTTATCCTCACAGTATCATTGCAAACATTGGGAAATTATGAGATTTAGATATTAAACTACAGAAAAGATTTCAAATGAAGCAGCAAGACACTTTCAGTTTTCCTCTCTAGGAATCAACAACCTAGACTTAATGCCTGCCTATGCCTATTCCCTGCCTATATCTATTAGGATCAGACATATTATTCTCTCTCTAAGTGTTTAGAAGCACCTTCAAGTAGAGCTGAGCAAGGCAAGAAGCCGTGGGGAAAACATTCCACTTCTTCCTCATTTCCCCGTCTTCTCAGCTTCATGGTACCACAACTTAACTTCTATCTAACTGAAAAAAAATGCTGGAGAATTTATTTAGTAGAGAAGAGCCATGTCAGTGAGTTAGATGAACTTGGTGAAGAGGCAAGGCTGGTGTCAGAGGAGGAAAACCAAAATGTCCCTTTCAGTAACATCAATTGCATGTGCAGAAGACCTTCTCAAAATTTCAGTCCCAAGGTGGTTAGGCAGAGTCTGAGTGATTGTAGTATGTAACATGGGTTAAGCAACCCCAGGAGTAGGGACCAACACTGCAACTTCAACTCAGAAAAATTGAAAAGACAATTTCTTTGAAACAGCAAACAGATGCTTCACTCTAACAGAGCTGCTGTTGACTGTTCTGCTGTGCACCTCAGTAGTGCAACTCCTGATCAAACCATAATCAGTCTTCCTTTTTGAAATAAAAACTGTCTAAGAAAGACATTTTCCTCACAAGGGAATTTGATGCTCTCAGCTGAGAAGCTACAGAACAAAATTAAGACAATTTCTAATCCCATTTTAATATCTAAGTGGGATTTTTTGTGCAAAATACTATCCAACTAAGGTCTTCAAAATATTAATCCAAGGATACAAAAAACCCATATAAAATCAAAGAAACACTAATAAGTCTATTTTGCAAGTTTTATGTAGACATTCTCTTAGAAATGCTGACACAGTGTAGATATGTTGATATTTTAAAATCTACATAGTTACCTATGGAACTATCTAAGCTAAGATACTAAAGTCAAAGATAATTGTTTACTTCTGTATCGCTGGAAGAAAATAAGTTGCAACATGAAATCAGTTCAGTCTCTCCTAAAACTTCATGATTTATGTTATACAGATATCCAAATGTTGCGTGTCTACTTGCTATTGCTAATATAAAAAATAGCCTATTTCATGTTGACCATTCATTTTCAGTGAAAAAAAGTCATATTTGAATCCAGCTCTAATAAGGTAGTCCACTAAATGTAAACAGTACCTGAATACCTTTGCTTCCAAATAGCCTGGAGCTTAGATACAATATCATATAGGAAGAACTAGAAGTTACTGTGTTACCTAGACCTGTTTCCTTGCAGTTCTTTGACTGTAAGCTGTTAAAAGGTTAATGATGCAACAATTTCACAAAGAGGCTGTCTATTCTACTCTACCCAAGGATGTTCCCTGCTCTAATTGTGCTTTTCTTCAAATCTCTGTGTCAATTATTCTACGATGTCAAGGAGCGCCAAGAAAAACCCAAACTACCTTCATGTTACAGGGGAGAGAGAAAAAAAAAAGGTGCAGCAGGGTATGTTTGCTTACAAGTAGAAGAAATGGACTGCAGATGATAGAAAATAAAGAACAGAGATCAGTAGACAGCAGATCTACATTTTCACACACTTTTCTTCACACATATCCCAGATCTACCTACTGCCAATTCTGTTTGTTGCTGTAGCAGAAAGGTGTTTCAAACAGGTTAGGCATCTGCTCCAGGCTTCTTGGTTACCCAGGTTGCTTTTGAGTAGATGATCCCAGCCAAACAGCACATAAGTATGAGAAAGAAACAGTGTCACTGGCAACATGACAGCCTGAAGAAGATAGAGAGGAATCCAATGGAAAACAAGTGTGTTGGAAGTCAAGTCCAAGAACAAAGGATTCCTTAGAAAAAGAGAGGAGTTATTAAGAATGCTGATAGGGGTCCATCTTCTCCATTTGTCTCTGACATCAGTAAAAAACAGAGGTTATTTAGGGTATATCTCTACCTTTTTCCACTTCATATTCAATACAGACCATAGTCTGTGATTTTTTTTTAAATCCCTTTTGAACTTCTTGATGTTATGTGTCTCTACAGTCTACTGCCAGTTTTGTAGGAAAAAAGAAAAGTGCTTTGTTTTCTAAGTTTTAAATGCTTTTCTTCCTAGCTATTTCCTTCTAATTCAATTAGTGCCTCTTATTCCAAGACTTGACAAAAACAGTACTTGCTGTATGTGCCTTATCCATCATTTTCATGATTTTGTAAGCTTTGATTGCATTGCTCCTCATCCCTCTTCTCCAAAAGATGTTCTACCAGCTATTTCAGTCTTTCCTTACAGGGCATTTGCTCAGTCTTCTAAATTATAGTACAACCATATCAATGGAAAAAGAGCCAGAAATCAGGTAAAATACATCATCTCATGGTTTTAAAAATTCATAGTTTCATATTTCTTAGGAAGACAAAAAGGGAAAAGCTTCTGTTTAGGAGAGACAAAAGTGACTGTTTCAGAAAGTCTAGTTGTCTTAAATTTATTATTAGAGTGTCTGTATTTTCTTTTACTCTGAGTAATTACAGGAAAGATATTACCCATGTGGCTCAAGTCAACAATTATTCAGAGTTCTTAGATTTGTCCCGTTAATTACTTGGCCATTATAAACACCAACAATGTTTGCAATGTGTTTCCCTATTTCTTAAACAGCAGTTGTTAATAGAACCTAGGCCTCACTTTCTGAATGAATGGAGAATGTATATGTATGGTCAATGACTAACAATATTCCACAGACCTGGAATTATTACACTGTGCACAAGTACTGTATTTTTGGTTACTCTCCATTGACAACATTTGCCTTTTTTTATTCTGAGCTATAGTGCCTTTGTTATTTCTCTCACAAACTCTACTTTTAGCTTCCTTGACATGGTTTTAGTCCCTCAGTTATGGAGAAAGTGTAATTCAGCTGCACAACTGAAGCTTAGAAACAACAGAGGAAAATTAATTGTCTTTTTTGTAATGTTTAGCTGAAAATAAAGCACCTTGGGCAAGTTATTTTATTAAAATTTTAAATATTATTAGAAATTATTATATCACCCCACATAAATCACATCAGGTTTAAGTAGTTTAAAATCCACTGTAGTATTTTACTGAATAATTTCCAATCTAGCTTCAGTATGTTACACAATGATTTCATCTTCCCTGATTTCTATTAATTGTGAAAATCTCACCTGTCAGAAAAACTTCTTTTGTTGCATGTTTATAATCACTGACTACATTGAAACCTAACTCAAACTTGATTTTAGTGTTCAACCTTCCTCTACCGTATACTACTGTCAACAGCTATTATGCTCTGCTAAGCAGCAAACGTAAATTGATAGCCTTTTCAGGCAAAGCTTTCAGTTGGTCTACCTTTTATTTCCTATAAAATTCTTTTCATTCTGTTGAACTCACTCCTACTTATACAGCAGGAAAACCTAGCACTGTCATTCTGTCTCTGAAGAAAACATGCCAAGTTCCCAAGTCTGTTCTTGCGCCTTTACTTAAAAGGGACAGCTTGTCGTGAGCAGCTCATCATCTGAGACTTCAAATTGCAACATTCTTATAAGCCCTTCCCAAGTTCCTAGTAGAACAACCAATTTTATCCTTTTTTTAAAAAAAAAAAAAGTGCAGCTCCAGCCACAGGTAAAGGGCATCATGAATTCTTTCTTACTGACACCTTCACTTGTGGACAGGCAGTTTCCTAAAACTAGGTAATCAGTTTTCTGACAAAACCAGGCTTAAGCTTTTCTCTCTCACCCAAAGAAAAACACTGCCTAGACACTTCTGCTTGTGCACTCTTAGTCCTGTGTGGTGCAGAAGAAAAAACAGTCCGTTTCGTGGAAGCAGTTCCACATGTTCTGCAAATGCCTATAAATAAGTTACCACATTAGGAAGTTCTGAGCTTTTCTCCTTGATACATGTTTCTGTGGACTTTTATTCCAGCATTTACTTCCTCCTACTTTCTCCATTGTGTCCTATGAACACTTAAGTGTTCAAATTCAAGGTAGTTTATTAACTCTGATGTATGTATGTTACAAAGGAGCCCAAATTAAAGAGCAATTTACTTGCATAATACACATAAATTGCCATAACTTCACCATTAAAGAAAAACCTGAGCACCTGCCAAGAAAATGACCATGCTTGTTTACCCTTCAAATAGTCATCTGTTGAAATTGATATATGCCTTTGGACAATTAACAGTAGATTAAGGAACTGGATTTAATTGAGATGCATCTAAAGGAAATTAAAAAGGGCATTCAGACAGGTAATGAATTTAGTCCTTTTTCTCACCCTTCTTCTGTTTGTTTTTTTTTTTTTTTAAACTCTCTATGTTCCTGAATAATACAATGAAAAATATATTGGGGATGGCTAGTCATTGTGTTTGAAAATAAAGCTTATTTGTGAAAAATTATGTTTGCTTAAAATGTTCTTTTATTAAATTCTGAATAGGTTGGAATGAAAAGAACAAAACCCCCGACGGCCTATTTTCTCTTGATATTTGCAGAAAACTGGAAATGAGTTTTTACTTTTTATGCCTTGACTTTAAAAAAAAAAATTAAAAAGAAAACAGAAATTTAAAAAAATCTTGACAAATTACGAAAAAGAATAGAATTCTCCTGCTCAGACAACATGAAAGGTACCTTCTTGTGTCTCTGCCATTTATTATAATCACTTTAAGCAAAGCTGTGTCAGCTAGGAGAAATAAATAGTTTAAACCACACCAACAGAGCTTGAGATCTGACAAGCCATTCTTCAGCTGAACATTTGGCAACAATAGTCATTATCTTGTCTCATTGACAATGTTATTGTTCTCTCTTTAGACATGTTGTATTGCTATATTCCTCGGTTTTTCACTCTCACTTGGCTTTTCTATTCTACTTTAAAAAAAAAAAACGGGGGAAGAAGAAAAGAAAAATTAAGTTGATTTAAGGCAGCTAGAATAGGTGTACCCAGAGTCCACTACTATCCAGAAGTGGATCTGATTTTGGTTTTTTTCATTCTGTCTTCTTTTCCACACTCCAGCTAATTCCCCTCCTCTTTTGATTCTTTTTATTATTTTGAGTATTCACATGTAATTTAATGCAAAAGGAATAGCTGCTAAAAATTATAAAAACAATGACAAAACCCCCCATACACACACACACAAAAAAGAAAAACAATAACCCCAACCAAATAAACACAAAAAAACCCCCCACAACTAAACCCCACACTAACAGCTGTCATTCTTACAGCAGCTTTTCCTTCTATGTACTTGTACAGAAAAAAAAATTAAAAATTCTCCTTAGAAAAATGTAGGTGTCTTTGAGTTTAAGATCATCCAGTACTGACACTTTATGTCAGCCAAGTCCCACACTGATCGCCTTGTGTAGCAGTTGGAGCCGCTGCAAGGAATTAGTTAAAAATCCTGGAATGATCTTTCCCTTTCCTATCTGAACGGACGAGCCAATGTGCCACCGTAACGTTGACGCCTTTTTTCACTAGAGGGAGCCAAAATCCCTAAATACGTAGTTTTAAGTATTGATATTTCCAAGTTTTCAGTCTAGTCCTATGTTAGCAGTTATTGTGGTAAAGATAAATGTGCAACTGCAGGAATATTAGTTTTATTATTAATAACACTAATATATTATTGCAGGATTTAAAAAAAGGACATTAAAAAGATACTGGCTTATTCCTGCTAGTACAAGTTCACAGGAATTTTGGCAACTAAACATAAAGTCTTGGATATAACAACAAGTTATTCTTTTGTATCTTAGCACTAGTGAAGAAGTTATTTTACATTTAATCATCTCATGTACTAATTCATGCTCAGAACAGGGCTGTCTCAGCATCTCTGTTTTCAGTGACAGAAAACAATTTACAACACATGACAACTTTAGAGTGCATTGCTAATACTTGTTATTGGACAGGTATATTTGAGACTCAATTTTGCCAAGGCAAAGCACGGATAGGGATTATATGGAAGTATGAGGGACATTACAGCAAATAGCCAGAGTAAGTCTTTCATCATTCAACTTTAGCAGTCCTTCTCACAGAAAGATTTTGTATGAGGCCTCAGAGCTGACGAGGAGTTTGAGAACAGGATCAGCCATGGTGCAATGTTAGTGCAGCCTGGACGCATGAGATGTACATTTTGCAGTAACCCAAAGGCAGCATTTGCTAAGCCATCATACAGGAAACTACACAGCCAAGCCTGGCTTAACCATGTACAAAAGATTACAGCTGGAGAACATAGTGTTAATTTCAAGTGTAACACGGAGAATGCTCAAATGGGCCTTTAGGATGAATAACTTATCTCCTCCAGCATTTTGATTGTGTGAAAAAGCTTTTTTTCATATGTTATCTACGATCATTCCAGTGTTGTTGTAATACTAAATTGGATTTCTATCTGGCAAAAGACTTCATACAGAGAATAAAAGAACTGGATTTGGGGACTTAGGAGTTTGGAAGTTTTTTTCAGTTTTTTCTTTTCTTCTTTTCCTTTTTTCCCCCCTTAATACCTTCTGAATATTAAGGCCTTTGGGTTACTGAAAATAAAATTTATTTTTTCTTAGCTATAAATCTTCTATGTCCCTCTAAAAAATTTTATACCAAGACAGTTTAGTTTTCATTTGTTATCCAGATTGCTCTTCTCTTTGGTTTTATAGTTGGCTGTTTATGATAATTTATCTAGGACTAACAACCGCTCACATCAACCCTAATGCATACACCACCTTGCACTGCTGTTTCTTTAGGTTATTTTCTATATGAAAGGGACATAAGAAGCAAAATGCTGTTGTTGTTGGAACTAGGCCCCTTCCAACCCAAACCATTCTAGGATTCTATGAATCTATGACATTAGAAAATTAAAAAAGAAGAAGAAGAAGAAAAAAAAAGAAGTTAGTCTTGAAAGTAACAAGTCCTTGGGTTCTAATGAAAGAAATTATCAAGCTATCTTCTGGGGGAATTGTTAATGCTCCCATCAAAATACCTCCTAGTGTTCCTTACTAGAGTGGGTTTTTTGTTAGTCAATTTCAATTTACTTACCTAAACAAGTTTTACCTTTCATCCAATCTCATTGTCCTGGAAGGGAAAAATGTGCAAGAGAGTAGGAAAGTAATTACTCTTTATCAGGGAAAGTAACTCTCATAGATTTGCTAGTGTAGCAGAAAGACAGTAAAGTCATAACTAAGTTAATTTAAAATATGTTAGACAGAGTTCTTCAAAAGCTGAAAGCAGACTATGATATCTACATTGCACTGCATTTGTGCTTTGCAAGCACTTGCAAAGTTTGCTAAGATTTTAGGTTGGTTTCATGAAATAATGTAAACAATTTGGATGTAAAAATGAAAATTCCCTACAGATGATTGGAATTAGGGGCAGGTAACACTTGTTTAAAGTACTTTAAAACATCACTCAAGTCTAATCTTAGCACAAACAAAACCAAAAGATAAATACATAACATTGGCTTTAGTATCTAGAATCCCATCAATTTTCAGACCTGGACAGTGTCAGATTGTTAATCCACATTCAGTGTCTGCATATTAACTACCAGTGCAACTTCAGCTCCCTGAACTTAATGACTCATGACACTCATTCCAGCCTTTCCACTGCATTAGTGATGCTAAAGAGCACTTTCTAGTCGTTTCTGTTGATGACAGCTTCCTTGTCCAGAACACCTCTCCAAGGCACAACAGCAGAAGCCTTGTCTCCCCCACCACTCACTTCTGCAATGCCCAAGTCTTCAGTGCAAACACAATGCAGCTGGGGATGCTTTTTAAGGAAGCTCTCTCAGTGAACCCTACAGGAACGGTAACCTACTTTGCATAACAGAACTGTGCTTGAAAGCACTTTTGAGATCTAATAAAGCTCTCTACGTACAGAAAAGAGGAAGTAGCAACTAAGCAGTGAAGACTGTCTAATAATAAGTTGCACCGTAGTAACAGAGTTATGCATTAGAGTCTGAAAACATCATTTGGGAGTAAATGTAACTTGCACTGTCTCTGGCTGGGATAGATTTAAATTTCTTTATAGCTGCCTGTATGATGCTGTACTGTACATTTGTGACCAAAGCAGTGTTGATAACACACCGGTGTTTTGGTTGCTGAACAGGGCTTGCACAGTCAAGGCCTCTCTGACTCTCTCTCTGAGTAAGCCAGGGGTGAGCAAGAGTCTGGGAGGAGATGCAACCAGAACAGATGACCCAAACTGACCAACTGCAAACTCCACGTGCCATGTAATGACATGCTCAGCAGTCAAAACTGGATGTGCAGTGTTTCCAAAGTAGCCAATCCTCGGATACAAGCTAGGCATTTATGTGCTGGCTGGAGATGGCAAGTCATTGCCATAGCATCACTTGCTGGATTTTTCCTCTCTTGTTCATTACTAGACTATCCTTATCTCAATCCATAACTTCTTCTTTATCCAAAAAGCAAGAAGCACCTCTTTAATTCAGTCCATGGATTATCTTGAAAAGTTTCCATACCAGTGGATGGGAATGTGGGGGTTGGGACAGAAGATGTATTTACTTTTTACGTCAAAGTAGTATGCAGCCTCTTCGCATCTCCTCGAAAGAAATAAATTAATTATACAGAAAATATTTTTTTCCCATTTTTTATTCTACTAAAGAAAAAAGTGTTGATTAACAAATTCAGTATGGTTAAGTCCAGCAGCAATTTTATAAGGCTTTATACTTCAGTTACAGTAGCAAAGAAGAATTTTAAGTTAAACTTTCGACTAAAATTTGGTTTATTTTAGAGATTTTAGGGAATACCCTTGCTCTAAGATTTTCCCATGAGCTACCAGTATTGGGTGCTATGTTTTGCCATAAATAAGGCCTTTCACTATCACTGTTTTTAACTTTATAATGCAAAAAACCCACTAGTGATATATCTTAGATTCTAGAAGAATGATTGATGACTGCTTCACAGTTTAATGTCTAGGTTCCCACACAAGGAAAACACATGTGCAAATTCCACTTCTGAATCAGAGACCAAAGAATCAAACTGATATTTTAAATGTCAGTTGAGGACCCAACAATGGATTTACTAACTTTTCTGATTACTCTTACTTCTCCCTTCCTTAAACATTTTTTGCCCCTCAGGCAGCTGATTCCCAAGATTACATTCTTACGAAAGGAAAAAACTACATCTTCTTCTGTATCATTTTGGTGAAGATATGCTATGTAAATATATAGGAGAACCAGAATTGATATAGTCATTTGTAAGCAAAATTCCACAATGCTTCTTTCTTCATGATACCATTACTTCAGAATCCTAGATCCTTTAAAGATGTGAAAGAATTAGTGTGTATTGAAGGAAGCAACATGTGTCTGTATAATCCAGGCTTCTCTACCAAAGGTAGAGACAGATATACTGTCACTCTCATTTACGAGTTGTACATGGGCCCCTAAGCCTTTTTTTGAAGTGCTGATTTTCAGAAAAGTTTTAAAAAGACAAACAAAAAACCACACACACACACACACACACACACACCCAGTACTGCAATAGCAAATATTTCTTACCTAGTTGAGCAATGAGTTTAAGACATAGTTCTTTCTTTATACACAACCATTTAGGACAAGCTCATTCAACTCCTTGGTTTGCTTTATACAAACCAGTATCTTTATTTTTCAACAGGAGAATTCATGTTTTGGAATCGTGAGCCCCAAGCAACTCATGACTGTGATATACTTAGTTAAAAAAAAAAAAAAAAGAAAGTTTTGAAATAGACAATATTTTAAAAATCCATGTAAGACACCCTTAATCACATGATTTTGAAGGTTTCTCATCAAACATAATCCGTCACTATTCCTGTATCCAGGAAAACTTTCCCTAATTGCCAGATCTGTCTCACACAGCTGTGTGATCTCAAGCAATTCACAGTCACTTTCATATTTATCTTCTCACTCATAAATGCAACTCTGGAATTTTTTCATAGCAACAGAGTGCACCAAAGCAAGGCACATACATATATTCTCTTTATGTCTTGGAGCACTCTGTCTTTCTCACTAGTCTTTACATTTCTCTTGTTTTTGGAGCTCAGGAATAAAATGTAGTAATACACAGCATAAGTAAATAGCTTTCTCCCTTTGACTATGCATGTACTTCCTTAATGTCAGCATATATTTTAAATGATTTATCAAACTGCTTGGTAAACCATATGAAATCAAAATAAATTCATTCCTATTCTACAATACCATGATATTTAATGTTCTGAAAATGTTTTCCTGTATGGTATTCACTGCAAAGTCAAACTTAAAATTACTATTAGACTTACATTTCCTGGACTTTTAAAATAGAAATTGCCATTTTATCCTGATCTAAAACTTCCTTTTTCTTTTCTTCAGCTAAAACTCAGTACCTAGTCTATTCCAAATTCAATAATTGATTTTACTTTTTTCTTTAAATTTTGACATTGAAGAGGAGAGAGGGGAGAGCAGAGTATATGTATTTTATTTATTTGTATTTAATTATTTTAATATAATTATTTATTATATCTGTCTTTACAGAAAGATGTGATGGAGTTCTGGTGTATGAAAGAATCTTCAATCAACAACAACAAAAAAATTAAAGCAGCATTTTGTGTGACCAGTTGAATTGAGGTGTGTCATTTAATGTGAACACTTTTATTATATTTGCAATAATAGTTAGAATCATCAGGATCCCATACACTGATCAGGAGGACTAACCAATAGAGCACTAAAGATTTATTTAAATAAAGATGCCTGGCACGGTTCTCTAATTTGGTCATATTATTTTATTCCTCATGTCTTCAATGAAAAAAAACACAACAGTTACATCAATAGTAAAGTTTTTGGGTTTGAGATTTTCTTCCTTTTAACGGATATTCCAAAAAAAGTACATGTATTTTTGCAGTTGTATTTCTATATTAATTTCCAACTAAAAGATTGGATTAAGACGGTCCATATATACTTGACTGGGCACTTTTTGAATTTTAAGTTGTCCGTTTCTTTAAATGACTATGGGCTTCTTAAAGACAGTCATACATTGAAATGATATGACACTGCTGCTTTACCCAGTATGCAGAGGAATGTTTGGTATCCATATCACTGGATGTCCTCAATTTAGAAACATGGAATGGCCAAATGTGCTCCTGCCATGAACATGAAAGTATAAATTCACTGTGATGCTTTTCTTTAGCAAACAATATTATTGCATCTTCCTGTTTCATAATAATTTACTAAGTTTGATGAAATCTCACTGAGTTATACCAGCACTTTCACTTCCACTCTGCACCTAAGAGTCACACTGCAGAAAGTTAGAGAAGATGTCCTGTAATTCTGCATGCATAGTTTGAAAAGTCTGGGATCTGATCTGCCACTATACCAATACACAAGTTTACTTATGTTGCTGTCTTGAGTATAAGCCTAAATGCAAGCACGTGTCCAACCTTACGGACATTGAGACGTATAAAACAATACATGGTTTCTCAGCTCCTTACAGGATCCCTCTAGGGTGATTGACTTAAATTTCAAACACTGAGTCTTTTTCAGGTTTGAAACAGGTTGAACAGTTTCACCAGTTCCCTCCAGATCTTGTATGTCTTGAAGAAGGACAAGAAGTTCAGTTAGCTGTGGAGGGGCCAGCTGTTCCCAGCCTCCTGTGACAGAAAGGCAGGCAAGGCACAGCTTGTGTTCTCCGTCAGCTCTATACCTCCTGCTTTCTGCTGCTACAAGGCTTTTTGTATTTTACACATATATATGCAAAGATATAAGAACACAATTTCCTGCAATGCAATACAGTGCTCTTATTTCCAGTCATCAGATCCCTCAGCCTTGCCACACAGCTAGCAATTTACTAGGACTTCCTCAGGAAACGGAGAAGCATGTCAGCAAATGACTTTGTCAGAGCCATCAAAAGGAAAATTGCTAAATCTCTTTTGCATAACTTGGTGCATGCATAATTCATGGCCCTTCATGGGACAAAGATGAGTCCTGAGTTGTGTCTCCCAAGCTGTGCTGAAAAGGACTATTCAGTCTCAGCACAAATACTACACACTCCCTGTAAGGCTCAGAAATGCCACTGTTACCTGGATGTATATCCAGCTACTGTCAGCCATCAGAAAAACCTTCTTATTCTCAGTATTATGGAGCACAGTTCTCAAGGAGACTGAGCAGCTCAGTGAGGGTACAATATGAAAGTTTTTGTAGATAGTGGAGCCCTTGTTACTGTGAAACTGACCTGGTATCTTATTGCGTTGGGTCTACAAGGCAACATTTTGGTTGCTGGGGTGAACTGCAAGGACAACCTCTGTGAGGAGGGCTGCCCCAAGTGGTTCAGTCAGCTCCAATGGACACACTGAGCCCTGCAGCCAAAGTGGTGGCACCTCTTGGACAATTTATTTAAGAAATGGTAAAAAATGCTGCACAACAGTTGGGAGAGAGAAGTGAGAAAAATGTGAAACAGCTCTGCAGACACAAAGTTCAGTGAAAGAGGGTATGAGGTGCTCCAGACATGGAGCAGTGATTCCCCTGAAGCCCATGCTGGAGCAGGTTTATCTTGAAGGAACTGTGGCCCATGGACAACCTATGTTAGAGCAGTTTGCAAAGGACTGTATCCCAAGGGAAGGAGCCACATGGGAGTACAGGAAGAGCGTGAGAATGAAAACGTGGCAGAGAGGAGCTGTTACAGATTGATCTCAGCTTTCATTTCCCATACCCCTGCACCACTCAGGAAGAGGAGGTAGAGGAGTCAGGATTGAAGGAGTGAAGTTGAGCCTGAGAAAAAGGAAGAGGGTGAACAGAAGGCAGTATCAATATTTTGTCTTTGTTTCTCCCCATTCAACTCTATTTTAATTAGTTTTTCCCAACGCTAGTCTGTTCATCCTGTGTACTTAGTAAGTGTTCTCTCTATCTTGACTCATGATTTCTCCCCATCCTGTTGATGTTAAGGAGGGAGAAAACAGTTCAGTGGGTATCTAGCAGGCAGTCAAGGCCAACGCACCATATGCAGTGGAAATTTGTCCCTACAAAGAAACAGAACAGTCTGATAAAAGGATCCAGTTTCATTGACAGACAAGTTATAAGGACAAAAATAACTTGTTCACTTAAAATCACAGATTGTAGCAGAAAGAAACAAACAAAAAAGAAAATTGTAAAATTCACATTACAATTTCTCCTCACTCATATCACCTTCTAAGCAAGCTTATGAGCCTCTATGAGCCAAGTATTCTCTACAGTTCACACTTAGCATGAACTCACAGAACTTTATCTTTTCTGCTCGTGCCCTCACATACAGCTTAATATTTTCTAGCACATGATGTAAATCGTCTCTTCCTATTTCCTTGCCTTGTAAGACTGGGCAGTGGAGTCTTAAATGATAGTCTGACAGCAGAAATATCTCTCCTACGTTTCTTTGAGTTTCAGGGTTGACTTAGCTCTCTTTTACTTCAGTTAACAGATTCCTGTCTCTAAGTGTTTCTTTCTACTATAGTGAGTGCTCAGCTCTACAGTCACTAACTTCTAATCTTTTGGTAGAAGAATTAATATCACTAATTTCAGGCAGAACATTTATCTCATCTTGTTGGTAAAACCTGAAGACAGGGATCTATATTTTAATACATGAATGAACTATCTCAGATAAGGCCTCAAAAATTTGAGAAGGTCCCATTGCCATTCTTTTATCTACATTAGGAGTAAATGGACTACATAACTAGTGTCCTGAAAAAAGACACAGAAACACAGACAGTTCTGTCTTTAGTGTCTTGCTGTAAAATTTCTGCAGTTAACAGTTTGTAGCCTTTTTCTCCTGCTGCTATTGTATCATTTTAATTCTCATTTATTGTGCCTTGCAGGAGTATTTTGAGGATTACATTCTTAGTGACAGTACAAATGCTTGAAAGGAATGAATATATTTTGCATTTTCACAACTCTTCTCAGCTTCAAAATCTCTGCTTTCCACCACTCCCTACATCAAACAGCCACTGTTTTACCCAGCAGTATAGTGCAGGCCTTCTCAGTAGACTTCCCTATGGTTTGTATGTTATATGGTTAAGTACAGAAGGATGACTCCTCTTTCAGACAGAACTCCTGTTTATTCTCCATTTAGTAACTGGAATAAACAGTTCACATATGATTCCTTCAATTTCTTTGGTCTGTTTTTCCCATCAGCAGTAGGGTGAAGGAACAAACCTTAGCTTTGAGCTGACTTCTGCACACTCCTAGCTGTTTTTCTCGGACCTAGACTATAGTAGCTCAAACACTGAAAACACTCAGTTACTTTTTATAAACTTATTTACACCTAAAAGTACTGAAGTACTAAAAGACTAATCATTGGTATAACCTACCATTATACTACTATAACTAAGAAGGAAAAAGCAGTCATATACAACTTGGACCAAGTGTAACACAGTACATGATTTCATTTGCTCTAGTGAGAGAATTGCATTACTCCAGTACACGAGGCACAATGTTTAAGGTTTTGACCATGTATAATTATTATGTTAGAGTAAAATATATTAGTTTACTAAAATTGACACCTAAGACTGGCATTCCTGCAGCAGAGAGGAAGCTCCAAACATCTGCATTGTAAACGCTTGTAGTATAAGTTATGTCAGGTTGGAATACGAGTAGGGGAAGCTTGTGACTGAAATAGCTGTGCAAACAACAATTCCAGATGTAAATACAGTGTTATATACAGTAGCATATAGCTAAGTTCACCTTATGCTTCTTAACTTCCAGTGAATTACAAAATCTAAGGCTACAGTGACATGTTACCAATAATAGGCATTTTATGCATAGGGCCACGTGACAGCGCTTATCAAATGAAAAATTGGTTCGAAGTAATACATGGTGACAGAAGAGGGCCTGCAGCACAGAAAACACCTTATGGAAGGAGCTCATTAAGCAAAGGTGCATATTTCATGACAGCTGCCCAGTACAATGCCTTTTGCTGTTGCACTCCACCTGCCATGTGGATCTGGCCAATGCCATACAAACCAGTCCAGCTGGCCAACCAGCTGAATTTTGGAAGACGGATGAGGAACGAGACCACTAGAAGCACATGATACACCAGCAAGCAAACAAGGGAAGAAAGAAAGGTGCCAGTTGAACAAGACTTGTATGATAATACTGTTGCAAACCCTGAAAAAAGGCAATCTGCCCTAGAAATGGTATAACAGCTCTCTAAAACAGAATTCTGATGTCTTAAGTCTACATGTAGGAGCTGACATATTTTGATTGTTGAAGGGATGTTTTAGGTAACTTTAAACATAGATTTTTAGGAGTATTTCGTAAGGTGACATTAGAGAGTATCTTTAAAACACTGGTTACTTTCTTTGCCAAACATTACTGACACTCTTCTACTAGAGCTTCCTAATGAAAAACACTCATGTGGTTGAATTGACTTTATTTACTTTTTCATTCACTATCTTGTTCTGCAGTAACTTTTGAAATCAGCTCGCAAGTTCAATCTATCAAAAGTGTTAGGATTTTGAAAGTACAAGTGTGTGGTTATAAATTAAGGTCTAAATGAAAGAGTTACTATGACCGTTCTGACTTGAAATAAAAAGGCTATAAAAATAGTATGATAACAAGAAAACAGACACATTTAAAACTAGCATCTGACAATGCTAGTCTTTATACAAAGACTACTCGTGGCCTGAAGAATCATTACTGTAAGACTCTTTTTTAACTCTAAACACTATAATCAAAATTTTTATGCACAAACATTTAAGTGGTTACGGTGATTAAGTAAGTCTCTAGTAAATAACTTCCGTCTCCTGCTCCAGAACATAGTCTAAAGCAGCTTACTGTAAAAAAATAGTCACAGGTTTGTCTTTACATTGAAAATACCAAGGGTTATCACCTAAGCAGCAGAAAAAAAAGTTTGCTTCAAACTCAGTTTACACTTTTGTTAGCTAAACATTGAGAAGAAAACATTAATAGATACTATGCATATAAAGCAGGCAAAGTCTCCAAAAAGCCCAGAATCTGCTTTTTGGAGAATTAATGCCTCCAACAAATCAATAGTAATTTAGACAGACCTTACAAAACAGTAGTTTAAAGAAAACTGTGAAAGTTTCTTAGTTGTCCTGACAGATGCTAACTTTAAAGTCTCACTATAACCATTTAAATGCCACTGTTTAAACTATTTCTCTGATCTTCTCAGCAAAATATTCAGCCAATGCTGCATTGATCCAATGTTTCTGTTGAAATGTTCTAATCACGTACAGATACTCTATTCAGACAAGGCAGCAATCTGTTCAAACTTTACCTGATAATACTATAGATCAGGTGTAAGTAAAGCCTTGAATCATGCTTGTCCAGTTACTAGTTTGTTGTTCACTTTAATCAAACTCATACAGTTAAGAAATTTTATGTATACATATACCAGTTGAAGCCGGGCTTTTTAAACTTGAAAATCATTTAATTGAAGATGATGTACTGACATATTTTTAAAGGAATTGCACAAATAATTTAAGAAATTTATAATTAAATTATAAAAAAAACCATAGTTAGTTGGTCAAACTTAGCCAATTTATTTAAACTAGTCACCAGTTAATTTTTTTCTTCTATAATTTCAGTTTCTATGCACTGCATTTAACAAACCTACCTGCATTTTAAATATTAAGTATTAATGAAATTTAATTCTAACAAGACTTTGTATCTTACACAAAATTCTTTTGACATAACTACTTCTGATGAGCTGTATGTGTAAACAAGACCTAAGCAAGTACCAGATTTAACCCAAACTCATTTCTAACAAGGTTAGTCTGAAAATGGCCCACAGGCTAAACTGACAAAAAGTTTAGACTAGCTTTTTCTCCTAGAACTGAATCCATTTATTTTTCTTTTAGCTAATTCTATAAAATAAGTTATTTTTTGTTACCTTTGTTTTCTTCTCAATCTCCATAATCTTTAACACTGTTCAGCTTGCTGGGTGGTGAGGCCCCAGTGAGGAAGGGATTCTGAGCATGGTAAAAAAAAACAACAGAGAGCTAGCAGAGGTGAAGAAGTCAAGAAAGATGTAGTATTTAAGTCATAGGATAATGGCTTACATAAACTGTTTTTTTTTTTTTAGTAGAAGAGAGAATGTAAAATAAAATAGAATAACTGTAGGGGTAAAAAATTAATGAAAAGAAGCAAACTAGGCTATGCCTGCTGCATATAATGTCTGCTGAAGAGAAGGAAAATATTTGTTAGTGTATTATATCTCGAGTTGTTGTATTTGAGCTCTCTGGGACATGTTTTAGAACTAACTGAAGGGCAGAAGGACAAAATCAAAGTATGGTAAGGGAGTTGTTCAGAAAGAAGAAAAAGCAAAAAACCAGTACATAACTTCTTGTGTAGTTAAAACTTAAGGATATTTCTTGTATCCATCTTGCCTCAGTAAAGATTGCTAGATCCAGTATTTAAAGCTTCCAAACTTTATAATGGAGAAAGTTTCTTTGTCCAGAAGAACTTCTAAATGCTACGAACAGAACTTTTCTTAACACAAAGACTTTTCTTAAATATACTGTGTTTGCTTATAAATATAAATGCTATGATAAACATGAACGACTACCACTATTAAAAAGATACGTTAAGGTAAGTAGCCTGAACACATAGACATTGAAATGGATTATGCTAATTGCAAAACAGTGCACCTGTCTTGGACAGTGTATTGATTGACTTGTCTACAAGCAAAAATCCAACTCATGAACAGCTATGGAGTGAGGTATGGGGTAAATCAGTGACACCTTGGGTACAATAAATATTCTTGCCCACATCCTGGTGAGGTACAGAAACTTGTAATACGGTTTCAGAAGAAGACAGCTTATTCCCATGGGTGGTAGCTTTCTGTAATAACAAAAAGCTTTGTCCCTCTGTCCTTAAAATGTTGTGTGTCACATTTCTCTCTTGATGCAGACTGAAGGCTGTGTTTAATAGAAGTCAGTATTACTTATGTAATAAGGTGTAAAATGCTGCTAAGATAGGAATATCATCCATCTGGGAAAGAAAGAATTGGTTAAAGATGCGATATGAAGAAGCTCTGATGTGAAAGAAAAGCCCTTCTCTCACACAGATGTGGAGAAAGATCTCCAGATACTGTTGTGACAATTTTTAACCACTGTAAATAACAACTGCTGCATGTGCAACTATGCCGTGACCCAGTTCAGAAAGTTAAGGGACCAGAAAGCAATTGGTTTTGAGTGGGGCTAGTTTTTGGCTCATATGGCAGATAAGGATGGAATCACAGCAGTTCTAACACCAGTTATTTAAACCACTGTGAAACCATACCTTCAAAAGGGATTTCCAAGCCAGCTGAGAAACTCTACCAAAGGAGTCTAGCTGAAGGAAACCAAAGAATCCAGGAGTAAAATATAACTAAACATGTAGATGTGCTGGTTTTGGCTGGGATAAAATTAATCTTCTTCACTGTAGCTAGAATGGGGCTATGTTTTGGATTTGTGCTGCAGTGATGATAACACAAGCATGTTTTAGTTACTGCTGAGCAGGGCTTACACAGAGTCAAGGCTTTTTCTGCTCCTCACCCTGCACCATCAGTCAGCAGACTGGAGGTGCACAAGGAGTTGAAAGAAGACACAGCCTGGACAGCTGACCCCAACTGACCACAGGGATATTCCAGACTACACAGCATCATGCTCAGTACATAAAGCTGGAGGGAGGAGGATGGGGAGACACTTGGAGTGATGGTATTTGTCTTCCCAAATCACCATTACATGTGATGGGGCCCTGCTCTCCTGGGAATGGCTGAACACCTGCCTGCCCATGGGCAGGGGTTAGGTAAATTATTTTGTTATTAATTACCTTAATTTAAAACAGTTACTTTCATTTTGAGACTCTTGAATTTATACTTCAGTCCATTGCTCTTGCAGAGCTTGTCTATCACAAAATATTCTCGTTCAAGTTGATTTGGGCAAACTTAAGTTCTTCAGTAAGAAACATAGTGTAATTATATCATTCTTGTAAATTTTGAAGCAGTTTTCTTGTCTGACCAATTCCTAATGCAATTTTTTTAACTCTACAGGTATATTTTTTTTCTCTGCCATCCCCCACTGAGATTTTGTGGTAATTTCCTACGTAGTACTTGAGAGCTGGGCTCGTGTGTATGCCTCATCTGGCCTCTGCAGTGCCTCAGTGCATGACAGCCAACTCCACACTGGGCCAGGTGGGCTGAAGGCTCCTTGGTAGGCTCCAGGAAACTCCAGCAACTCAGTTGAAGGGTAGTGGGTACATCAGCTGTCCACACTCCACTGAGCACTGTCACCCTGGAAGGGCAGCCATGAGGTAAGCTATAGGCCCCAGAGGTCTCCAGCTGACAGCCTGTGGCTCTGATGTTGGGTCCTGGTCAACACAACTCTTCAAGCTTGAACTGATTTGATAGCTGCTGTGACCACCTTCCTCTCGTATACCCACACGGTGACTGGCTTCCTTCAAGCTTCCCTTCGTTGATGAGCAGTGTTTTCCTGGTGATCTGACTCCTTGCACCCTTGCAGGTGTTCAAAGGTCTGGTGCCAGACGTCAGGCAGTAATGTCCCCATAATCCTCTTGCAGCGACAGAGCCTTATGACCGGGTGTGCCTGCGCCTGGCAGAGGGCAGGTAAGTTGCTTCCTCTTCCCAGCGCGGTGTTGTTTACAGCACGCCCTCATTCAGCTGCTACTTTCCTTTGCCGCCCTGGGAGCTTTTGGGCACGCAACTTAAACGGCTTTTTTTGTGTGTGTGTTTTTTGGGGTTTTGGTTTGTTTTTTTTTTTTCTGATAACTACCGGGAGTCTCGTTAAACTAACGCTGACCACTTTGCAAGGCATGGGCGTAGGTCCCGGCGTATCTCCTTGGACTCAAGGAGGAAGGCCAGCCCCCATCCAGGGTACAGTGCAAGCCCCGACACCACTTTTGACAGCGTCGCTGGACTGAGAAACGCGGCCGCGTTTGTCGCCGGGCTGTGATTTCACACCGACAAACCCCAAACAACCTCCCGCGCCGCGCAGCGCGGAACCGCGCCGGGCGGCGCTCGGGCCATGGCGCCCCTTGGGCCGCGCCCTGCGCCCGCACACCGCCATGGGAGCCCCTTCCCCGCGCCAGGCTGGGAGGCAGTGAGGGAGGGACGGCAGGATGGCGGGCGGGCGCTGCCGCCGAGCCCCGCTAGCTCCCCGAGCGCCCGGCCGGGGCCCACCTCCGCCGCGCTGTGCGAGGCCCCGCGGTGCGGCCCGCCACCCCCGGCCGAGGCTCCTCCTCCCGCTGCCGGTCGGTCCCAGGGCGCAGGGCTGACATCACGCCCGGGGTTTCCATCCGACCGCGGGAGGGGGAGGCTGCGCGGAGCGGCGGCGTGATGGCGGCGGTCGGCAGCACTTAAGAGGAGGCGGCGGCGGCGGAGCAGAGAGGCGCCCACCCCGGTTCTCCCTGCGCCCCTCCCAGCGCGACCCGGGCCCCATTGTTCGAGCGGCAAAGCGAGCGAGCCCGCGGCGCAGGCAGCGCGGAGCCGGCGAGAGGAGCGGCGGCCACCCAGGCCCCGCCGCGGCCACGGGAGCCGCCCGCGACACGGGGCTGCGTACGAGCTCCCCGCGGGGCGCAGAGCGACCTCGGGCCGGGGGCTCCCCGGGGAGGGTCGGGCCGGCCGGGCCCCGCGCACCGCAGGTAGGCAGAGGCCGCCATGGCTCCTCCGCTGCCTCCGCCGGCCGGGAGCCGTGCAGCTGCCGGGGATGGGAGCGGGCGGGGGGGCGGTGCGGAGGAGATGCGGCCCGAGGCGCGCTGCCGGCCGCGGAGGGGTGGATGCCCGGCGCCGGGCCGGGTCCTTGGGCCCGCTCGCTGTTGTCCGCTGAGGGAGGGAGGGAGGGATCCGCTGGGACCGAGACGGGCAGTGGGGTCGAGCTGCTCCCGCTGGCTCCTGCGGGGGGAGCCAGTGCGGAGCCGCCCGGGCGGCCGGAGAGCGGCCGCGGCTCCGCTCCGGCCGTGGGGGGGCCGGGGGAGGCAATCGTGGAGGGCGGCGGCGGCGGCCTTGGAGGCGCTGCCAGGGAGCGGCGGCCGCGCAGGCCGCGCCGAGAGTGGGGCAGGCGGACGGCCCTGCCCGCACTCCCTGCGGACGAACGGCTAGGGATCGGGATCAGCGGGGAGCGGGCGGCGGGGAGAAAGTTTGTCGCCGCCCGCGGTGTTCCCCGGGGCGCTGCGGGCGCGGCGCTGTCCGCGCGGGAGCGGCCAGGTCGCCGCCGTCGCCTCCGCGGGATCCCTGAGCGCGCTGCGCGGCCCCGCCGGGGCTCGGAGCTCCTTCTAGTCGCTCTGCCCTCGCTCATCGCCATTGTTCACAGGCCGGAGCGGCCCGAGCGCAGGGCAGTGCCCGCCCCTCAGCGAGGGTTCCCCCTTCACCGCCGAGGTTGGGGCTGTGGCGTGTTCGAGGGGAGCACCCCGGGGCAGGCAGACCCTAATCGCCTTCACACCGTTGATTGCGAGGGCGCAACTCTTGATCTGATTATCAGTGAGTTTATACTTGCGGCCCATTTCCCGTGAGCCCAAACTTTCTCTGGGTTCACCGGATACTGACTGCAGCGATCTGACTTAATATACGCATGTATGTGGAATAATTATCATTCCATCTGTGAGATCTTGCTGGTGTGATTTAGTGGGGACTCTTGTGTGGGGACTCTCTTTAGTGGGGACAGTCTTAATTTTCCTGCTGCTGCCCACAGGTGTATGTAAGCATTATGTATGTACCTGGAAATGCCTCCACTGTGTTTTATGTATGAAATACATTTTACTAAGCAAACCTTAGCTGAACCTTAATATTTATGGGTTTTTACCTACGTGTACAAGTAGGCATTTTTTTCTTTAAAATTTAGATTTACTTTGTTCTGAAGTCAATACTATGGCAAAAGTTAAGACATGAGGTATAGTACAAATATGCAGTAAACTGTTCTTCTCACCCTGCAAAAGCTAAAGAAAATGTAATTTCCATAACATTTCCTATTCTGCAGCTAGTGGTTTGGCAGAAATCACCATCTTCATAGCATCATCCGTGAAAAGTTTCATAAAGAAGCATAATGGCATAAAGAAGTGTATGTTGGGACCCAGATGCAGTCAGACAAAAAGCTGGACAGGTTTTCTATGCCTTTTTTATATTTCAATTAGCTCTTCCATTTTTTTAAAGTGTAATAAAAAGACCTGATTTTTGTTTGTTTTCACAGCAGGAAAAACAATTTTTTTTCTCAGACAAGAAAATGATGATAAAATGAATCGGCAATGAACAGGTAGCACAAAAAAAGCTGGTTTTGAATTACAGACATGATGTCAAACATGCCCCCTTTCACTGTTAGTGAAAAAACCAGCTTATTTTTGGTATCTCTTTAGTTGCAAACATACTTTAAAATTGTGTTAATGTTTTTCTTTACTGTCTTAGGTATTTTTGGAGAAATCTTGAATACCCAGTGAGAACACTAAAGCAAACACGTACAGAGTCTGGAAGACGTACAGAGTACCAAGAAGTGGATTCCTAATATCCACCTTGTAACCTGAGTGGACTTTTATTTATCTTTTATACTTCTTACTATTTACAATGAATGGGCACAGTGATGAAGAAAGCGTAAGAAACAGTAGTGGAGAGTCAAGGTAAGCACTCACTCATTTCAGTTATTCTTGATTATATAGTAGGCTCCTATACTTTGTTTACTAAAACTAGTTTATATTTGAACTTAGTGCTAAAGGTTCATGGTTAACAAGTGGATCATAGTTAGGAGGACTGGACATGCTTTCTTACAGGTGCTTCATCTGCTTGTTACATTCACATGGTTTCAGCTAAGAATGGGAATGATCTTGTATACATGTTACATAATAAAGCTTAAGAAGTATTAAAGCCACGTCAGCATCCAACAGAATAGTATTACTCTTCTGAGGAAATAAAGTGTGTGAAGTGTCAAAAGTGGAAACATTGAATTCAAATGTTAAACTAAAGCTACCGTCTATAAAGTGCAAGGCACACATGGGTAATATGTGTTGTATAAAACCCTAACTAGACTGTCTCTAGGTGGGGTAGTGGTTTGTTCAGTTTTTGGTAAGGAGTACTTCATGATTCTGTTAGTCTTCAGAACTGTCACAGTAGTATAACTGCAAGTGCTATATCCGAAGTGAAAGTGCTCTTTCGAGTTGTGTTTTTAAATAAAAGAAATAAAAATCAGTCCTCTAATGTCAAATTACACTCTTACAGCAAGTGCTAAGGGTTCACATGTCCGGAAAAGCCTGATTAGAACATCCTCGCATCCATGTAGAGTGACAGCCAATTTCTAGGGGTGGAATTAAGTTCTTTTACTAGAATGGTTCCAAGTTCAAAAAGTCCCTCCTGCGCTACAAAGTTTAGATTTCTAAAACTAGAAATATGATGAACGCTAAAGGTTTAAAAGTCAACTTGCAAATAAAAGGTGGGTTTTAGGCTTCTGTTCTAAGAGGTGATTGTGACCATGCTGTTTTTCTGCTCCGCTCTCTGTCTGATCACAGCCTGGTGAACTGGTTAGCTAATTCTGTCAGTCATAATGAAAACTATGTTCTGCAGACTTTGTGGAAACTTCCAGTTGCGTAGAGAGGGATCTAAATTATTGTCTCAAATAAAGAAGTGCAAGAAGAACATAGTTGCCAGCTGATCATGTGCTGGCCATTAAGCTTGCAGCTTACCACAGTGTTTGATGGACTGGGAAGAAGGGGAAGAAAGAAGTGTTTTAAGTGACTCTAGGTGCAAATCGCAAGGTATGAACAGTAAAACAGAAAATACTTTAATAATTCTTGTGTATTTTTATGTCAAGTTTCCTGGTGTACACAGGATTGTCCCAGAAAGACAGTAAACTTTCAACCTTGTGAATAATTTGTACGTTCTAATACATAATAATTTTTGAAAATGTCTGCTTTCATAAAAGTTGATATTGTTTCAGTTAGCAAACAAGTTTGAAGTTCTTCTGGTGAGGGGCAAAATATTCCTTGTTACTTAAACCCAACCAAACAACAAAAAATTCCAACAAACTTGAACTTCCCCGGGACAAATCTGATGATTTTGTGTGTGAACTTTCTTACTACTTGAAACAAGCCACCTTGCTAAAGATTTGTGGAAAAACTATGTTGTATTGAACTGTGACTGCCCATAAATACCAGTGTATCAAAAATATTTAAAAGCTGTAGCAGTTCAAAAGACTAAACAAGTAAAATGTCATGAAGTTCTCAGCAGCTTAATGAAAAGTAGGTATCAGAAGGATACATAGTACTCAAATTTTGATAGTTGCCTGTGGAGCCGGACTTTGTCCTTCATCTTAAATGTCTTGCTGAGCACATTTTAAAACTTCAAAAAGATTTAAAATGCAAAAAACTATTTTTTTCCTGGGCTTGTGTCCCTTGTTAACCCCATAGCCTAATTCACAGGCAAGTCTTGGAAAGCTTACTTTCGTGTTTGACATGCATTATCAGGAAACCACTCTTGTAAATGAAATGTGAAAACTTTACATTTTACATGATGGAACTCTGTCCTATCTAACCTAGTTCCATTATTAAAATAATACGGAATATCCTTATATGACTTGCCCTTGGTTTTTAGTCTTTTTTTTCTTTTTAATTTGTAGATTTCCAGTACTCGAGATGGTTTTCACTCCAAGGGGGGTTGCCTTAGCGAGCTGCAGACAGATAGCTAACTGTAACTTGGGAAGTGTTACGGTAATTAGCCTTCAAATCTGAAAACGTGAATTTTACAGAATGGAAGTAGAGGTCACTAACAGAATATGTTTACTAAGCTTCTAGTGGTCCCATTCCACGCAGAATGCTAGAGAGGGAAGTGAAACAAGTGAAGAAAACAATTGAGAACTGCTAATGGCAGTAAATTGCAAAGAAGATCAAATTCAAAAATTGGTAGGATAAAAGAAGAGATGAGGGCAAAACCAGTGATAATCTGGGCAGCGGCATTGGTGATAACTACAAGAAGTCTTTGAAAACTTGTGTCAGTTTACAAATTTAACACTTTAAAAGTGCAGTAAAGCCATTCACCAGCCTTTCATGTCTGGTGTAAACTCCTGTGGCTATCCTTCTGGAGTGACAGTCTTGATAATAAATACAGCCTGATTTAGGGGAGCCACCATCATAACTCTAGACAGTTAAGCAGTGGATCAGGGCTGCATTTGCAAAAATACACAGGCAGAGGACACAGCATCATATTGTTTTATGGAAATATTTATGACTTGCAAAAGGTGTGGAAAGTCTCTAGTATTCTCAGCAGTACAAGGGCTGGAGAAGGTTGATCATAAACCTTCGACTATGCATGGATCTGCTTTGTGGTAAAGAATGGTAGCTCTCCTTAACTCACTGTGTCTGGCTGTGAAGATGATTTTTTTTCTGAAGTGTGTGAGAGGAATGACCAGTTTGCAATTCTGCTGCACACCTTGCCAGGGTTGCATGTGTTCATCTGTCTGCTAGATGACTAGAAAACTTTCCCTTGTTGCAGGTGTTGATCCTGAAGTTCTGTTTTGTTACAAGTGGAAGAGTGCATGGCCACACTATTTGGACTTTCCTTGCCTATTTCAGCAACCTCTGAAGCTCTAGATCAGTACTAGAACCAAACATGATGGAAATTGAAGGCTATCATAAACACTTACCTAGTCTTGTTGGTTGGTGTTCTGATTTTTGTCCGATAATCACGTGGCTTCTATTCTCCAGCTTCTTGTTTACTTGAAAAAACTACTCTAGTATTTTTAAATAGCTCAAGGTAAAATATCAAAGGTACTGTTCGTCTGGAGAGCGAGTGTAGACACACAGAGTTTACAGCAGTATTCTGCGAAGCTGACTCCTAAGCGAAGCATCTTTGTGTAGTGTTCTTGAAAAGAGCTCCATTACAACCTTCAATATGAATAAATACATTCAAGTTATATAGTAATAAGAAAGCTTAATCAGCAAGGAAGGGCAGTTATGCCTGAACTGCAAGGTAAGTACCAGGTAGAACAGGGACTGCAGCAGTGAAACATTGGTGCTAGTTGAATAACAATCTGATTTCCCATCTCATTGCTCTTCCTGTGTTCTTGCGGACCAACGTATAGAGGCCTTGATGAAACCTTCCTTTCTGTAGGTAGTAAGACGTGCTCAGTGCAGTATAACTGGATGGTAGCTACCTGGGGTGTAGTTCTCCCATTTTTGCAGTAAGCAGAGGGCAGCTGCTAACACCAAAAACTTCTACAAGTGTTTACACACTTAGAAGTCATTGCTAATAGAAGATAGTAATTTCAGTGGGTTTAATTCACTTTGTGGATTGAATAGTCTGTGGACCACAAAAGGTAATTAAGTGAAGACCAAAGACTTTGTCAGCAGGTTTCAATTCACTATATAAATTCATACCTTTCATAGGAAGGAAAAAAGATATAATAAAAGTCACAAGTTCAGGTTCTTGCTTTCCTGAAATGTAATTGGGAGTTAAAACAGAGATTGACCAAGCAGAATTATGCACTGGATTATTTTTGATAGTAGTTTAATACATAATAAAAGTCTGTGTATACAGCAAGAGAGAGCATATACATAAAACTATATGTGTGTAGATGGATACTTACTGCACAGGATTTCTCAGATCAACAAAAGAACCTGAATGGTAAAGAAAACTATTGGTAGAACTTACTGTAAACAGCTAGTGACTAAAGCAAGCTCTTCACTTCTGTTAGCAGTATTTTTCCCTTTAATTAGCAAATTGCTCTTTTATCAGGAGTGATCTCTTACAGAATTGAGCGTACTAAAGCATGGTAAGGTGTCACTATCCAAATTAAAACATCTTTTGACTTCTTTTTGGAAGAGTTCGGATAGAACATGTATTAAAACCCAAGTGTGGTTTTTGGTGTGGGCTTTTTTGTTTGTTTGTTTGTTGGGGCTTTTTGTCTAGAAACCTTTCCAGCTAAAACAAGAAATTATAAACTCATGATCCAGGTGTGATCATACACATGGTTTTAAGTTTGGCTTTGGGACTCCTGCTGAGTTTATCCAGGTCCTGCTTATAGTCTAACCTAACTGAATGGCAGATACCTATTCCACATATTATAGATGCAATTCCACCATTCTGTGAGTTTCACGATTTTAGCTGATGCAAACTTTTTGCATTCCTCAAAGCAGAGTGAGGTTCTGTGAAACAGGCAGTCTATACACCAGACCTATTCAGATGTGGCCCCTCAAGTGGCTTCTTTTTTCCCAGTTAAATTCTGTTTAATACTTTTTTGCTGGTGGTCTGCAAGGAGCTTCTGGGAGAGACATCGTGGTGTTGTGTCTCAGTCCAGCTGCATATTGAAGGTTGCTCTTAAGATGTGTGACTTGTGTCTCTCAAAGACTTGCAATGTGGTTCATAGCATCGTGAAAGTTGGTAGGTAATCAGCAACATTTGGTAGATCGAACATAATACTCTTTGTGCCCTCTGTTTTTTATTGGCAGTAATAAATAACGTAAGTCATCCTTATGCATCTAAGTCAAACAGTGAAGATTTCTTGCAAAAAATAAAATTAAGAAACGCTCCACTTACATGATATCTGCCTAAAGAAACTTGCTTGTGAACTTGCAATTTTAGGAGTTTGGTACTTAGTCTGTTACTTCTGTGCATTTCATATTCAAATGCTTGCCTGTCCTCAGCTTGTTTTAAAAGAAACCAACAACCAAACAAAAACCAGATAGTCCGCTGTAGTCTCAGATGCTTATCAAAGGCCCTGCAGAAAGTAATCTCTTTTTTAGTATGTTGAACTTTATTTTGCATGACTTGGTACTCTCCTGCTGTTCTTGAAAAAGAACATTATTAAGGTAGCTTCACCTAATGAATGCACTTAAAATCTGTGACAATAAACTACCCGCTCTTGGATTCATTATTATCCTAGACCTTACACGGGAGCTTAAATGCTCAACCAGTTCTTTTGCAATGTGACTTGTTTAGCTTTCCATTTTAGGATTTATATTTCTGGTGCCTAGTTCCTCATTGTGTGATCCTCTCAGGGGCACCTTGTTTTAAGGGATAAGCTAGTGAAGCTAAACTTAAGACTATTGAAAAGAGCTAATGGCTCTGTGTCAGGATACTTGCTTTAAGCCTGTCATCTCCCCAAAACATTCCCCTTTTTCATTTTAAGGGGTGGTAGTTTGGAAAAAAAGATAATATTTCATGTTTGTTTTAACCTTTTACCTCTTCTGATACCTTCATTAAGCTATGGTGCTTTTTTTCAAAAGAGTGCAAATAAATACTGCATTCAGGCATGCATTTGTTGTGAATATGTAGGGACTAGCCAGAAACAGTGTTTATAAAAAACAACAGAAAAATTCCTTCAGTGTGTCAGACTTCCATATCAGATCAGATTTGACATGTGCTGTGTACAAATGCAACTATCAAGGACTAGAGGTAAGAGGTTTCTTAATATGTCCTGAAGGGTGCTCTTTCTAGAATTTATACCTCAGTTTGTCAACATGCATGAAACTATAATTTTTCATGTAGAAATTCCATCCTGAGAACTGCTACTCATTTTCAGTGTATACTGTTGCCTGCTGCTGAAAGTTATTAGTGACAGCTGACTTTTTAGTCGTTGCCGTGGTTTGTTTGCAGGATAGAGAAAAAGTCTCACTGCAGCAGTACTGAGATCATCACTGGTGCTTTATCAGTCATGTTTGTTTCTATTTTCCTTAGCCTTATGATGGTCCACTGTTTCGTACTGTCTTTATTTATTTTGGTGTTTTTGGTTTTGGCTTTTTGGGTGTTCATTTTTTCCTTTTCTTTTGAATAAAGTGAATGCAATGTAAGGTTTCTTACTCAGGAGCATGCCATTTTCATATTACCTTTTTTTTTTAATAAGTAATATATTTAATTTGCCTGGAGCTGGAGGAGGGAAGAAGGCTTATGTAATGCACAGAAAGACGACTCAGAAAAGCAGTAATTTCATTTTGAGTAATGGAGTTAAGTATCTTAAAAGAGCATAAATGGTCTTTATTGGTTAATCTTGGTAAACATTTTTTTACTGTATCTATTATATTAACACCACCTCTGTTTTGTAGCCCCGTTGTTTTCATCTACACTTCCTGTTCTATTTTTTATGGTGTTTATAATTTCTTAGGCATTTTGCTTCTTGGAATCCATTAATCTTGGAAGAAGGTAAGGAAAAAAAAAATTGGACCACCAAGTAAAGTTGGTTAGAAGACATCAACAGTACAAGAACAGAGCAAAAAGACATGATGTGACACAGTAAAATAGGGTGATTTTGACAAACACAGGTTTATGGCAAACATTCTCAGTTGACTGAGAAAGAAGTCTTGTATGCTGGCTATTTGGCTGATTATATAAGTGTGGCTTTTCTCCAGAAGAGTTGAATGAAGAAAAGCAGGTTCCAGCTCTGGACTCTCCTGCAGAGAGACCTTCTCGACTAAGTTAGGAAGAGCTGGGGGAGAGAGAAACATCCTCATTTATGCTAACTGGCTGAAAATAACGTAGGTTTTCTTTTACTTTCCGGTTTTAATCAGGCTTTTGTTTGGAAGAAAGAGGTGGATACAGTTGCACAGAGCACAGACAAAAAAAGACTGGTTAGGTTGTAGTCAAACCATCTCTCTTACTCTACCCTAAATGTCTACGGCAGCATGGTAAGATAACCACTTTTGTGTTTTGCTGAACTGTTTCCAATAGGATCATCTTTAAGCAAAGACCCTGGCCTATACAGGAAGAGGAATTGTCAAGAAATAACACACTGTGCATCTCCTTTTCTGCAAGGGGGACTCTGAAGAGAAGGGACTGGAAGCACTGTTCCTGAGACAGTATTTATGTAACAGCATTAAACAGCAGGAGATAGCTAATTGTGACAATACTCCATCATTGAGGAAATATGTAATGTTCCTTGTATCCTACTCCTAGAGATATGATACCAGAATCTTACTAATTAGTAATGCCAATTCAGGTGATTAATTTTCTGGAGGTCAGTGATGCTGCTTTGCACGAATAGGCATTACTTGTTGCAAGGAAAGTTAGTCAGATTACGGACCCTAGTTAGACTACATCAGCTGACACTTAAAGCTCCTTGGCTAGAAAATAAATTGCTTATAGACTATGTTTCAAAAAACACAGGTGTAAAATTAAAGAATCCCATAGGCAAAAGTGGACAAAAAAGCAACCAAGGGTGTTATAATGACCTCACAGCTCTTAGCTCCCTGAATTTATGTTTTAACATCTTTTTTGCAGAGCTTAGGTTCTGTTTCTTTAATGCAAGTAAACTTTCTTGCTATCAGACAGAGGGTTTTTGTCTTTAATGCAGCAATGATTTTAAAAATCAAATTTTATTACAGTGTGAAATGTCTTCACTTATCATTTGGTTTGCAATGGTAGCTTCCTTTGCTACTTACAGAAAATACACGTTTTCTTATTTTGCATCTCCTTTCCTTTTCAAGGAAGATAAACCATTTCTGGAATTCTGCTGATAAAAGTTGTTAAAATAAGAGATTAGTTGTCTTCAAGCTCTGAAAAAGCTTTTAGACCTCTCTCAGGGCTATTATGATTATTTTTGCCCTGGTATATAGCTGGCTGCTAGGGTGTCCGCTTCAGCAGATAGGAAAATTTCAGCTGAGTTACTATAAATATGATGAAACTTCTGGACCATGTTTGTCTTTTCCTACAAACTTCAAAAGCTCAATTGCATTTCAAAAACTCTGGTGAACAGGCTCTCTAAGTTGGCAGTGATGCTGGTAGACAATGCAGTGTGTTGGGAGTTCTGCGTGCTGCTGCTCATTTTCTCAGTCGCATCCACAATACCACGCTTCATGGAAAAAGGGAGAAGGTATTACACCACGTAGTAGTTTAAAGACTTGGAAAAGGACTTGCAATGTGTCACAATTCAATGTGGATGCATGTACTAAAACTGAAAAATACCAAAAATACCTTTTTCATTTGAAGTCTGTTTAGCTTTTTTTAATAACTCTCTATTGATTTCTAGTGGCTTATACTTCAGTTTCAGGACAGGAGTCTCAAGAAATACTGTCTGTTCACTCCTGCTTGTTTTTTCCCCCTCTCCATAGGCACTTTTGAACGTTTATGAAAACAGAGACTGTTTTAAAATGGTTTATCTGTTCTTCCTATTGGTGGTACTGACACCATAGGGGAAAATAAAGAGGGCAGCAATAAAAATGAACACACTGGTGAGGACTGAGTGTGTTTTCAAAGTGTTATAGCTCATACTGTTTCCAGTGGTGTTTGAATTGTGCAAAAATTTCTCTAACTCAGAGCAAGGGTAGGAGTAGTTAAGGAGAAATTCTACAGTTCTGCATATTTTGTTTCTACCTTCCCCCTTTACTGTGAAGAGATGACAGATGTAAATGCTCTTGAATTCTGTGTATGTAAATGTGTGTACCTTTTCTTAAATAATTCCATCTTTACTCTTAGGCTTAGCATCTAGCATACTAGGATTTAATTTGAATTACTACTCACGTGGAAGAAAGTTGTAGTTAATTCTGCAAAAGGGATTACAGATCTATGTTCATTTTTAATAGCCAAGGCTTGCTTATTATGTCTGGGGTAAGGAGAAATCAAGGCTTTTCTTCCTTGTTTTTTTATCACTTAGTGCAGTGATTTCCAAAGTTCTTGTTTTTGCACTCCTATCAATATTTAAGCACACATCTTTAATGTATATATAGTTCATTTATAAATTATATACATGCAGTAATACCTGTACTGGTACCTACATTACAAAATGTACACAAGAAGTAGAAGATTTAGAATTATGAGATAAAGATTAAATAATTTTTGAAAATGTTGGGGGTTTATTGGTAAAAAAAAAACCTTTTAACACTCACTGAAAAAATTATGAAGAATATTCTTGTTAATTAAAATCTTGGTTTAACATTTTGTGGTGCAGTGGTTTGAAGGTATGGTTCTCCTTTAAGTTTATTTAGGTAAGATAAAAAGAAAATCTTGTTTTAATGACTGACACAGCTGAAGAAGATAGCTAAAGATAAATGGCTTCAGGGGGAAGAAGTGCGTTGTTGACTGCGCTTATTAAATCACAGTACCTTTTTTTAAATCATATCAACTAATTGTGTAAAGGTTTTTCTTAAATTTTGTCTAATAAATTTCCATCTACCTTGTCAACCAGTTCTTGCATATTTAAAGCTTTACAATCCCTCCAGATGAGTGTTTTTAACAAATGGGTTCAAAACCCACTGAAACTTTCTGGAAGATTTTCAAACAGATTAGAAATTTCTGTCTCCTAGCTTTTAAAATGTACAAATACAATAGCATTTATAGGTGACATGCATTGATTTTGGTAATAAGATGACATAATGATGGAAATATTTCCAAATATCTGTTTTCAAAATGCTATCTCTATAGCATGAGTTTCTTTTGAAAACCAGTTGCTTTTTTATTGTTGAAATGTCATCTTCACCTGGAAGGGGTACACAAAGTTTGTTTATTTTTTTCAAAAATGTCTGTTATGTAGCATGCTACTGGTAACAAATGGATTCCACAGAAACAGTCACTGTATTTGAAACACTTCTTTTTGAAACCAGCAACACTCCCAGAGGCCACCAAAAACTAATATTCATGGTCAACAATGCTTCTAAGCAGTTGAACTTCTCGTGGTATAAAACTTTCTAATGGTCACTCTTTATCTCATCACAAAGTATTGTAAGTACTTTACTGTTTAGTGGTCTTGTTTTCATAAAAGTAAGAACATCAGTGACATCCTGTTCTCTTCTTGCTCCGGATTCTTTGCTGCAATAAATTGCAATGGATGAATTTCATTTGTGCTGCAATATCTATCACCCCTACTAGATTCTAATTTTTATTCCAGCAACCATATCATTGCTGGTTACGTTTTCACAGTTTTTCCATAAAACTTTTTTTTTTTAATTAAAGAAATAGTTTGCTGTTCATAACATAGCTTCTCTAATACATTTCCTTCAGTGGCTCATGAAAAGTAGTTTTTTGTGTATTTCATTATTGAAAGAGAAAGTAGTAAATACCAGAAGTTGGGACGTGATAGAAGCATCTGAACTTTCATCCAGCTATAGAGCAAACTTCCTACAGTGGATGATTTCTTCTAATACTTGTTTCTTCAGATCTTCCACTGTTTTCTGTCTGTCTTTCAACACCATTTGCTGACAAAGAAATGCACTTCAATTTGTCGCTGTAGGTTTCCATGCGTTATTTTAGCCATTATTACAGTAGCAAAAAGTAAATTCTCTGATGGCATGTGGCATGTTTTTCCTTTTATCTTAGGTAAAATAACTTCAGAATTCAGGCTGCTACACATTTATCATTAAACTAAGTGAAATTTCGTAAAGTGCAAGATTGAATATCACATGACTTAAAACCTTGCTGGGAAAAATGAAGGTTTGTCTTTGTGTTCTGGATGGTTAGTTTTCAGATGTCTTGCTGATTGTGATGGCTTCATGCTACCATTGGCCAGTGTCTCAAGGCACAGTATGCATTTAGGGCTAGAGTAATTCTTAGCAATGGTGGATGTAAATACCTATTTCAGATAGTCTTGATAATTGAAACTTTTTTTAACCAACTTCTTGTCAGATGCCATTAGATTGTCATTGTATTTTACCTTGTAGTGTGACTGATGAAGAGCTTGTACAGGAGGAAGAGGAGAAGTGTCAGCTCTGCCATTTTCTTGTTCACTTGCACTCACAGTATTAGTGTTACCTTCCACTGTTTCTTTACAGGGCTCTTTTTAAACCAGTTCTCCATTTTGTAAAGGTTAGTTTCATTAAAGCTAAGTAATACTATCCATAAATACACCTAATCAGGCAGAGACAGTCTGAAGTCCATCTCACTGCACAGAATAGGAATGGAATGATTGCACTGCTGTCGCTGCTCTGAGTTGTGGAGCACAAACTTCCCTCGGGATCCCACACCTGACACAGGGCCCTTAGATTTGTGGACTGAGTGAGCTTACCAGTGACAAACCATACATTAAATGTTTGTAAAGGTGAATTTGTCGTTGGTTTTTTTGGGGTTTGGTTTTTTTTTTTTATTTCCTGGGTTGTTACTTTGTTGTGGCTTTCGTTTTGGGTAGGTTTTTTTTACTTCATTTGTTTGTTTTAGATAAAAATAAATCTAAATAGAAGTTCCAGTATGTTCTTCACATATCCTGTTGGTTGTCTTGCACACCTTCTGGTTGTGTGCACCCCTCTTTGAAGACTGCCTTCATGTTCAGTGGTTTGTCTTGTCAGAGAGGTGCAGGCTGGAAGAGCGGGAAGCTGCTTCTCTTTCAGTGAACACCTTAAGGGCAAATAGTGTAGCTAAAAGATTGGTTCCTTAGAGGATGATAAAGCCTTTAGGTAAATCCTGGCTTTCCTCACATCAATTAGCGGAAGTATGGATTGTCTTTCTCACTAGGGAGGCTGGCTTTCAGAGGTAGATTCTCAGTTAAGTCCTGAGGCAGGGTCACTGGACCCTGCTCTTTTGATAATGGGAAGCAATGACTTGTTAAGTTTTGTGTAGATCAGCACTACAGGTGAAAAAAAGATAAAAAGTACAAACAAAGTCCTGGCGATGTTATATCTGCGGAGGCAAAGTGCTAGTAACAGTTGGTCTCTGTATGTTGAATTGATATGATATAGTAAACGGCTAGTATCTATGCTGAATGGAAGTTGAAATGGCAACGCGTTGCTACAGTGGGGGTTCAGTAGGACTTTATTTTCAGTGCCTCGTTTCTTCATTATGGACACAGGTTAAGAGACGTGGCTGGAAAATGCCACAGGTACACTTTTCCATTTGTTACAAGGGGAAAGGTAGCTCTTTATTCTCCTCTTTATGCAACTCATCTTCCTTTGTCTCAAACAAGTCTGCATATTCTGGTGGATTTCTTGATTTTTAGAAAAAGCTAGATAGGTCTGTGTTTTTATTTTATTGCTGCTGCTTTCTTACAGGTATTTTGTAAAAAAACAAATAAGGCGCTCCTTTATGTCAGAAGCTGATCACTGGTGTGCTCTGGTGTTAGTCTAAAACTGCTTTACATGAGATAGAAGCAGAAAAAAACCAGTTGGTAATCAAGTCTGTTCTTTCTTTCTGCCTTGTAGATACAGAGCTTTAGAGATAATTAAGTAACTCTTAGGCTGAAAAATTCTAGACAGTAGAGGGTTTCGAGGTTTTTTGTTGTGTTGATACAAAAAGGTTTTCTTTAAACTGCCTTTACACAAAATATTATTATGAGAAGTGCTAGACAATTTTTTTTTTAGAGTAGAAAAAGGAAGAGGACAGTCTTCACCGAGAAGTATATAATAATTTAATCTTGGCATAAACATGTTCTCTTTTGGATCTTTTCAGTGACTTAAGTGATAAGACGAAAAATACTAATTTTCTCTCTAATAGTGAAAATACTTTATACGCTGAAAACTGAGCACTTGAACTCTGTAGCTCTTAGTGTAGGGTGTGTTTTTTGCCTTAGGCTCTGCATCACTGTTACTGTTCATTCAAAGCCTTTAAATTTCTCAAGAGGAGAGTCTTTTGATATGTGGACTGGTGTAGTCCACATATCAAAATTTGGGGATTTATAGGTGTTACATATCATACAGTGCTGCTTGGTACTGTCTTAATGGTCTCCAGTTTGCCTTTATTGCATATGTTCATGCAGAGTTTACTTATTTATTACTCCACTTCCTACTTCCTTTGCAAACAGGAGCTTTACGTTTCTGAGTTACAGTGCTGTCTTTGTAGAGTTGTAGAGTGCCTCCAAGTCAGTGTTCTGCTGAAGCCCAGGTTGCAACCTTGTATGAAAGGACAAGATAAAATAAACAATCCATTTCTAATCCTCAGAGCTTGTTAGTTCCTTGTCCTGTGGCCAGTGATCCACAAAGTTCTTCACAATTCAGTAGAAATGAAGCTGTATTTGTTAATCTTACCTGATTTTTTTGTATGCGCTGAAGATGTCAGAGAGTATGTGGTGCACATGGGGAAGTGTACAGGCAGAACCTAGTAGTTTCACGCGTCTGCATTACTTTGGATGATTATAGTTAAAGGAGGCTCTGACCAGCATAGACTAGCCTTGTGTGTTGGAACTCCTGTAGTGCTTTCTAAGAGTTAATATGCATGTGCGTATACTGCTGTAGCATCCTAAGTTTTGATAAATATTTCAGCAAGTCCTTTCTGTTTCCATAGTTTTAAAATTACCTGCTGCTACTTGGTTTGTCTTTTTACCTTTCCTTCTGCTAATCTGATGCTGACTAAGGCCTTTGAATTTCATACTGCTGTTTTTTTCGATTCTGTGTACCAATTAGCTATTAGTCTCTGGTAGACATCCTTCATATATGGTATCACTAGGGGAGCTCTAAACTAGCGGTGGTGAATGTTGCTATTTGTTCTTTGTTCTTGTTTCTTTTAATTTCAGTCCTTTCTCTCCCCATCCCTTTTACTTCTACCTGCAGATTTGTTTTGTAGTCTTGCATTTATTAGTAACGTGGTTGAATTAAAATTTTTACTCTCATCAGATGTTACTGTGATGCAGTTGAGTTGTATGAGTTTGCTTTGTCCAAATCAGGCCAATCTATTGTGAGCAATTCCAAAGATTATGGAATTGCTCTTACTTTGCTGGTCCTTCTCATAAGCCTAATGGGAATTCATTACCAGAATCCCAGCTTTGTTGAGAGCTAGCTGGCAAAATAAGGAGTCTCTGTGTTTTCTCTGAATATTATATGATCCACATCTGTTGGTATTATTTGTCAGAGACCTTAGATGATAGCTGATCTCTTCGTAAATAATAAGATTTAGCACTAGCTAGTTTTTTTGCGTCCAACTCTACAGCAAATAGCATTATCCACTAGACTTTTATTTTCCTTATCTCAGTCCATTTGGTTTTGAAATTACCACTCAGTTCTTCCTGGGAAGAACAACAAACAAAACTTCTCATCAACTGTCTGTCCCTGGAGATGTGCAAGAGCGGTCTGGATCTGGGTGTTCTGGTTTAGTGGTTTAGAGGTTGCAGTCACAGTGCTGGGTGGACAGTTGGACTGGATGATCTTGAAGGTCTCTTATAACCTTGGTAATTCTATGATTCTGTCTAGTCAGTGTAATTTTTGCTTACTTATCTAAATAGACTGTAAATTTTATTTTTTCTTTTCTTCCTTGTTCTCCCTCCACCATTGTCTCCTGTTCACATGTTTCTCATAATGTTAGCAAGTTGACCAAGGTGGCTTATTCCAGTGTTAGTTTCCCCATGCTACCTTAGAAAACACTACCTTGTTTTGGTTGCCTCAGGCTCCTTGAGTAATTGAACCTATAGTCAGCACTGCATTGATGTGTGTGAACTATTTTACTGCTGTATGGAAAGCTGACTTAATTACCATCCATATGGCTTAGTATTTTGCACGTTATTATTGTCCTCTTTAAGCAAGTCTTGTCCTGCATGGAGGTATTTGATTCCTTTCCCCTCCTGCAAGGTTATGTAGGATTTACACATTTTTGGTGACTTTTTATCACCGTAACTTCGGCTGGTATTTACTTGTGTCTCTTCATGCTGAGCTTTTTCTATTTCTCTTCATTTATAGTTAGTGCTGCCTTCTGTAGTCCCGCTGACATTTATGGCACTTTGTTTTGCTGAGAAATGCAGTTGTTTTATAATGGTGTGATTTACCCAGTATTTAAGGTAAGGCAACGTTTGTGTACAGAAACATTATTACAATGAAAATCTCTTTGAACAATTGTCATCAAGTGCCATTAATTTCTGGCACAGTTTAACCTCCAGTCATGTTCTGTAGTGGATGACCTGCTTTATTAGCAGGTGAGGTCAGTGTTACAGCACCATGCCTGAAGTAAGCCTTTGATGAAGGAAACTGGAAATTTGGGAGCAGCCTTGTTGTTTCCCAGTTTTCCTCTCAGCAGGTGCAAGGAAGCCCAGTAGCAGTGTGTTTCTCCACATCTCCCCCTCCAGGGCAAGGAAGTTTCACCATGGTGTGTCTGTTTGCCTCTCTTTCTTTCAGCGTTACCAGTTGCAGATGGCTGATGGAAGTGCAGCCTGCAGCGGTCTGTTTATGAATAGCTTCATTTCTTCTGCACTGGCACAATTTTGTTGGTGCCAGCAAAAGCAGAAAGAGGAGTGGGTTTGCTTTGTTTTGTAGCTTTAAAATGTTGTCAGTTAAGTGTGCTCTAGGGCAGATGATCAGTCTTCCCTCTCCCCTGCCCCATGTCCAGCTGACTGTACTGTCAGTCAGATGAATTGTGCTGGCAGAGATTGGCTGGGCTTTGATACCACTTTTTAACATGTTTGATTCTGCTTCATGTTTACTCTGGTTTTTAAGCATTTTCAGTCAATGTGTACATAATTTAAAGTTGTTTTGCTATGTGATGTTTCTTTTCTCACGATATCTTTGAAATTAGTAGTATTAATTCACTGAGAAATCTTACTGAAGTTTTAACTCAGCTACTCTGTGAAGTTGTTCTAGACAAACAAATGTAAAGTTTTTGAATGGTCATAAAATAAATATTGGGCATTCTAAGTATGTTAAATCTGGTGTAAAACAAATATACAGGTGAAATAATCTGACAGTTCAAGTGTATGCCAAGGAAAGTGCCTTGGCACAAGTCATAGCACACATGACAAATTCAGAATTGTCTGTATGGGAAAATTGTCTTTTTGTTTAACAGAAAAACATGGTCTGTGTAGCCTTTTGGTTGTTTTTTTTTTTAAGGAGTACTGCTAATCTGTAAAGATTGAAAACAATCTTTAGTTGGACAGGTCTTTATGGAGTAGATTTAACTGTTAAAATGGGGTTTGATGAAGCTAAGCAAGGATTTTGGAGGGGGTGAAGGTGGACAGTTTGTGTGGGTAAAAAACATTTCTGTCACATTTTATTTTCCTTGCTTGACTCTGCCATATTAATTTGAATGTTTTTGCATTATCTTTCCTTTTTTTGGCTTCACAGAGAGTATCTGGTTACACTTTGAATTTTTATATCCTGTATATTTTTAACTTCATTCATCTGAACTTATTTAATCGTCTGCATCCATTTTTGTGCTACCTATATGTCTGGTCTAACTTAACAGTTGACTTATAGGTGAAGCTAAGGCAACTTTTTTTTTTCCTTTTAATCCTGTTACCTTGGCAGTTGTGTAATATCCTACTAACTTGCCATTGCAGCCGATCAGATGAAGATTCCGGGTCAGCATCAGGTTCTGGATCTGGTTCAAGCTCTGGAAGCAGCAGTGATGGAAGCAGCAGCCAGTCAGGCAGCAGTGACTCTGACTCTGGTTCAGAGTCAGGCTCTCAGTCAGAATCAGAGTCTGACACATCTAGAGAGAAGAAACAAATTCAATCTAAACCACCAAAAGTTGATGGATCTGAGGTAAAGAAGACACAGAAATGAACCCTTTGGAGGAAAGGACGGGGGAATATTAAAAACAATCTTTCTGTGCAGTTAGTTTCAAGAGCAGTGTTCATTTAAAAAATAAAAGAACACAATGAAGTGTTCTTAATTAGATTTTAACTTGATTGGATTAGTGAATGCATTTCCTTATCTGCCTTAAACATTGGGCAAGTTTCTCATGTGTAAATACTTGAATTAGTGCTTTTAGAATTCTCACATTTTTAAGTATTTTGAGTTAAAAGCCTACCTAAATTTCATCAGAGTGAAGCATACCCTAATTTATTGGAATTTACAGAAGACAAAGACACATGTAATGTTATTTCTGAGATTCTATTTTTACATTGTTTCTCCGGCGTTTGGTTTCCTTGTATCAATAATTTACATTTTTTTCTCTAATGCTTGGTTTCCTTGCATCAGTAAATGATGGTATAAAAATGTCAAGCTTACATACCGTTGGCCATCTTTATCAGTAAGTCAGCTAAAGGCAGGAAAAAGTGGTGTTTAGAAATCCCTTTAATCCAGTGGGTCAGAGTTACCTGCATTCTCCTATGTTGTATGGACTTTATGAAAGGTACCTTTATGAAAGGTAGTAGTTTATTAGTTACCACAAGAATTGAAGACTGTTAAGAATTCTGTTATTTTTTTTTATGTACTTTGGTATTACTGTATGAAACAAAAACTTAGCAGTTAAGTGGTCTGAAAGAATTCATCTGTGTCAGTTTAAAACTTAACTTTAAAACTTTTAAATGTTTTACCTTAACAATACCTACACAACTGTTGCTAAATCATTGTAGTAATTGTCCTGGCAATCAGCATATAACATTCTATTTTGCAGAAATCTTACTACTTTAAAAAGCTAGCTGATATTATTAGTTAATACAGTATTTTGTAATGAACTTTTTAATTGATAAAGATCAGTCTTAATAGGATGCTACTTAGGAAAAGTAAATATGTGGTAAACTGGATACTCAGTATGTTTAACTGACTTGACATCTCTGTTCCTGTTTAGTTTTGGAAGTCTAGTCCGAGTATACTTGCTGTGCAAAGATCAGCAGTGCTCAAGAAACAACAGCAACAACAAAAGGCAGCCTCGTCAGACAGTGCTTCAGAAGAGGTGATTAGCATAATTTAGATTTTTAAAATGTAAATATGCCTGTCTTATTGTCTTATATGTTAGAATAAAATTAGTAGGGCCAATTGCTATTCTCTGAGTGTGCGTACAAGTCTGGGTTTAGTCTGTAACAGTAATATTCAAATAACTGGCAATTTTATAAGGAAAATAAAAATATCTCTAGTTACTTGTTTTCAAGTGAGTTGTCTCAAAATTAGAGCAGCCTCGATTCCATGCTATTTTTAGATAGATATTCTGTGTTGTCTTAAGCCACACAGTACTGCCTTACATTGAATATTTGGCTCCTTGAGTTTTGTAAAGACAGATAAAAATGCTAAAGTATTTTTTCAGTTTGTTTCTGTATAAAGTGGCTGCTGCAGTTTTCAAATATTCCATGTAGAGTAGAAAACTACGGTTTTATAAATTTTCTAATAGTTACCACAAAAGAATTCTTGTATTTTAAGTGAGGCCTGTGTTTCAGGTGTTTCAAAATCTAAATCATAGGCTAAAGAAATGTTAACTTCATGCTATATGAACATCTTTTAAGAACACTAGTCTGAACTATGAAATGGAAATTATTTGCAAAGCAGTCTTTTTGTCCTTCATTACAAAGGCTATGCCAGATATTGCAGTCATTTGGTTGGATTTCTAGTTCTATGTGATTTAGCAGCTCCTCATTTCAACTTAAAATTTAATCACCTGTCATTAAAACATTAATTTACACCGGTTAAGCATTCTCTTCCTGAAAGATATTTTTCAGGATAAAAGTTAATCTAAATCTAAACTTAAGCTGATGAGATTGGCGTTAGCAAAATCTAAGTTTAAGAGGATTCTTGTTTTTTCTTTGAGTGTAAAGAAAGAAGAAGCACGCTATTCTGAGAGTTTTCTTAAACTGCTATTTTAATATGAAAGAATATGGAAGGTGAGAAGGCTCCTTCTCAGAGTAGGAGATTTTATTAGAATTTTGATAGAATCGTCTTGATTAACATGAGGCTGCTTAAACCATGACCATGTGTGTAGTCACAATGTTAATTTTTTAAGAAGGGGTTTTTTTCTGATGTTCTCCAGAGCTGTGGTGGCACAATGTATTCATAGATGGATAAATGCAAAAACAATAGCAGTCTTTATCTCATTCTGTATTAACAGTACACTGCGGGGGATGAATAGGGTAAAACATGAATCATATGCCTCCAGTATGGAGGTAAAAGCTGATTTATCTTTTAAATGTTAGAAGTACTTAATTATTTTTGTGGTAATGAATTGGGTTTGGATTTTTTTTCCTTCACCTGCAGGACTCTTCAAGTAGTGAAGATTCAGCAGATGACTCATCCAGTGAAAACAAGAAGAAAAAACATAAAGAGTAAGATATTTTCATAAGTAATAGCACAGATTTTTTATCATAGAGACATGTGCTAATAATTTATGCTTCACTTCCTCATCCTTGAAGTGCTTATGTTCCCTTTTTAATTCGTCTTGATCTTTCATATCCAGTTTTGCAGTTTTTAAAATAGACTCTCAAATGAACATCATATTAGTTTCTTATAAAAAGAGTCTACACTGTTGAAAACATTAATCAACGCTTTTATTTTTAAAATACTTTGTTGCAGTTTGTTTTTGAACTGAAGGCCTTCCCTAAAAATTCATGTAGAAATGGGTTGTCTCACAGGAAATTCAAGTTATAATCCCTCAGTTAGTGCCAGATTCTTTTTGTTTGGATTTGTGCTGGGTTGTTTGCGTTTTGGGTTTTTTTTCCCTCTCTGGTATGTTTAAAAGTTTTTATAGTTTTGATAGTAAATAACTTTATTAACTAGCAAACTGCTTTTACTGAAAGTAGCTCCTTCTAAATGATAGGTTATATGTTGTAATTGTGACAGTTATGGAGAATCAGTGACCTGTGTTTTTTATGAGCAGTGTGTAAAAATTGAGCCATTCTATCATTCTTTGTCTCCCAATTCATAAATCACTTCAGGGTTAAGGGCTGCCAGTATAATGTCTTCAGGAAATGTTAGTTGAGTGGAAAAAAAAAAGGAGACATAAAAAAAAGCACTCTGCAAAATAGTACTTCCTTAGCAATGAGCTGTTATTCACACTCTTTTGTTAGTTATGAGTTTGATTGCATCTAATAGCATACGCCATTCAAGAAAGATATTAAAGTTTAGGAAACTGTAACCAAATCACTTCATGTATCCATTGCTCGAATGTTTATCCTGTGGCTCACATGAGAAAGTCTGTCTGTAGTTGTTATCTGACAGACAGATCAGAGATTTCTCAATATATAAATCAGTCCATGTTCAAGCCTTAGAGGATGGTGCTTTCTGTCTATTACATTTCAAAAGAAATACAGGTTGTGGATTCATGTTATTTTTTAATTTACTGCTTGTAGAAAAAGTATTTTTTAAGGACAGCACCAAGGAATTCCAGTCACTCCAGACAGAAAGACAGCTTCATTGGGGGCCCAGTGTAAATGCCTATCTGCTAACATAAGCAGTGTGGGGAACAAATGGGAGAAATGAGAGATGTGTGCACACCTGCAGGGCTCTGTCTTACTGGCAGTGTGACTCCTATGACTGGAGTATTGGAAGGATACAGGCTCTTCAGGAAGGTCAGGCTGGGAAGAAGAGGAGGTGCTGTTGCCTTCCATGTCAATTACCAGATGGAGTGCATGGAGCTCCCCCTGCAGATGGATGACTAAGAGCTTAGGGATCAGGATCAAAGGGAGGGCAAGGACAGGTGACATTATAGTGAGGGTCTGCCCATTATAGTGGGCTGCCTAACCAGAAAGACCAAGCCAGTGAGGCCATCTACAGGCAAAGAGGAGCAGCCTCACATTCTCCAAGTGATAGAGAAGCCAACAAGGAGAGGTACTATACTGGACCTTACTCTCACCAACAAGGAGGGGCTGGTGGGGAATGTGAAGCTCAAGAGTAGCCTGGGCTGCAGTGACCATAAAAGGGTGGAGCTCAAGATACTCAGGGCAGCAGAGAGGATGCACAACAAGCTCACTGGACTTCAGGAGTGCAGATTTCTCTCTTCAAGGATCTCCTTGGCAGAATGTCACGGGACAGAGCCCTATAGGGAAAAGGAACCCAGGAGAGCTGAATGATATTCAAGGATTGCCTCCTCCAGGCTCAAGAGTAATGCATCCCTCTAATGAGGAAATCAGAGAAGAACACCAGGAGGCTTGCATGGGTGAACAAGAAGCTCCTGGACAAACTTTAACAGGTAGCTTACCAAGGATGGAAGCAGGGAAAGGTAGCTTGGAATGATAAAGAAAAATTGTCTGAACAGCCAGGGGTCTGATTAGGAAAGCTAAAGCACCAGCAGAAGTAAATTTTGCCAGGGATATCCATGGTAACAAAAAAAGCTTCTTTAGGTACATCAGGGGTAAAAGAAAGACTAGGGAAAATGTGAGCCTTCTCAGGAAGGATATGTGATAAAAAATTAGATAGAGGTTGCATTCAAAGAGTTGTGGTCAGCAGCTCAGTGTCACAGTAGAGGACATGGAAGAGTGTCATTCCTCAGGAGCTGGTATTGGGAACAATGCCATTTAACATTGTCGTCAGCATCATGGACAGTGGGATTGAGGGCATCCTCAGCAAATCTGCCCATGGCACTGAGCTGTGTGGTGCAGTTGACACCAAGCTGGAGGGAAGGGATGTCATCCAGAAGGAGCTGGACAGGCTTGAGAGATGGGCCTGTGTGAACCTTATGAAGTTCAAAAAGGCTAAGTGCAAGGTCCTGCACCTGGCTCGGGGCAATCCCAGGCTGGGCAGAGAATGCATTGAAAGCGGTCCTGGGGAGAAAGACTTGGGGGTGTTTGGTGGATGAAGAGCCCCATAGGAGTCATCAGTGTGCACTGGCAGCCCAGAAAGGAAATCGTGTCCTGGGCTGCAGCACAAGCAGAGTGGGCAGCAGGTTAGGGGAGGTCCCTCTGCTTTGCTCTTGTGAAACCCCACCTGGAATGTTGCATTGAGCTCGAGCCCCCAACAGAAGAAGGATGTGGGCCTGCTGGAGCATCCAGAGGAGGCCACTAAGATGACCAGAGGGCTGGAGCACCTCACCAATGAAGACAGGCTGAGAGAGTTGGAGCTATTCAGCCCATACAAGAGAAGATTTCTGGAAATACCCTATAGCACCTTCCAGTACCTAAAGGAGGGCTATAAGAGAGCTGAAGGGAGTCTTCTCACAAGGACATATATAGTGATAGGATAAGGAGAAATGGCCTTAAGCTGAAGAAGGGTAGATTTGGATTAGATGTTAGGAAGAAATTCTTGACTGTGAGAGTGGCAAGGTGCTGAAACAGGTTGCCCAGAGAAGCTGTGCATGCCACATCCCTGCAGGTATTCAAAGCCAGGTTGGTTATGGCTCTGATCAGCCTGGTCTAGTGGAAGTGTCCATGTCCAGGGCAGGTCCGTTGGAGCTAGATGATCTTTAAGGTCCCTTCCAATCCAAACCATTCTGTTTATTAAGACATTCTGTATCATTGTTCATGTGTCATCTGTACAGTAGATGTATTTGGGATGACTGAAACAATGAGAATGTAATTTCCTCCAGGAGACAACGTCCTGAAAGACAAGAAAGGGAGGAGGGATCAAAATGCTCATTCCTAGGCTTCCCAATGCGAAATTTAAGGAAGATGTTTCTTAGTAATATTCCACCTTTGATGAACAGTACTACTGCTCTAGCACACTGGTCAAGTAGACCTAAACCTGATATTAGTATAAAGATTTATCAGTATCTCAGCAGTGTATGCCCAACTCTTTGTTTTTTCTTGTACATTAAGCTATTAAGATTAAATTCACCTGTATAATGTCAGAGTTTGAGTCAAGATACTGTCATCACTGGGTACATCTTTCCTGTTGTGAAGTAGAAGATCTCAGTTAAGCAGAAATAAGGAGATCCTGCTGGTCAGTCACAAGTGTCTTACTCATAATACCTTGCCTGCCTATGAAAGGCTGATGTGGGAGCTTAGTGGGAAGTTTTGGGAGCCAGTGCCACTCACAGGTTACTGCAGTTCAGTTTTTTTCTGAGTGTTTCTCAAAACTGCCTTTATTATTCTTTGGTTCTCATGCAAAAGTTGCTGATTCTTCACATGGGTCGCATAGGCATTAGACAGTATGGGTCTCTCCAGAATATAATATGACAGGACTTTATAATTTGAACACATGTTATTTCTGATTACTGTGTATCTTTCCAGTTTGACTTGTTAAGTGCTGTTTTCTTAATGTCATGTTAACTCATTTGTCATGCTAAATTTACACTGTTGTTATTTTAGATTTTAAATCTACTTGATAACAGAAAACTTAGTCCAACTCCCATTGGTCACTTTTTAATTATCTAGTATTTATTGATGACAATTTTCTGTCTCTTTAGCTGAAATAACTGTTACGAGATTTTTATTTCTGGGAAGAATGTTGAAATTACAGCAGATCCCTCGTGGATGAACGACTATTCTAAAAAACCCAATAATGTAAATTACTGTTTTGTCTTTCAATATGTACAGTGAAGACTGGCAAATGTCAGGATCCGGGTCGGTATCAGGAACTGGTTCTGATTCTGAATCGGCAGAAGATAATGAGAAAAGCAGTTGTGAGGAGAGCGAATCTGACTATGAGCCAAAAAACAAGGTCAAAAGCCGGAAACCTCCAACCAGGTAAGAAGTCAGGCATTTGGATACTCTGATACTATTTCTAATAAGCAGTTGAGTATTTACACAATACATGTGATTGAAAACATTAATGTTTATTTTTTAAAAAAGTACCCTTTTTTTAAAGAATAATAATAATAATAACATGTTAATACTTTTTAGTGAATATCTTGTCCTGTCTGCTTTAAGTGAAAGTGGAGTAACTGAGCGTGCATGAAATATGGGTATTCAGAAAGCAATGTAGCAGATTTATTGTTGTCGCTTTTGATGCATTGTTGTGTCATATCTTACTGTCTTTAAGAATTAAGCCAAAAAGTGGCAAAAAGAGCACAGGACCAAAAAAGAGACAACTTGATTCGTCGGAGGATGAGGAGGAGGAAGATGATGATGATGACGATTATGATAAGAGGGGATCTCGTCGCCAAGCAACAGTCAACATCAGTTACAAAGAAGCTGAAGAAACCAAGACGGATTCTGATGATTTGCTAGAAGTTTGTGGAGAAGATGTCCCACAACCTGAAGAAGATGAATTTGAAACTATAGAAAAGTTTATGGATAGTCGAGTTGGCCGAAAAGGAGGTATTTTTTTCAGTGTTCTTAAGATCCTGGTGTGCATTGTAGTAACTTCAGCAAATCTTCTCAGCTATAGGTCACCCGTGAGGTTTATAAACAGCAATAATTTTAAAGATACCAAAAAGTCACATTGTTTAGCCTTTCATATTCATAAAGATGTTCCTTTTTAAAGTCCCTTCTAAGTATTGCAGAGAGAAATATAGAAAAATTGCATACCTAAGTAGAAAATAAAAATTGAAGATAGCTCTGTGTTGCATAAATGCACACCATATTGTTTTGCCACTGTTTGTACACTTCAGTGATACTTGATCTGTATAAATTATATGCAGTGGACTGGAGAATGTGGACTAAATGGGAGAGCTGACTAATAGTCTGAAAACTGAAAAAAAATTCAGTTATTGCTGTACAAATGCAGAACAATGTGTGGAATGGCTACAAAATGCATCTAAAATTTCAATGGTGCACTTGTATGTGAATAATGGTAGGCATGTAATATTTCCAGTAATAATGGGATGGAGTGTCTAGCAGTTCTGCTTTGTATTAGAGTCTGCAAGTTAAAATCATGGAATCATGGAGTGGATTGGGTTGGAAGGGACCTTAAAGATCATCAGTTCCAACCCCTCTGCCATCAGTAGGGACACATTCCACTAGACCAGGTTGCTCAGAGCCCCATCCAACCTGGCCTTAATACTTCCAGGGATGGAGAATCAACACCTTGTCTGGGAAACCAGTTACAGTGCCTCACCCCCTTCACAGTAAAGAATTTCTTCCTAATACGTAACCTACACCTACCCTCCTTCAGTTTAAAGCTATTACCCCTTGTCCTACCACTTACCCCTTGTCCTACCACTGTATGCCCATATAGAAAGTCTCTCTCCAGTTTTCTTGTAGGCCTCCTTTAGGAATGGGAAGGTGCTATAGGTCTCCCTGGAGCCGCCTTTTCTCCTGATATAACAGCCCCAACTCTCTCAGCCTGTCTTCATTGGTGAGGTGCTCCAGCCCTCTGGTCATCTTAGTGGCCTCCTCTGGATGCTCCAGCAGGCCCACATCCTTCTTCTGTTGGGGGCTCGAGCTCAATGCAACATTCCAGGTGGGGTTTCACAAGAGCAAAGCAGAGGGACAGAATGACCTCCCCTAACCTGCTGCCCACTCTGCTTGTGCTGCAGCCCAGGACACGATTTCCTTTCTGGGCTGCCAGTGCACACTGATGACTCCTATGGGGCTCTTCATCCACCAAACACCCCCAAGTCTTTCTCCCCAGGACCGCTTTCAATGCATTCTCTGCCCAGCCTGGGATTGCCCCGAGCCAGGTGCAGGACCTTGCACTTAGCCTTTTTGAACTTCATAAGGTTCACACAGGCCCATCTCTCAAGCCTGTCCAGCTCCTTCTGGATGACATCCCTTCCCTCCAGCTTGGTGTCAACTGCACCACACAGCTCAGTGCCATGGGCAGATTTGCTGAGGATGCCCTCAATCCCACTGTCCATGATGCTGACGACAATGTTAAATGGCATTGTTCCCAATACCAGCTCCTGAGGAATGACACTCTTCCATGTCCTCAGCTGACACTGAGCTGTTGACTACAACTCTTTGAATGCAACATCTGCCTACTTCTTTATCTGCCAAATGGTATAGTTGTCAAAGCCATATCTCTCCAGTTCACAGACAAGGACGTCGTGCAGGACAGTGTCAAATGCTTTGCACAAGTCCAGCTATAAGATGTCTGTTGCCCTTCCCTCCTCCACCACTGCTGTAACCCCAGTTGTAGAAGGCCACCAGACTTGTTGGGGGTGATTTGCCTTTAGTGAAGCCATGTTGGCTGTCACTAGTCACCTCCTTATTTCCCACGTGCCTTAACAGTTTCTAGGAGGATCTGCACTATGATCTTGCCAGGCACTGAGGTGAGACTGCCCAGCCTTCAGTTCCTTGTGTCTTCCTTCTTTCCCTGTGTTAAAAATGAAGTTTTATGTTTCCCCTTTCCAGTCAGTGGGAACTCCACTGAAACACCATAACTTCTCAAAGATGATGGATAGTGGTTTGTTTAGCCACTTCTTCCACCAGTTCCCTCAGGACTCGACAAAGTATCTTATCAGATCCCATGGATCTGATCCATGTGCACCTTCAGTTTGTTTAACTGGTTTCAGACCTGCTCTTTTCATACAGCGGGTGATTCTTCATTCTACCAGTTCCAGCCTTTGCCTCATTTGGTGTGGCAGCAGCACTTGCTTGTGAAGACTGAGGCAAAACAGTTGTTGAGTTACCTCTGCCTTCTCCATGTCCTAGGTAACTGGTTCTCCCTGAGGGTCCATACTAGGATTCTAATTACAAAAACAAACACACAAAAAACCTCCCATGTAAACCCTGAGCCCCTTGCACTTCAGGGCTATCTTTCTGCATTAGTTATATCGACTATCTAAAGTTTTTGACCGCTCTCAGAACTTCTAATCTTCCTCTCAAATTCCTTCTCCAATGCTGTCCCATAATTCAACGTATCCTCCTCCAGTGCTTAGTGTTACTACTGTGGTCAAAACCTTAAGAACTAAGCTTCTCACATTCTTCCTGCCCGGATAATGTTGCTGCTTGTGATGCTTTTTGGTGTTGCCTCTCTCTGTGACTATCTGGCCCCAGCAGCTGGGGCTCATTTCCTTATCAGGCTGTTTTCACAAAAAGGAGCCTGTTTACTGCTGCTGCAATACAGTCTGCACTTAATTTACATTTTTCCCCAGTAAGATAACAGAGGCAGAAAAAGTAATGAAACATGTTTAGAAAGAAACAGATTTCTAGTGTCTCTGGTAGTAGGTTTGCCACGTCTCAAGGTTGACCAAGCAGAACATCTTTTGTATGCTCAGAGATGGGAGTAATATAACAGAAGATGACAGTGTTAGTGGAGCATTCCCTGGTGACTTCTTTAGAAACTAGGAATCCAAATAAAATTCTCATGAGGAAAGATAAGATATTGCAGGATAGGTGTAGAAATTTTGGTTGCTTTTTTGGTTGTCTTTTGATTACTTGTGTGTGTGTTGACACACCTAGATTATAATTGTTCAAATAATCACGAGTACTGTAGAATGCTAGTGAATTATACGCTCGTCTTAAAGTATCATCGGTTACTTTCTCTGCTGCATTTCTAACTGGTTAACTTATGGCAATGCACACTTTACTCAAGGCTTATGATGTGGTTTCTTTCTCAGCCACAGGTGCTGCAACCACCATCTATGCAGTTGAAGCAGATGGTGACCCAAATGCTGGGTTTGAAAAGTCAAAGGAGCCAGGAGAAATACAGTATCTTATTAAATGGAAAGGTTGGTCACACATCCATAACACCTGGGAAACTGAGGAAACACTGAAGCAACAAAATGTTAAAGGAATGAAGAAACTGGACAATTATAAGAAAAAGGATCAAGAAACAAAACGATGGTGAATATTTTTATGTAGACTTCCATGATACTTATTTTGAAACAATATAGATGCTCTGTTGTGCTTCTGAGACCTATTGCCTGGTTTTGAGGACATAATTTTGAGTGTCTGTGCAACAGGAAGACAAAAACTTTAAAAATTGAAGCCTCTTTAATATGTTCCTGTAAGATAATTTTCTGAACCTGATTTGTGTTTGTGTGTTTTAAATGGATTTTTAACAAGAAGGGTAAATGTTTAAAAATAAATAATAAATTGTACCTTTTACTAATATTTCCATTATACTTTGATCAGAGTTCTCCAGGAATTGCTGCAGGGCTCAGTGTTTTCTTGGTGCATTAGCCATTTTTGATTACTTTGAAGAATTCTTGGCTCAAACCTGGGGTTCAAGCCTGAGAACAAAAACCTGAAGAAGTCCATGCATTTTAAAGTCACCTTTTTCATGTTCAGTTTTATTACTATATTTAATATATTCAGTGAATGCTGGTGGGATTTTTGGCAACTAATCATAAGATGGATTCTTACAGAGTGAGCCACCCTGAATACTGTTCCATGAAAATACCTTGTAAAGTACACTGCTTGTCAAGAGATTCAAGTCCTGCAGCTACCAGTGGTATTAGTCATGCAGCTAATGGAGAATACTTATTCTCAACAATAAGTATTCTCAGTCATTAATGATGAGGCACCTAGGCCAGATGCAGCCACTTTGTAGTAGGAATTTTTATGTTGTCCCTTCCAAAAAGCTTTATAAGGAAGACTCCCTATGATGGTTACATTCAGAGCTATAGAGTTCCTGATTTTTCTTAGTTTTAGAACTATACAGCATGTTAAGTGTTGTAAATTAATTCCTGTTACAGGCTGAAAAATGCATCTCCAGAAGATGTGGAATATTACAACTGCCAGCAGGAGCTTACAGATGATCTACATAAACAATATCAGATAGTGGAAAGAATAATTGGTATGTTACAAACTTGCAGCCAGAAAACAAGGTCAAGAATTCTGTATGTTCTCAGGTTATGTTGTATTGGTAGTTAAGAAATTTAGAATATGGGTATCACTAACTTTCTAATCCAATACAAAACTTCAGATAAAGAGAAAAGCTGTCATACTGTCTGTGCCGTGAAGCTAGCTTCTGTTGTATTGTTACCTAAAATGAACGTGTTCATGAGAGTATAGAAGTAAAAAGCTGATCAGATCTCTCTGGTACTTTTCTGCAGCTCATTCAAATCAGAAATCAGCAGCTGGTTATCCAGACTACTACTGTAAATGGCAGGGTCTCCCTTACTCAGAATGTAGCTGGGAAGATGGAGCTCTCATTGCCAAAAAGTTTCAGGCACGCATTGATGAGTACTTCAGCAGAAATCAATCCAAGACCACTCCCTTTAAGGATTGCAAGGTGAGTTTGTAATTCACAATGGATTTATAAACAGTTGTACTGGGTCTGACTGACATGGAATTCATTTTTTTCAGAGCAGCTTCTACAGCCTGTGTTCTAGATTCGTGACCTAAACGGGGTTGACAACAGACAAGTGTTTTGGCTGCTGCTGAACAGCCCTTGCACTGTATCAAGGCCTTCTCTGTGCCTTGTGTCATCCTCACCATGAGTGGGCTGGGAGGCAACAAAGCAGTACAACTGACCCCCAACTGACCAGAGACACTTGGTGCTATTATTGTCAGCAGTAAAACTGGGTGGGCTCAGCAAGAGGTGGCTGTTGCTTGGAGACTTGCTGATCATCAGTCTGCTGGTGAATTAATGTGTGACTTGCCTTCTGTCACTTGTGGGGTTTTCTTTTCTTCATGGTTTTTTATTTTGGTTGCGTGGGTGGTTTATTTTTCACCCGGTAAACTTCTTATTTTGACCCACAATTTTGTTCTCACTTTCACTTTGTCAGTTCTTTCCCCTGTCTCTCGGGTGAAAACCAAGCAACTGGTTGGCAGCTTGGTTCCAACAGATTGTTAGCCAGGTTCAAGCTAACACACCAGTTGCAATAGTAAAAGGGTGAAATTCTTCTATGAATGTAGATATGAGATACATACTATGAATTTTTCTGGAAGGATTTCAGAATAGCAATAATGATGTACAGTACTACGTATGGAAAATAGCACCACTAAGGGTAGTTTTTCGTAGATACCAGTCCCCTGCATTTTTACTAGCATTCAAAGATGGGTTTGTTTAGTATCGTAGTGTATTTTGAAAGTAGACTTTGTATGAGTCACTCCTGTTGTGAAATTTAGATTAGCAATCAAAGTAATTTCAACTTGCAAATTACTTGGTGGTTTTATATGGCCTTGATGGATAAAAACTAGAGTTGATGACCTAGTGGATACCTACTGTTATTTTTTCTGTAGGAAGTCATTTTGGTAACTGCAGCCAGTACTAGGACTGGTGATCAATTTGTTTTTCACAGGTTCTAAAACAGAGGCCACGGTTTGTTGCACTGAAAAAGCAACCGTCTTACATTGGAGGACATGAAAATCTAGAATTAAGAGATTATCAGTTAAATGGATTGAATTGGCTTGCTCATTCATGGTGCAAGTAAGTATAGTCTGAAATGAGTTTGTTTGTTTGTAAGTTGTAAGCATTTGTAAAACATTTTCATACCATAAGCTCAAAGTACAGATCTGAGGGGAGTGGTTTTGCTTACCATTCTGTAGCTGTTCTCAAAAAAACCCAACTAAGATCTGTTGTTACTTTGCTTTTAGTTTCTATATGATGTCATATTTTTAGAAAAGCAAACAAATCTAAAACAGTAAAACAAGAAAACCCAGAGCAAGCTCTTCTGAAATGTCAACGTTAGTGTTATACTTTTAAAATAATACTCACAGGGAATACTTGCAAGCTTTTTGTTAATTTAAGGAGGGGGGGGATTGGAATTAGCTTTTATGGAAAAAGAATGGAAGTAAGTTTCTTCAGAATGTATAGTTGCAAAATCTTGAAAACGTGGATCATCAGTGGGTCTTACACTCAAAAGAGAATAGTTTCGTCTTATCCAATCCTTCCCCCTCTTTACACATCCCCTGAATTGTTTTGTTTTGTTTTGTTGTTTAGGGGGAATAGCTGTATTCTCGCAGATGAAATGGGTCTGGGTAAAACAATACAAACAATTTCTTTCCTGAACTACCTGTTTCACGAACATCAGCTGTATGGGCCTTTCTTACTGGTCGTGCCACTTTCTACCTTGACATCTTGGCAAAGAGAAATTCAAACTTGGGCTCCTCAGATGAATGCTGTAGTTTACTTGGGAGATATAACTAGCAGAAATATGGTGAGTGTCTCTCTTTATCATTGGAAAGTCTTGTACATAAAAAGACTCACCTTTTTGGTTAGGACTGAGCAAATATTCCCTGACTTTAAGATGCAAATTGAAAGCTTAGATTTTGATTTGATGTAAATGTGTGTGAGAAATTTCTTCTGCTTAATAATAAACAGAATTAAAAATTTACTCTTGCATTTGAAAACTAATTGTCTTCTTTTGTGTGATTATTTAGGTGGGTATAGTAAAAATAAATAAGAAAGCCAGTCATGAGCTTAGTTTATTTTCTGAAAGGTTGTTGGTTTGTTTTCTTAATGTTAGTAATCCTATCCATGAAAGTAAAAAATTATTGTGTATGTCATATATGTGTGTGTGTGTGTGAATACATATATATATATAAAATGTAAATATGTGTTTTGGCCTTCTGTTTTGTTATCATGTTAATGTACGCTACTAAACATCTACATCACTGCAGTGTTGATTCCAGTCAACAAGACCTTTTTTCTGTAGCTTATAGGTTGTTTGATTCTTTTTGTAGATAAGAACTCATGAATGGATGCATCCACAGACCAAGAGATTAAAGTTTAACATACTTCTAACAACATATGAGATTTTGCTGAAGGATAAGGTAATCGCACTTCTTTGGGGAGATAAAATAATTTCTCTAGTATAGAATTCTCTTTAGACCTGCATGTATTTCGTTTGTGGATCATTAAATTTATGGAGAGTGTTTGGGGTTTTGAGTTTTATTTCTTGGAAGGACTTTTCTTTTTTAAGCACTTCAGGATTTTATGTATGTATGATAAGGCTTTCAGCCCTTTTCCATATTGTGAGGTGGGCAACACTTTGTTTTCTCCAGTTTTCTTGAGTCTCATTACTGTGATAATTCTCTCCCATCTTCAAGCTCTACTTCTTTGCAGACTACTCTCAAGGAGCTGAAAAAGAACTCAACCCCTAGCCCCAAATATGATACAGAAATATGAAATCACATATAGTTATTCTGTGATATTGTGCAAACGGTATACATGTTCATTTATTAATACTGTCTGTGTAGTGGCAGCACACAGAGTTATTGTTAATCCTCCTAACAGTATGTGAAAATTTTTACAGATACTCAGAAAGCAGACCATTTTTCCTTTGTACATGCTGGGAAGTAGTAGTCAATAGTGATTTTTTTTCCCCCGCTGTGTAAATATTATTTTGGGTCAGACTTTTGGCCACTTTTTTAAATTATAAATTTAACTTGGCTTTCTTGGGATGTCTGTATGCTCTTCATTGAACCTGGCAAGTGTAAAAGCCATAATTAGTACTAAAAACATATAGCTGTCCATAATTTATTGAAATAAACCAAGAAATGATGCTGTTTATAGCTTGATTATATAGTGTGGAAAATTATGTAATATGTTCATTTGTATAATGTTTCCCCCCTTCTCCATTTCTTTAAGTCATTCCTGGGTGGTCTGAATTGGGCATTCATAGGAGTTGACGAAGCGCATCGTTTAAAAAATGACGACTCTCTTCTGTACAAAACTTTAATAGACTTCAAGTCTAACCACCGTCTTCTTATTACTGGAACCCCTCTGCAAAACTCCCTCAAAGAGCTTTGGTCTTTGTTGCACTTCATCATGCCAGAAAAGTAAGAAAGAGTTTTCTGTCAGGTTTGTTGTTGTGAAGTAGAGTAGTGATTTGAGAATCAGTAGAGGTAGAGAGTTCTACTGAAAGGTAATTTAAATAATCTTTGTGTAAAGTAGGTGCCTATCTTTTCATGCTGCTTCAAGTAAATAACGCTGGTAGAAGTTGTCACCTTTTCCCATTTTATCAAAAGTGCACAAAAATGATGGATTGATGAATCAGAACCTAGAAAAAAGGCTTCATCTTAGCCCAAGAAGAGAACTGCATGGATTTACTCAGGGGAAGCAGAATGGAATTTTTTCTGTGTTAGCACTGTTAATGAAAACAAATTTGTACCAAGATGCCCAGTATCCTGTGGTTCAGTCAGATAACTGGTTTTCCCATATGTTTTGCATACAGTAAGTTTACTGTATTGACCTTATTTTGTACTGATCTGTTTAGACCTAGGGTAAATTAGAACTTGTGTGTAAAAGCGCGTGTTCCTGTCAGACATCTTGTAAGTGCCAAGCGCCATAGCTCTCTTGGAGCCATGGATTGTACTGACTTCTTGGAACTTTACAAGCAAAGCTATTGTGGCTGAGTGGCTTCGTTTGATCACAAAGTCTGTCCTAGTCTGTTAACACAGACCACAGCTACACTTCAGCTAGACCTTACAAGCTGCAACACATAAGTAGATTAATAAACAAAACAGAAGGGAGTAGGGAAGAAATCTGAATGTGTGTGTGCTCTTACGATATATTTATGCATGTTGTGTGTTTATGTTACCTTTCTTACCTTATGTTATTTACAGTATGTCACTTTTGTGCTCATGCACTGTTATGTTCAAGGTTTTCCTCGTGGGAAGATTTTGAAGAGGAGCATGGCAAAGGGAGAGAGTATGGTTATGCAAGTCTTCACAAAGAGCTTGAACCATTTCTGCTGAGAAGAGTTAAAAAAGATGTAGAAAAATCTTTACCTGCTAAAGTTGAGCAAATTCTGAGAATGGAAATGAGTGCGTTGCAGAAGCAATACTACAAGTATGTACCATTTCGTTGTAAATTGTGCTGTTTCAGTGATACGTCTACCTGCAGTTTCCTGAATTATAATGGTTTTTATACTGTACAGAAGTCAAGGCTTCTGCAGGGTTTCCCAGCAAGACAAATCTGTGAAGCAAGGGCGCAGGAATTACGGTGGTCTAATGTCTATTCACGTAGTTTCTTTTCTTTGGAATATTTAGACATTCTTTTAGGAGCTGCTCTTTTTCTTTACCTTGTTCGTATTTTGAGAGTTTACGTCTGTCTTGCTTCCACATATGGTTAGAAGTTACTAATATTGTACCTCTTATATCATAGGTGGATTTTAACCAGAAATTACAAAGCCCTCAGCAAAGGTTCAAAAGGCAGTACCTCAGGCTTTTTGAACATCATGATGGAACTCAAGAAGTGTTGCAACCATTGCTACCTCATTAAACCACCAGATGATAATGAATTCTATAATAAACAGGAGGCCTTACAGGTAATGTCACTTTTTAATTAAAAAAAAAAAGAAACGTTTTACATCACACAATTTTATAGTGCTCTAGCACTTTATTAATTCTTATTGAGTTGGAAAATGTTTATGCTGGGTTTTTACACTGAAGTAATTTTTGTTTCTTAATTGGAACTGAATAATTAACAGAGAATTGACTCAATAAATCTCCCTAGTTTCAATTACGTATTATCATAATAAATGTTTTAAACTGTAGAAGTCTTAAGAGTGTTGAAATTTGCCTTTTTTTTTTCTGCTCACAGTAATAGAAAGAAAAGCAAACCTTATAACCAACCTCAGAGTATATTGGTGTTGAGATTAATTTATTTTGCAATATGTGTTTCTTGTTTTTATGTAGCATTTAATACGTAGCAGCGGGAAACTAATCCTTCTTGACAAACTACTGATTCGTCTGCGAGAACGCGGCAACAGGGTTCTGATTTTCTCACAGATGGTGAGGATGCTGGACATCCTGGCAGAATATCTGAAATACCGTCAATTCCCATTTCAGGTAAGAATCTTGGTGGTAGTAGCAGTGAGAAGCTTTGATCTTGAATATAAGAAAAATCTTTTCTCTACTGTGAGGGTACCCAAGCACTGGAACAGGATTATCCAGAGGTTAAGAAATCCCCATCCCCTCTGGAGGTTCAAAGGATACCTGGACATGACCCTGCCTGAGTAGGGCATTTAGACAAAATGAACCCTGGCAGTTCTTTCCAGCCTAAACTGTTTGTGATTTTTGACCTTTACCCCTTGGCTTAAGAAAACATGGGAATAAAATGTATTCTTTTTCTAACTGGCTGTTGCTCTGTGATAAATAGTACCTTGAAATTTAACAGATTAGTTAAAAATTATGTGGAGTGTTTGATTATTTTTTTTTCCCTTCACATAGCAGCTTTAGCAGCTGAGAATTAAGTTACTCTGATTTTGAATATAGTATAAGAATTACTTTTTAAATGTAATTGTTCATTTCTTTAGAGACTTGATGGATCAATAAAAGGGGAATTGAGGAAACAAGCACTGGATCATTTTAATGCAGAAGGATCAGAGGTATGGTATTTTTTTTCCTGAGGGATCTGTTTTATTTTTTCCCAAGAAGTACAAGAAAACATTTCACAAAAAAGGAAGGCTGAGAAGAGTGAGGAATATATCAGCAGTGTTGAAAATTCATTGATACTGCCTAGCATATAAGGTTTATATAAACTCTTTTATTAAGAAGAGGTTAAGTAGAAAACATAAATTAGGAAAATGGTAGCGAAGTACTCTGTAAATGGTGCAGAATTTTAACCTCAGCTTTGTTCCTGTGTAGAACTTAACAGTGTTTACAAGAGCATTGAACTTAGGCAAGCAGTTAGCATCAAAAAATTCCTTTGACAGTGGGCAGAACTGACTTCATATATCCTTGCACAGACAACCATATTTGAATAGTTTCAAATATGAATTCTATTATCTTTGTTGTTGCCACCTGTTTACTTGCCCTGGAAGAAATCTAGTAAAGAACTGATGTTTAGCAGTCCTTTGTGAGCAGCCTGTGAATATGTAGGTGTCTCTTGTGATTCCTTAGATTCTGAACTTGAACATTGGCAGCTTATTTAGCATTCCTATTATGCAAGCCATTCCATACCTTTGCTCAGGTTTAATCTTTTGTCCTACTTGCAGATTTGGGGGAAGGGAGGTTGTTTTGGTTTGACTGGTCATTGGGTTTTGGGTTCAGTTTGTTTGATTTTTTTAATTGGTATTTGAAGGATAGCATTTGTTAGTTGCTTCTGAGCTTGTTTCTGCATTGTAGAGGGAGAAGGACTGACCTCCATTTGTGAAATGCAGAAGCTAATTCTGTTTCAGATTTCTTACCTAGACATTGTTGATTTTTTCTGAAATCTTTTCAGTTACATTGTATGTTTTTTGAAATGAAGAGGAATTTAAACCATGCATTTCCAAAATTGAGGCAAACTATGCATTTGTGCAACAAAAAAAATCACATTCTTAATTTTATTTTTTATTTGTTTCCTAAAATTTCATAACATTTTGTATGGGTTTTGTGTAGTTTTTATGTTACTGGGCTAAGGGTACCTGGAAATGTTTAAAACAATTTTCAGGACTCTTTCCTGAGCGTAATCGTTTGCTGTTTCCTGTAACTGTACTGAAAATTGTGTTTGTGTTTTTTAACCTGTTTTATTTCATCTTGGTTTTCATATATTGTTTTATTCAATGTATCAAGATCCTTCTGCAGTCTTTCATAGTTATCTGTGATTCAGTAATTCCATATTGTCACAGGTTTTTTTCACTTTACTCATCCCACTTTCATATTATTCATGAGTGTGTTGAACAGCATTAAACCTGGCAGAAGACTTCTAGTTCCTATCTCTTAACCAGTTACGTGTGGGCTCAAGCACCTTCCCTGCTCTGACATGGTTGCCTAGTCTTCCAGGGCTTGGGGCAGAGGGTAGGAGGGGGTCTTTGTGACATTCGAGGTTTTAAGAGTAAGGTTTTTGTACTTTTGGACCAGTCTTTTGTTTTGTTGGGATGTTTTGGTCAGTGGTTGACATGGTTTGACCCTGGCCAGATGCCAGGGGCCTATTAAAACCACTCCATTACCCTCCCTCCTTCCCTCTGCAGCTGGACAGAGGAGAAAGGAAGAAAAAAAACCAGCAAAGAAATTTCATGAGTAGAGATAAGGATTGAAAGAAGGCAGTGTTAATAGGCAAAACAAACTCAGAGTGAGGATAAAAATTAAATTTATTACTAACAGAATAAGAGCTAAAAAGTGAGAAATAAAACAGTCTTAAAACACCTCCCCCTTCCCCCCTGCCTCCTTTTCAGGTCTTCCCTCCTTCCCCCTGCTGTGCAGGTAGCCGGGGAACCCCAGGGAAAGGAGGGGTTGTTGTTGTTTGAGTCCATCGCTTGGGCAGCAGCTTTTTGCAGCTGGTTCTTTACAGTCCGAAGGTCCTCCGTAGTTCACAGGGGGACACCTGTGTTACCATGGTCTTCACCACGGGCTACAGGGGGGTGTCTCTGCAACTCCAAGTCCTTTCCCTGCTTCGTGGGGTCCCTCCCACGGGAGACAGTCCTTGATGAACCTCTCCAGAGTGAGTCCATCCACCCCTTGTTCTTTTCAGTCTGTTGCCCCGTGGATGACTTCCCCAAGGGGGTGCAGTCCTTCATGGGTTGAGCTGTTCCAATGTGGGTCTCCCACTGAGGCCACAAGTCCTACCTGGGAAAAGCTTTCTTCAGCATGGGCTTCCCTCTCCACGGGCCACAGGTCTCCAGCAGGACTTTGCTCCATTTTGGGCCTCCCACAGGGGCTCACAGCTTCCTTCATGTCTACCTGCTCCAGCATGGACTCCTCCATAGGCTGCAGGAGGTTTTCTGCACCCCAATGGTTCTTCATGGGCTGCAGGGTCTTCAGCTTTAAGTCTTTGGCCTGCTTCTGGGGGAGGGGGGGAAATCCCTCCCTCTTCCCCCCCGCCGGCTGCACCAGCCTTGGTGACTGCTTGTTCTCCCGGACTGGAATTTCTTCTGCGCCACAACCTTCTCTTCACCCGTTCTTAAATATGTTTTCACAGAAGCGCCATCTCATTGGCTCAGCCTTGGCCAGCAGCAGGAAATCCCTCCTGGAACTGGCTACCATTGGCTTTTCACAGGACAGTGAAAGCTTCTACTAGCTTCTAACAGAAGCCGCCCTAATAGCCCCCTCACCCCCGCTACTAAAACCCAGCCACAGGTTAAACCCATGACAGTGGTCATCTTCTAGGATGCTACTTCCTTTAAACTGTTGAGAAGTCAGTAACTAACTATGAAAGAAAATGATAATCAGTGTTTGCTTTATACTTAAAAAAGCTTTAACCATAAAACAGTTATGGAATTGGTAGTATGTGATTTTGTAGTCTACCCTACGTACTGCATAAATAAGTGTTATATTGGTTCCTTTAAGAATATTACAGTCATTGGATAGAAAACTATTTCTTACTTTATGATTTCAGGACTTCTGCTTTTTACTGTCCACCAGAGCTGGAGGATTAGGTATCAACTTGGCATCTGCTGATACTGTGGTTATATTTGATTCTGACTGGAATCCCCAGAACGATCTGCAAGCACAGGCTAGAGCACACAGGATTGGACAGAAGAAACAGGTATACACACTCAGCTTTAAGCTCCAGACCTAAAGCAGGGTTATGTACATTAGCTGTTTACTCTCTGGCTGCACTATTCTGTCTTCATGTATTTTTGAGAATAACTAATACTTTCTGCATTTGGCCAAATATTATTAGGAGTGCTCACTTTTTTTTCTAAATCTCCATATAGGGACAAATCATATGGCAACTATGGTATTTGGATGGGAGAGGGAGAGGGAGAAGAGTTGTGGGCTTGTCTTGGCATCATGTCATTGTAGAAGATAGCTGCTATATCAGACAAATCCCCCTTGCTTAAGAATTTCTTAGTTCTCTTCAGGATTGTTTCTTTCTTGCAGAAGACATACCATAACAATTAGAAATATGACATTATTGCCTGTAGCAATGCTTGTGTGGAGTCACTGAAGTTAATGAAAGATAGGTGTAAGAGTTTACTTATCTGAGATTTTTTAAATGTTTCTCTAAAGACTGTGGTAACATGATTGAACCAGTATTTCATATTTGAAACCCATCAATAAATTCTGAAGATATGCCGTGAAGACTGAGATTTCTCCTTGCTGTTGCTTACTTTTTTTTTAAATACACACAGGTAAATATTTATCGACTAGTCACAAAAGGATCAGTGGAAGAAGATATTCTTGAACGAGCCAAGAAAAAGATGGTATTAGATCATTTAGTAATTCAGAGAATGGACACTACAGGGAAAACTGTACTACATACTGGCTCTACTCCTTCAAGGTATATTTGTGTTTGTTTCTATACCAACCCACCCTTAGGAATATTTCACTCTGTTAATGAAAGGCAAAATAAGGTTAAATTAGATGCAAAGTCTTTGTAGATTTTTATTTGCATGTTAAATATATATCTTAAATATATGGAGAGTTTTTATTTAACAGTGAAAAGTCTTAAATGACTTATGATTGTAGAGAACTTTTTCAAGTTAATAAGTTAAAGTGTTTTTCCTGAAATGTCATTTATTTCAGCTCAACACCTTTTAATAAGGAGGAGTTATCAGCGATCTTGAAGTTTGGTGCTGAGGAACTTTTTAAAGAACCTGAAGGGGAAGAACAGGAGCCCCAAGTAAGCAGTGTTACTGGACTAGATAGATAAAACAGCCAAAAGTATGTATGAATTATTTAACTGTAAAGAAAAACTTCTCTGGGGTTCTGTGTTTTTTTGGGTTTTTTTTTATCCATAGGAAATGGATATAGATGAAATCTTGAAGAGAGCTGAAACTCGGGAAAATGAGCCAGGTCCATTAACTGTAGGAGATGAGTTGCTCTCACAGTTCAAGGTATGGCTTTGTTCTCTCCTTCCTACTGTAATTATACTTTCGTTTATAAACAGTACCGTTTCTCTTTTGTGTACCTATCTGTCTCTTCATTCTTAGGAAATAGATGCGTGAGTCAACTCTCTATCACTTCCTAATAAAATATCTTCACCAATACATGGTACCTACCACCAGTATAAGCAATTAAAAATATGTGCTGTATTTTGATAATAAAAAGATATATTTATGGGTGTGTTAATTATTAGACTTCTAAGTAGTTATGTGTTTTATTTACTGCCTTTGTCAAGCAGCTCTAGTATCACTGAATGCAATATATAGTGTGTGTTTCGTAGTTGATAATTTCTCCAAGTAGCTTTTAGCCCTGAAGTAAACTTGAACATCAGGTATTTCTGAGTGTTATCAGTTAAACACATTAAATATGTGTACAGAAAAAAAAAGCAAAGCATGATATATTTGTTTAGTTCCGGAGATTATTAAATAACTCTCCTGCTGATTGCTTATTCACAACATATTTTGATATCTACAGTGTATTAATGTTTGATTAGTTTTATGTTGTTATAGTTTCACATTAAGTCAGGCATTCAAATGTTGTTAGCCCTATTTTGAGGTTAAACAACAATCATACAGCCACAAGGGAGTTGTTTCACTGTGCATCCATATTAGTCAACTTTTAAATGAAGAAAAAGATTCTCATTTCTCATCTTAACCCATGTTGAAAGGAGTTTATCTTTCCTAAATGAAGAAAAATACTTTCATGAGAGACTTGTTTCATTGTTTCATGAAGCAAGTTCTATGTGTAAATTTTACGTAGATTATAAAACAAGAGCATATATATAAATAGAACTATAAATATCTAATATGTATAAATGCATAAAATATGCCATCCGTAACTCTGTGTTCCTAAAATAGTAGTTGATCAGTCTTTTTCAAATAGAGTCATGTGTTAATTTGATGAAAATATGTATATTCTGACATACAAGGTGGCCAACTTTTCCAATATGGATGAAGATGATATTGAGCTGGAACCAGAAAGAAATTCAAGAAATTGGGAAGAAATAATTCCAGAGGTCCAAAGGCGAAGAATAGAAGAGGAAGAAAGACAGAAAGAACTTGAAGAAATATACATGCTCCCAAGGATGAGAAACTGTGCAAAACAGGTGTCTCTTAGTTCTGACTTGTTGTTGACTCTGTTGCTGCTGGTTTAGTTTGTTGCTGTTGGGATTTGGGTTTTCTTTTCCTTTTCTGAACACATTTTTTTGACAGGGTAAGTAAAATTTACTTATGTTTGTTAATCACATAGCTTTTAACTACTTATTCTGGAATTCTAGATAAGCTTTAATGGAAGTGAAGGGAGGCGCAGTAGGAGCAGAAGATACTCTGGATCTGATAGTGATTCCATCTCAGAAAGAAAAAGGCCAAAAAAACGTGGAAGACCACGAACTATTCCTCGAGAAAATATTAAAGGATTTAGCGATGCAGAGATCAGGCGGTAAGATACAGGACCACAAGTCATGTTTGAAGGGGCAAGAAATTACCATTATTATTAACATGTTTATTATTATTAGACTTGAAAATACAGAAGGCAGTCTATTTTTATGGAAATTGTCTGAAATTTTTTTATTCTAGGCATTTAATGTTTTTACCTTTTGTACTTTGTGGTGCTGACATAGTGAAATGTCATGGCAAGAATTTGAACCCATTTTAATGAGGTATAAAATTAGGTTTGAAAAATACTCTTGATCGGTTTATTTTAATTCCTGCAACGCATGAAGACAGTGATTTCACTGTGTGATCACTGACAGTGATTTTACAATGAGTGAACTTTTCTTTTGTAAAAAAATAAGCAAAATAGTCTGCTTCTCACCATTTTATCTAAAAACTGCAGTGCTGAAAGAATATGTAAATCTATTTGGTGACAAATGAAAAAAAATTGAGTGGATTTTGTGGGTTTTTTAAATTCTTGGCACTGTAATTGAATTGTTATATCATGCTTTTTAAAATTAAAATATATAAAATCTTATTTGAAACTTGTACTACTATTGGTCCCTTCAGTATTTGCTAAATATTTGCTAAAATATTTTTGGTAGTAGGAGGAATTGTTTTGCTTTACATTTTTGGGTTTGTGAAATGCTACTTTACTTCTGAAATGCATGTTTCTCTAAAATGCTGTAAAGCTTTCAAAATATTTTGATTTGAAGAATAACTTTTAAAATCCTTTTTGCATTTCCATGTCATCTGACAAGACAACGAATTGGGACTTTTTTCAAGGCTATTATCGTGCTTGCAGTAGCAATCTGAGACCTTGGTTATTGAGGAAATTTTCTTTCTTTTTTTAAATTATTTTTATTTATTTTTATTTAATTGTCTTTCTATTCTGGGTATCTCCAGTTTCTTTCCATCACTTAGACATTTCAACACAGAGTATTTTTCATGTCATTTTCCAAAATCTTCCAGTTAACCTGTTGCAGATTGCTCCTTTTAAGAACTATATCACTATATAATGCATAACATAATGTCTGAAACATTGATATACTGTAAATCCGCACTCAGTTTTTATGATTAGATACATACAGCTGCTGAATCTTTGGAGTTTTGAAATTAATAAAGTAATTTCTGAAATAAATTATACCTTCTATTGTTTTATTTACATCATTTCTTAAACTGATAAAACTGACTTTGTTTGGGTTATCCAAGTATATGAAACTGCCCTACTCACTGTACCTTCCTCCCCATTGCCAATATATAATTTTTAAACAATTTTAAAAGCAATGTAGTTTGTTAAGAATCTATTTAAATGGCAAAATTATTTTCTCTTACTAGGTTTATCAAGAGTTACAAGAAATTTGGTGGCCCTCTTGAAAGGTAAAGTTGTTTGACGATTATTTGTGTAGCAATTTGGAATCTTGTTTTCATAAAAATTGGAATGTACCATGAAACGTTAGGCAGTAGAGAAAATACATCATCTAGTTTTTTGCCTTGAATATAGCATGACTTTAGCTGGCAGTCTTTCACTTTTTTGTGTACGGTATGTGTGCAAACAGCTACCCAACAGACCTTTCCATTTGCAGGAATACTTACTCTCTTTCTTTATGTTTACCTGCTGATTTATCTTCATTTGTGATAGTCATTCAGTTGTCATGTTTGATAACCTGTTGAAAGCCTATCAGTTTACCCACTGTCAATGTTGCATTTTTCATATTGAAATTTTCATATTTCTTCATTATTCCTATTTTAAGAAAAACTTCCCAACCTTATTTTCATTAAAAATATTAATAGTTCATATGAAAATATGATACATATATATATATATATATATATATATATGATATGATTCCTTTTCTAAAGAAATGTGCAGTAATTTAACTCAACACTAGGGTTAGTGTCCTTTACACTTCCTTTTTTACCACCCTTTGTTACCTGAATCATATACAGTTTTTTTTTCTTGCTTCAAAATTGTACAGAGTGCAGAAAGCACAGGTGGCTTATTTGATATTATTATTGGTAACTTATTTGATCATTTTTCTAGTACCAAAGTCTGAAGGAGTCATTCAAAGTTGCCAAAGTTTCAGAGGTATAAAAATGTGTATTTGTTTTATTACAGGTTAGATGCTGTAGCTAGAGATGCTGAGCTAGTTGATAAATCAGAGACAGATCTTAGACGTTTGGGGGAGCTTGTACATAATGGATGCATTAAAGCCTTAAAGGACAATTCATCTGGACAAGAAAGAGCAGGTACAGTGTTCAGGGGGCTTGAGAGGCATCAAGAAGACTGAATTACTCATACACTCTAATCATAACAGAAAACAGTTTTGTTGGAAAATACAAAAATGTTGGCATACTGGGTGATTTAAAAAAGGGGTTATAGTAAGGTGACTGTTTTCCCTTTCTGTGTGTGACTTGTCACTGGAGAATGCAATATGTTTTTGCTTTGCTGTGAAATTTAAAAATAATCCTGTTATCTGGAAGATTCTTTCATTCTGGAGCTTACTTCAAGCATTTAGTTAAGAAAAGGTCATTTGGTATAATTGTTTTCTTTACATTTTTCTGATGGTATTTGTAAAGGTAAATAATTTAATAGCTTTGTATTTATTTTTAGGAGGGAGACTTGGGAAGGTTAAAGGCCCAACATTCCGAATCTCAGGAGTGCAGGTGAATGCAAAGCTAGTTATCTCTCATGAAGAAGAATTGGCACCATTGCACAAATCCATTCCTTCAGATCCAGAAGAAAGAAAAAGGTATTGATTTTTATATTTTTTAAAGGGCGCAGTAATGTAGAAAACTTGTTAAATTTTATTACTGTTTTTCTGACAACTTGGACTCAATGCAGACTGTTAAAAGCGTTGTCCCTCTAATCCCCGTAAGAAGTGGCAGCAGTAACCTGTTCCACATCGGTACTTCATCCTTTCTTCCCTTGCTATAGAAGCCAGTAACAGCTTTGACTTCTCAACTGTATTCACTAGGAACTGTGTTCAGTTACTAATAATAATTAGGACTGGAATGCAGCTTTGCTCAGGTGCTGCTAAATGCCTCTGCTTGGGAGGAATGTTCAAAGCATAGCAGTAGTTGTTTCTGCTCTCTGAAGTTTTTCCCTTGCCACCTTGTGTATCACAATTTCCAAACTATCCACTTAGTTAGCGGTTACAGTTGGATGATGATTTTTGCTTTTATTCATGGCTAAGAAACTCTGTAATGCAGCTTCTGGCAACAGACAGATGTCTGTTTTTCATATTTTAGTCTTAATAAACTTTAAAAGACATTTCAGTGCTGATTTCAATAAATACTTTATGGAAATATTAATAAAATATAATAATAAACACTTGGATTAATTTCTTAAAATTACCAGCTTGTTAGCAGAGAAAATAAATCTAGTTACATCACTTCTAGGATGTTCCCTTCTCCCTCACTAAGTTTCAGATGTAAAAATCCTTTATTTGTCTTTCTAATCCATTTCTTCTAGATATGTCATCCCATGCCACACGAAGGCTGCTCATTTTGATATAGAATGGGGTAAGGAAGATGACTCCAACTTGTTAATAGGCATCTATGAATATGGTTATGGCAGCTGGGAAATGATAAAAATGGATCCTGATCTCAGTTTGACACAGAAGGTATGTCATCTACAACATTTCATTAAGGACTATTTGTTTAAGTAGTGATACTATTAAGTAGAGTTACTGAAAGAGCTTATTTTATAATAAATGAAATTGCAGTTATATTATACATCAGTTATACTTCAGATCACCCTTCTTCTATATTGTTATATTTTAGGGTCTCGTGTATTTGGTTACAGTATCTTTCTTGCAGTCAGTTATGTTGCCATGTTCTCATGGGGCTGGTCATCTGTCACTTGAATTTTTCTTTTCAAGTCTTTTCCTTCTCTGTTTTGGATGTTCTGGTTTTGTTAATTTTGTGTTCTTGAACTTTTGAGAAGGGAGGTTTTTCTAGAAATTTGATTCAGTTTCCCTCTCTCCACTTAGTCCCCAGGTTCCTCAGTTGAAGCTGTTTTCTCTCCCAACATTGAGAGTAGCCATGCTAGAATTAGTGCAGTAGCCTCTTAGCAATAGTGAGAGACAGGTACTGAGGGAAAGACTGGGGTGAATGAAGTAAATTTTGTGGCACCGGCCTATAGATCTGGGATGTGAGGAGCCAGGTCTCTGTCCACATTTGTTTAATAATGATACCTACTCCCGCCTTCCATTAATTTGTCTGGTTTTTGAAACCATATGTTTGTATTTTTGGCATCTGCAATATACTGTAGTGAGTTCTGCATTTAGAAGATGAATGAGTCAGAGCCAGGAGTTCAGTGACTGACTGGTATAGGTGCCCAGAATTTCTTAGATGAACTGTCAGAGTGGAGACAGAAATCTGAGTCTGTTTTTTTGAGCTAATGTTAGACTGTGAGACAATTTCCAAGATTCTACATTAGTTGCTTGATCGGAGAGGAGTGAAAACTTTAAGAAATTCTCCATTGCTCCAAGCATTCTGGCATATTTGTTAGGTATAGTTGGAGTGAATTGTTTACCACTTCCTTTTGCAGAGGTTTTTCTGTTCTGTGTGCTGCAGGCTAACATCTAAGATTGATAATATGTACTCACAGCTGTGAAACTACCATTGTTCTCCTCAGATTTTGCCTGATGATCCCGATAAGAAACCCCAGGCCAAGCAGTTGCAGACCCGTGCAGACTACCTCATTAAATTACTGAATAAAGACCTTGCAAGGAAGGAAGCACAAAGGCTTGCTGGAGCAGTAAGTAAAATTTGGCATTCAATAGTGAAATAAAACAATATACTTCTAGTCGTGTCTGCTGATCCTTTTCTTTTTTTAGTTCTGCTCTTTTTTATTTGTGTAGTATTACTCTATTGCTAATCATAGTACATGAGACTAACTCAGGAAATTTATTGCAAGTTTCACACTATATTATTGTCTTATTATTTGTGTGTATTCTCTACTGTTGCACTATGCTCTGTCTCCAGTCCTGAAAAAAGCAGTGGTCATTAGTGGCAATAAATAAAAGGAACCCTCTCTTTGATGTAAAAACAAATACTTTTTTTGCAACTGTTGTGCAAACATGCTTGTCATTTGACATTGTTAAAGAGGTCAATTTGCTTTCAGGGCAATTCAAAGAGGCGGAAAGCAAGAACTAAAAAGAATAAGATGCTAAAGGCCGCAAAAATAAAAGAAGAAATAAAAAGTGATTCTTCACCACAGCCCTCAGAAAAATCTGATGAAGATGATGAGGAGGATAATAAGGTGAGTATCTTTCACATGGTAAAGATGGCTATTTAGTTTTTCCTGTTAGTATCAATATGTATTTTGTCTTCTGCTTGGCTTAATAAAATTAAAGCACCTGATCGTCGTCCTTTTCCTGTGGCCACTACGACTGATGTTGTATCAGTGCAGGCACATGGAAAATTGTATCTGTTCTAATGATAAGCCATAACTCAGAAGTTATGAGTAGTTTTCCAAATTTTTATAAAAAATGTTATTGTCTAGTTACTGGTGGTATTGCTCAGTTTCAGCATTCTTTACGGATTTCAACACTGCATTTGATAGAAATGGAAGCCTAATGTATCACACAGTTGTGAAACTAAGTGTTTTGGCTAGTGTGTTATAACTACTGACAGTGATTCTTAAAGTAAAGTTTTTTTTATTCGGGCTCTGGAAAATCATCAGGCTCAATTAGAAAGAGCAGCATGAAAAAATTATATTTCAAGGCTTGCACGCCAGAGCTCCTGTATACATCACGGCTCTCATTATCCAAAAAGACTGTTTAATCAAATGTTTAATCTTTTTGTGTTCTGTTGCTTCTGATATTTCTTTAGGCCTCTGCTTTTCTTAGATCTTTTTATTTTTGTCATTTATCACACAGGAAAACCAGTAGACATAAAAAGTTAGGGTTATGTCACAGCTAACTTTGGGATTTTGAAAGTAGTTGAAATAAATCAGTGGAAATCTATATGTACCAATAATTTACTCCCTACTAGTTTTAAAGTAAACTATTACAAACCATTGTAATTGTCTACTTGTTCTAAAGGAAAAAATACTTCCAGAAAAACAAAGTTAAAATTTATTCAGTGTTAGAAGGACCATGATAAATTTATAAAATTATAGTAATTTTTAACTAAAGCATTCCTGTATGTATTAAAATTGTACAATGAAAACAAAATATAAAGCCAGAGGAAAAAAAAATCAGTGTAGACTGTCTTATGTTTATAGCTGAAATAATTTGCTTGGAATGAAAAGACTTAAGAACTGTATGTGTCAACTAGTTTCAGTAAATTAATGCGGGCAACTAAACCCTAAAACTAAGCAGATTAAAGGGTTCATACCACTTAAAAATAAGTGTTAAGACTTCATCTCTACTCAGAAGACACTGCCAGCCAGTTGATTGACTTACTGTGTTTTGGGAAATTGCCTAGAATGCTGTCCCCTTTTGTGTATTTAATAACAGGTATTCATCACTTCAGTACCTTTGGACATTGAGTATCAATTGCATTCCTGAAAACTAGACTATATACAAGAGACACCTAAATGATTGGCCTCAGCTACTTAGCTGCCATACTGCATACATGATTTAAAACTTACCTATTTAACTGCTAGAATTATCAGGAAACTTCTGAAGTCACTGGATTGTTGCTAGAAGGTTTCCATGATACCTAAACATTAGAGTCCTGTTTGGGCTGATTACTTCATACCTGATCTAAGTACTTGTTCAGTTAAGGTATTGGACATTCCTTGGCCTGCTTTTCTGCAACAGTTTCTATATGTGCCCTTCCAGCGTGTGTTTAAAGAGATGATAATGATTCTTGCACCTGTGTTACAATATGTTATTTACTGTCATATTTTTCTTGTGTCTGGAAGGATTTTAGTTTCTGTCACCGGCCTTATAGGTGAACACTTTGAAGTCATGAACTGAGATTTTCACCTTCAAGTAGTTGAATGGGCCCCTATCAGACAGTCTGTAACTAATGCTTTTTTAAAGCCTAATAAAAACAAACAGCTCTGGAAAAGAGAAATTTGGGACTCTGTTACCTTCTCCTGTGAATGTTTAATATGGGATTGGTAAAAAGTTACTAGGACAAACCTAACTAGATCAGAGGTCTTCTAACATCCCCATCACTTGAGTGTCCTGACCAATCAGCTCAATTTTGCAAGACGTACCTCTTTTTAGATTTTAGCTCTTCAGTCTAAGTACCTTTAAAGGGACTGAATTTGAAGTTAATTCTAAGTTAAATGGACACAATTTCTCACACCTAGTGCCTGTGCCAAGTCAGTACTTGCTTTGTCACATCAAGGAAGTGAGTGCGTAGTTCTCATCTGTCTTTGCAACTGCATTCAGTTCTATTTGATAGATGTTAAATTGTGTGTCCCAAAAGAAAGAATGAACAGATAAAAAGTGTTTTAATCTGATAGTTGTGAAACTGTATAGATAGGAACTCAGTTTGATGTGACATATATGCTTGCATATTGCAGGATGAGATTGTTTCAGTGAAACATCTGCATAAAAAATTTAAAGCAGAGAAAGAAAATGAAGAAAAGCCTGAGCCAGATACTGGTATAAAGAAGGAAGCTGAAGAAAAAAGAGAGACAAAAGAAAAGGAAAATAAGAGGGATTTGAAAAGGGAGAAAAAAGAAAAAGAGGATAAGAAAGAATTAAAAGAAAAGGATATTAAAGAAAAGAGAGAAAACAAAGTAAAAGAATCCACACAGAAAGAAAAAGAAGTAAAGGAAGAGAAGGTAACTAGGTTTACTTGTCTTACATAGCACTAGAAAAGGCCACTAGGTTTATGTGAATGATTTTGAGATTAAAAGGTGTTTTGGATCTGATCAGTTGTCATTTCATTATAGTCTTTTACATAATTTGAAGTTTTATTTTTCCTACCTAAAACCATGAGGACAGGCACTTGAAATGGGAAAGTACATCTTCGATGATACATCCCTTAGTTGGACTGATAGTACAAGTGTGTGCAAAAATTATTCTTTTCCTTTTCCATTTTCCATTTCCATCCCAGAGAAAGTAAAACGTACTGTCACTGAATGTCAGCATAAATTTTATTCTTACTACTGAAGAGAATGCAGTAGTTATGGGGATTGTCATATATTATAAGGTAATTCCAGAGCCAGAATAAAGTGTACTTAAATATTTTTTATCTTGTTCTTAGGTAAATGAAATCAAATCTGAAAATAAAGAAAAAACTAAAAAAATTCCATTGTTGGATACTCCAGTTCATATTACTGCAACTAGTGAACCAGTTCCCATATCAGAAGAATCTGAAGAACTGGATCAGAAAACTTTTAGTGTGGTAAGTCCCCTTTCGATAAGTCAGTTTATGTTTATACATAAGTTTATACTTAATATACTTAATAGTCTAAATGAGGACAATTTCTGATATTCCTGATACTCTTACTGAGCACAGTAGCGCAGGTGATCTTTCCCAGATAAAGTCTCAGATCAATGAATGCTATTGACAGTGTACAAAAATAATTTTTTACTGCATTCCAGCACTTCTATTTTGCTTTTTTACTGTATTTACTCAGGATAGTACAAAAAAATATCCCATGGTTTGTGTGATGAATAAACTCTACAGATATATCCTCAGGAGTCACTTGTGTATCCTTCTTCTTAAAGAGGAGACATGAATGAACTTAAAAGCAATTGATGGAGTCTCTGGCTTCACCTTATCATATATACTTTTCTTCTTTGTTAGATAGCAAGAAAAATTAGGTTTCAGCACTTGTCTGCAAACTTCATTTAGTAGACACAGGAAGGAAAAAATGCTAAAGCCTTTAGAAATACCTTGCTGAAGTAATGTCTATGACACTAAAATAATTCTGTTTAATCACTAATTCTGACTAAGAACTGAATTAACATTTGAGAATAATGTATGTACACACAGTTTATGTGAAGTTTTATAGGTTAGCTGGGGCCTTTGGGAGAGTATTAATGAGTTACTTTGAGCAGCTGTTCTCCTGTGATGCTTTTGTCATTCAGATTGCAACAGTTGTGTGTTTTTGCCAGCCAGATCTGTTCAGGCTGTTGTGGGTGCTGGCTGTGACGTGCCAATAGGATTCTCTTCAGTATGGTAGTGACTGGTCGATGGTTTTATTCTGAACATTCCAAGTAACTCACTTGTGATTTTCAGCATTGACCTTCAGTAATTCAGGTGGATATGTTTGTGTGGCTAATGACAGAAAATCATAAGTTATATTTTTCTGATCACTTCTTTATTTAAGAAGTGCACTGTTTAAGCTGTCCTTTTAAAGGCTACTTTAATCTGTGGCTAATGCAGTATGTAATCCAAATGCTTAATTAATTTAGTGGCATGAGCTGGCAATTGAACAGCATCCCCAATTTTTCTGAGTTGTCCCTAGATGCTTACATGGTAATCGTAATATTTCATTTCATTCCATTCCAGATATTTGTTTGATTTTCTAGGTTTGGTAGCGTATACAAAAATGGCACTGGGAAGGGGGGGGAGTGTTCTGGAAGGTATGTTTATCATCAGCTGCCATGGTCAGGTGCAGTCTAATTAAACATTTAACTGCACTTTTAAATCGAATTGAGTTGTTCCGGCTTAACTTACTTCACTCATTATGACAAGCAGAAAATGCATGTCACGTTTACCATGCCACTGTACTTCGATACTATTCCTAAGCAAGTGTCTGTAATTTAAACCCTGCCAACTGGGTTTATCTGGATTTATTATTAGAACATTGGATTCCAGGTGTGAAAACTGAAGAATGCGCAACCTTTATCTGAGTTGGCATCACTGTTTTTGCTGGTCTAGGCATCCCCTCTACTCAGTGCTGATGAGACCACATTTCCAGTGCTGTGTCCAGTTCTGAGCCTCTCACTTTGAGAAGGACATTGAGGTGCTGGAGTGTGTCCAGAAAAGGGCAATGGAGATGGCGAAGGGTCTGGAGCACAAGGTTTATGAGGAGCAGCTGAGGGAGCTGGGGGTGTTTAGCCTGGAGACAGGTAGGCTCAGTGGAGACGTTATTGCTGTCTAAAACTACCTGGAAGGAAGTGTAGCCAAGTGGAGGTTGGTCTCTTCTCCCAGGCAACCAGTGACAGGACAAGGAGAAGAAGCATCCCAAGTAGTGCCAGGAGATGTTCAGGTTGGGTATTAGGGAAAATTTCTTCACTGAAAGAGTGGTTAAGCACTGGAACAGGCTGCCCCGCGAGGTGGTGATGTCACCATCCCTGGAAGTGTTCAAAAATAAAATAACTGGATGTGGGACTTCATAGTACTTCAGTGGGTATGGTGGTGTTCGGTTAAAGATGGGACTTAATGATCTTGGAGGTTGTTTATCTTTATGGTTCTATACCCAAACTAGCTTTCCTCTAGGTAGCACAAGTTCTGCTAGTATCTGCATAGGAGTGAGGTTTGAAAAATGTCTATAGAAGCGATTTTGATCCTTTGCTGGATGCCAGGTGTAATTGTTGCAGAAAGTATTTGTTTGAAATGTACTGAAAACTCTCATATTTAATTTTGCCATTGAGTTTGTATAGCTTTCTAGGTGCTAAAAAGTGTAAATCTTGTCCTACATGATTGTGCTTAAAGTTTTAATTGTAAAATCCATTTGTAATAATGTAATAATTTTCCACAGAAATCCTGTATATTAAATCAGTGCTTGCGTGGCATCCCACCCTTAAGGGGAAGAGAGTGCGCAAGATTCATAGATGCTCGTGGTCAAAAAGAATGACAGAAGTCAGAGGGTCTGCAAAAGTTTACAATATTTTTTTACTAAATTATACCCTTGACATGGAAATTGGTATGTTAGTCCGTGACCTGCCAGATAAACCCACTGCAGGGGTTTTTGTACAGAGGGGTGGGGTGAAAGGGAGAGGGAGGGAGCGAGAAAGGAACAGATGGTGGGGAGAAAGGGAAGGAAAAACAGCTATCAGCAGTCCTGGCTCTAGCATTGATCCAGCAAGGTATCCAGGGCCCTTGGGGTGCCCACACACCTGGGCTTTGTGGGGCAACCTTTTTATAGATAAGTTTTTCCCTCCCTGGAGGTTAAGTTTCTCACTACGCACATCAGTTACCATGGGCAGTCAGTCCTTCCAGGCCTTACTGGAAATGGGTTGGAGGGCTCTGGGGGTCTTGGGTGGTCTTGTTGCCCCCTTGACAGTCCATGCCTCATCTTCACTCCTGTGCCTGCACAGTACTGTGTTGTGCTTATCTTCAGGAGCCAGAACAAGGATGTTTGTCCCAGAAAAGTGCCGCCCTAACTCTGTATGGGTCCCTTCTCCAGCCACAACAATCCTTTGCTGGCTCCACAGCTGTCCAGCTACCGGTGTTTGAGACGTACACATTAGCACCCTTATCTTCCAGGCTTCTACACCTTGATATCTGTATTTTATACAATCTTTCATAGATAATAAATTTCCAATTTGGTTTATAATACAACTTGTTCCAAAGGAAACCTGCAAAATATTTTCAGGAGCTGTGAGAAAGTCTTGTGTTTCATTTGACAATATTGTCTTCACCTGCATATATATATATCACAGTAAAAGGTGGATCATGTTTTAGAATATTTTTTTCCTTTTGAATTGATATTTTGAATTTTGAATCATTTGATTAATTTTTTTCCGTTTTACAGTGCAAAGAAAGAATGAGACCTGTCAAAGCAGCATTGAAACAGCTGGATCGACCAGAGAAGGGCCTTTCTGAAAGAGAGCAGCTGGAACACACTAGACAGTGTCTTATCAAAATTGGGGATCACATTACTGAATGTCTAAAAGAGTACACAAATCCTGAACAAATTAAACAGTGGAGAAAGTAAGTTATTTATTCTCCTTAGGTTTGCTTGAAAAAGGGAAATCTGTAGTTGCTTCTATTAAGCAGAATAGTTATTTCTCCTTTTTTTTTCCTCTCTTTCTTGTATCTTTCTGCTCTTTTAAATAGGAATCTATAGAAAGGTGATTATACATTGTTCTGACTTTAAATGGATTGACATTAAGCATTTGCTGCACATCAGTGCATTTTGCTCAGTGGGTGGAGACATCTCACTACTTAATGCTGAAAGCAGACACTGAGGAACTCATCACTAAGCTGTGTTTAGTGGAAGAGCATTCTTACCCTTAAAGATCTACTTTTTCAACTTTCAACTTTAAATGGTTTTGGTGGTTTATAATTCCTGCTGAAAATACACAGTTCTACAGTTGTGTTGAACTTTTTATGATTCTGAGCTACAGAATTCTTTATTGTTCTAAAAATGTATTCTAAAATAATTACATGTTACATATTAACTATGACTTGATAAAAGTATTTATCATAATGTGCTCAGATGCATTTTAAACGTGAGAGAAGAGTTTACATCTTTATGAGGTGACAACTTAAAAAAAAATCTTGCTTTGTAAACTATATTTCATTGTTACGTTCTTAATGTAATTTGAGTTGCTTCTATCAGAATGTGCACTTAATATCTTTATTGAGATTAAAGTACATCCTGTGCTTCCGTTCTGCTAAGGGTTGCATTTTCTTGAAGACTTCTTTTAGTGTAGAATGCTTCTGCTGATTTTAATATCTTTACTTCAAAATATTTAGGTGATCTGAGATACAAAAGTAAGATCCATGTCTTACATTTTGGTAAATGTTATATTTTTTAAGTGGGAACTTGAAATAGAGCTATTATTCGTAATAATGCTACAATATTATGTGTAGATTAATACAATACGTATCTCAACTATCCTTTATAAGAAGTGGTGTAACTTGTATAAAGTTATAATGGTCTCATTAGAGTCAGCATTGACTGGTTGTCTACTTTTGCAAACTTCTAGACAGAAATTACTATGTTTAAATAATCACAGTGAAGGAGCAGACTGTTGCTTCCTGAGCCTACACACTTCAAATATTTCTCAACACCAGTATTCTGTAGACTCTTAAGCATTCCACCTCCAAATTTGACTAAAAGAATTCTGTATCTGTTGAAAGAGATTATATATATATATACCTGTGATTATAGAAGCAAATGTTTCCTTAACAATTCTGACATCCTGACAACACAAGACCTGATTTGTTTTTCTTTGGTTCCTTCAAGCACAGATTAGGCACAAATTTATTTCTGTATGACTTCCATTGTCTTTCACAGTTCTCACTTGGTTTCAAAAGCTTTGACCAGACTTAATTCTCCCCAATATTCTCATATAGTAAAGCTTGTTCGTCAAGATAAGAGATTTCAAGTTTGAAAGAATTTTTACTAATTTTTCTTTCTTAATTTTTTTATTTACAATGTGGTAAATACTCAAAACTCAAACAAGCATTTAGAAGACATATTTAGATTGACAGCTACATTTTTAAGCATTTCACGAAAATTAACAGAATTGTTATTAGCACTACTTTCCATGCACTTTGCAGTCTGAAGTACTTACAAAAAATATTAAGAAGTGACTAATCGTTAAAGGAATTAGTCTTTCAAATGGGTTCTTTTTCAGGTTCATAGTATTTATTGTGCAATTAGGCAATACTGTGTAGATTTCATAGTATTTTTGGTTTACGGAAGTACTGTTCAGATTATTTCAGTTAAATCCATGTTCTGTTGCATAATATAGGGAAAATAAATTTATGGAAGAATTATAACTTCTCTCCTTTCTTCTTCCTCAGAAATCTGTGGATTTTTGTCTCCAAGTTTACGGAATTTGATGCCAGAAAGCTGCACAAACTGTATAAACATGCAATCAAAAAACGCCAAGAGTCTCAAGTAATATATTTTATATATATATATGTATATTTTAAGTTTTATAACTCTTCCATTATCTTTAAAGGATTATAAGGAACACAGAAATACAGTTCAAGTAGCATTTGTGTTTGTGTCATTGCAGTCTCTTTTGTTAGGATATTTTTCTAGTGTATCCAGATGAACTTTGGGATTTACCATTATGCTTTTGTACTTGTCTCTTTTAGCAACACAATGACCAGAATGTTAGTACCAATGTGAATACACATGTAATTAGAAATCCAGGTAAGAAACCTTAAGTATAACCTTAAGTATAATCTTGTGTTAGATACCTTAAGTTTTCATGTTTATTTCATTTCACATGTCTCCTAGGTCTGTTTTCCACACTGCTAAGTACCGTAAAGAAAGGCCGATTAGCCAGATTTCACTGGTTTCACCAGTTTGCTGATGAAATCCAGCTGAGTGTAGACTGAAGCTGGCACTTAATAGGGTTTTTTGACTGTCCTTTAAAAAAATTCAGAAACATTTTTTGTTTTAAATTTTGGGAAGGATGAGAGGTCTGCTCAAAACCTGTAAATTTCTTGGAAATTCTGTGCCTGTTTGTAGCTGTTGTAATGTCACTCCAGTGTAAGAAGGCAAGTTACTCCTTGCAGTCGTAGTTTGTCATTAGTTACATAGGCTGTCTTTTATTGTTGACAAAATCACTGGGTTTTTTCCTGTGTTAGCACACCTGCCTTCTCGTATGTAATACTTCTTTTTATCTGGTGTGACGGAACACTTCGAGTAAATTTTCATGGCCTTAAAATCAGCATCGTCTATTTTGGGAATACCACTGGAATTCTTTTGCTGACAAGGTGTACCTTTAAAACTGTTACCCGTACAAAGTCCTTCCCTTCTTAGAGGGGAGGTTGCTGCTGTTCTATCTAAAATTGCTCTGCTGGAGGCACCTCTACTCACTGCTCATTTGGACCACACTTTGCTTCATAGGCTGAATGCGGAGGTTGAGAAGTTCAGTTTCCAAGTCCTACACATCTACATTCCACCTTGCTTCCCTCTTACTTTTAAGGTTTCTTTCCATTCACTGGCGTTAGTGCATTTGTCTTTCAACTGCTTAGACATTGTTTCCTTTAAATCGTGTCACTTTCATACTCCTTTGCATCAGACAGGTAGCAGTGCTGTTTGAATTAGGTGAAGTAAAGACTTTATGAGACTTCCTTTTAACCTCTGCTTTATTAAACAGATGTGGAAAGACTGAAGGAGAATACAAACCACGATGACAGTAGCAGGGACAGTTACTCTTCTGACAGACATTTGTCACAATACCATGATCATCACAAAGACAGGCATCAGGGGGACACTTATAAGAAAAGCGACTCAAGGAAAAGGCCCTATTCAGCCTTCAGCAATGGAAAAGATCACAGAGAGTGGGATCACTACAAACAAGACAGCAGGTCAGTTTCTCAAGCAGTTTTGAAATCTGGTCAGAATTCCTTTCCTGTTTTTGTAGCAAGCACTGCACGGTCTCTTCTGAGTGATGCAAAGTTGCAACAGTGTCTCTAATGCCGGTCTGTCGATTTGACATAATTGTGGCTCTTAATGTGTTCAGTAACTCTAATATGAACAATTTCATATTTTATAGATACTACAGTGATATTAAACATAGAAAGTTAGATGACTACAGGAGCAGAGACCACAGGTCAAACCTGGAGGGAAGTTTAAAAGACAGTCGGGCTCATTCGGATCACCGTTCCCATTCAGACCACAGGATACACTTGGATCATCGTTCCACTTCCGAATACAGCCATCATAAATCACCTAGAGACTATAGGTATCACTCAGACTGGCAAATGGACCACAGAGCTTCGGGTAGTGGCCCAAGGTCACCATTGGATCAGAGGTCTCCTTATGGTTCAAGATCTCCCCTAGGTCACAGATCTCCATTTGAACACTCATCAGATCACAAAAGTACACCTGAACATACATGGAGCAGCCGGAAAACATAACAAAGACTGACACTTGCTGGACCTTCTTTTAGCCATATACAGTAAACTAACACAGTAATTGCCTTACATGACTTGAAAGATACAGACGGGATATTCTATCAGTAGCAGTATTGTTACTCTTTCCAGGATGCAAGGTCTATTATCCCAACAGAAGAAAAATATTTTTGTATTTAAAGTTTATGCTGCACTGTGCTGCAAATGCTGTGGCACTTTTTTTAAGAAATGGAAGATGTTTACTTTTACAGGGACCTCAACACTGCCCATTTCAGACTGGATCTTACTATAAAACTCTTCATGTCAAAGTGGTTTGAGGCTGATAATGTTTTAAGTTATGTTTGTAAACGAACTTTTAAACACTGACCTGTGCTCATATTTCAGGAGGGAATGGGGAGATTATTTTTTTTTCTTAGTAAAGAACTCTCAAGGACTTTGTTCACTTTCCAAAGCTACTTGTTTACATTGTACACTGCGACCACCTTGCCGCTTTTCATCACAAGCTTGAATATTTAAATTCTGTACCTATAACTGTAAAATAGCCAGGATTTCTCCTGTTTGTGATCAGTTACAATGCCTTTTTACAAAACAAACAAACAAATAATAAAAAAAAAAAGCAAAACACAAACAAATGGCTGTAAATTGTTGTAAATTTATTAAATGAGCTTTCCCCCCCCTCAGGCTTTTTTCGACTGTTCCTTTCCCCACCAACTCAGGCCTTCTTGTCACAAGTATGAAATAAAATCAGTGTACTTATATGTTTCAATAAAAGATCTTGATGGAGCCACTCCTCAGAATGTAAAAATGGGGAAAGGGAACATTTTATTCCACTTAGTGCTCCCTTTATTGGATACTTTAGAAACACTTTTTGGGTTTTGTTTGGGTTTTTTTTCCCTATTAAATTGTCAGTGTTGTGATTGTTTGTAATGAAATGGTAAGAAATACCCAGCTAAACTGTGCTCTGGAAAGCTTTTCAGGTGCATTGGTTTTAAAGGAGGAATGTTAAGTATCAGAAGACTTCAGTATCCAGATCAGTCAAAATTCATTGTAAATTCATTTGTGTTCCCTCTTCGACATGGGCAATAATGTCAAATGTGCTATGCAGCTAGTTAATATTTTAGAAGATTTGAATTATGACTTTATTGACAGAATTGTTACAATGCACACTGATTGTACATAGATAACTTCTATCTGACAAATTAAATTTAAACTAAAAGGATATGTGGGTCTCGTAGTTTTCTCCTATGTTTTTCTCTACAGTGTTACTTTTTCTCACATTTACCCATAAAAACATTAAAAGTACTAAATTTTTAATCCTTGTGACAAGTAGGGAGAATACCTAGCCTGGCATCATTTGGCAGGAGCTGTGTCTGTTGCTCTAGTTTTATTCCGCTCTTGCAATGTTTAACATTTTTTCCAATTAGACAGGTTTGTATGAAAGCATCAATATAGAATCAAAAATCTGTCCATGGAGTATTTCTTAGATCTCAGTGTAGGCACATTAAGTGTTAAGCTCATTTAGTGTGTAGGCTGGGGACTTGGTTAATTAATGCTGCTTCATTTCTTAACTCCTCATCATGACAGGGTCTAGAGGGTTTGAGTTGTTCTGCTTTCAAGCTTGATGGCTGCAGCAGTGTTTAGGCAGCAGAGTGGTGTCTGATAAGGTTGTGCACCTTCCACTTCCAGGGGGGAAAATCTAGAAGCAGGAGTATCTCTGATCCCTGCCCCAGTTCTCCCTGCTCAGGAAGTGCTGTACAGATCCATCAGGAGAGCACAGACAGGGCATCCCCCCAAGCCTACACCAGTTCAGCTGTTATGGCACTGTGATCTCACTCACTGTGACCAGCGTCACTGTGGTTGGTCTGCAGATGTTTGCAGTGAAGATACCTCAGGTCTCTCAAATACTTGGTGGTTTTGATTATGTAGATCTTTGGGAATTAGTCTACTTGGGCTTTGTAACTTTTATTCAGTCATATTTACAGATACACAAATCGCATTTGCCTCCATTTAATTTTTCCCCTCTGTTTTCCATTAAATTGTAAGTATTGGAAAAGACAACGCAGAAAGAACCGTGTCTTGTCAGTACCACCTAAGGAGTCTTTCTGCTGTGCCTTTTGCAGCCTGTCTTGCCTATCTCACATTGGCCTTTTTAGCCACCAGCGCGCTTGTAGCAAGTGTGGGTAGAGCCCTTCCCAAATCTTCATTCTCAAAGCCTAGCCATGATGATGATTGGAAGTTTGATAGTCCATTGCTTATGAGGCCTGTTGTGGTGTATCTTACTATTCAATCCCATATCCTCTGCAAATGAGACATTTATCATTCAGTCAATGCACATAAATTTGATCCTTCCTTTGTTCATTTGTAATGAACAGTCTCCAAGCAGTGTGTCAAGTTCTGAAGCATCCATCAGATACTAGTGTTGCCTATCAGAGGTTTTGGAAAGCAAGATTTCTGATGATTGCGAGAGAACTCCTCAGACAGCTGTTGATAAAAGATTCTGGTGTCATCTACCACACGTGGAAGTCTAAGATTTCCATCTTAATCCTGTTGCATATTTCTAGTCTACCATTCCCAGTACTACCTAAAAGAATAGATTGTTGGTCAGTCTGAAAAAGCACATTAAAAAACATTGTGCTGCTCTTAGTTTTAAGGAGAGGGAAATGCACGTTCAGGCTGCTGTTAGTTGTCAGGGGCTGTGATATGATGTGACCATCATTTGCCTGCTCGCAGCTGCTCTGTGTTTTCCCCATTTTGATTCTCAGTGCAGATGTCCTGGTGTCTGAGGAGCACTCAGCTCCTGAGTCCTGAGAGCCTTTCACCACAATCAACAGGACTTGGAAAGGATTCAAGCACCAACCACAAGAGGAACCTGCAGGAACATGATGCTCCTACAGAAGGAGAGTGCCTTGACTTCCTGTGGTGGGTTCACCTTGGCTGAATGCCAGATACCCACCCAGCTGCTCTATCCCTCCCCTTCCCAGCAGGACAGGGGAGAGAGTAAGATGAGAAAAGAAAACACAAATCATGGGTTGTGATAAGGCAATTTATATTTATGCAAAAAAGAAAGCAAAAGCATCATGTGCGCGCACACAAAGCAGAAGCCAGTGGTTAATCTCTCCTTCCCATACACAGCGATGGTCGGCCACTTCTCTGAGACGCAGGGCTCCAGCACACGTAACAGTTGTCAGCAGGCAGGCATCAGAGACAATTAATGCCTCTGGTCCTGCTCCTTGCCTCAGCTTTTATACCTGGGTTGATGTCATATGGTCTGGAATATCCCCTCGGTCAGTGTGGGTCAGCTGGCCTACTCGTGTCCCCTCCCAGGACCTCACCCTCGATTGAAGAAGAAATGTTACAGTGTTGGTGCTGTGCTCAGCAGTAGCCAAAACATGGGTGTATTATCAACACTCCTCTAGCTACCGATGCAGAGCATGGCACTGTGAGGGCTACTATGGGGAATAAATTCCTGCTCAGCCAGACCCACCACACCTCCCTTTGAGACGCTGACTCCCTGATGAGTATCTTTGATGCCTGTCTTCCCTATTTCTGAATCTCGATTGGCTTGCTCTGTCCCTGTGTGATAGTTTGTCATCCACAAATGGATCTTGTCACTTCTACAGCTCTTGCTGTGTGGCTGCAGGATTCCACTTGCCTTATAAAATCCCAGTGAAGTAGCCTGGTAGCAAGGCAGTTCTAAGGAGCTATTTCTATCTCCAGTGTTACGTTTAGCGTTGTCTTCAGTGGCAACAGTTATTTTCGGCAGAAAATTACCTCACCATTACTTGGAAAGATTGGCAAGACTGAAGACACTAACGGAGTTCGTCTTGATGAGACATTTTATTGCAATCTTCTCCATGATCTAGTTTTATTTGACCAACAAATTAATTAAATCCTGGCTTATTTTTGTGTACTAAGCTGAAATAAAGTCCTTTACAAAAATAAATGCAGACTATCTCTTGCTTCCTTCTGTTAGAGAGTAGTAAGTCTTAAGATCAGTAATACCTGGTCATGAATCATCCACTTGTACTAAACAAGGTTTGTTTTACTGTACTGGTTTAAGAGTTAACCAGCAGGGGAAATGAACTCAACTCAAAGGAGAGATTATAAGTCAGAATAACAATTTACTAAAATAATACAGTAAGTACAATCATACAAACAAACAATTGGTCTTAACCCACAAAACCCAAATGTATAACCCAGTACCCTGGGGCATGAACAACGTGGTGTTCCTTGGGCCCCGCTTGAGTCCAAAGTAAAGGGAGAGGGGAAGAACCTGCTGGTGGGAGAGCTGTTGCAGTCTGGTCAAAGTGGTGATTGGAGTCCAGTATAGGGTGGTGATCCAAGTCTGTTTGAGAGCGATGAGCCGCAGTCCTTCTCTGGATCCCACAGAGTGGTTCCAAATGTTCCAAGACTCCAAGATTATATATCCTGCAGTTCAGGCAGAAATGCTCAGCACTTCCCTCAGGGCGGGGAGTTCCACAAAGGGTGTGAGGACAGGAGCATCCTCCTATCTCACAGGCCTCTTAACACCTAGTTTATAGCCTGAGGAGTCAGGCTCTATGGGCAGAGGGTGTAAATGGTTCATTGATAACAGTTTCTGGGAAATGGCATGGAAGGCTATAGAATACACAGTTTTGGGTTACACCCATACCCTGATGAACTGGTCTCAGTTGTCCTAACTAGGACATTTACTGAACTGTGTTGGGACAGGTATGTAGTGCTGTCACTTTATGTCTGCATTCTTCCAACAAGCTACTGTGGGTGCACCTGAAATTTAAGTTTTGTTCTCAAAATTTTATGCTGAAGCTTTTATTTGTGAAACACTCCAGAAGCAGTAGCTAAGAAATACAATTGTGTGAGACACTGATAGGAGCAGAATGAAGAGGAGGTTCATGGAATTAATTTTTTTTTCTCTTGTAGTCCAATTACTAAAGATATTTGAGAACAGCTAAGTAATGGGGAGTACCTTCTGGTCCACCCATCCGTATGCTCTCTGAGATTGAATTCCCATTTTGGTGAGGATTTTGGAAACCCAGGCAAACTACTCCTCCCCAAAATCAATCACAGGAAATTTTAGAGAATAGAAAAGGAAGACAACACAGCAGAAAAGTCATTCATATAATGTATCTATGATTCTGCAAAGCACAGTGCATTTTTGGGAAATGCTTAATGAAGAGTTCCAATCTGGTTTAAGTTCATACAGCTAAAATAGGGGCTTACTGGATTACCTGCTAGTCTAAAAGTCATGTAGAGTGATGAAAGTGAGAAAGAGAAGGTGAGATGTGCTGTTAACAAGGAGCTGGCAAAATTGCTAGAACAGATAAAACCAGTGTGTCCCAGAGCATGGAGGTTTAATACAGATGCTGCTTAATGGTGCATTTAGCCCTTTTTTTTGACAGTTTTTAGATCATCCGAGTAGTTTCATGGTGGATTAAATACTGCAATCAAAAAGTTGTTGTCCTAGGAGCAGCTACTGTCAAAGCACATTTCATGAGCTTTATGGAAAGTGAGATGAAAAACACATAATTATTGAAGACAAGAAATTGCCGATGCAAGACTTTTGAGATATTTTAAAGTATAAATTTTAGATCTAGACTGAGTTTGTGCACTAAGGCTCAAGTCCAAAGAGCACACTTGGACATTATTATTACTATTTATTTGCTAAAACTAAGTATGTTATTTGACACAGGTTTTTCATCAAGCTCAGTTTTAAGTCTGTCTTCTCCAAAAATAAACATCCAGAAATCCTGTCAGAAAATCATATACCACTGATCACATATGAGAAAGTAATCAGAGAGTTTTTATTTCTGCAGTACTCTCAGACTTTCGCTGAGTTTTATTTGCAACAGAGTTAGTATTTGCTGAAGTAACTGGAGCATTTGCAAAATAATCTCCTCACTCGTCACTTAAAATTAGCTACTGGTTTTGGTTTGCAGAAATTCTAGTATTGGTAAGTGACTACCTGTGTTGTATAGATCAAATGTTATTTTAACATTCCTTTTAATCACAGAGGAGCAAAAAGGACTTCAAAGCTCTGATTTTTGTAAGCATATTAGAACAGCATTCTTTTCCATTCTTGGAACTGTGAAACGTAGTTGATGTCTGAGCAACACATACAACTACCATGGAACTGAGTACCCCTAATAGAACTGTTAGAGGTCCACAGCCTCAAATGCCTTTCTGTTCTTTTGTCTGGAACTAACTGCTCCATCTCTATGGTACTGCTTGCAAAGGAGTTGTTAATATGAGAGATAGATTTCTGTTTTAAATTTTTCACTAAATTTGACTTGGGAGGGTTCTTCCTGTAATGAAATCTGCAGGTGAATTCTCTATCCAGAACAGAATAAGCAGGAGGTCAGTTTTGAAAGTTCTCAAACAGAAAATTGTATTTTGCCTTGCTGAACTCTATCAAAACTATCACATCTAGAAGGGTAAGGTCTAACTCAGTCTTTTTCTTGTCATGAAAGGACTGGGGAATTATTTCCCAAGATCTTAAGGGTTCAATAAATCATTTCAAATTCCAAATAAATACATCTGGAGAGTTAGGGTGCAGTTATTCATTAACCATAATGCCAGAGGGAAACATGCACAGGAAGGCGATACTCCGTGAGCTTTAATGAAAATGAAAACACACACAAAGCACAGCATTCTCTAGTTTGGTGTTTTAAAACTGTGCTCTTCCCTTCAAATGTGTTGCACTGGGACAGTCACAGGTAGATGCCTGGAGTGTACATCGGTGAGCTAGTACAACAGATCCCCCTGTGGGTCCTCCATATGCTGGTATGATCTGGACAAGTTTTTAAAATACAAATTTTACCTGGTATGTTTTCTTTGACAGTGCAGCCTTCCTCATCTTGTTTTGAATGAATTAATTTACTCTTATCAGTGAACATGAACTTATCAGAAAAGCACCATATGCTCAGCTGTGACAGTTTTCAAGGATGTAACCTCAGACAGTCATAGATGACTGTCCTGCATTTTCAAAATTCCAGAGAAACTCCATAAATGTGAGTGCAAGCGGGAAAAAACCTAACCTTGTCACAGTGGGAGAGGATGTGAAGTTTAAAGAGTTTTTATTATTTCAAGTGCCACTACTGAACACAAGAAAGTGTGATGTCTCTTAAAGCATCGATTTACTTGTAAACTACCCAATTTGCTTTAAAATTTTTGAGTATGTTATCTGTACTTGTAAGGATCACTCATAATTTGGTGGAAAAAATATTGATAGGGACATCACAACATTATTTATGTATAAAACCCAAACCAGACCTTATTATTAGAACCACAACCTATATTTTCATAATTACAAAAAAAGACATTGTCCTTAATTTGAAATTTGCCTACATTTACTGTGAGTCAAGTTAGTTTTCCATTCATAACCTAAATGCTTAAAATATGGGTTTGTAGTAATAACATACTGAATAAACAGATGGACTGACAGTCTACCATTTCTTTACAAAAATCCATGTTTTCAATAAATACACAAAAAATTCAAAACCAAGGCAAGAATATTTTTAGATTACAGTATTTTCACTTCCCTCCCATAAATTTAAGAATGACTTGACATTTGCATAATTGCAAAACAAAACAAATCACTTAAAAGTTAGGAGATTACAGAATGAAGTTTGCTTTCAGAATCTTAATTTAGACCCCTCTCTGCAATTCTTACAATGCAACTTTAATGACAGTGCCCCAAACTATTTTTTCTAGGGAAGCCCACTTCATCTGCTGCACTGAGTACATCATGACAGTACATTGCACAGAGTGCATGAAATAAATTCAGTATCTATTTCATAATTATTCAGTGTATGATCATGGGTAGGTCTCACCCAATTGGTGCTTTCCGGCCAATGCAGGGATATCACATCTCCATTTTTGTGCCAACTCCAGTGCTTTCGTGGTTGCTCCAGGTCTTCCACCCAGGGGTGCAAATGTGCCACAGTACCAGCTGGTTTAGGTGTTGTTAGCTTTTTGCTTATCAATTAAGAATTTTAATGAGATGGTGAGGCACTGTCTGTTTACATCAAATATTCTGTATTACATAAAAAATAATTGCTCTCCAGTAAAACTTGACAAAAATTACTGTACTTATTGAATGGAGTTAAGTGGAATGTGGCTGAACGGAGAGGTTCTGATGGATTATCCTCATTTCTTCTTCATGATTATTTCTTCCCTGCATACGTGTCACCAAGAAACAGCCCTATAGAAGTTATTATATATTCTTGTAAGTTTCAGTCTCTTAAACACTTTACTATTTCTATGGCCACTTTTTAGATACCAACTGCTCTTGGTTTTGCCTTTTAATGTGATCTTAGAAAGCTACAATTGAAGAGGTTTTTATGAGTGAGCAGCAAGCATTACACTGTTTTCTAATCAGAAAGTACTTGAAGTGCAAGATGTTTATTTACAAAGCTCAGATTCATTTTGCTTTGTAAATTCACTTTTTTCTTTGTTTGATTTGCTTTCTGTTCTCCTTTGCTATTCAGCCTTCTCATATGATAGAGATACATTCTTATAATTAGGATTCCATTCCATCTTGAGTAGAAGATGGGGGTGGGGAGAGGAGGAATGTTACTTCTCTTGTCAGATATTCAGAGGAGCAGTTAAGAGTCACTGGAAGGAGCTGCACTTCCAAATGTGTTGAACAGCAAGTGAGCTGCTGAAATGCTTCCCTTGGACAATTCAGAGCATGGTTTCTTCTTTGAGACTGTGTGACTGTGACAGCTTAATGCCTAAATGGTTAAAAGAAATCTACTTGCAAATGTTTGCATGGGCTGTGATATGTAAAAAAATAAGTACTGATTTCTCTAAACTTACTAGCAATGGTCAGTAATTTCAAAGAATACAGTACCCTGAAAGCTTTTAATATGGATGATTTCTTTCCCCAAAGCATTGTTAATATTCAACTGTTTATTAATGTTAAATCTGTAATGATTAACCATGAGATTATTTGTATTAATTTTCAGCTTTGTGAATAGTAAAATTTCACACATCAAATTTTCATGTTTCCTATGGTCTGTGTATTTCTCTCAAACCTAATTCAGATGTAAAATACGTATGTTAACTGTATCTTGAGCTCCAGAACGGAGAAACATTCTTGCAATGAATCAAAAAACTAACAATTTGAGAACTAGGTGGTTGGTACAATTAGTTTCAGATCTTTCTAGACTATGAAGTGAGTCCCACTGACAGAACACCTAAAATGACCACTATAGCACAAATACAAGGAGATCATTATGGCTATTTCTGATGTACTTTATTGATTAATATTTCAGGTAGAGTTTACAACATCAGAAAGAGGGACAAGAACAGAAGAGCAAAGAATCACATAATCTAAGAGAAGACCTTTAAGATCAATGTTGCAGCTGGTGGATAAAGAAAGTGAAACTTTCATCATGTGTTTGGTTAATACTGTAATAGAATTGCAGAACCATTAGGGTATATGAAAAAGAGCAAAGCAGACAGATTACAAGAGCAAAGGAGAGTATTTCCAGCAATTCACCAATCTTAATTACAGTCCAGGGCAGTGCTTCTGAGTCTTGTTAACCTGTGCCTGACCTTGGGCAATCATATCTCCGAACTGTAGCAGTAAGGGATATGTCAGCTTGACTCAGGAGCCTGAACTGCTGCACTGGAGGATGGAGGAAAAGTCCGTGCATACATCCAGGTGTGGGAAATGCAGACTCACAGGGGGCAAAGACTGGAGGGTATCCTGCCCCACCTGCAGATCTGTACTATAGAAGAGATTCAGAGCCCTGGTAGCAGATAAGGGGCTGGGATATCACCACCTGATGACACCCCCACATCTGGCAGCCTCTGAGCCTCTGGCAGCAGCAGCTAGGGGGAGATGGGAAGTGAGAGCAAAGAGGAACTGCCTGTGGTGGGCAGAGGTTCTGGTGACCAGACTGACCCAGGTCTAAAGAGGTTTGCTGCTTCACATGGGTTCTGTGGGGAGGCTGCCAAGGCTTCCCTGGTTCTTGGCCAACTCAAGCACCACCCATGTGGCCAGGGGGGACCTGGAGCAGAACAAGAATGATTGTGTCACTCTGGAGGTGAGGACCAAGGGAACCAGGGTCCTGTGGTGCCATTTGCCAGCAAAAGGAGGAATTTGAGGAGTGGACAGATCCTGTGGATCAACAACCACTTTTTCAGCTGGTCTCAGAGGCTTCAGCTTTTATGACCACCAGGCCATTTTGAAGATAAGGATGGATAATTGGTTCCACGTGACTTGACTGTGGCAGAACAGCTTCTCACGTCTGTCAAGCCTAGTGAGAAGAGCTTTGAATTAGGAACAGCAAGGAGGGGGAGATGATGATCCACCATCAAGAGAGGTAGTTGTGACATGGATTCACAAGCAAAGGTCTCAGAGTGATGTGGACAAGAGAGACCTTGCAGCCAGCAAAACAGGGCAGGAGGCTGGCCCCACACAAATAAGGATGTGCAAAGAGGACTGAATGATGGTGAAAGTTCTCACCCCCTTTCCAGAAAATCACGATGACTGGGCACCTCTCTACATGCACAGAGCATGTAGTCACTACAGACTTCATCTGATTGCCATGGCTTTTCAACAGCTTAGCAACATCTGCCAGCTCCCTCAGGATCTTGGGATGCATCTCATCAGGTCCCATGGATTTGTGGATGTTCAAAATCAAGGTTCATATGCAAAAACTGGGGCTTGTAAATTTGCAGGGGCTATAGCCTTTGGCAAGGGTTTTCTTGATATAACCCCAGAAACAGAATAGGCATTATCCATGTGTATAAGGTTATGTTATGGATTTTTTCTGTCTAGGTAGAAAATCTGTAAGAGTTGGAAAGCGAAAATGCAAAGCTCTGTTAACTTCAAAATGAAATGTGAATTTCTTCTTGTGGCTGCATATTTGCTTGCTTGAATTACATTTTGTGGGTGGCAGAGTGGGAAGGCATTGCTGAATAGCTATAGATAGAATGGTAACTTCAACTCCGCTTCCTCCTCATTGTAAGGAAGTTATGAGAAGTGTTTTGTCTCTTTATAGAAAAATGCAGCTAATGGTGAGTGCTATAAGCTTGAAACAAAACTTTGGAGGTCACAGGCAGGGGAAAGAGCTTCCTCAAAATTCAGGGATTCAGCCAAAGCTGATACACAATACTCTAATCCCTATATTCAAAGCTATGTGTAAGGATGAAATAAATGAAGAATGGAAGAACCGTATTCCTCCTTCGTGAGTGGGTAGACTGAATGCTGGTTCTATGGGTAAAGAAGAGATGAAAAGGCAAGATGGAGAAATTCCTACTTGTCTTAGTGTGTCTAAATCACCAAATAGTCACTCTATGTACATAGAGAGTCTCCTTTATTTTTAATCTCTGGATATTTTCTAATTTTCTAATGTGCTAGTGACCCATATGCACATTTAATAAAGAACCCCCCACTGAGGGGAAATTACCTTAAAAAAAACCAACAAACAAATACTTACATTGTTACCTGGGGAAGTTTCATTACTGACTGTTCAGATAACCCTTATTGTCCACAATTAGACTGCAATTAACAGCTCTTTGTTTAAGGCAAGTACTCCACCAGAGGCCAATGTATTGCCATTTAACCGGCATTTTAAATAGTCAGTAAAAATATTTTCTGAGCAAAGCTGAAACAGGGAGGGCTTTTACTTCTTGTCATTAGATAATTCATTCACTTATAAAGGACCTGGTTTCAGATTGCAGGGCTGTGGGGTTTGATTGGTTTTTTACCCAGAGAGGTATTACATATAATGTTGATTTTAAGAATTTGCATTATAATTGTTAGCACTACCAGACAAGACTTTCTCTTAAGACTGAAAGAGCTGGTAATGTTTTCACTTTTGAAGTCAACCTCCTTATTACACTCTCCCTCTTACTTGCTTTTGATTCACATCTCTGACTGGATGAAATGGATCTTTCCTGGTGGAACTAAATGGGAAGAAATGTTTCAGAAGATCATGTAACACACTCCAGCTGCTGACAGCGGTTTGCTCTGGTTGAGCCAGTGTAGAAATAACTCAAAGAAACAGAAGTAGAGATTTCTTACTACACTTCTGCTCCCATCAGACAATGTAGAAGCAATATCCTAACACTTTTTTGAAGAAAGCTCTATTTGTCTTGCTTTTCTGATTTTTACCAGAGTCTAAACCCTGAAGTAGAAAGTGTTTCCACTTGTTCAGGCCCTCTCTGTTTGTGTCAGTGAATCAGCCACATCAGGACTGCCAACCATACAAAACAATGTACCCAACGAAAGTCAAAAAGTAATCAATAGTCTGTCAAGAAGATCTGCTGACAAAGAAGAAACTCTTAGCACTTCTGTCAACAAATATGCATGTGGAAAACTTTCAAGGACTCACACACAGAGGGTAATCCCTGAAGGACTTGATATTTTTTGACTGAGGAGCCTTGACTAGCTGTGGAGAAAGGGCAGACTGATTGCACAGACACATCTGAATTGATTTTTCAGCAATTATTCTTATTATAAAGGAATATCTGTATCTGATTTCCCAATGGGACTAATTATTGATCTCTTTACCGTAATAAAGGCCACTTCATTTGCAGGAAGAGGTGAGACTTGTGACTTTTTACGTAAGTATTGAAAAAAAAATGGTGGCATTCCAAAGATCTCAAACACTACTGTGCAAGCCACATTTTAATGATTAAGGAGGGCCTTTTTACAGAATTTATAATTGCTGAAGGATTGTAAAATTACTAAATGAAAAAAAAAATGTTTTTCAAAAAGCCTACCCTGGTAACAATTCTCTCTCATGCCTTCAGATCAACTTACTTATTTTTAAGGGAATCAGTTCACTGTGTTTTCAGGTGGCTGGGGAGTGATGACTGGCAGCACCTGAAGAAGCAAGAACTAGATGAAGGCAGGTCATGCCAAACCACTGGCACTACATATAGGTCAGGAACAAGGGATAAGAGATGGCATCACAAACAGTGATGTACCTCACTTTTTAACTTGCCCTATCCACCACAAGGGTAGGTACCATTAGGCTCTCTCTACAGAGAGACAGAGTTATGGAAAGAGTTATTTCTCTTTCCATATGTGTCCAATGCATCCCACCTACAGGAAGTGGGAGGGGTGTGTTTCAAAGCTAACACACCCTTTTGAAGGCAGGTCTCATACACTTCCAAGTAGACTGGTATGAAAAAGCTTAGCATTTTTCCTGAGAAAGGATAACAGATGGATCTAGCCAGACAAAAGCTGATAAACCCAGCAGGATAAAGATTATTACAGTCACCTGAGAAGGCAAGAAACCTTGTTTACACATCTTCTTTAAACAATTTGGAGTGGGGATTCAAACACACACTATCTCATACTTTCTAGTCAAACACATTAACAATTTGGCTGCAGGGTATTTAAGGTTTTAGCAACCTCAGCTGTTGAAACTTTTGCTTTCTGTAAAACACTTGCATGGTAATGGCAGCACAGGACACCAAAGAACAGCCTAAAAGATAAAACACTCTAATTAGAAAATACAGCCCTTGCTCCTATGCAGCCTTTTTCTATACTCTGCATCATTCACTGGAAAAAGTAAACAGTCTGGGATTTAAAGGCCAAAATTAAGATCAGAAGCCTTACCACTAAGACTTTACCCACTCAAGTTTCTCTCCTTTGTCCCAACTTCAGCTTTTTTTTTTTCTTTTCTGGCCTTCCCCTGCCTCGCACAAACCTGCCTTGGGAGGGGAGAAGGGGCCAGGACAGCAAGGAAGGGAGGGCTTTGTTGCCTTATTCAGGTCTGCTTTCAAGAGAATCAAAGAGTACAGGCCAGGCCCAGGTCTGCTGTGAGGCTTTCAGAGGCCAAGGTGTATCTATCCATCAGATAGGCCTGGGAGACAGATGGGGTGCTATGCAGCAAGTGCCGGATCAGCTGGCTTGTCTCGAGCAAGCAGATTGTCGCTGGATACAAACCTAGGCTGGAATTTAAAATGTACCCATCAGGGCTAGACTAATTTCATTTTAAAATAGCTGTCTGGGCTTCCCCCTCTACAGAACAATAGCAGTAGGCATCTCCAGAAGGCAATTCAACCCAACCTACAATATTGCTATTTACTTCACCGAATACAGAGAAGGCTTACGTGTTTAGTTTACCTAATTTAGATGAAATACCTCTCAATCACTAAAGTATGCCTCGTCTCCTTTAAGGCAACTAAGACCTTGTTTGGATAAAGCTATCCCTTGGTAACACCACAGAATGGCACTATTCCATAATAGCTCCCAGCTGTTAGTCTCACCAGATGTGAAAGACCAAGACAGAAGAGGAGTTTCAACTTGCCTCTCCCAAACTCCAGCAGAGTGCTTAACACCACTACAGTCTAAATAACTCTTACCATTATCTCTGCCAAACACGAGTGAGCAGGTCAGGTGACTGCCAAAAAAGTCCCACAAGTAAACCAGACAAATGAACAACATTTAAATCTGACTAGTGTGCAGATACAAACTCAAGACCGCATTTGTTTCCTCTGCTCAGCAGCAAAATACAGATTCCTTGAGAGGCTTTACTGGACTAAGAAGGAAAGCAGAGATCCTAAAGAAACATCTGGGTTCAAGCTGAAACTGTGTGTCTCAGTTTCAGATTTAAATGCTTGACACACCAAACATACATATAAAATCTTTCATAGATCCAGCCCTCAGCACATACTAGAATCAATGACATGTACATGTTTTGTGTATTTAATGGAGTATTTGTCTACTGTTGGAGTGTAGATAAAAGTGGAAATTAAGCTTTAAAACTAGTGTAATCATGAAAATAATCCCTGTAAATGTTATTGGCACTCCACATATGACACAATGTCCTTTTTATATCTAATTATGAGTTCTGATACACAGCCCAGCACGAAGACTGTAATCAATCTTACTGTTCACAGTTGTTTACTATCAGCAGCTTTTAATTTCAATGAACTTTACAAAGATAAAGAATTCAGAATCAGATCAGATGCAATTGTTCTACATCAGCATCACAAATTTACCTGCATACTTGTACTTGATCCGTGGCTATTTTGCTCTCCACAAGATGATAACTAATAACAATGATAAAATCTAATGAACAACACTGATCCCCACAATTCTTGTTTGTTTTGAATACATCTGGAGAGAAGTAGCAGCACAACACAGAGAACATTTATCTTGTAAAAAACACCTTTTAAAAAAAAGGGAATCATTACTAGTCCTGTTTGGACATTGTGTAGATAGCAGTCTGTAATAACTGGAATAGGGAAAGACAGAAAAGAATTCGTACCAGTCAAGATATAGATGGGAATTAAATAACCTAAGCATGAAAATTTCAGTAAAACACCACAGCTGCACTTACATGAAGAAAACAAATGCAAGATTGTAAACTGTTCTGTGTGTCTGTCAAAACAGAAGAAAGCCACAAGACTCCTGGGCTTTTTTTCAAAACATGTCCACTAATGAAACTCTCATTAGACAGTACAAAGCTTGCAACATTGCTTGCTTCACTTTGCAGTGTATATAAGTAAATAGGCACTTGCACAGCCTCAAAACTCATAAAACAAATGCATGGTAACCACAATGCCAAGGTAAGAAAATGTAAATAGTTGATGATCTATTTTCTGGCAGTACAGCAGCAGTCTGAAAGGAAATGCAATACTGAAGGGCTGTAACTTGACCATAAGAACAAAAGCCAGGTTGTTCTCTCAGGTTGCGTTCCACTTAACAGATGCTCTACACAGATTTTTCTTCCAGTCAGGAAATAAAAAAGTATTTTTGGTTTGACAGGCAGTTAAGCCTATTATTTCCTTTCATAATACCCTTGTTTAGGAGTCTTCTGTACATACAAAATGAAGGATTAAGCACACAGTCTCTGCTCAGTCCTGCAACATGCTTCCTATAGAAGTTGCCAGATTCCACAACTACAGAGAACCATCCTCAGCCATTGTTAGCATACGGTTAGGAAACATTCTGGTTAAGAAGATACTTAAAAAACTGTTTTGGATAAGCCACTAATATCCAAGGCATTGCCTAGCTTGTTGAAGACAAAGGCAAACAACATGTAGTGTCAGTAACAGCTGACAGGCCGTGGCACTAAAATACTCATAAACATGTCACACTGCCTTCTGCAGAGCTTGTGGTGATAGATCAACACGTGGGAGAGTGAATCCTTGCAGGTATGACAGCTGCCTTCTGTGTATAGTAAACATATATATATTTAAAGCTCCCTTTGCTTTCTACAGCAATTTCCACAGATCATTTTACTGATATATTTACCACATAAGATTGTTCCTCACACAGCTCAAATCCTAGCTGTAACACGAGCTTAGCAAAGTAACATTCAAAGTCGTCGTTTTTAGGTCTGTCTTGGTATGTATCTGACTTTTGGCACTTTCAATTTACCTTCACACTGTGTGATTAGCCCTGCAGATGAAATATTATAGCTTCCATATATACTTAGCAGGTCATCCTGTTCTGTAATTTTATGGACTCTTCTATATAATTTTTTCTTCCAACTTCACCATCTCTTCTTTAGTTTTATGGCAAATAATTTTCTATTCCAGGGTTCTTCTGGTCTGAGCGTTCTCCAATAACTTAAAAAGAGGATTTTTATAACACCTCTCAGGAGGAATGCAGCAGTAACACAGATAACTGTGCTAAAGCTCTTCTAAGTATCTCCACAAACACTGTAAAGGAACTGTACAACTGGTATCCTGAGGGGATGGTTCCTGCTCTTGGTTCCTCACACACTATCTCTTTAATAAACTGGCCTGGTTTACAGCTGCTGGTCATAAATTTAACTACACATCTTATTTAGTAGAGGGAAAACAACCATCTGCAAGAAGTATAAGAACTGTATTCAGCACATTCCTATCCAATATCCTATCCATACTATTTGGCTAGGAGACAAACAGCCTTTATTTATAAATTGCCTGCCCAGTATGTGGCCTACATCCCCAATTTCTCTGCACCCCACCAGGGGTCACACCACATTACTGACGTTCCTCAGCAGGGCAGGCAACTATTCTTCTACTGTAATAATTCAAAATATTTATACACTGCATAGCCACTCTTTCACATACACACATATACTTACTGGTATACTGATGAACCACATCTAAAATGTTTTGCAAAGACTGACACACTGTGGGGTTTCCAAGCATGAAAAAAATATAAATCTGTAGGCTTCTAAAAGACAGACAACTGGAGGGCCTGTGAAAAAAAGCAAGCGTTCCCTTTAAGTTTAAGCTCTCTCCAGAGACCATTCACTAGCTTCAAAATATCCACGTTTGGCATTAAGTAAAGCTCTCCTGGAAAAACCCACAAGTTAATTCAATTTAAAAAAATGTGTTAAACCAAGTAGTACTTAGAGGGAGCACTGAGTATTTTATGTGTAATACACAGTTACTCAGATACACACTTAAATATTTAATATGTAAAAAATAAAGTGCTCTCTATCAGGTCCCAGTGCAGGGACATTATAAAACATTTCAACAACTGTAAAACAAATAGATACAAAGAACACTGCATCAAACATATATGAAAACAGTTAACACAATATGTACAATCTGGTGGGTGTCCCAAGACAAAACATCCCTTCATATACATGGTATATACATATATACTCCTCTTTACTCAATATATTATGACAATATATATTTCAAAACTTTGTTTACAGACAAAAAAAAAAAACAAACTACAAAAACACAACAAGGATAAAGGACACAAGTCCAAGATGGACAAAGAATTTGCTATCCCTCCCCACAACACCAGCTCTGCTTCTGGGAAAGATATGCCAGTGCTCTTTTCTGGGATGCAGCGCTTCCACATCCTGCAAGGCACTGTGAGCAGCAGCTGTGAAGTTGGCATCACCTGTAGTGAGCAGGTCAAATACACATGAGTAAAAATAGATGTCCTTCACCAGCATCTTCTCATGGCATTTGGTGGCGGCGGTTTCCAGTGTGTACCCTGATCGGGGATGGGCAGCACTGCCCTGAGGAAGCAATTTGCTCATCACAGGCAATGGCAAGTGACCGCTGTCATCAATGCGTTCGCTGGAGGGGCAGCCGTTGACACAGAGCTGCAGGTCCTGGCCCTCCTCGTAGGCCATGACCAGTTCCCGAGGCATTTGGATGGCCAGCGTCAGGTAGTGTCCGAGCTGCCGCACATACACCGTGGTCCCGATGTGCCGGGCGTGCATCTCGATGTACTTCCCACTGACCTTCTCCACGATGTTCAAGCTCCTGGTGTTCCCATCACCTCCACTCGTTGTACCATCCACAAAAGCTGCAGGCAAGTCATCAGTCACCGCTTGATACACTTTCTGTTCTGTACAGTCTTGGTATGATTTAAAGATAATAGTTATCTGGAGGGGAAGGGGGAAAAAAAAAGCAAAGTTATTGGAAAAAAAAACATTATCTCAACCCCTTTTCCATTTTGCAGCTGAATACGTCTGGGACTGACCACTACCTCAGAGCCTGGTAGTTGTCCACAAGTCATGTCTTAAAGCAAAACAGACTGTACACATGCTTAAAGTAATATTTTACCAATTGTTAGATTTTTTTCTTAGGTTGTCCTGGAAGAAGGACTAGTAACATGTGGCAACAGCTGTGATGTCTGGAAAGGAAAAGGCTTTCTATTTAATTAGGTATCAGAACTCCCTCCTGCCTGATAGTTTTTTAAAGCTCTGGAATGCCTCCTGCAATGACAGAGAAGTGTAAGTGCCAAGTAATTCCCACAACATTGGCCACTGTGGCAAAACCAGAATGAGACTGTGCCAAATCACGGAAAGGTACAATCACGACCAGGAAGAACAACTAGTATCAGTTAACCAGCACACTTCTGCACAACAGCTTTTGTCTCCTGCCCCTCTGTTTTGAAGTAAGCGGTAGAGGTTCAAAAAGAGCCGATTACAGACAATTCAGATAAAACCTCTACCCTCATTAGCCTCACCTCTCCATATTACTTGTATAAAACAAAAGTCTCCCCATCTCCCTCCTCCCATTGCAACAGTTTCTCCTGTGGAGTGTGCAGACTTCTTACTGCAATAAGAGTATTACATTTATTTTCACTGTTTGGTTTGTCCCAGGTGGCTGATGTTTTGTCCATCTTTCTGTCTCACAACACAGACAATACTTCCTATTTTGGTTTTGTATGTTCCCACTGGTGATGACTGTATTTTTCCAATGGTTTTTCCTTCTGTCAATCAGTTACACAGCTTGAGCTGTGTCAGCTATATAGCTTAAGACCACCTGTAGTCAAGTCATTTAGTAAACTGATGTCTGTGGACCACAGCTAAGCTGTGGAATGCCTACATTCAAAATCCAGAAAACACACAAGTGCCCTCACCGCTGTAAAGACAACCTCACAACTCTGTGCTTAGTAAAGTAATCTCAGCAACTCAGAGAAGAGAAACCTGAGATCTCTCAAGGAATTAGTATTTCTGCATATAATCCAGACCTTCATGCAGTAAATCTGGTCTTTTATTTTGTATAATGCAGTTTTGATGAAAAAGACTTCTATCTCCACCTGCTCAGACAAAGAAGCATTCCTCTTTCCTTGAGCACATTTGTATTGCTCTGCCAGAAGAGAATGATTTACACATCTTGAGAAGTAAAGCTCTAAGTCTGCTCAGCACCTGAAGAAGCCTGAAGTCAAAAAGAGTTAATTGTTTTAATGAGACACAGAACCGGCTGCTGGATAAAAACATTTAAGCAAGGCACCTGGCAAAATTTATCAGCAAGCAGCCACCAAACTGTTCTCTCCAAAACCCCCTCCTCTGCAACAATGAAATGCACACAATTTCAGATACACAGAGGGAGAAGAGAAGCCTGCACCCTAACTCAAGATTAGCAATAACATTACATGGTGAATGAGAGCTGAATGACTACAAAATAAATAAAGGCCTCCATGTAGGCTGCAAGAACACTCCAGAGAATCAAGAGATTAAGACTTTCCAAGGACATACTTGTATTTAAACACTGCAGCTCAAGACATTAGTTTTGAATATTGTGTTGTATGTCACATGACATCCATCTAATCCATAGGCTAGATTAGTAAAACCAGAGTTCTGCATAGTCTTTCCCTTATCACATACTCCTACCTCAATATCATGCCCTGGTATTAAGAGATACTCCAGAGCTTGTTGCAAAGGGAAATAAAGCAAATTTCCTTACAAAGCTTTAATCTAAGTTCTTAAGGTAACAGAAAGCACTAGAAAGTGAAAAAATTATTTCAAACAAATTTAACGTGTGTTACATGTGTCTATGTACCTACAGCACTTTTTACACTCACTCTGGGTTGCAAGAATACCTCCACAAAACTGCTTATGGGCTACTGTTTACAGACTAGAGACTAGCTGCCCTTTCTAAACCTAGGACTGAAAAATCCAAATACCAGATGAAGAAAGACTTTTGAAAGTACTGGTATCTCAGCCTTGTTCTGTGGTCACATACAGAGCTCTTCTGCAGCGAGGAACTCTGAAAGATGAATACAAAGGTTTCCAGAGACTTACCTGAAGATACAGTAAACAAACATCAGCTATAGTAAGAGTACTAAATCAAAAACAAACAACACACACATCCAATCTGCACATTTCATTTTGGACTTCATCCTCCCACTGCTACTGATACCAGTACTGATGAGTGCACTGATCACAAAAATTTTCTAAATTCCACTGCACATCCAAGGCCTTTCAAACATGGTGTTACTGAGATGTCAAACTGCAGTTTCTAGATGACCTTAATGTATTTGTTAATGGTGCCTGGCTTTTGTGCCTCAAACAAAATCAAGACTTTCAACTCTGAGTTCTTGTACTGGTCTTCCCTAGTGCTATAAGGCAATCACAGTGCTGTAGGTATCCCTATATGTTGCTATTTTACTATGCATTTAATAGAATCCTAGAATTGTTCAGGTTGAAGAAGACCTTTAAGATCATGGACTCCAACCATTAATGTAGCACTGCCAAGCTTGGAAAAGAGTGAGAGTGGAAAACAGCCCAGCAGAAAAGGACCTAGGGGCGCTGGTTGACAGCTGTCTGTACATGAACTGCTGTGTGCCTAGGTGGCCAAGAAGGCCAAGGGCATCCTGGCTTGGATCAGCAGTACTGTGGGAGCAGGATCACAGCAGTGATTGTTCCCCTGTATTGGGCAGCAGTGAGGCTACACCTCAAGCATCATGTTCAGTTCTTGGCCCCTCACGTGCAGAAAGACATTGAGGTGCTGGAATGTGTCCAGAGAAGGGCAACAGAGCTGGGGAAGGATCTGAGCACAGGTCCTACAAGGAATGTCTGAGGGAGCTGGGGCTGCTCAGCCTGCAGAAAGGGAGGCTCAGGGATAACCTTATCACTCTCAACAGGCACCTGAAGGGAGGTTGTAGACAGGGGGGTATCATCCTCTCAAGTAGCAAGTGACATGATAAGAGGAAATGGCCACAAGCTGTACAAGAGAGGTTCAGATTAGGGAAAACTTCTTCACTGAAAAAGAGTTGTCAAGCACTGAAACTGGTTGCCCAGCCTCTTGAGTCATCATCCTCAAAAATGTTTAAAAGGCATGTGGCACTCAAGGACCGAGTTTAGCTGTGGAATTCACAGTGTTAGGTTTGTGATGGGACTCAATGGTCTTAACGGTCTTTTCCAACCTAAATGATTCTATGATATCCTCCAACAAAACTGTAGTATGTACTACTTCCAAGAAAGACAAATTCATCTCCACCTTAGGCAAGATGTCCACAAAAATAAAAAGAATAATGACACATAACCAGACATCTGATGCTCCTACTTAAAAAAACAACTGAAAGGTTGGAGATAAACATTTTAATACTACTTACAGGAGACTAAGTACACAGTGATCACTCTGCAATGATTTCCTGCAAAAATAGAAACCGTGCTGCAAAAGCAGTAAAAAGTTTGCTGGTTTTTTCCTTCTCTATGTCCTTACACTCACACTCTCACCCTCAAGCTATCTACTACAAAACACCTGGATAGGAAAACCTCCATTTCCAATTAATGCAAACAAGAAGGAAAGTTTTCCACTGGCAAGCCCAAGCTTCTGCTTCATCTGCTATTCAGGGACAACTACTCTAGAGATATCCAGAACACCTGTCACAGAGATGAAAGGCAATAGAGACTTTATACACCTCCAAATAAAGCAAACAATAAATAAAATAAAAAAACTCCAACCTTTTATGCAATGCATTCTGCAATACTCTTCTAACTTACTCCCTCTACAGCCCCTTGTAACAGACATTTATCCTCAGGAAATTGCAAAACCAGTTCCAAGAAAGGGGACCTCTTTATCTATAGCTGGAGAAATCACACATAAAAGATGCCAGTGACCTACTCAAAACCCATACAAGAAGTCTGGCAGAAAGAAAAAGAAAAGAGGAGCTCGAACTCAGTTTCCCAGGCTCCTTGCTGATGATCCTTCATTCTCCACGTAAAAAGCCCTAGGATCCTATCCTCAGGGGCATAAGAACATCAGGCAAGCTCAAAAAACCTGGAGTTTCAAGTTTCAGCTCAACCACAGAATATACAATAGCTTTGTTCACAGCGGAAAAACAGATGTTTTTTTGGCAACACAAATATGCAAAACACCTACAAACAAATTGCCAAGAGCATTTTGTGAATAACTACACAACTCTCACAAGACATGCCCTTCCAAGTCCTGCTTTTCATACTTTCATGCCAGATGCACACTGGGGGGTGGGGGAGGAACAGTATACTTTTATTCTTCATGTTCTTACTTGAGGTGTCCTCCTGAGCTTCTCTTGTCCTTCAAGAATTTAATGGATAGCCCTCACACTACTGGGGTTATTCAAGTCTCATAGGTTCTGGAGAGAGAGGAAAACTTACTTTACAAATAATGTTCACTTAGTCGCTGACTCCCTCAAAGGTTGGTACACCAGAAAGCTCAGACAAATCCGAAAGTACCAACTTCCTACAAGGGCAACTGACGGTTCGCACCTTTCAAAAGCACACTACATATGGGGTGGAGATTAAATATTCTGTTTCTACAGCTTCATAAATCACCCTAAGAAAAATGCATACAGGAAAAACTAAATCTTCTACTCTTATTGCCCTTTCTTTCATTAGGTCTGCTTTAGAGTAGGCTAATTAGGTTAGTATTTGCTTTGGCTTCTACACAATTTAAGTCCAGCATATACCTTTGTTCTTATTTCCTAACAAACTTATATTTCAAATACTGCAATGAAAAAACAGCCAGACTAACAACGGATAATGTTTTGGAAACTTTTCTTGTGAAGGTAGAAGACCTATTTGGATGCTCTTAGCTAGGGATTACACTATGTAGATATCACAGAACTGTACCTCTTTAAAAGTCCTTTAAGCTACCCTGTGGCCAAAATTAGTCAAGTACACCCAGCAGCAGATAGTGTACTATAGTAAAAATGGAATTCTTGCAGAGGAAAATGTTACAGGAATGAAATTAGCAGTAGTAGTACAGTTTAACAAGCCTTTTGTATTTCTTTTATAGCAGCCTGTTCCATAAAGAAACAAAAGAGGCAGAAGGATGCATTAGAGATACTTAAACTTATCTTGCTAAGTTACTTGTACATTCAAACAACCTCCATTGCCTACAAACAGGTGTGGTAAGTTTGATTACCTGCCAAAAAAAAAAAAATTCAAGGAAAGACATGTATACTTCTGATAAAGACATTTCTAATATCCTAAGCTATATGTCTTATTTAATTGCTTCTTCACACTTCACACTTGTGCAATGACAGGGGTGATAAAGCACTACTACAGAAGAGAAAAATGTTTTGCTGCTTTTCCCAGAATGAAAAGTCAAAGAAAAACACCAAAAAAGGACAATAAATAAAGATAGAAGGCATGCCCTTTAAAACCATATTTTCCCTCAGTATGTACAAACATTTATCTCCTTGGGTCGTCCTCTTATCTGTTGGAAAAGATATATAACCAGCATAACATGCTACATAGTCAATCATTTTCAGAATGTGGCTAAAGTTAAGATCACCTATCTAACAACCATCACACCCACACAATTTGTACACAAGAGTCTCAACATTTTCCTCTACTACTACCAGGAACAAGGAAATAAAGAAAATTTTGCAAGAGTTTAGTAAAACTGAGGATAAAAGCTTACTGCAGATTATGAAATACAGCTTTTTCTTGCAGTTCTTTAGGAGTCTTAAAAAGCCACTAGAACAGGTTGCAAGGGACATCTTTTGCAAAGCTTACTCAGGTTAGCCTCATTGCCTTATTTTATAAACCTTCAGAATTCATTCACAATGCAGACTGTTCTTGGAACAGGCACAAGTTAATCCGAGTTTCAGTCCAACCTCTGCTCACTCACACATGCAATGACATTAGTCAGTACCTCAGGATCCAGCACAAATTTAATAGCAAAGCTGATTTTCCCTTATTAATACTCCTGTACAGCCAACTCCATGGAAGATGTGCAGGCTCTAACTTACTGTGACCAGCAACTCCTGCTTCCAAACTCTGTAATAAAAAACCTACTTCCAGGCTTACCTAAATGATGAAAATTCTCCAACACAGATAGTGTTGAAACGGTGTTCGCACAGCCTGACCTTCACAATACAAGAGCTACACTACCACATCTTAAAAAAGGCCATTTCACTCCAAAAAGGGAACAAGGTATGTGACAGCATCAGCTTCAAATGTACACTTAAGTAATTTCTTTTATTGACAGAGACATCTGCTGCCTGCATTCAGCAGAGAGAGACAAGTATTTTTCTTAAGTTAAGGAAATGGCTTAAGTTAGCAATACTAGTGCATTTATTCCTCAAGTACGTAAGAGGAGAGCAATCTTAAGTCTTGCCTGTCTCAGCAGGGGCTTAATATGCTCAGCATAATTTTAAGGGTACTGCTTCTTTAGTAAAGCCAGGGAGCTAAGACCTGACAACCATATAGCTTCCACGTAACTGTTTTGCTTCCTTTAATTCTCTGCAGTTCCCTTTTTGTTTCTGCTCTGAACCATCTGTGTTTTAATAACCTGTTTGTTGTGCCACTGTCAGTATTTTTCATTTTCTACTGTTATAGCCATACCGTTTAGAGTTAATGAAAAGCAAAGACTTACACTCTTTCCTTCTTTAAGGTTTCTTCCAACCCAAAGCATTCTATGATTTTTTAAAATTTCTACTTAATGAATGCAGAGGCAGTCACAGATGCACAATAATCTGATAACTGTTTTGAAGTGTTACATCTAGTGTCCTTACAGGCTTATGTGGTGATAAGCACAAGTTTTCCTGCCATGGGCAGCAGCAGAGGGAAAAAGGAACCTGTTTCAAGTTTTGTTTGATGCTCAGAAGGAAAGAGGGTAAGAGTTTTACTCTATTGTACTACTGCACAGAAGATTCTCAAGCTGTTATACTTCTTTAACAGTTAAGAGCTAAATGACTTACTTCGCTGTCTCGGCCTTTTATTTCTCCATGCATGCACAGAGCTTAAAATAAATCCGTACCTTATTTGTAGCAGTAGCACTGGATCCTGGGACCACAGGCACGTTGGTCACTTGCACTGACAAGTAGTTATTGTCTATGAGGGGCCAAGCACCTTCCACTTTGCATGTCTGGAAGTGATCCTTAAAAGTCCTCAGATGTGGATCACCAAATAAGCCACAAAACAGATAAGTAGGAGCAGGAGTCTTCTCCCCTCCCTGATGTTCTCTGGCTTCTGTGTGGCTGCTGTAATTGCAAGGATCATGGGTCATTCCAGGGTTGGTGGAGGACGTTGGTCCATCTTTGGTACAGTTCCTCTGGGCCATGAGGTCGCTGATCCCAAGTACTGCGGAATGGTAGACCAGGTTTCCACGGCATACTTTGGAATTGCGATAGGTACACGCAGAGTACGCGCGCAGGGCCTTGCAGAACTCCAGATCAAAGTCCTCAAGAGCTGCGTTTAGATGGGAAGTGAAGGACACAAAATCAGTGGTGCACTTCTGGATTCCACAAGATGCGTGCAGTTGGCAGTCACCTAAGCACAAAAAGAGACGGCAGAGAGAAATCAAGCAAACCTCTTGGGTGGCAATACCCCATTCCACACCCACAAGCGCTGTAGAAAACAACCTGAACGAAACTTACAGTGCTCACCCGTTAGGGAAACAATACATAATAAAGAAAAAGGTGTTGTGAGACAGAAAGATAGAGAAGAGAGAGTATCTCAGATGATGACAGGACCCACGCATGTCTTAATCCATCACCTGATATTGTCTAGATGAAAATAAAGAGCACTAGGTCCTGCCAAGTATAAGCCAAACATTTCTTTTCAGATATCAAGGTGATGATGCAATTCTGTGCTTCAATTAATCACTTAGTCAGTAAGAAAGTCTCCATTTAGTCATTCAATGCTTTACACAAGTTACAGAATGCTGCCCCTCAGAAGAATGTGGTAAAGGCAGCAAAGCAATATACGTTCAAGTGAAAATAGAATGAATGAAGCAGAAATCGAAGTTTCTCTTCTAGAAAGCAGGGCAGAGGGGAGGATGGTAGGAAACTGGGCAGGCAGTTTGCTTTATTTCTCTGGCACTATCATACCTAAAGCTTCACTGCTCATTTTTTGGAAGCTAATAAGTGAAAAAAACCCACAGCTGTCCAGTGTGCAAGTTTCCAGCTAAGACATCTAAACAATAGCAGCCTCTCTTACACAGTAATTCAATAATAAGACTAGGGCCAAAGAAACGCTTTCCCCGCAACAGCCTGAAGTACTTACCAGATGTACACAACAGGTACACAGTTCACTTTACATGAAAAAAGCAGTTTGGCCTTATCTGATCACCTGATTTCCACAAAAGAGCACAATTACCATCCCAGTAAGCAAACTGGAGTTGTACAGTCCTCTCCTCCACAGTTCTCACAGTCATGATCTAAAATCCTTCCAGATTCTCATGGCACATAGCAATGGTCTTCTGCTGGTGACTTTTACCCAAGAACTTACCAGGAGCAGAAACCAAATGAACAAGACTGCACACACACTAAGGGAAACGGAGCCACAGGGTTCACAGGGCTTAAAACCAGGAGGACCCTAGTCTAGGATTCTAGTCTAGGATTCCCTCCCATCCAAAGACCCTTCATAAAGAATATGTGCACAACTTCATGCAACAGCTCTCCAGGCAAGCAAAACTACGTACTAAAAACATGATGCATTGTTATTTTTATGACCTATAAAACTCAACTGTGGAAACATTAATCTGTAATTTCAAACTGTCATAAAACAGATTTTGAACACCACAAAAATGCCTCCAAAGATAAATGGAAGTGTGAAAAAAAAAGGGAAAATGCAATATATTTAACAGAAACTCCTGAGACATGAGAAGTCAAAAAACAGACTGCAGAGTAGTCTTGTAGCACTTTCATTCTTAAAAAGCTGTCTTCTGCAATTCACAGTGATGAGAGGATATTAGCAATTTCTTTGCTTGCCCCTTAGCTGACCCTCCTGAGCCGGTACTCACATGACTTACTGTGAATATCCAAACCATGAATTTATAAGGGCAATATGTTTTCCCAGTGATGCACAGCTAACACAAATCTCCTGTCAAAATCCCAGAACAACACAGAGTAGAATGAGGCACTCTACACCTACAGCGAAGTGTGACCATGAATTGTGTAAGCAGAAAGTTTTTCTCTTCATCTTTGTGCATCATTGTGCAACCGTAGAGTTGTATGTACCTTTGCAAAAAACAGAAAAAAACTGCACAAAATCCAATCAAATTCTGTGTTTTCTGATACACAAACAAAAACACCCTATGGCAGGTAAAATAACAGGTAATCGTGGGTTCAGAGACAGACTTTCGAAGTATCAATTTATTTCCCCTCCATTGTGTTCGTGATATTGTTTTGAGCATATATAAATCAGGCTAGCTGAGCAAATCAGTCAAGTCAACAGTTGAATAAATCACAGATTCACAGAACTGTTAAGGTTGGAAGGGACCTCTGGAGATGCTCCAGTCCAACCCCCTTGCCGAGGCAGGGTCACCTAAACCAGGTGACACAGGAACGCGTCCAGGTGGGTTTGTAATGTCTCCAGAGTTGGAGACCTTCCTTGGCAGCCTGTTCCAGGGCTCTGCCACCCTCAATGTAAAGAAGTTTTCCTTATGTAGAGGTGGAACTTCTTGTGTTTTAGTTCATGGTCACTGCTGCTCGTCCTGTCGCTGGGCACCACCGAGAGGACTCTGGCACCATCCTCTCGGCATCGCCTTGGAGACATTTTAACGAGATTCCCTCTCAGCTAGATAAACAGGCCCAGCTCCCGCGTCTCTCCTCAGGAGAGGTTCTACCTGACGGAAAGGGGCTCCGGCTGCGCTCCCGCCCCAACGCCGCCCGCCCCCCGCGGTACCTGCGCCCGGCAGCAGCAGCAGCAGCCCCAGCGGGGCCAGGAGCGGCCGGAGGCTCAGCCGCGGCTCAGCCCCGGCGGCAGGACGGGGCCGCGGCATGAGGCGGCGGCGGCGCGAGCGGGCGGGCGACGTCCTCCTCCGTGCTTCTCCTTCGCCCTCCTCCTCAGCCCTTCCTGCTCCCGCTCCTCCTCCCGCTCCACGGGGCGGCCCCGTCAGAGGACAGGCCGGGCCGGGTCTGTACGCGCACAAAGGGCCGGACCCGCTGCGTCACCGCGGCTCCGAGCGCGCTGCGGCCCCGCCCCGCCCGCCATGCCGCTTTCCATTGGCTTCCCCTGCTGTCTGTCACGAGTGACCCCCCACTCCCGGCGCCCTCCCGTGGCCTTGCCCCGCCCACCCCCGTGCGTCACCGCGGCCGCGCGCGCGCCCGCACCGCGCTCAACGGGCCCTGAGTAGCGGGAGGGGCCGCACGCGGCCACCAGGGGGCGCTGCCGGTACAAGAAGAGCTGCTGGGTTTGGAAGTAGCCGTGGTTTGTTTTCCAGAAGGCAGGTGGGATGCCTGAGCCGGGAGCTGCTCCCCTGTGCACGGCATCACCAGTCCCACCGCGGACGGCTCTTCCCGCCCGACTTGCGCACCGCAGGTTTACTTTACGAGCAAAGGCAGAATTTTGTTTTTCTGGGTGTATGTGTGCGTGTAAGAGACTTGACGTGGGAGAAGACTTTGACCAGTTCTACAGCAAGCCTAAATGAAGGGTAAAAGTAACTTTCTTTGATATAGGCATGGTGTACTTTTATAGGTCTTTAAAGGAGAAAAAACACTAGAAAATATACTTTATGTTTTGGGAATTACATAGGACTCTGTCAGAGAGTTCAAATACATTAATGTTATCTTTACTGCCATGCGTTGTATCAATTTAGCAATTTCCTGACCCCATCTTTATATATATGTATGCTTGGAAGTTTGCCTGATCTATATGTGCTCATCACAATTTTCTTCTAGGCATAGCAGACCTGGATTTAAGAAATTGATCATAACATGCAAAACTAAATTCCCATTTAAAGGTGAAGTCCTACAAAGTTGTGGAAAAAAGTAATGATCACTAAAAGAAGAAGTGATGCAAGTATCCAAGACCGTTTTTAGTATCAGGTTTTTTTTCTACTTACATATTGAATCACAGTAACAAAAAGCCTAAATCTGAACAGTTTTATTTTACATTCAGCGTGTGTGATATGCATTAGAAGACATCAGTTTAGATACTTCATGATATAAAGATACATGTACTGTATGGTGAACCACACAGTACTTCCTACACCACCCTGTGCTTCTATACCAGGTTTAAGTACAGGAGGCATCATAGAAATAAAGCAGGCCTTTTAAAGACCACTTTTTGTCTACCTCCAGCAACCTCTACCAGTGACAATATATGTGACAAAGTGACCTGCTCAGTAGATGGGGGAAAGGGTGTGTCTGTGCATGCTTCAGTAAAGCATATGACACCATCTCCCACATCATCTCCGGAGAAACTGGCTGCCCATGCCTTGACAGGTGTACTGTTCACTGGATAAAAAAACTGTCTGGACAGACAGGCCCAGAGAATGGTGGTAAATGGAGTTACATCCAGCTAGGACCAGTTACCAGTGGTATTCCCCAAAGCTCAGTCCTGTGGCCAGTCCTGTTTAATATCTTCATTGATAATGTGGACAAGGAGCTTGAGTGCACCCTCAGTCAGTTTGCAGATGGCGTGAAGTTGGGCAGAATTATTGATCTGATGGAGGGCAGGAAGGCTCTGCAGAGGCATCTGGATAGGCTGGATTGATGGGCTGAGGCCAATTGGATGTGGTTCAGTAAGGCCAAGTGCCAAGTCCCGCATTTGGGTCACAAGCCCAGGCAACACTCCTAGCTTAGGGAAAAGTGGCTGGAAAGCTGCCCAGCGGAAAAGGACCTGTGGGTGCTGGTTGACAGATGGGTGAACATGAGGCAACGTGTGCCCGGGTGACCAAGAAGGCCAAGGGCATCCTGGCTTGGATCAGCAATAATGTGGCCAGCAGGACCAGGGCAGTGATCATGCCCCTGTACTGGGCACTGGTGAAGTCACACCTTGAATCCTGTGTTCAGTTTTTGTTCCCTCACTTCAAAAGGGACATTAAGGTGCAAGTCCAGAGAAGGGCAGTGGAGCTGGTGAAGGGTCTGCAGCACAAGTATGATGGGGATTGGGTGAGGAAGCTGGGGTGTTTAGCCTGGAGAAAAGGAGACTCTGGGGGGACCTCATTGCTTTCTACAACTACCTGAAAGGAAAGTGTAATGAGGTGGGGGTCGACCTCTTCTGCCATGTCTCAAGTGAAATGACGAGAGGAAATGGTCTTAAATTGCACCAAGGGAGGTTCAGATTAGGTATTAGAAAAAATCTTTTCACTGAGTAAGTGGTTATGTTTGGAAAAAGTTGTCCAGGGAGGTGGTGGACCCACCGTCTCTAGAAGTGTTCTGGAAATTGCACTTGGAAATATGTTTTAGGGGTGACTATGGTGATGCTGGGTTGATGGTTGGACTAGATAATCTTGAAGGTCTCTTCCAACCTTGATGATTCTGTGAATCTGTGATATGGTTCCTCAGGAAAAGCATAGTCAATATACAAAATAGTGTATACAAAATATATATACAAAATACAGAGATAAACTGATTCCCTTGGATTCCTCTTTATTAGGAAAGCTTCTGAAAACAAAAGTCCAAGAGAGAAAATCTTCATTTTATCAACTATGTCTATAACAACAACAACAAAAAAAAGAAAAATCAACAAAGCAAACAAAAACCTCAGAACAAAACAAAAATCTTAGCTTCATTAGCCATTAAAATTAATGTAAATTACCACAACCTAGGAAGAAAACCTTTGACTTTTACTGTAAATCACTTGATATTCATCAGTGGAGCTGTGGTTGTGAGAACAAATGTCACATATGGTTTGCTTTTTTTTTCAATGTTCTCCAAGAGATACTCATGCTTTTCTCCTGTGCTAAGAGGCAACACCTACCTCCTTTTCATTTGGTATTGCTCTAGCAGAATAATAATAATTTCATAATCATAAGGTAGTAACAGCTACTTGCATTCACTGAAGCTGACTTTGATTTTGTATGTTGTCACAGCAAGGGTACATCTACATATGTCTTTTGTAGGCTGATATGGGCTCACCCTGCCTATTCTCTCTGTGTTCCAGAAGCCATGTAGCTGTATTTGTGCATGGCACAGCTAAGTTACTGTCTATCTTCTGTCTCAGAGGTGTTTATCCTCAGAAGATCCATGTGTCATGCTTTAGGAATGGTACTCCCCAGTTCAGTGGCTCCACCTAGATTCTCCAAATCATGCACCGCTCTCTTGCTCTCCTATCTTCCTCTGCTGTAGCAGGATGGAGAGGAGAATTGGAGGCACAAAACGAAAAGATCACGGGCTTAGCTAAGAATAATTTACTGGAAACAGCAATGGGGTAAGAAAACGAACAATAACAGCAACAATACCAATGACAGAGAGTATAAGAAAATAAACAACTCAGATAGGAAAAACCCTCCGACAATAGACAACTTTGGGCAGCTCCACCTGCCACATTTTCTGGACCTGAAGGAACTTCTTTGGAAATGAGTCCCTTTCCCCTCTATCTGGCAATGACATGAGGTGGCATGGAATAACGTCTGTGTCCTAGCCATGCCCCCTCCTGGCTACTGCAAAAATTAACCCTATCCTGGCCAGAACCAGGACACTTATCCATGCAATAGTGCAATTATTTCCAAAAATATTGCAGAATGAGGTGGTATTTTTGAAAGTTGGTATCAATATTTGCTATTTCATGGCCAGAGTGAAACAGTGAAATGTTTTATATATTTATTTGTAATATTTTTTCTGGCTTGGCAGAAAAATGCACACAGTTTTAGTGCTGTAAAAAGAAGGCAGTGAAGTATTTAAAAATAATTAATTGTCATTCTGGACTTAGGTGGATGCCATAGAAGTTCTTAAGTGCATGTTTGTTCTTACCTTAACAGCTGTTTTTTTTGGTATGTAAAACTTCAGTGTAAGGAGTTTTCTTTTAATGATCTTTCAAGTAGAAATAGCTTCTGTTTAAAAAAACCCAAAAAACAAAAACAAACAAACAAAAAAAACAACTAAAAGAATGTGATGTTCTTAACATAAATGTTGCCATGTAGTACTAGGTTTTACTGCTAGAAATTGTTTGGTTTTGTTTAGTTAAAACAGAAAAAGTCTCTCCAAAGTTCTTCACTACTTGAAGGGCTGATTATCACAGACTCATAGAAAGGCTTGGGTTAGAAGGAACCTTAGAGATCATCCTGTTCCAACCCTCTGCCTTCAGCCACACACTCCCACTCCTCTCCCCAGTGGAGCATGTGACATGCTAGTTTGAGATAGCCTGTGCTTATACTGTTTTGTGGATTTCATGGGTCCATAAAAAAGACTTCTCACCATGACCTGCTCTGTTTTTTTTCAAGGGTTTTGCATAGAACCTCGTACATTGACAGATAAAAGTGAACCTAGAGTAGGTTACTTACTCCTAAAATACTTTTTTTTCCCCTCCCAGAAAACGAGCAAATCGATACCTGACTGTAAGGAAGAAGGATGTATCAGAACTAGTCTGTAGTGGGCTTTATGACTTGGCTCTCCATACAAAGTATGCTGTATGGAGATTAATTCAGTTTTCCTGTCGCAAATAAAGAACACACGAAACTTCTGCCAAAGATGGAGTGAGGAAATGCATGTGCTGTTGAATCTGGTATGTTCAGTGTGTCTTCTGATATGGACTTATCAACCAACACCATTTGAAAAAAACAGCCTACAATCCAAGTAACAAAACAAACCCCTTTCTGTTCTGTCTCCTCCCCTGTCCTGATTGACACCCTTCCCTCCAAACAAACACATTAATTTTCTGGACTTCATATAAGTTGTGTGGGGTGAGATTGAAGAGACAGCTGTCACTGTGATCCTGTGTAAGAACACCCTCATAAGGAAATGAGGCTGGCTGTTCTGCTTGTAGAAATTCATGTTCTTGATAAAGCAAGAAGTTTATTTTTTGTTTTTTCACCTCATAAAATAGATTTTAAAAATTTTAAAATAGAGAGTAGTCTCTTCCTAAGAGACTTCTTGATTTCAAAAATGCAAAAGAGTTCACTGGAAGATAAACTTCTGATACAATGTTTGTTTTGTTGTTTTTTTTTTTTAAATGCTTTTAATAAAATTATTGCTTTAACAGTTATGAGTGTAAGAGTTATGTTGTGTTTCTGTGTGCAAGCTGAGTGTAGTGGACAGAAAACACTTGTACCAGTATGGCTTGTTTTATTGAGTGTATCTGATTCATGATGTGCCTGCTTTAAGTGCTTACTTTGCTATTTTTTTCCAGCTGTTTCATTGTTTAATAGGATTTTTTAATGAACAGAGGAAAGCTATAACGAAAGTACTGAAACACAAGTCCTTAGGTATATAAGGCATAAACTAAGGTGTAGAGTAAAATTTATCTTTGCTTCTCAAGAATGTATTTTTGGTTCTCCTAATCTATTAGTCTGTGTTTGGCTTGGTAAGATAGAGCTTATAAGTTAGTGTATCAATCTGTTAATCACATTAAAAATGTATAATTGAATTTACAGCAAGCTTTCCATTCTTCCAGAAAATAATGATTAAGGAAGTATAGAGTAGCATTTGCAATGCTGAATGTGAAGTAGTCTCCTTAGAAGATGGGCAGATTCTTTGGCTACTTATGCATTGCTCTCTAATACATCCCACTGTGCTGCATGGGTCCAGAGCTCTAGATATAGCACAGGTCAATTGGTGTGATTTAAGAACAAATCTTGGACAAGACCATTATGTTATGTAAGACTGATTGAAAGGAGGACATGAAAGAGCAGGGAGGATGTGAAAGAAGGCATATGAATCACAGTAAAGTTACTTCTTTTTTGTCAGACTACACGCTTGGTTTAACTATATAGTGGATATTTCTGGGCAAACTGCTCAGATGTGAATGTGTACACAGATACAAAGGCCAAGAAAATACACCAGCCTGCTTTTGCTGAATTTCTGTTTCCCTTTTTTCTACTTGTAACCTTTTTTGACTGAGATCAATGCACTGGGATAGTCTGTTTTTGTTCAAAGTGCTATGAAAGGGGTACCTCCTTTGAAAAATATTTATTTCAACCCCCATAACAGGACGTGTTGCTATGAATATGAGTTCTAAGTGTGTGATGGGCGTAGTCTTGGTTTTGGAAATTAGACTGTTTTGCTATTTAAAAGCTTGTTTGTCTTTCCCCTTCTCATAGACTGAAAGGCTTAGCTGCCCTTGAGAGGAAGCACTCCCTATTACAGAGGGAGCTGGGAGTTGTGAGAGAGACACTGGAGCAACCACAGCTTCAGAGGGATCTGCTGAGAGATAGAGAAGAGAAGGAGGAGTTTGGCCTGGAACTGCTGAAGGTATGGTCACCTTCTTCCTAGGCAGCACTTGTGGGAGAAGATTTTGTGGTAGCCAGACCACCACAGATGGATGGTGTTTGGGGCAGTAGAAGACGGGGACAGTGTTGTTCTCCTTCTTGGAAAATGGCAATCCAACTACACAGGCTCCCTGGGGTGGTTAGTGTCCACGAGCTTATTGGGAGCACTGAGCTGAGAGTACGTCAGAGACACACTGGGGATGTGGAGTTGCTCCTTGAAGTCAGGGATTTTGCTGCCTTTGTTGTCATGCTGTTCTTTGGTCTCCTCAGGTGGAGCAGTCAGTAGCAGAGCTGACAGGGGCTCAGAGTCAGCTGAGCGCAGAAATAGCAGATCTCCATCTTGCGGCAGTGAAGATGAGTGGCATCGTTGGGGCTCTTGCACTGCGTTGTGTTCACCTGAACCGGTGTGTGCTGCAGGTGAGCAGAGCTGCCAAGGGACTTTCCGGCTGTTTGTCTACAGCTGCTTCTCCTCCTCAGACCTCTTGCCTTCTGGCAGCATGACTGACTGACTATGGCAATGTTCCTTTTTTTGTGAGAGCCAAATGTTCTTCATGGTAAATCTTCCTGTATTTGATTTCCTCCGTGCTTCCAAGTGTAGCTGGAGCAAGAGAAGGAAGTTCCATCAGCTGAAGTGGACAAGACGGAGAGAACAAAGATCCCTATGGCAAAGAAGATGAACTTGCGTGAAAGAGGAAACAAAGGGATCTGTGTGAAGAAGACCTACTTGGAGCAGCTGCTGGAGGAGGCAGAGGAGAAACAGGAGGAGCTGCGGGTGGATCTGCTGATCATGGCTGATGAGAAGGCAGAAATCCAAGAGCAACTCCAGAAAGCAGAGGAGAAACAGGAGGAGCTGCAGGTGGATCCGATGATGATGGCAGAGGAGAAGGCAGAAATGCAAGAGCAAGTCCATCAGGTGAGACCAAAAAGCTGGTGCATCCGGGTGGGCATCTGGCTTCTTGGCTCAGTGAAGCTGTATCTGTTGGACCGGGCAGTGCCCTTGTCAAAGGGCCATGTGGTAGTGCTGGAGGTCAGAAGGCTTTTTTTACTCCTTTCTGCAGACCTGTGGATGGCTTGCAGAGCTGTTCTGTAGTTCTCTGAGTCGTCCTCTGCTTCTACAGAGCCTTTCAGCGCACCTGTCAGCGTTGGCCTCCTTTTTGGCTTTTGATATGCTGCAAAGAGAAGATTGTGTTGTGCATGAATTCCTTGACATAAAAATACGCAAGAAAACATGTAGTACCCTCCGCAACCGTTGCTGGTACTTTGGTTTTTTTGTCTGAACAAGTGGATTTTATTGAACAGATACAAGACTAACTCAACTGCAATTATCAATATGGCTTGTATTGCTTCACTGGCTGGTAAAGATAAATGAAACATACGCAGAAAGCCTAGACAGAATAGTCCAAAGACATATTTTGTCTTTGCTGTATCTGTAATGTGAGAAAAATCTCTTCTTCCAATTTATGAACTGGCAAAAACACGTGCAGGACAGGGAAACTTACAAGAAAGAATACTTCATTGCAGCGCTGGGTGCAGTCCCAAGCTACATGCCTGGAAAAAGCACCTCGAATTCAAAAATGCATGCCCCTTTGTACTCTTGGCCACCTAAGATGTTGAATATTCAACAGGTAACAGGTATTTTACCTTAAAAGGTAATTTTTCAAACTGGGGAGGGGTGTTGCCCTCCCGCCTGATTGGTTGATGACGTATCCCTCTGTACAGTACAGGGGGGTGTTTTGCACACAAAGACCTACCATGTGACCGGAGTAAATTTTTCATTTTTATATATTGTATCCTACCTCTGCCGCAACATTCCCTTGGTGTCAAGCCCTGATGGGACTCTTCCACCTTACAATCTTCGCGGGGCGCCTAAATTCCTGTAGTCAAATGAGAGATAGGAAAAGAAAAAAATCCCAACACCCCCGCTTTCTACTTAATTCTACTTATAATAAACCCAGACTATTTTATTTCTCATAGTAACTGAGTGGTCTTGGCATCTCACATGTCTAATAGCCATGAACTTAAAATTCTGGTGAACTGAAACTTCTGTTGAACTGATAAACAGTTATTCCTGCTGGGTGCTCTACACAGCAGGTCTGAATTTCCCTTGTTTAACCAACAGGGGTCAGATGGAAGATTATGGGCCTAACCTGGATGTCAGACCAAATCCAAAGCGAAGTCTTTCAGCTCATCAGACTCCAAGAAATTTAACACTTTATCTGCCGCCTAGGAAATCAAGTTACATATTCTTGGAATAAACTGCTTTTCCATGTCTTAGAATCATGGAATCAATTAGGTTGGAAGAGACCCTTAATATCATCAAGTCCAACCCTTAACCCAGCATTGCCAAGTCCACCACTAAATCATGTCCACAAGTGCTCTATGTCTATCTGCACATCTTTTAAATCCCTCCTGGTGACTGCACCACTGCCTTGAGCAACTTGTCCCAGGACTTGACAACCCCTTTCAGTGAAGACGTTTTTCCTAGTATTCAATCTAAACATTTTCTAGTGCAACTTGAGGCCATTTCCTCTTGTCCTGTCACATGTTACTTGGGAGAAGAGACCAACCCCCACCTCATAAGGTTCCCCTGAGCCTCCTTTTCTCCAGGCTGAGCCCCCTCAGCTCCCTCAGCTGCTCCAGACTCTTTCCCAGCTCCATTGCCCTTCTTGAACATGTTCCAGCACCTCAGTGTCTTGCTTGCTGTGAGGGGACAAAAACTGAACTCAGGATTCGAGGTGTGGCCTCACCAGTGTCCTGATGATCACTGTCGTGGTCCTGCTGGGCACACTATTCCTGACCCAAGCCAGGATGCCGTTGGCCTTCTTGGCACCTGGGCACACACTGACTCATTTTCAGCCGGTGCGAACCAGCACCCCCAGGCCCTTTTCTGCTGGGACCTTTCCAGACAGTCCAAACCGCCAAAGTCCAAACCTTTATTCTGAAACAACAGAGACTGAAGAAAGGAATCAAAATTCTTAGTGTCAAATTAATGGAGAAAGAAATAACGCTTGATTTAAAGGTTTCTACTTGCTCTTATTCTCAAACATTCCTTTCTCATCTGTTAGATGGAAATACATTTCTTGTCATACATCAAAAATCTTGGTGTTTTTTACATGTTCTTAACTAAATAAACTCCTAAAAACCTCATGTGTTATATACTGTTCTATATGGTCATAAAAAACATTCAGATCTTCCACCACGTTCCTTAATTTTTCTACAGTGTGGAAAAGAAGCTTGATAAAGATCCGAAAGCTTAGCTTTCTGTGGGTGAAACAGTGATGTCATATAGACAGAAAGTATGGTATTATACTATTTGAAAATATGAAGCCTTCTACTACCTAAAAAATATGGTAAAATGGGAAGTATTAAATATTGATATAAAAACATAAGTTATACAGCTTCAAGAACTAGGGATTTTAAAACATAATGGTATTTTATAATATTGTTCTTAAATGAAAGCATAGAAAAGAGTCATAGGCCTGATGGAAATGGTTTTACGATATTTTGACAAAAGCAGAAGAAAGAAATAACTAAGGAGTTTACAAAACTGTTAAAAGAAAATAAATTGCTTTAAGATTCAAGAATAAAAAAATATTTACGGTTGAATACTAAGCATTTGCTTTAATGGTACAGTTGGTGTATTTTTTTATCATCTTTGATAATAATTTTTGTTGATCTTTGAAAAACAAATTTTGGTTTAGTCCTTAACCCATCAAAGAACTTAATGCACTCAGATTATTTTAATGCCTAGAATTTAGCAGGATTGGGGCTTTCATTGTTTTAAAAATGTAGATCTGTTCTTTTATAATCTAACCTATGTTTTACAAGACATTTATTTACAAGACACTTGTAAATTTCCCAGATATGAGTTTTATGAATTGGCTTGTTTGCATATCACATCACATATATATTACTGTGTCGTAATTTAGTTTCTTGGCTGGATTTTATGCATTACTTTGTAATCTGGAGAATTAACTTTTTAAAACATGGAATTCCCCTTCCTAGTAGTTGGTGAATTTTAAAGTTATTTTCATAGGCAAAAAAACCAGTGTTCTCCAAATGGCCTGTAGATAAGATGCAAAAGTTTATGTGTCTGGATTAAATAACACTATGGCTATACAAGTAAAACACTGTGTTTTGTTTCCTGCCAAGAAATGTTCTAAAATTACTTCTCTGCACTCTACATAATTTTCAAAGAACTTCTGAATTCAAGGTGGTTTATTACCAAGTTAGAGAACATATACTTTCAAAGCGGCAAACAAAGTCTCAGAGAAAATCATTCAGGGACTTTTACTGACATAGTTCTCAAAATTTTAAACTTTTTATGCTATTTAAAAATTAGCATGAGTTCAACCAGAATAATTAACATGTAGACAAGTAGAAGAAATATTGTGCTGTGAGTTTTCTGTTATTTTAAACAGCTATTTTTACATCTAATAAAACCTAAAAACTTACCATGTATGTCTCATTATCAAAAATATATTGAACCAACAGAAAAAGGCATATGCTTACAGTCCAAAGACAAACATAACAATTATGTGACAATTATTCCCTTCATTTGAGTTGCCTTCAATACTGCCTAAGGAGATTTTATTCCAACAATTATCTCTTCTCAAATTTTATTAGAATGACTAAAATTACATCCCAGGTAACAGTGGTATTTGAGTAGATGGACTTTCATCCATGAAGTCTGTTTTTGGGGTTAGGTTGTCCATTTCTAGGTTACTTTGTGAATAAATGAGAAGAACATGAGAACTGGACAAAGAGGTCAGAACACAGCAGTTCTGGCAGAAAGCATGAACAGAAATTTCTAATCTGGACTCACCAGTTATTTGTCTCTTACTGGTCATTCTGTTAAAGAGTGCCTGACTCTGTGAGTCTGTACCTAGAAAGCTGTTTTTTGCAGGTGGACACCCGCAGGATCTGCTTTGAACAAATACCTCTGAAAGAATAAATTTAGAGGCATTTATGAGATCAGGCTGGGCAGATATAGACCTAATGAACCTTAGGCTATTTCACTGCTGCAAGGTTTGCTTAAAATACTGATTGTCATGTAAGTACAGCATGACGAGTTCATGTTCCTTCCCAGAACTTGGGTTCTACTTTTCACATCAACCAAACATAAGGTAGGTGTAGTGGGTTTCTGTGGCTGGGTTTTGGTAACCAGCAGGGGACTAGAGGGATGGCTTCTGTTAGAAGCTGCTAGAAGCTTTCCCTGTCTTGTGGAGCCAATGCCATCCAGCTCAGGATGAACTTCCTGCCACTGGCCAAGGCCAAGCCAATCAGGAGTAATAGTAACACCTCTGTGATTACATATTTAAGAACAGAAGGTTGTTGTGCAGAAGCAATTCCAGCCAGGGAAGAGTGGAGTGAGAACATGGGAACAACAAAGTAGACACCAAGGTCAGTGCAGAAGGAGGGGCAGGAGGTGCTCCAGGCACCAGAGCTGAGGTTCCCCTGCAGCCCGTGGTGCAGACCATGGTGGGGCAGCTGTGCCCCTGCAGCCCAGGGAGGACCATCGGGGTGCAGAGACCCACCTGCAGCCCCTGGAGGAGCCCATGCTGGAGCAGGTGGATGCCTGAAGGAGGCTGTGACCCCGTGGGAAGCCCAGGATGAAGCAGGGTCCTGCTGGAGACCTGCAGCCCATGGAGAGGGAAGCCCACGCTGGAGCAGGTTTTTCCTGGGTAGGACTTGTGGCCCCTGTGGGGGACCCACGCTGGTACAGTTCATTTGTGAAGGACTGCACCCCATGGAGGAGTGACCCATGGGACAGCAGTTTGGGAAGGACTCCTGCCCAAGGGATGGACTCACGCCAGAGAGGTCCATCAAGGACTGTCTCCCATGGGAGGGACCCCACAGGAGCAGGGGAAGAACTCCTCTCTGTCTGAGCAGCAGCAGAAACAACGACTGACCACAACCCCCATTCCCCGTCCCCCTGCGCCGCTGGGGGGGAGGAGGGAGAACATGGAAGGAGGGTGGGGGGAAGGTGTTTTTAAGACTGTTTTATTTCTCACTCTTTGGCTCTTATCCTGTTACTAATAAATATAAATACTATCCCCACTTTGAGTCTGTTTTGCCCATGAAGGTAATCAGTAACTGACCTCTCCCAGCTGTTGTCTCAACTCATGAATCCTTAGCTGGTTATTTTTCTCTCTCCTCTGTCCAGTTGCAGAGGGAAAGTGAGAGAGTGGCTTTAGTGGGTACCTGGCATCTGGCCAGGGTCAACCCACTACAGTGGTGTACTGGCACTGGCACCAATATTCCTATCAATCCAAGCACTATGAGGAAACTCATGTTTTGGCTGACTAGAGACTTTTAAATAGTGAGCAAAGTATATCTGATGTTGGTTTGGTGTGATCTTGAGTCAAATTATCCACATGGACACATATTATACACAAACAAAAAAAAACAGCTGTGAAAAAAATCTATCTGGAAATTATCAGCTTTAATCATCAGAAGAGAAAGATGCTGACAAAACACATGGTGAAGTTAGTGTGTAACATATACATTTACAAGACAGAGCAGGATCAGCTCTCATCAGTTTAGATGAGCTATTGCCTGATGTAGCAGACAGCTAGACTCTGTGTCTACTGTTACCTTAAGCGACTGCGGAGAAAAACAGACTCCAGGCCAATTTAGTATATAAGATAAAGAGAGTAGGCCTTTTAATCTCAGGCCTGAGGCCCAGGGAATACACATGATGCATGCACCTCAGACAGTGGTTCTATGATTTTGTAATAAGGTCCATCCAATCCCAGATCTGTCCACCCCGGTTCTGCCCCCCACCACAGCCCTTCGGGAATTGTGTCTGGGGTCTTTGGGACCCCTTCTTCCTCATCTTCATCTTCTTCACAGCACACACAGTCCTTGGAGTTCCTCCAGAGTTCTGGGCTTGAAGGTCGTTGTGTCTGTGTGATATCTTCTGATCCACGCCTTAGGGTGTTTTTCTACAATTCTACCTTGAAAAGAAGACTAAACACGCTGACAGAATTTAGAAGGATTGATATGGAATGGGGTAACAGAGCTGGGTATGTGTAACTACTATGTTAAGGGTAAGGGATATAATACAACTACATTAAAATCTACATTCACTACACAACTACTAAAATCTACAAAAGTTAAAAAACCAAAAATCTCTGAGGCATCACTACTACTAATTTATTATTATTATTATTATTACAAATGTTATATTTTACTTTGTTTCTATTATTAAACTTTTCTTACCTCAAACTAGGAGTTTCACCTTTTTGGGTTTTTTTCCCCTGATTCTCTTCTCCATCCTATTGGGAGAGGGAGGGGGAAGTGAGCAAGGCGCTGCATGGTGCATTGGTTGGGGTTAAACCATGACATACATAAAAATAAAAGTATGTGTTACAAGTACAAATGTACCATACTCAGGTCCCTGCTTATGCCCATGTCTATTAATATTTCAAAATTGCTGGTACCTTTTATGCCAAGCTTGATTCTTTTTGTGATACAAATTGATGTAGTTTCAGTGAAGACACACCAAGTTGCAACATGGGTTAAAAATGTAATCAAACTACATTTACCAAAAATTATTAAATACTCAGATACCTTCTGCATCATACAATTTCCAGTACTTTCCAGTAATTTCAAGTTAAGTTGAAAAACTTTGCCACTCCAGGATCAAAGAACATCAGCCTCATTTATTGTAAAAAAATTATAATATGTGAATGAGCAGTATTAAAAGTGAAGAGGAAATCTCCACAAAGGCTTCGAGACTTTAGAAATTTTTCAATCATAATTACGGGCACAGTGTCTTTCAAAATTAAAAGGCAAAAATTCAAAGCATCCAGCTAAGTCCTTACCAAACCACTAGGAATGGGAGAAGACAAAGAGGATTAGAAAATAAGAAAGATGTTGTATGGATGAAAATGGAGCAGATAAGGAAGTTGTTTTTTCTGGAAAACAATTAAATTCTAAAACAAATGTAAAAAGTTATGAGGCCTGCATGTTTCTCATTAAAGCTGACAAACTTTAAATGTTGGTGTAGAGTCATGGCGGTAGATAAAGACACAAAGAGTTTAGTTGTGTGCAGAAAAGATGTCTAACTTTATTTTCTCATCTGCCTTTTTATACCCCTTGCTAGCAGCAAGCAGTAACCTTATTTTAGGTAAACAAGCAACAGTGTTTTCATTGGCTAGGATCTATTGGTGATACATTTGGCAAAGCTCAAGGCCTTATTGTGGTTCCCACATCCTAGGCTTACCAACTTTACAGCCTGCCTTTGTTTTCTCCATTAGGGCTGCGTACTGACTTCCTTATCACCAAGGATACACCTGAAAGCTTGCCCAGTCAATATCTTTATCCTGGGAACTAATAGACTCGCTATTAACCCCTGCATTTAAATTGTTTTTCGTTAAAGTTAACATGACAGTCCTGTCATAAGTGTAACCTCTATATGCACAATCACTGCCTCTGGCTCAGGTTTTTGAAAACAAGAGTCAAAACAGGACTGCCATGAATAAGAAAAATGTATTTTTAAGCTCATGGGAGAAACTTGTGGCGAACATTTCTTTGAACAATTTAGGAAGAAATTCTTCCCTGTGAGGGTGGTGAGGCACTGGCACAGATTGCCCAGACAATCCGTGGATGCTCCGTCCCTTGAAGTGTTCAAGGCCAGGTTGGATGGGGCTTGGAGCAACCTGATCTAGTGGAAGGTGCCCCTGTCCATGGCAGGGGGTTGGATTAGATGATCTCTAAAGGTCCCTTCCAACCCAAACCATTCTGTGATTCTATGATTCTAGATTAGCATAGGAGAGAGTTCATTCCCAGAAGCAGCAGTGCAGCATCATGGTGGAGAAAGGACAGAAGCTGAGAGGGGCTATCAACAGAAGGTAGATTTTTCAAAGAGAAGAAAGGACTAATCTAAAAGCTGCCAGAAATGGAAAAGAATGGCTTAAAAAGAGGGAGGGAGGGGGGGCGGAATGTAAACTGGGGAAACCACCAATTCCATCTTTAAAATTCCGGCCACTTCCTTATGTTGGTGGACACAGGCGGTGGGCGCTGGTGAGCCCGGGCAGGGGCTGAGCAGGGCCGGAGCCGCCAGTTCCTTGTCTCACAGCGGCACCGGGTGGCTGCGAGCACCAGCACCGAGCCCGGGGTGCAGGGCGGCTCAGACGCAGCTGTTGCCACGGCTTCTCCATCCCGCCTAGTCCGGAAAACCACAGTGCGATCGCTCTTTTGTTTACCAAGCAAGTTAACTTGGTGTCTAGCTTCAACAACCTATTAAAACCAATTCTCCTCCCCATCCCAGCAGGGCGGGGGATTCTCTCTTGCAAGGCTTCTTGCAAATGGTTTTTTCAGCTGCATCAGGTCCCAGGATAGGTGCTGCTGGAAGCATTGGCTTCTTTATACTCAAGGCTTAGGAAAGTGCCCGAGTCACCCTGCTGCAACCCAAGCATCAGCTCCCTCGGGAGGGTTCTATGCAAAGCGGTTGTCAGCCCGAGCTTGCAGGGTCACCTGGGAGGCAGCACCGTCAGACGGCAGGGTCCCGGCAGATTCAAAGCACGCCAAGCTGAATTTAACATCTGGAACTAGAGGGTGTTTTCTCCATGGCCAGGTGGGGGCTGGAGCAGAGGGTGCTTAGGAGACTGGGACCCAGATTCAGCTGCTCCTCGATATGGTGAAGGAAGCATGTTCTCCAGCAGCTGCTCCCTCATCCAGGTACAAAGCAACTCTATGTGGAGGAGGAACAAGTCCTTTGCTGGTCGCTTCCCTTAAGTGCTCAGCTACAGAAGTGTCCACAGGAGGGCTTCAGGGGCACCAGCAGATAGTAGACCGCATCATCCTTACAAAGACAATGTCTTTCTTGTTGTGAGGAGCCCAAAATCGAATCCAGGATTTGAAATAGTCTCATCATTGCTGAGTACATGGGACGGTCACTTCCTGGTCCTCCTGGCCACACTATTGCTGATAAAAGACAAGATGCCCTTGGCCTTCTTGGCCACGTGGGCATACTGCTGGCTCATGTTCTGTTCTCCCCTCTCCTCCCTTCCCTCCCTTCTCCTCCCTTCCTCTCCCCTCATGTCATTTTGTGGGACTATGGTAGTGAGTGATGTATAAATAGAAATTTTGTGTGTAAAAATATGACATACAGCTCAGGACAGTGACAAACAGATGACACTTGGCATCTGAAGCCTGGTCAGCAGAAGAAAGAACCTGTTGTCTAAGGAATTACGTCCTGACAATGAGGTTCATTTTTGGCTCTACAGACATAAAACAATCCCACTTGATTCTTGAACTTCCATATAGACATGTAAACATATCTATATGGAAGTTTGTTACAGCCTTTCAGTTTTGAAAGTCTTTCTTTTTTTCTTCATAATAGAATATTTTAATCCTCCTGTTTAAATTTTGAGTCTGTTTGGTTTTTTTTTTTTATATTCTTTCTTTTCCATTACCTAGAAAAAAAAATCATAAGAAAAAGATAAAATATGGGGAAAGTCTATTAATTTAAATAGTTTATTATAATAATTATTATAAATGGGATTGAAGTAGATGTTAAGACATATTTTTTTGAAGTCCAGGAAATTACCTGATAAGAAGCTCCTAGACACTTACATCATCTTGTGTATTTATTTTTATTTTTGAGTTTTATAAAATAATTCCATATATGTTCTGCTCTTTCTTTTGACTTTCTTAGATCAGTGGAGTGTAGACATTTTTCCTTTTACCGGAGGGGTAAAAAATCCAAATTATTTGAGTACACAAGATTAAAAAACTGTATTGTTTCACTGACTTATTAAGTCATAAGTATGGATCCTTTTTGCATGGAAACCCTGCACAGAACCTTCCTATTTCCATTGAAATAAATACAGATGAATATAAAGCTGCACTCCTTAAAGTTTAGTTATAAGCAAATTCTCTAGGAGAGACTGGGACCCTGATTTCAAGTTAAGATCACTGCTGATTAGAAAGAAACATTATACTTTATTTCTTTCACAACTGTATCTCACTTTGGCAAAAGATATTTTTTAAGATCTTACCCTGTACTGAACCACCATCCATCCAGCTGACCAATATTTTTTCAGACCCCAGGAGGAAACTTATCTATTGTCATCATTCTTCCACAGATTTGTTCTCTATGGCACAAAATACATTATGGAACTTACCTACTTTTAGCAAATAAATAGGGAACTTTTATGCCGACATTCAAACTGTAGGACATCAGTTTCTATCCACCTAAAGACCATGATTTAAGACCATGTAGCACCAGTTTATTCTGTGTGTTGTTGTCATGTGTTGCTTCTCACTTCAGAGGGATTAGTTTTCACAGTTTTCTGCACGTGCAAAACTTGGACAATAGGGTGAATCCTTTACCTCATAATTAATTAAATATCCTGAAGTCATTCTATCCATAGAATTATGTGATTTATTAACCACTAGTGAAAAAAATGCTACTAAAATCAAATCATCATATTGAAGTTCAAGAAAAGAAATTTTAGAATGGCCTATGACACTTTGCAGAATAATACAAATGGCAGTTAGAGACAAAAACTACCTTTGATATTTTATTTTAAAAACTGTGGTCTCTTGTGAAGAGAGGATTTGAGGTTCAGTGTAAAACGGCAGAAGTACTTATTTTCTTCTGAAAATATAATTAGATGTTAGGCTTGCCAACAAACATTGCTTTTATTGCTTTTGTTTCAGATATTCTTAGAAGACATTTCAAAAAGAAGTGAGAATACAGTATTATATACTTGGTGCTTAAATTTTTAGACAATTCAAATAAAGAGATTTGCATTTTGGAAAAATTCTGCTTCATAATTGTGAAAGCAAGATGAGATTCTATTGGAAAGCCCCTGTGTCTTCTGCTCCTTCTCATCTTTGACATTTATGAAATATTTTAGAGATATTCATGTAGCTCAGTCTATAACATATTTCAGGAATCCTATTTTTATGTATAGAACTAAAATGTGAGAAACATAAACTGCTGGGATTTCAGCATGTAACTGATCCCATCCTAGTACAATTTAAAGACTGACAAAAAAAGACATGAATTAAGAACCAATGTTCCTTATAACCTAACACAAATGTTACCTAAGCAGTGAGTGTAGAATCAGTATTTATTTATGAGATGCTTAAATTGCTGCTTATGAAACATTGTGCTATTAGGGGAAATTATAGAGATTAAGCAGTGTCAGAGACCTATTTTGGAGAGGGTTTGTTCTTTCTGCTGTTGCAGCTGGTGGTGCTGGCTCTTACTCTTTTCCAGTTCAGCTATATTCTAGCTACCCACCAATATAGTTAACAACAAAGAAATATTATAAAGGGTTGCAATGCAGACCAGGATTGAGAATTAGACATCCAAGATGAAGGGTAATTTAGTGGGATATTGCATTTCAGTCTCAGAAAGAAATGGGTTGTAGAACTAAAGTGAAACTGAGAAAGAACTTTGAGAGTGAGAGAATTTATAAAACAACTGAACCAGAAGCAGCCTGGTGTTTGGAAACAGAGGAAAACAATTCCTCAACAGTGCATATGATGCTGCCCTAATGTTGAGGTAAATGTGATAACCTTAAAGCCTCTTTTATTTGTAACATTTGGCCCTGCTTCTCTTTTCCTCAACAGACTTTTTTAACTGAGATGCATCAATTAGTTTTTAATATGTTTTCTGACATGAAATCTTGTAAGAATTACAAATTTACATTTCTGAATAGAAGAATAAGATATTTGTAGCACTAACTAACCGTTGCAGCATAGCCTAGATCAGAAACATCAGAAACTATAAAAAATGAAAAATAGCTGGAAAGCCAGCCCCAGCTAGAACAAGAACTTACATTCAGATAGGTGAGATATGGTAAACCTCAGCTTGTTCCTGCTGCTCTACTTTTTGAAAATAATGGAAAACTGCAAACATAAATAAATTTCCTGGAATTTCCTGGAATTTCCTGGGATCTCCTGGAATCTCCTATACTTACTAGATAATTTCACAGTAACTATAAAGTCTGCATCATCCACTTTGTTGATGTTGATGTCAGACAGTGGAATAAAGGGATTTTTTAAAAATAATTTCTAAGTAGAAGTCTGTTGAAACTATCAGCTCTTCATTTCCATTTTCTTCCTACATGACATTTTCCTCTCTTTTTTTCCTATCTTTTAGTCACTGCTAGAAGGCACATATAAGGAAGACACATACCAACCCTGTCACCATAGAAGTTTTTTATCAGGATAGTGAGCAAATAATGCTTTGCCTGATCACCTAGGAAATCCTAGCTCTCTTTTGCATGTGCCTCATACTTTCAAAATGCGTACACATCTTGCATGCAGAGTTCTCTTGCACACAGGTAAAGCTATTTGAGAAAAGTGACCCAAAAAGGAAGGGTTAAACAAAGTCTTAGATTTTTTTACACAAAGCAGAAGTCTTCAGAACAGACTCAGATCTTTAAGGCTGAATAGAAGATATTTTAACTGAGCTGAAAAGAGTCACGAGATGAAAACACATATGGGCATAATAGATCATATATGTGGACTCATCATATAATTAGGAACTGTAAGACTGATACAGTAAGTCTATAAATAGTAAATTTACGAGGATTTGCATCACTTCCCTTTTCTACAGCTAAAAGAAATATTACGAATTAGCCTTTATTTCTACATTTCATCCATTGACCTTGGGTATTCATCTATGCAAAAGACTAAGCACTCAATTTTGGCTGATTCCATCCCTATTTATTTCCATATTATGTATTAGCTATTAGCTATTTCTTTCATGGTTCTGGTAACTCCCATTTCATTTCTCAGCAGTTTGCCAACTTTGCTAGCTTAACCCTTTCTCTTACTTCATAAACCTTTCCTTATAATGGCCTTATCACTTCAGATTTTTCCTGGAAGTAAGTTTATTTCTAATATTCTAGTAATAAACATTGAACAGAATGTTCCAGACATTATCAAGAAGGTGGTTCAAAAAGTGATCTTATATAACACATTATCTCCTTGCTTTATTTTGTGGATTAAATGACCATGAAATTGTATTGAATGTTCTTACTGACACAACTGTTTTGTGTCAGCATTAAGGCAAGCCTACAGCTTGCATCTGCCTCTTTCTTCTGCAGTAAATTCTGCCTACATTGCAGCTGAACCACGTATTTTGAAGCCTTCTCTTCGATGTCTATGACATGAAAAGTGATTTTGGTTGTAAGTACTAGGAAATATGACTGAACATAATTAATTATGTCTTTGAAAACTCATTTCTTGTATGATGCTTAGCAGCTGAAGTCATGTTTTGCAGCTTCACAGTCTCATGCTTCAAACTCATCTTAAAATGTAGTGGGGTTTATTTTTATTAGTTGAAACACCAGTATATATTTTGAGGTTTTTATTCCTTCTAGGTTCCTTTGTGGTACTCCTCTTTTTAAAAAGCTCACAACTCCTCCTGGCTTAGAAAAAAATCAGCATATTTCCTCAATGTGGTGCTTGTTCCCCTTTCTGGAAAACTTATGAAATCGCTGAATAAGATCATACCTATTGCCAATTACTAGTCTCCCACAGTTTGCCTATCTGCAGAAATCAGAGTGCTGTAAACATAGGTGTTAATTAACTTCTTGATAATTGTTTTATGTCCTTCCCTAGATAGATGCCCTTGATGCAAAATAAGGATATATTATACTGATTTCTAACTCAGGGCTTGGGTGTTATTCTGAACATATCCTCCCTTACATGCTCCACAGCTGGTATTTGACAGGAGCGGATTTGTATAGCAGGCCTTAGAGCAAAAAGCATTTCTGAACTACAGCTATCATACTTTACAGCCTGAATTATTTTTTTTTTAAATACCAAAAAGTGTTAATAGACTGGGCTAGACAGAAGTGAGGATACATTTCATGTTGTCCCTTCAGTTATGAAAGTGGTAACACCCAGCAAAGGAGTGAAGTAGAGAGACGGATGTGGTAATATCTGAAACTGCCTCTGCTAAATGAGGCAGATCTTGAGCAAAGGCTGAGGTTGGGCCTAGATCTGGCATTTAAGAGTAATTGTAGCCATAAGTAAATAAAAAATTAATAAGTACCCTTCTCTGATGTCTTCATTAGGCAGAGATAGGTCAGTCTACTCTATAGGCCCACATTCCAACCGGAAAAGCTATAGTAGTGTTTAATAATCAGAATTAAATTTGGACTGCCAAGGAATCAGTTGACTTCTCCATTGATTTGGGTTACTATTGTGTCTACATAAATAGGCTAAGATTAGGCTAAGAACAGGCAAGAATTGTGATAAAAGTGAAAGGCAACACTAGCTTAAAAGACACAGTTAAGCTTCAGGGTCAAGGCAGCAAGCTTGTTAACTCAGCAGACCACTTAGGGCTGGTAAAAGTAACCAGGTGAATTCTAAGGTCGTGGTTGGTTTTAGGATCCTCAGCAGATGTCAGTGAGCAGACACAGCTTTTGTGCCAGACAGTGTTTTAGAATTGGTGCTGCCAGGGATTGCACTGCACAGGAATTGATAGCTTATAAATTCACTTCCAACCATTAGCAGCAAAACAGCTACCACTGTGGTTTTTTACCTGTTTACCACATTTCCAAAATTGTAGGCTTGGAATGGGACAGATTCACACATTACCTCTCATATGACTAAGGGTAGCAGCATTAACAGCTAAGTGAGATATTTGACAAGGTTCTGGAGTTCAATGAATAGAGAGAAATTGTCTCTAAAAATATATATAAAAAATACCAAAGAAACAATTTTTAAATTCTAGATTGGAATCTTTACAGTTTATCTGAACATATTTCATATATAAAATGATGCAAGGTGTAAAAATGTGACTTGATCACAAAAGTTGGGTAGTCTGAGTGGGTCTGCAAACATCAGGTCACAGCAGATTCTTGAAAAATACTTGGTGTGCTCCCTTGACCACTCACTTCACAGTCTAGGTAATGGTGGCATTTAAAATTCTGAGTCCTAGCCCATGTGAACAGGATTTGCTAAGAAACTGAAAATATTCTGCTATTAGAGCTGAACTCCAAATGGCTGTGAGTGGCTCCAGTCCTCATCTAGTTAACACTTGCTGGCACCCAGTGGAAGGGCTGCTCAATTCTGGTTGTGGAGGATCAGGCTATTTGGTGCCTTGAGATCAGGCCCATCCATGTATGGTGAGTGTTTGCTCACTGAAGGCTCTGTCTCACAGCAGAATTTTTCATTATCCAACACTGGTCTCAGTGATCTCAGGATGGGCTCTACCAAAGAGGTAGAAACTGGCAGAAGTAGAATTAGACTATTGGAATAAGTCTCAACCTGTGGGAGAAGGACACTGTAAGACTCTTCCCAACTGATAACCTCTTACCTATATTGTTGTTGTCAGTTATATACCTCAGGTATTAACTATCTTTCTGCTACTAAAAGTATCTTTAAGTGATTGGATTTTCCATTTATTACATGATTCTTTTGGGACAATCACACCTCAGAGGCATTGTAAGTGGGACTTCAAAAAAAGAACCATCTCATCATACAGGAAAGCAGCACTTCCCACCTACTCAAGTGAGACTCATTGATGTCAATATCTTTTAGCTTCAGAGTTGCTCATTTGACTTACAACTAGTATTGCATCATTCTGTGGTCTGAGGTTTGGAAGAATTTTTAACAAAGGAAATGTGCACTGTGACCAAAGCTGTTCAGCAAATTTGATCCAAATTTATGAATATTTTCCATCATCCTGAACAAACAAACTGTACAGAGTACTGAAAGAGCAATAGTGAGAAACAAAAAATTACACAGTTCTCTCATCAAGCCACAGCTCTTTTGAACTAAGAAGACAAGTATCACATGCTGGTACATGGCAGTATTATTTTTCCAATTTATTAGGCTGACAGCAACCACAGTCCAAGAGCACTTTGCTCTCTCAAATTAAATTAGAAGTTCAATAGTGAAAGCCCTTGGAGGTTATACACCAGGAAAGGTCATGAAACAATACAATGCACACATCCACAGTGCAGCAACATAGAACCTTTCACCTAGAAAATACACTTGTTATAGGCTATAAATCCCAGGAGTGGTATTTTTCTTCCCCTGCTCTGCTGTGGGAAGAACGGAGTTCGAATAGGGAGGGGGAAGGGAATCAACTAGCTTTACAAAAAGTCTAGCCAGCAAGGCCACATTCCTAGCTAATGGCCCATCAAAGGCTGGAGTGGGGGGGGGAAGGAGTTTGGGATTTCGGTAGCTGGCCCGGCTCACAGGGGGAGTTGCTGGCCGCCTTCACACAGGACAGGTCAGACTGCTGAGCTCTCTTGCTGGGATGGATATGGAGGTCTGCGTGGGTGCATTTAGAGAAAAGGCCTAGAGGCCTGTCTTTCTGGCTTCTCGCCCTGGTGAAGCCAGAATCACTGGTCTCGGCTGGCTTTGCACACTGCCTCGTGACTCCAGCCGGAGCCTACCGTGTTTTCATCGGAGAGCTCTGTGCCCACTGAGGCAGAGAGAAGAGGAGCCTTGAGACACCGTCATCTGGGAACGACAGTGAGTTCCATTGGGGGTGGACTGTTTTCCTTTCCCCTTTCTCCCACTGGGGGAAGGGTCCCCATTCTCTTTTCGGCTCCTCCCGCGACCCGAGACACCCCCCAGACCCCCCTCCCGCGCGGTGACCGCCAGAGCCCGACAGCGCCCCCTGCAGGGCAACACCGAGCACTGCAGGCTCTGCATCTCCAGCGATCCAACAGCGCCCCCTGCCGGCCGGGATTGGAACTGCGCTGAAGGACAGAGAAGTGTTCAGACTTTTTTGTTGGTTTGAAGGGAACTTCTGGGTACAGGAATATTGTTTAGTTGTTTTTATGTTCTGTTACTGTTCTTGCCAATATAATATCTTTTAATAAAGGGTTGTTATTTCTTCTTTTTTTCCGCACTTCCTTGATTAAAGCCCCTTAATTTTTGAATTTCCGATTGCTGAGAGAGAGAAGTTTGGTCTGTTTAATAACTCATCCTCTTTAGCAAACATTCAAGTCTCTTCAAACTGAGACAACACTTCAACAGGAAACACAGAGGATTTTTTTATCAGGTTTTGTATAGCAATATCACATCAGTAGCTTGGAAAATATCAAATCGTTGCCTATATTACTTCCCCTTGAACAGAAATTCTATCAAACCTAATGCATAACTTTTGGTACTTGCAAGACTGCTAATATTTTGTCACTTCCAGGATTTTTTTTTGCACTTGAAAAGAAGGTAAAATATTAGCAGGGTAAAATATTAGCAGTAGCTGCTGAAACAACCACAGTAAGCTTGTGTAAAAGTATTCTTAAAACCAAATATAAAGTCTTCCTTGGGGGTGGTTCACCACTTCCTTTGGCTGTCCTGCAGGAACTCATTTAAGCAGAGAAGATAAAAACAACAGCTACATGCAGAATAGTTTAATGTTAATAATTACTCTGGAAGGGGATTTCTTGACACTGTGTACTGGAGAATGACATTGTCAGTTGTTTGTGATGCATATATAGGATACTCCACATTTGCTATAATTTATTGTGGATTATTTATTTCTCTGTAGTATAATTTTGGTTTTATGATGTGCAATGACAGTTTCCACTTAGGACATATATAAACTGCAGCATAAAGGGAATATTTAAATAGAAGATCACCCAAATAGAAATAAAACTCATAAATTTTTGGCTTATCTGCAAGACACATATTTACAGTGATTATTTCTCCAAAAAGCCCTTTGTATTTGCATCACACCCAAACAAAACAGCAGAATTTAGAATGCTAATCATAAATGTCTTCACTATCTTTTCTTTTATTTTCATATTAATGAGTTTCCTCTTCGTGCTAGAAGCAGAATTGAGGACCACAGACAAAGGGCCATTGAAATGGCATTCCTTTTCAGGCAAAAACTGTGACATAATGTTTATTTTGAAGGCAGCCTAAGGTGGTTGTAGAGTTTTCAGTACAGACACTCAACCAGAATGAAAATTGTCTGGTTCTCTTAAAAAGAATTCACTCAAATCCTATGAAAGGCCATAAAAACAGGTGAAATAATTACTCTTTGAGGAACTAAAATGAAACCTGGCCCATGAAATAGGTAGAAATCACTGTGCTAATGTAAGGTCTGAATACCTTTGAAGTGACAAATCAGAACCACAACTAGGAGTTAAATCCCAGTAAAGAAAGGGCTGCTTGTGACCATTAATTCTATAGAGAATATTTAAACTAAGGGAGTTTGAATACCACTCGGTGTGACGCTCAGAGAACATTTACTTATGGGAAGTTTAGACAGAGCCTAAATGAGAACATCACTCAATGTAATTTTCAGAGTACACTTTGAGAAGACACCTTCAAAGGCTTGAAAACAATTTCCCATTCAGGAATTTTAAGAGAATTTCTTTTCTGAAATACATATTACCTGAAGGAGGGATATAAAGTTTTGGTTGGTAACATATGTAACCCTTCAACCTCATACAGCACTGATGTAAAATTGCCACCATTCAAACTTACAAGCTATTTTAAATTTAAATGTTATAATTTATCATTTATCATTGTCTTCATGGATACTCAAATCCAGTTCAGATACATGACCTTTGGGGAGAAAAAAAATAAAGAAATTGTTATTTTGGGCACATTTCCCACAATCACAGTTAGTAGATAAACATTTAAGGGCATATCAAACCTCCACCACAAGCACACTAACATTAACACTAGCAATTCAAAATGGCACCAAATAGCCTGATCCTCCACAACCAGAATTGAGCAGCCCTTCCACTGGGTGTCAGCAAGTCTTAACTGGATGAGGACTGGAGTCACTCACAGCCATTTGGAGTTCAGCTCTAACAGCAGAATATTTTCAGTTTCTTAGCAAATCCTATGAACCAAAACCACACTAATTTTAACAGGTTTTGAGTCTTAATGCCAGGGCAGCTGTGCTAACTCCTTAAGTCCCAGACCACCTGCCCTCTTGAAGGAAACACTGTGAATTGTTATTGCCACCTGGTATCTATCTAGATGTCCTCCTTGAATACCACATGTACAGCAGGTGCTTTAAAGTTGCTGCTGGAATGCACCATGCCAAGCACATCAAGTTTGTATTCTTTTAAATCTGAACTCTGTGAACACAGAAATTCTGAAAGCAACCTCCAACAAACTGTTCTGAAACAAAACCAACTGAGTCAAAAATATTGCAATGCCCCACAAGAGATTTGGTGTTATTTAATGGAATTAAACAGAGAACAACATTAACATTTACCATCAAGATCGTACAAGAGGCTTCTCTGTAATCATTTCCACCTTTATAAAGGTCACTGGGAAGAAGGAAGATGGCTACAGGCATCTTGAAAACACTGCTCCACTCAACATGTTACTAAGGATCACAGAACGGCTCCTGCTGGAGAGGTCCTCAAGAGATCACCTGGTCCAACCTTTCATGGAAAAGGGAGCCTAGATGTGATTATCTAGCACCCTTTCATTCACATCTGGAAAATCTGTTGTGATGGGGAATCTTTAGTCTTTTCTCATTCTCCAGCCCTTTGATACATCATAGTTTAGGTCTTATGCATCAAGCAGAGCAGTAAAGACAAGCTTAGCATGTGTTACCGTGGTGGCTGAAGGCAGGACAGTCCTTCTGGAAAAACAAATGTCATCCCTGGATGCAAACCTGGGCATTTAGATACAGATCTTTGAAAAGTAAATGTAAGTAATCTTCCATGTTTTGATGCCTATAAATTACTGAGACATGCTGTATATACAGCTTTAAAGTTTTCACTTTTCACCCTCAAAATAAGTTTTTAGAGTTGTTACCACATGGCTCTAGTGATTCTGTTCAGAGGCTGCAAATATTCAGTGCAAATTTTTTGAGCAGTAACTTTTAACAATGCAGGCACATCCTACCTGTCAGCTGTTTGAGGCTTCAGAAATGCACAAGGAAAAATGAAGGAATGCATTTCAAAGATGTGTGCAGAAGATAAAAAATTCACATCCCATTTTTTAATGAAACTAAGCAGATATTTGTGCATTCCTTGCAGATTACTTTGTTAATCCAGCTCTTATCATGTGAGTGGATTCAATACTTACACTAGCATTGCTGTGTTCACATAACTCTGAGACCAAGTCCTACTGCACAGCTGCACTGTAATACTCAATAAAGCATCAGAAACCACATTATTTCCTCTTCTTATGGAAAGAACTGCATTTATTTTTTAAATTTTTTTTTTTACTTTTGCATCTTGTGAGGTAATTTGTATGTTTCCAAAAAGAGTCAGTTTTCTATACTGAATTCAGACTTCAGTTCTTCATCTCTCTTAAAAACAGCTTTGTAAATTGGGAAAGATCTTTCTGCCCACATATTAAACAAAACAAACAACAGATTATTTCTCAATTATTGCAATTTGTTGTAGCAGCAAGAACTGAGATTGTGAATATTTAAATATACATGTGAATGGATTTAACTTCAAAATTCCATTTTATTAGCAATTTACTAGCAAAGCAAACAGCCATGCTCTTAACGGGATAACAAACATGGATATAAAATGGTGTAATAATCTTTCATAGATGATAGCTTTGTCAGTTCTTAGAGGAAATAGAAAGAATTTATAACTTTTCTTCTCTTAAAGGCTATATTGACTTCATCCTTATGGTAAGCAAACGGTAAGACAAAAAAAAAGGACATAAAAATCTGTTGGGTTTTTTCCTCAGATTTTCACATGGTTCTATATAGAATTAAACAAGGACCCAAAACTCTAAAAATTTAAAATATCCAACTCCTTCAAGCAAGGTTCAGATTTGAAAATCTACAGGTTGAATTAATAGTAATTAACAGTATCAACTGTTTAAGTAGCAATGTTCTATGATGATTTATTCAGGTTATTCCGCTATTAGTGTTTCCTTCTCCTGACTTGAAAATAAGTTCAACATCAACTCTTGTATTCACCCGGATTTTTCTCATTTTAAAAAGAGATAATTTCAGATTTTTTTTTTAATGAGCTCTATTTGTATTAAACTAGTTCTGGTATACGAAATACCACATTGTACGTTGGGGGTTTGAAGTGGCTTTCAGATCTTATACTTAAATTTTTCTTTATTTTCCATTCTCTTGAACCCAATTCTTCAAATTTCTGACACTCAACACTGAAACATGCTTACCGTTTACTGAGAAGCCATAGTGTTGCTAGCTGGAATGAACTTGCATGTATATATAACTTAAGTAAAGCTGAATCAGCTGGATTTTAATGAAAGCTTAAAATTTTAAACTATAAATTGTCCCCAGGTCAGCAATCAGGAGGTTGTTACATCTTTCAACTGTGACAGACACAGTCAGATGGGAGGGGACACAGCCAGGTCAGCTGACCCAAACCAACCAAAGTGATACCCCCCGCCATAGGACATCATGACAGCATTAAACTTGGGCAAGAAAGAACACTTTGTGAGAGAGTTGCAAGTCTGAAAAGACTTAGGACTGATCCAAATGGTCAGTTAGTCTTACTGATCCCCTTGAAGCAAACATTTTGTAGAAGAGAAGACAGAGGGTAACAGACACTTGGGTCTACCAATTAATTATTCCACTGATTTATTTTTCTTAATATTCCCATGGCTATACTATACTGTACTATATAAATAAATATAAAAGGGAGTAAGCTAAAGACAGTCTTACACTGAAAAGCATTAAGATGTGGGGAATAATGTCCTTCAGCAAGCGTTTTGGGTCTCCTCTTAAGAAGAATAACACCATGTTAAGTGCAAAAATTTATTTTTAACTGGTAGCTGTTTGATAGCCTCATGAATGTTTTCAGTGGCATCCCTAGAGGACAAGGACTGCATCAGAGAAACCACTAGAAGAGCCAGATATTTCTATAAACAGTGGAAGCTAAAACCTGAGAGAAAATGATTGCTGAAATATCAGGAAAGCAAAGGTCATCTTGTTCCAACCTTCTGACCCCACTGTCATTGGCAGGGACACCTTCCACTAGGTGTATACTTACTTTCAGTGAGTATAAAATAAATAAAATCAGAATCATATCATAATTGTACATTGTAGAAGACACTGAATATGAGAGAATGAAACTAACAGCAGTACTAAAAGGTATGTAAGGCTGCACGTCATGCTTGGAGCGAACAAAAATACTTTCACTTTAGAAAAAGATGAAACGAATTTGAAGAAATTGGGCCGCATTCCTATGGGGATGTTTGCTTCTGTTTCTTGACTTTGATTCTCTTTCAAATATATGTATTTCTGATACTTTTACAAAACAAATGCATGAAGGATGATCTGCTTTACGTTTATTACTGTACTGCACCCAGACAGCTCCTTGGTGACTAACACAGACACGAGTTGATTACCCTCACTGAGAGCAATAATTTCTCATTTGCTGTAATATGACATTCTGATGTTCCAGCAACCTAACAATCCCCAAAACATAAGGTCTCAAAGACAAATGATCTTATGAGATGAAGCTTTGATCAATTTTGTATAGCAAGCGCTAGTACTTGACACCATCGATGAATCTATTCACATGGTCTCTTGCTAACATTTGAAGACAAGATTCAAAGCCTGCTGAAGTCAATGTACACCTTTTCTTTTTCTGCATTTCACTGCAGCTATAAAATCCTAATTCACACTTCATTATAAAAAAAGTGTTTTCTCTCTTTTCCTCTCATCAAAACATCATGACAATAAGTAGTTTAATAATAGAAAAGAAATAAAGTTCCTATTAGGTCAAATGACAGATTTTATTTTAACATCACTTCATGTTGCCTCCATGGGAATGAGATAAAACACATTTGCCACTATATCAGTGCAAGACAATTCTAATACATAGCTGTATCAGCAGAAAAATCTGATTTCTACCAGCATGGTGAGTCTGAATGCATCAAAAATAACTACAAATTCTCTGACAGCATTTTGTAAAGGTGGTGCAAATGACATGTCAATTTTAATGACTCACTATTAGGTACAGGGTAAAGCCATTATCATTGAAATGCATCACAATCTGAGGAAAAACTAGGTATTTTTGAAAGTTACTCAGAAATAGCTAGACCTCTTGACTAAAAACCAATACTATATCCCCCCAATGAAACGGGCTCTCAAGTTTTAGATACATTTCTTTCTTCATTTAACTGAATTTTGTTCCTTTGCCATGAACTCTGTCTTTCCTGTTAATATCAAAGAGTATTAAAGTGTGGCAATTGCTGTGGCCATATCCAGGGGTCGGGCAACTTCTTCTTTCTGATACAGAAACAGCCCACCCCTACCCTCATGTGAACATGAGCAAACACCCAGGTGTGCTTCACCCAACTTCCAGAGAAAGCCAAATGCATCTTCCTGCCTTTGCCACAGAGTGCTGGGCTGTTACTACACGTCTGCATGGGTGGCAAACAAGGCTGTCAGCTGACATGACACCCCAATTTCCTGCTGGTTTTGGGAGCCACCATCCCCAGCCTTCAGTAGCCAGACTTGCTGGTCATGACAGATGAATAATCCTAAGTGGACTTTCCAGAACACAGCTGTAAAATGAAAAATTTACTGTGATTCCTGGGTGTTTAAACAAGAAAATGTAAATTGGGAAGATTATGGTAACATTTTGTTTGGTGGCGGTGGCACTGGTGCTGTGTGTGTTCTGAAAAAAGCAAGAGACCTCAATGAAGAGTGATGTGCAGCAAAGTTCTCATGGTTGATGTTTTCTGATATCTTTTATTTAGCTGTTCTATTTACATATTTTACATGACCGAAGTCCAAATGCACAATGTATACTGAAAGATTTAAAAGTATATCATTAGTTTAAAACTTGCAGGATCACCTACAGAACTATTTGCTTCACAGTGGCCAGAGTAACATTCCCATAAACTACTTGAGGGCTGTATCTAAGTTTTGTTCATCTCATATGCTACATCAGAATGCTCAATTTTCAAGCATACCTTACTCTCTGAAGCAAAGATCAAATATTGTCATACATAAAATGTAACACTACAGATAGTAATGTAATTGAATTACAGAAAAGAGAAGATTGCTACAAAGTAGAAAAGGATGAAAAGCAATAAACAACTTGACTGTCATTGCCAAGTCCACACCAAGCAACAAAGGGTGGTTGCACAGCAAACATTTCTCCACAAGAATGTGTTACCTTCAGTAAAATAGAAAGTGGCACTATTTTAACCTTCCACTGTGTTGCCTAAAAGAAATTCAGGGAGAAGAAACTCCGAGACAATTTAGTTTTGAAGGTGAGATAAGGAAAGGATTTAATTTGTGCCTACGCATAAAGTTACAAGACACACGCTCTCTATCTCAAATGTTACAATTTTATAAGACTCTCCATCCAATCAATGATTTTATCCACCCCTGGCCTTTGCCCCTATCCACCCCCATCCTATCCCCTGGGAATTGGGGCTGGGGGCTTTTTGAGACCCTCTCTTCATCAGTCTTCATCTTCTTCAGGGTACAGAGGGTACACAGTGACTCAGTTTCTGACCATGTTCTGCGGTTTAGGCTAAGATACAAGCATTCTCCAAACAGAACAGGCCTATCTTAGAGTGAGACTAAACGTGTTCTAATGGAATCCAGGGGCAGAATTGATATGGGGAGCGTAGAATGGGGTTAGAGGGTTAGAGGGTAGTTTTTGTGCTGAGGGTAAGGGAATAAGTCCTGCTGCTTCTCAGTCTACTTCTAAATCAAAAAAACAGATGGACCTTAAGGCATCAACTGTGACATAACTGAGGCTGATCAGCATGGTGTGAGATATTGTACAGAAACTGGGGAATTGTACAGATATTGAGGAAAAAAATCTTCTTGGTCCTGTTTCTGTGGAATCTCAAAAAAAAATTAGTGTCTTTAAGCATAGGATTGTCTCAATCTTTATCCTCTTCCAGATAATATTCTTAGTTATGAGCATCCATTTCTTTCAGATCTGCCTTGGTACTTACATAGCAATTAAACACTGGGTATTTATGAGTCATGTATCTAATGGTCTGTGACACAATTTATTACCTTGCTTGTTAGGCTTAGATAAGAAAGCACACTTTTTTTTTTTTTTCCCCACATGGGTGCATTTTTTTCCCCCATGTACTCATTCTGAGTAGCTTTTTGAAGACATAAAAATGAAATGAAGAAGTAATTTTTAAGAACTAGGTTCTATGTCCTCAGTGCATTTTTAATTATTAACCTGCTCCATCAGCCTTTTAATGTATATCAGTCTTTCTAGAGTACTGCTATATCATATAATCACAGAATCACAGAATGCTCTGGGTTGGAAGTGACCTCAAAGGTCATCTAGTTCCAGCACCCCTGCCATGGGCAGGAACACCGTCCACTAGACCGAGTTGCTCCAAACCTCATCCAACCTGGTCTTGAACACTTCCAACATATCTCAATACGCTGCTAATGCAAAATACTATGTCTGTAAAAAGGAGAAAGAAAAACGTCAGTTATTGTACTCTTTTCACATAGGCTGGGGACATATCTAATTGCTTTACTGTTTTTAGCTATGCACTCAAAACACATGAATAGTAGCCCAGGAGATGCTAATGATTACTGATGTCATGCATTATAAAAGCTTAAAGATTTGAGTTAGTAAATATTTTTGTTTCTTATGTCACAGCTGAACTGAAGCTCCAAATGAGCTGAGAGTAGTTAGAGCTGAAGGCATCTGAAAGAAACTCAGGCAGATGCCCAGCTCACTGGAATTTGAATAAAAACAGCAAAACTTCCTTTTATCTGTAACAAAGAAAGAGACACCACCACTGAAGTTTATGAGGGAAAAGAGGGGGTGGAGGGTGCCACATACAGCCCTGAAATAACTCACTAAAAAAAAAAAAAAAAAAGGCAGGACTTCCAGATTATTTAATACAAATAAAAAGGGTAAACTAACTTCAATTCAGCACAAGTGGCAGGAAGAAATTATTTCTTTGTTCTTCTTTATCTTTTCTGTTTCAGAAACATTAAATGAACTGAGAGCAAGTTCTTTAGGCTTCAAGCTCTAACTCATTACCTGCAACAAAAAAATCTCAGATAATGGAAAATTAAAAATAAATAAATAGAACCAGGTGCATTTTACTTTTATAGATCTTAATCTGACAGTGGCAAGAAGGTGAACAATTAAATTAAATTTTTTGTTTATGTAATATATTTGGTCCCATTAATAAAGTAGCTTCACAGGAAAGGCTAAATATGAATGCCATAAATTATATTTATATAAAATCTCAGACTTCACATTGCACTAAACACTACTTTGGTATTTACTAAAATGTAAAAGTAATATTTCTTTGACTCAGAAAAATCTCCCCAGAACAAAAACAAATTAACAAAAATACCCCACAAAACTCCACAGCACTGAACTCTATTAATTTCAGGAAGTTATTGCTGATTATTTTTACCCAATATAATCAAATTCTATACAAGGTCTTTTTTTTCTTCTCTCTGAATGCCACACATAGAATTGAAATATGCTTTCATTGTGCAGCAGCTGTATCAGCTCTTTGTGCTTTTTCTTTTGGTCTACTGTTTCTTTATTTGAGGCTTGTAAGAAGAAGCACAAATGAAGAGTGCAATGTCTCATGCACATTCTTCCTCACAAAGAAAGGAGCTGCTCTGTGTAACATTTCTGTTCCTAGAATCTGTTTGGGGGGGCATACACCTCTGAAAATTGCTTCCATGGCTTTTCAGCACAGGGATCATACTTCAGCTTATCTGCTTGTTTTAAGAAATACAGTACTATGTGTGGAGAATAATTTATTGATGGAGATTTAACACGTTTGTTTCACAATAGAATTATACTTTCACTGTTTAATGCATTGCACCACAGGTTCTGCCACCTCCAAGAATCTATTGAACTTCAGGTCCTGACTTAAATTTCCAGGTTTAGCTGCAAAATACCTGTCCCAAATCTCTAAGCTGAGTACATGCTCATAGGATATATACATCAATGATAGCTGACCTTCTACTCATACTTCTTACACCTTTAGGCTACAGCATTTAAAGCAATACTGTAACTACCTAGAAACACTTTCCTAGAAGAGGAAGTTATATGTCTACATGGAAGGTTGGGCAGAAAGCTATACAGAGAGAGGATTCAAAAGCTGCACTACTTGTTTGTTCAATTCTATTGGGCCTTTGATATAAAAAAAGACAGTTAAGACACTGAAAACAGTAAAAGAGAAGAGAGAGAAGGGGTACTGGATGAAATTAAAAGAAGGTTGGTACTACTATCACACCTTCCAATTTTTGTTTTTATTATTATTATTGTTATTGTTATCAGTGTTACTAGTAAAGAAGATTAACTAGTAGTGCTAGTTCAGTCATTGTATCCTGAAATTATCCTACCTGATTTACTCAACAGGTTTCTTGTTGATTACTTTTACTACTGCTGTAAGGAACAGCCTCCTCCTGTCAAACAATTGGAGACAAAGTGCCAATTCCATCACTGATATAACTCCAGTAAGTCAGATAACAATATGGGGGGGTGGAGGGGAGGAACAAATATCTACAATAATTCATAATATATTGTACTGAGTGAGGCCACATCTTGAGTATTATGTTCAATTCTGGTCTCCACCGCACAAGAAAGACAAGGAGTTACTGGAGAGGGTCCAGTGGAGGGCCACAAAGATGATGAGGGATCTGGAGCATGTCTCTTACAAGGACAGATTGTGAGAGCTGGGCCTCTTAGTCCGGAGAAGAGAAGACTGAGAGAGGATCTCATCAATGCATATAAATATCTCAAAGGTGTGTGTCAGGAGAATGGTGCCATCCACTTTTCAGTGATGCCCAGTGGTGGGATGAGGAGCAATGGCCATGAACGAAAACACAAATGACACCTCAGCATGAGGCAGAACTTCTTTACACTGAGGGTGGCAGAGCACTGGAACAGGCTGCCTAAGGAAGTTGTGGAGTCTCCCTCTCTGAAGACATTCAAAACCCATTTGTGAACATAGCTTGGCAAGGGAGTTGGACTAGATGATCTCCAGAGCTTCCTTCCAACCCTAACTATTCTGTGATTTTGTGATATTTTGCTTCAAAATGTTATCTCTTTTGTTTTGTTTTGTTTTGTTTTTCTCTAGAGGTGACAATGGCATGATTCGGAAACTGAAAAGTCTGGTGTAGATAACTCACATGTTAAGCGAATCACAGAAACAGCATCACGGCGGAAATTTCATTCTGAGACAGACCTTTAATGACTCAGATATTCTGAATTACCTTTCAAAAGGAAGTGGTTATTTCTGTAGGGAAGGAAAGGATATCAACTGTCACATGACACTGCACCATATTTATACTCAGGGCTCTAATGAAATCACTTATGGTTGCAGAAAAACTGCACGAAGTACTTAGCACATTTCTCAAAATTGCCATTGCAGGAGCAGGAGAAAAGAAATTTGTACCTTATCTTAGTTCTCCTGCAACAAAAAATTATCTTTTCCCTTCTTTGCCTTGAACTAGCCTTCACAGTGAGAAAGTTCTGGCTTTAAAGGAGAAGTTGCAGACTCTTCTGATGAGACTTGATTCCTCCCCCTAACCATTTGCTTGAATAAACACAGGATCAATGAAAACAGCAATGGGACATGGTTTATGTTGTTTTGTTGAACCTCCAGCCTGGTGGGTTTCAAATGTTAGAGCTCACAGCTTTCATATGGATGGAGAACTTGCTGAATTCTGTCTTGCACATAGACTTAGAGAAGAAAAGTCAGACTCTATCATTCTCTATCATTTAGAAAGGCGTTGGACTCTGGAGGAAGACCCTAGTAAGCTAACATTATTTTAGAATTTTGTATGATACAAACATCTTAATTTAACCTCAAAATCAAACGACAAACCAGCCAGTTATTACTGGTCTTGTGAGATTGCATTTTTATACCTGAATTCTTACAAGAAGAGGTAATAACTCATTAATTCAGTGCTTGCCCACGCTCAAGTCACACAAAAGGAGTTAAGATCTCTGTAAATGATCTGTGTGGTGGGAGAGAGCGCACCTTCAACTTGCTGCTGCTACTACACTGGGAGGGCTGGCTGATATTTGGAGGAGTGCCTTATATGCCAAAGGGTTGTTTTGTCATCCAGAGGGATGGAGAAATGGGCTGACAGAAAGACTGTGTAGTTCAACAAATGCAAAATCCTGCACCTGGGAACAACAACCCCAGGTACCAGTACGTACTGGGAGACACCTAGTTGGAAAGCAGCTCTGCAGTGAAGGACCCAGGGGTCCTGTTGGACTAGAAGTTGACCATCAGTGAGGTTGTTAAAGCAAGGACTCCAGAGTCATAAAATGGCAGAACTGAGAATAATGGTCCAAACTTTATTTTTTTCTTTTCTTTTTTTTTTCTTTTTAATGTGTATATATGTTATGAAGTTGGTTATTAACTACTTTGTACATTTTCTTCCCTCTTCCTTCTGGGATTTTACATATAAAAATTACATTGGAGCATTTTGCTCCAGTTTGTAAAATCTGCTAGTGACACGTAGAACAAGGAAAAGTTTTTAATGATTAATTATAAATATATAGCTCAGTATACAAGACATAGTAGACTTATTCTAATAAACAGAATTAACATAACCTCCTTTAATGCTACAGCACTTCATTTTTTATGCCCTTGACAGCTTTTTCCCTTTCAGGTTAATCTCCCGAAAGCCAGAAAATAGGTTCTCTGTATTCCATTAGAAGCATTAGGTGTTCCCTTGCATTTGTTAAAAGCTGGGTATATTTCACTCAGAATGGCTAGATTTGCTCTTTGTAGGAACTGATATTTCAATATTTCAATATTGTAAAACAAAACTAAAGGTTAAAAGACATACTTAGGAAAATAAATGTTATCCACCTAATAAAGAACTTCAAGTGAGAAGAGAGGACATTTATTTCCACTTCCTTTTTGCTTTTCCTTTAAAGAGCAATGAGATAGACCAAACTAAACCCATGAAAGACAACAAATGGAAAGAGAAATCACTATCTTGTTTGATTAGCAATCAAATATTTATTTTAAGAAGGATGTGTGTGAACAAACATCTCCCCTTTCTATAATGCTAGCTCTTATTGGACAAATGGAACACTAAATAATGACAATATACCTGTACTGCAGTAAATGTAGAATATAAACAAATAAACATGTAAAAGCTACAGTCTTTCACCTGCAAATGTAAAACCTTTACTGTTACCTTTAAAACCGAGTGGGAGAGAAAATATAAAGAACACTAATTCTCTCATCAGTGAGACACAGTGGCATTCTTCTGAAATATAAGTATAAAAAAAAAAGTTACTGAGGTTTTCAGTGAAAAATAATGCCTTTGTTCAATGGCACAGTAGCTGATTAATGAAGGCTTTGGGTTTTTACTGAGAATTGCAAAGCTGATTTAAGAACATTCCCAGATACAGGAATCAGTTAACACAGTGTCTTTAGTCATGGCTTCCTCTAAAACTACAGATGGACAGTGTGGGATATGGTTCTGTCAGACAAATGACAGACAGTCAGCTGAAAAAAAATCTTAAAACAAATACTATACACAGGTCTGCTATTTTTTACTATCAGCCCATCCACCTTCTGAACATGAAAGCTTCACCTGCCTCCCCCTTTTTACTCCAATGGGACAGCTGTATTGAAGTACGGCCAAGTATAACCATATATATGAAGTGTGTATATGAATATACACATATATATAAAGTGTAGCCAAGATCTAAAGAGAAGCAAAGATACTCTTCCTTTGGTGGAGTGTGATTTTGCCTGAGTGAGAATGCTTAGAACTAAATTTCACGTCTGTTATAACATATATTAAATAATTGCAGTAACATTTATTAATTTGAAAAAAATTATTCCCACATTTCACATTGATTAAACATGAAGTATTGCTTTTTAATAAAACCAGAATTAAGTTGTAACTGCCACAAGCAGAAAAATAACTCGACATTAGTCATCTAAGATATATAAGACCTTTTTTTTGTTGTTGTCCTAACAGCAGCATATAGATTTAAAGCAGTTTATCCAGTCTCCTCTTTGTCTTTCTCGTTATCTCCTTTTCATGTACTTTCTCATCTCCTGTGCTTCAAATGTACTCACAACTATTCAAATAACTATACTTATTCAAGACCTATTACGTATTGGTTTTAGGGAATCTAACGTGCCCCTAGATGCACACTTCAATAGATTTTAGTGTTGTGTTTCGCTGCAAAGGATTTGAATGTTTTCATATAAATTGTTTTGCTATTTTTTTTGTAGTTCATATATACCTCTATCCAGTAAGGGACTACAGATCTACAGATGCTTGCACTCAAAGAATTCAGTTTTTTGAAGAAAAGGCTGTGATATAGTACTTCAGATGGAACATTTGTACATTTTTTATTTCAGACAATATTTTGAATTATTTCAATCCCTGCTCTCACAACTACCTCTTCTTTTGTTTCCATGTAAATGTCAGCCAATTTGACATGTGTCAAATTGGCATACTTCCAAGCAGTTTGTGTTATCTGCATAAGAGACAAGCTGATCTTCATGCAAAGAAAAAAAAAAAAGGCATAATTATACATTCAGAGGGCATTAGCAATTGTGTAACACGTCCTCTGTAACCATGAGTCAAATTATATGTGGTTTTCACTACAGCAGACAGAGAAGCCTGTAGTGGATCAGACTCCATTTGAACAACCATTTTGACACCAGCTTATGTGAGGGAGAGGCTATGATGCCGTTTTTATCTATAGTGAGTGAAAATCTAAAAAGGTTGAAATATTTCTTAAAATACAGAGGCTTTGACAGTTGGCTTTGCTTGAAGTCAGAATGAAAATCTGGCTCTATCAAATTCTCTGAGAAAGAAAATTCAACAGACTGATAAAAACTTTTCAGTATGATATGTTGTATTTGCTATGCAATATGAAAATCAAAACAGAACCAAACTATTTCAAATGAATACAAACATTTCTTTTCAAAAGCAACAGAGCAGTCAAAACCAGGGTGAGTCAATATCCATCCTTGGTTCCAGAGCTTAAAGATTTGAAAGTGATCCCAGAGGCTTTTAAAATGTGTCAGTATTGCCCATTTTGCACAACTCTGATGTTCCACTGAAATGATTCTTCTAAATTGAATGGGTCTGTACTGGAATGCTGTTAGAATGTTTTGTTCCTTATCTTATCTAATAGGTTTTAAGGAATGACACATCCCACCTGGGTCTCTTGGTCACCCTTCATCTTGCATTTCTATGAATGATGTGAAACAGTTCTAGAAAAAAGAGATTGCTTAGAATAGGTTAAAAAATTACATCTTAAAATTGCTGAGACAGCCTAGAAATGTGTTTAAATTGAAACATCTATTGTTTAATCCCACATCAAGTATATGATTTTAGTGAACTGTTTTTTCATAGCTGATTGGCCATCATCCCACATGAATTTCTTATACACATTACCATACCTTTTATCTTTGGCACTGAATGGCATACTGTGGTGACAGAACTGAGTAAGGCAACACTTTATATGTTTTACTAGTTTGTGTACGTGTAAAGTATTGGTTATATCAGTGAAAAAATAAACCACATTTGAAAAATAAGACATGAAAAGTATAAATAGCTTTTAAAAGTTACTGTATGCTCATATCACTTTGTATTAGCTCATGCTCAAAATTAATCTATTCCAATTTGCTGTGTATTGGCATCTGAGAAATATTATATATAGTATTATAAGAATTGTCTTTTGGTCATTAAGTAATTTATACACAAACTTCTAAATTAGAGGAACTAAATTATTCAAACTCTAAGAATTGCACTATAGCTCTTTAACAATGATTGCTTCTCCTGTTGTGGAAGGAGTTATACGGGATTACATGTGACTTGAGAGGGTGACATTTTTTGTACATTTTTCTGTACTTTCAAGAAACTGGAAAAACAGTTGAGACTGGTGGTCTGTGGATTATTTGAATCAGTCCATTTACACATGGAAAGAGCTTTACTGAAAGCATTGTGCATAAACCTGAAGCATTGCACAGATGTTTACGTAATTCTATGAATTCTGCATACATACTCAGCTTTATATATAATTCACAGTGAAGAGATCTTAATACTTTATCCAACTGCATGGCAGTGAAATTACTTTAATTGTCGATTTTCCAATCTGACAATTAAAAAGAGACTATAGGCATATACTAACTGAACTAAAACATTCACAGTATTTCTATGCAGTAAAAACTTCAATTTTTTTTTCCCTTCTTTTTCTCCCCATTTTTTCTTCCACTGGAGGTCTTACTATACTTGGAGGAATATTTAAAAATATGAACACTAACGCCAGCCTTTGATCCTAGCTGTCCCAATCCAACCAAACAGCTGAGTTTATATATGAACTCTTTTATACTAAGGTACTATTCTTCAGTGTCTTCTAAAGCCTCATTGCTTTTATAAGTTCCGTTAGCATTATTGCTCGTCAGCCTAAAAGCTCTGTAATTTGAAATTTCACAGCATTCTCACCTGTTCACCATAATGGAAAAAGACTGAGTTGTCAGCAAAAGTTGTACTTTGGAAACAAATGGTGTTGGCATCCTTTCACTATTCCAGAGCTCTTTGCCTGTCCTCCAGCAGTATGGCAGACGGAACCTTTTAATCAGATTGGAAAAGAATTAACTGTCACAAAATGAGATGCAGCATGAGAGAGGGGTATGCTCTTGGGAAACTGATGGGTAAACAGTAAGCGTGATCAGGAATCTCAAGGCAGCAAGCAATACCTTCTTTGAAAAATGAGAATGTGCATCATCAGTCCCACGTGACACCTGAGAAGAAAAGGAGAAAATTTTGCAGAGCTGAAATCTGTTTTCTATGGCAGTTCTCCCTTGGCCAGTCAGGAGCATGTCTGTGTTCCTGCTTCGGAAAAGAAGCACTTTTTTTTCAAATATATTCACAATTTTACTCTGTGATGTCCATTTATGGCATTTATTTCCTATGTCATTTTCCTGTAGAGTTAACATGCCTATCAGGCTGCTGTGACTGAATCAGAATTCCAGTGAGGAAAATGGTGGAATGTGGCCCCATGGACCACAAACACCAAAACCAGTATTTACTTGCATGTCACCAGTACCCCCTGTTAACATAGTCAGCATAGCTAACAATTTTATGAGACAAGCAGACACTTTCTGTGACCGAGTGGGTCACGTATTTTTTCCTTTCCCCTCATTATCAAGGCCTGAGAGTCTTGTGCACCAATCAGACAAACCCCTCCTCACCAGCCTTTGACTCCCTACTCTGCTCTGGCAAGACCCCACCTGCAGTACTGTGTCCAGCTCTGAGGTCTCCTTTTTAAGAATGATGTGGGCCTGTTGGAGCTAGTCCAGAGGAGACCACAAAGATGGTCAGGGTCTGGAGCTCCTCTGCTATGGAGGCAGGCTGAGACAGGATTGTAAACCCTGAAGAAGAGAAGGCTCCTGGGAGACCTTAGAGCCAAAAGGGGCTCCAAAAGAGCTGGAGAGAGATTTTTGTCAAGTGCATGGAGTGACAGGACAAGGGGAAATGGCTTTAAATTGTCAGTGAACAGGGTTAGATTAAATATTATGAAAAATTTTTACCCTGTGAGGCTGGTGAGGCACTAGAACAGGTTGCCCAGGGAAGCTGTGGTTGCTTCGTCCTTGGAAGTTTTCAAGGCCAGGTTGGACAGTGCAACCAGGTCTAGTGGAAGGTGTCCCTGCCCCATGGCAAGGAGTTGGAATGAGATGGTCTTTGAGTTCCCTTTTAACCCTAGCCATTCTGTGGGTCCATGATTCTATAAATTGCTGAGCTAACTTTTCACATTCTTCTAAGTTTTCAGTAGTTCTATTAACCTTTATTATGCTGTTGCCTTTTTAAAACAAATGAGCTGCAGCTAACATTAGTGCTTTTCAGGATTTGGACAACAGTCTGCAATATTAAATTTCCATAACACTAAAGACTGAAGAATGTTAGCACAACTTTTGTCTTCCCAGAACCTTGCTTGTGTTGCTTGGTTCTTTTGTTTGTTTCATTTGTTTGTTTTTAAATAATGAAGGTAAATCCCTCTCTACCTCTCTTTCTGTGTACTTTAAAAGTATGCTGTGAAACCACCTATATCAGGGATATTGCCATTAGCTGAGTACAGCCTATATGCCATATTGGACACATTTGATGACAGATGTGCTGTTCTGCATTTAAAATAATAACAACAAAGGTGGCACAGATCTTGGGTGCCATCTTTCAATTCAAAAATAATTAGAGCATGGCATTAAGTTAAGGGTAGTTTTCCTTCTGAGGCTTGTTTTTTTAATCATTCTACATGATTCTTAATGTTGAGATATTTTGCTAATCCATGCAATAAAACAGTAAAGGAAAAAAATCACTCTTCAGGAAGGCTAAGGAAGACATGACAAAAAAATTCAAGCAAAGGTAGAAAAATAAAACTCAGAAAAATATGGTTCCCATCTCCCTACTTCCCCCTCTGTTGACAATGAAAAAAGTGTTAATGGATTTCATGACACAGCTAAGCAACGCTCCTTCCATGTGTGGGCCCATGTTGGCCCTTTGTACAAATTGCTATCACCCAACAGAATGCTTATATTCTGGGTTGCTGGAAGGCATATTTGCATATTTAGTAACATGGAGATAGGCAGTTCCTACAGCTTTAATATGGCATTTTTTACATCTAAAATATGATGTCTTGTACCCTGTGACTGGCTTAAAGTGTATGTTACCAGGATTGTTGTTTTTCAATGAGTTGCAGCAATTTAGGATCTTAAGCCATTGTTAACATTTAAAATTCTCCATGTGACACAACATTGATGTGAATTTTTCATATTGCTCCGAAAGCTTTTTAGTAAGCTAAACAAATACAGACGGGAATTTCTTTTGATTAAAATACCCTAAAATTGATGTTACTAAAAGGTAACTTACTAAGATTTTACTTACTGATAAAATGTTTTGGGTAAGTTACAGCAAATAACTGGAGTAATTCCTTCCATGATTAAAACCTGCAGGTACTGCATAAGCCAATAATACTATCTATAACATTTGACAGGCAATCACTTTTAGCCTTGCTCCCTAAGACTATATGGCCATGCTGCATGTGTTTGTGAAAACATATGACTTCTCCAATATGGAGAAACATATGACTTCTCCTAATGGCCCAATGCTGACCCAGTCTTCACCAGGACTTGGAAGTAATCACTTTTCCACAAGTTATAGAGAAGCTAAGGCAAGGTGAAAGGACCCCTAAAAGCCAATTCTCCTTCCTCCTGCCCCTGAGAGAAAAGACTCAAGTCCACATCAGGCTTTCAAATAGTTCACCAGTAGTCCAGAATTCCCTACATCTTATCCTTTCTCCTTTGCAGTCAGTATTTAGAGAAGAACAAAAGAGATGGTGATCTTGTGGAAGTTGCAGGAGGCACAGATGCACAGAACTGTATGGCAGAGATTCATAAGAAATCTCTGTTTAAGGAATTGCTGGTACGGCCTTGCTCCTCTGCGGACTACTACTCTTAAACATGCCTATTTTCTGTACCTGCAGGATTTGATTTAATTTCTTCCTAGACTCTGATATGATCTATGGGCTTAACTTAGGTCAAGAGGTATAGTAAAGGTCTAATGAAAGTAGTTTATTTTCTAGCTATGCTGGTATCAAAACTGAGGGATAGAAAAAGGCAGAATATGGTCAGATTCCGGCATTCAGACAAGGAGGTCATGTCAGGCATTCCTGTTGTTCTGGTACTCCGTTCCCTGGGAAACAGAGGTGATGCCAATAGGTAGATTGGCTGGTTAGGACAGTAAAGTGGTTGAAAGGGTGAGAAAGTAAAGGAGGAAGAAAAATGCAGAATTGCTAGAAAGTTTGGCACAGCTGTAACTAAACAAGTTTATGTCGATGCAAATTACTTTTCATTCCCACAGGAATAAATTATCCAAAGGAAATCTGAGTTACATTTTGGAAAATCTTAATTTTTTTTTAATTCTTTAAACTTTTTGCATAAATTATCATTTAAATGTCAAGTGAAACTAGTATTATTTATAATTAACTGTTAACTGCTGCTACAATAATTGCCCTCATGTAGCAGATGCCATACATCAGATGCGATATTCAAACCTCCCATTTTCCTAATCATCCTGAATGGCATGCTGAAGCACATGTATCAGACTTCTTCCTCTTTCAAAGAAATTAGGTTCAGCAGTGGTTTCACTATCAACATTAAATCCTCAGGTATCTCTGACTTAAACAGAATAGTGAGATGACACATAGTAGTTTCTTGTTTAAGACCTTTCAGAATTTGATCCACAGTAAATTAAAATTGAGTAATCACTGTGTGAGTATGACTAGGTTATTCTAGAATGAGTTCCAGCATCCGTTAAAACTACAGTGAACTACAAATGTTTCTATTCCTAGTATTTTCTTTCTTTGGAACGGATGTCAAAGTCAACAACAAAGAAACAACTAGCTTAAACAAATTGCCTCATACAAGTAAATTCTATCATAAAGTAATGGAAAGAGTAATAAGTGGACTATCTGAGAAGTATATGTCTAGATTAACATGTTAAAAGGTCAAGAAGTTTAGGAGTCTGGGCAACCACATAATATAAACCACAGCACTTCACTATTAAATTCTGCAGTTAGATTAATTCACTGTGTATTAAGTCATAGAATCCTATAACAAAAAATAGCTAAGAATTGGTTTTAGCACATTGGATTTTAAAAATTTCCTTCTTGTTTCTTACTGAGAAACATATTAATGGAAAAATTCATTCTAGGATGGAGAATGTATAGGAACTAACCTGTAAGTAGAAGAATATGACACCTAAACTATCCCACTGTGACACCCGAAGGAACTTCTTCCATGGGAGTATATACATAAGGAAATAGGAATCTTCTTACACAGAACGGATGCTTTACATGTGTAAATATGACCTCAGACACAATTACTAAATTTGGAAATATATTTTATATATCTCTCATGCAAATACTAGTTTCTGTACAGTCAGTAAGTGTATATGGAAATTTTGTGGGCACTGTGTGAGCGGACATTTTAAAACATCACTGGCTTCATACAGGTCTGATGTTGATGAAATCAGATTCAGCTATATCTTAGATAAACAAACATCTGTTGCATGACACAGTATTTTCTTTCCTGACTCTTCAGTTTTCAATGGCACAATTCGTAAAGATGTTAATTTAAAAATATAGGTAAAAAGAGTTGATTTGTTTTTCTAGTAACTGGAAACTTACATGAAATTTTAAAATTCAAAATAATTTCCATTGTTATTATTTTATGAGCTCCATTACATAAATATTCATTGAGAAGACCATTATATAGCTACCTAATACCTATATTACAGCAACATCTAGAAATAGTCTTTAAATTTTACTCTTTAATTGTTCTGTTAAGTGAGGACATCAGTTTTACTATCAATGAAGATTAGGAGCCTGCTGAGTAATATATGCATTATGGATTTTTGTGGATTTTTATAGGTTATACATATGGCTATGCCTGACAGAAATATCCCTTATTTAAATACAAGATATAGGTATGTGGCTTATATTAAGTCATTGGAACTAATAACCACAAACAGAGAAATTATTTTATTGAAATCAGTGAGAATTATGTATACCTCAACAGTGTGATTAACTGTTTGTTTAAAAATTTCAAAGTAAACAGAACAAAAAATTACCCAAGGTTGAAATGAAAGACAGTCCTCCGTGCAATGGCTGAGATTATCCTGCACGGGTTACATCATGGGTCTCAGAGGAAGTTCTGTAGGTATTAAGAGTGTAATCACATTTTCCTGTTTGTTCATTCTTATTAGGCTTTTTTCCTTTCCCTAGTTCATGTAGAACACCTATTTAAACACCCAAACGACACCTAAACAGCTGAAAAAATACAAATATGTTTGTCAACATGTAAATTTTTGTCCATTAACAGCTGCAGAAGCCCATGGTCCTTCATTACTGAGAACCCTTATGGAAGTCAGCAGTAATTACCTAAGGGAGAATCATTACATGCGCACTATTTTCAAATTCAGAACTAAAAAAAAAAAAAAAAAGTGGTTAATTCTTTGTAACTCATTTTTTCATTTCTTCTTTTGGAAAAAACTCAATAACTAACAAATCAGCTTCCAAAAATGAAGATACTTTTAGTGTTGCTTAAAAAGTAACATAATTTTCAGTGTATCTATACACGGAATCAATATTTACAGGCTCAGCGGAGAATCCAAAGGTGCTTTTTGTGAGGGTGTAAACTACAAATATAGGTAAGTATAAATAGTCAGGTTTCTCTCACATTTAAATATAGGCAATCATATGGAATTTTAATACAAGGATCACAGTCTTTAATAAGACATACAGAGCAATCACCTAGCACTTGTTTCCATGCTACTGAAGTTAAAGGGGTGTTGGCCTGACAGGGTCTCATGGTTCAACCAAGCCCTACAGAGCCTCTTTCTCACTTCTCCAGCAAGGAGATTATGGAGAAAAACAAAAGAGTAAAAGCTGGAAAACTAGTGGGTTGAGATATAGACGGTTTAATAAGAAGACCAAAAGCCATCAACATAAGCAAAGCAAAATGAGGAATTCATTCACTGCTTCCCACAGGCAGGCAGTTCAGCTATCTCCGGGAGAGCAGGGCCCCATCACATGTAATGGTGACTTGGGAAGACAAGCACCATCACTTCAAATGTCCCCCCCTTCCTCCTTCTTTCCCCCACTTTATGTACTGAGCATGATGTCATATGGTCTGGAATATCCCTTTGGTCAGTTGGGATCACCTGTCTGGAATGTGTCTCATCCCAGACTCCCATGCACTCCCAACTTCTTGCCAGCATGGCAGTACGAGAAGCAGAAAAGGCCTTGTCTCTGTGTAAGTGCTCCTCGGCACTTACAAAACATCTCTATATGCTCAGCACAAATGCAAAACATAGCCTTATATCAGCCACTGTGAAGAAAATTAACTCTACCCCAGCTGATACCAGCACACAGCAACATAAACTTCAGCTCTCATAAAAAAGGAAAAATGCTAGTGCTGCTTAATTAATGACTATGTACTAAAAAAGGCAGTAAATACGTCAGATAAGACACTGATAAGAACAAAGTCATCTGTGAAAAATCGCGTAAGAGAAAATCACAAGCAGTTTTTCAAAGCAAATAAAATAAATATTCTCATGTGTGTTCCCACTTGCCTCCTGTGCGCTAAGATAGCATGTCACCACGCCTGTGATTGAAACTTACCTCTTTATTGTTTTGGGTTTTTTTTAATCTACAACACACTAAAAGTTTATGGGTGGCAACCTCCAGTACCTTCCTCTGGAATGCCAGATCTATGAACTGCAGTTCCACTTTACTGACCAGTTTCATCGACTCTCTTGACTAGATTTTGAATTTTTAGGTTTGTCTGTAAACTAAGACATAACATTGACAACTCCAAGTTAGCACCAATCCAGGGCTGTGCAAGACCATATATTTTTGCAACTGCTTAAAAGACAAAAATAAAGGTACTGATCCATCAGCATTTTCTTAGTGAATTTCAAATTTATAAACATACTGATTCTCAAGGTAGGATCTATTAGTATAGTCTTTTATTTGTGCTTAACTCATCTCCAGCTTAAATATTTATTTGACAGGATACAAACTATGCAGGAGCAAAATGAATAGGGACAAAAGGTTATGGAAGAGTTTGGAGTTTGAGAGTGATGATTTCTCGTGTGACAAAAATGTTCTTGAAAACCAAAAATAATAACAACAGTCATTGACCAAAAATACCATTTGAAAATGGTTTAACTTTTAAAATGAAGGCTAATATACTAAAAGTAACTTATTATTGCTAATCTATTCAGAGATGCAATGTAAAAAAAATATACAATACAAACAAAAGTTTCTAATTCTAATAAGCATGGGAGAACTGACAGCACTGACACAAAACTAAATATGCAGACAGTGATGATGATTGTTCTATTATTACCTTATAATAATCTGTCTGGGAACACAGCCAGATTTATTCAATAAAAAGAAAATATAAACATGATGGAAGTAAATAATTTCAGTCACAGGAAATAAAAATATCAGTATTCAAGTTCTTGCCCAAATTCTGCCCACCTTTCCACCTCTTCAGCAATACACACGGCATGACAGCTATGCAGGCAGGAAGAAACACCTCTCATTGTAACTGTCTATTATATAGTTGTGGGAGTATAAGGGGAAGAACCGGAATAATTGGAGCATTCCAGGTTCTCCATTACAGGAAGGCTGCTTTCCTATCACTCCACCCTACAAAAGAAAGATTGAAAATTCCTCTGTTGCTATTTATTTCTGAGATAGGACAACACTTTGGAAAAGCGGAAGTAAACTGTGCTCAGGTAGAGGAGAGATCCGGGTTTTTTAATAACTGAAATACTGGGTCACACTTTATGTGGCTTTTATCCTAATAAGCATTGATGTTTAAAGGCTTTCAAATGTTTTAAAAAAACCTAATTAATCCTCTGACACATCTGTGAAATAGCTTCTTACTCCACTGATGGAGAAAGCGTAACCTTGTTCAAATGACTTGCCTCAGGCCATGCACATCAGCGACAAACCCAGCCTGAAAACTTGAGTTCCTAATAATGTATATATCTGCTTGGAATGTCTCACCACTGTCAGTGTTCTTATGGTACGTAGTATTATAGTAGCCTCAAACTAGGGAACACGCAAATAGACTTTTCAGAGAATCTAGGCTGACACCATTCACACAGAAAGGATGAAGAACTAACTATCATTTATATCAGGGATTTCAGAAAAAGACACATTTGCAAATGTTATAGGTAAATAAACCAAATCAAAATATAGCAGCAATTTTTATTATAAGATTTATATAAAGTGCAAATAAGCAAACCAGCGTGCTGGGCGGCCGGAGCAGACCCTCGCTCCATCAACGGCCCGCAAGCGCAATAGAGACAAACTTTTATACTTTTTTCAACTCCCCTCCCATAGTCACTTGTTAGCTCTTCATTGGGCTTGAGTTCGCGGGCTTTGTTCTGGTTGGTTCTGTTGTAGGCCTATTCCAATCGCCAGGTACTTTCCATCAGCAGTTTTAATTAGCTCAAATGTCCTTGGAGTTGGGTATGGGAATGGTCCCCCGACGTTCTCTTTGGCTGTTCTTTATCATCTTTGTCCTTGACTCCCCCCCGATCCTTGCTCCCTTCTTCTTTTTCTAATGAGTACACTTAGACAATATTTTTAGAAAAACAGGATATAGTACACGTGCTCAGTAAAGCAGAATACTTTATCTTGCCAGCTAGGGAACTACCAGCTGCAGGACAGTCAACTTATAATAGTAACACGGCAGTTAACTATTCCGCAGCTCACAACTCCCCAGTCCCCACAAAGCATTAGCTATAATATACGGAAAGTACAATATATATATTTTGACGAGTAAATTATTTTACCATTTCTTATTTATTACACAAATGTCCAAGAAGCATCAAGAAAAACATCATTACACTTGCTCCTTCATCCAAATACATTTATGTAAATAAGTCCCACAAAGGCTGTAGTTTTGGATAGTCCTGAGAGGAGTAGGCAGTTGGACTAGATCCTTATCGATCCCTTCCAACCCGAGATATTCTACGATTCTAAAAAGGGAGTCAACTTTCAAGACTTAAGAGGTGACGCAGGGTGATGTTTACAACCTGCAGTGCCAAGCGACTCAGGATGGCAACTTTGCCTGAAAAGTGAACAGAAATGGTGTGTCGGGGCAGAAAGGCAACAGCTTGGCTGATCTTACTAAGAGCTCTCTTTCTGTGGAATCCTTTCGAAATTTAAAATTGTTCTCCCCAAAATAAACCTCCTGAAGAAGTGCTGAAGCCACATCACCCCCTCCTGTGTGAAATTCTTAGCACAGCTGTATTTCTAGTCTGCACGTCCTAATCCACACACTGCTGCCCTGAAAGGCACTTAGAAAAGCTTGCCTCATAAAAGGAATCTTATAAATATTTGCACTGCACTTCTATATTTAGGCATATTGCTACTACAACAGTGACAAGGCTGTGTTAAAATTATTTTGTTTAGAAATCTGTAAGGGAAAGCAAACAGCAGAAAGAGGAACCCATACAGAGAGCAGGCTACAACATTCTTTGAAATTACAATTTCTTTAAACAGAAAAGCAGCAGCAAATGGATGTGTTTTGATTCCATAAACTTGGGGCTAGAGCCAACTTCTCCTTTCACTGGCCCTGGGCACAACCCCAGCATAATTCCACAGATCTCAGTAGTGTAACTGGAAGCGGAGCAAGGCAAGATATGAAAAAATTTCAGCAGATAAAAAGAGGTTGGCTGGAGAGCTGTGAAAGTGGGAGCAGTAGTTTGTTTTAGTGGCCTCAGGAAAAATTCACTTAATGCTTTTGGGTAATGCAAAGCTTTGAAAACCTGAATGTTTAGATGCCTTCTGAGAACTCTAGAGAGACATGCAAGTGTCAACATGCTGCTATTTGTCAGTTCTTTTAACACTGGGAAAAAAATAAAATTAAAATATATATACATATTGTATTACCTGGTAATGGCAATCACATGATGTCTTCTTGACCCAAGAGGTACTTAGATATGAAGTGAAGCTGATATATAAACCCACTTAAGGGAGAAAAATTACTGATGATGAAGATACATCTGAGGGAAGGGAGTGTGTAGTGAGAGCCTGCAGGCTTCAGTAACATGAAAAAAATTACAATTTCAGGAAAGTGCAGAGTAAGTACCATTTAATAGCAATGGAGTCACAGCTCTTACAAGGTAAACAGCTTGTGGACTCCAGGACGGATATTTTTTTTTTCACTCTTACTGTTAGAATAGCATAATAGAATCAATTAAGGTGGAAAGTACCACCAAGACCATGGGAGTCCAACCATTAACCTAACACTGACAGGTCCAGTATTAAAAGATGTCCCCAGGCACCACATTGACACGGTTTTTGAACACTTCTAGGGATGGTGACTCCATCATTACCCTGGGCAGCCTGTTCCAGTGCTTGACCATACTTCCAATGATGAAATTTTTCCTAATAGCCTGCCTGATCCTCCCCTGGTGCAAGCAGAGGCCGTTCCCTCTTGTCATATGGACACCTGAACGGAGGCTGTGGTGACGTGGGGGCCGGTCTCTCCTGCCGTGCCTGCAGTGAGGGGACCAGAGGAAATGGCCTCAAACTGAAACAAGGGAGATTAAGATTATTAAGATTAAATATTAATTTTTTTCTGTTAGTGAGGTCAGGCATTGGAATAGGTTGCCCAGGTGGAGTCACTGGACTGGAGTCCTGGAGGTGTTCAGGAGGAGTCTGGATCTGGCGCTGGGTGATGTGGTGCAGTGGTTTAGGGGTTGCACTAGCAGTGCTGGGCTGACGTTAGGCGTGATGATCTCAAAGGTCTCTTCCAGCCTTGATTATTCTGCGATCCTTTTTAAGACCCCGAGCAGCTTGGCCCCCACACGTAAGCAGCCGCTGCGCTGGTGAATCTCTCCCCAGCCCCGTGCGTTCCCGCCCCTCAGCGGCGAGTGGCTCCCTTTGTTACCGGACGGCCCCGCGGCTCCCTCCGCTCCAGCTCCCGATCCCTCACGGCCCCGCCGGGACCGCAGCCCGCGCGCAAGCGCGGAGTGGCCGCGCAGGCGCGCAGCTCCGGGGCGCGCGGGCGGCGCTTCCCCGGGGCGGGCGCGGGCCGAGGCACCGCGCGGGGCGCTCGGAGCGGCCCAGCCCCCGCCCAGCCGGGCATTGTTCCCGGCCCGACTCCGCCGGGAAGTTTCGGCCGCGTCCCGGCTCCGCTCCCCGCCGGGGCGGGGCGCGGGGCGGGGGCGGGGGGCCGGGGCCCCTTTGTCGCCTCCTCCCCGGCGTGCGGCGGCCGGCGCGGGGGGCGAGGCTCACCATGATGGCGGCCGAGGCCGCGGGGGAGGAAGGCGGCTCTGGCGCTTCGGCCGGGACGGCGGTGGCCGGGGCGCCCGGGGAGCCGGGGCAGTGCCTCGCTGTGTGCCGGGGCAAGGCGCCGGGGCCGCAGGGCCCGTTCCCGGCTGGCGGCGGCCCCCCGGGCGGGCCGGCTTTGTGCTCCGTGCTGGGGCTGCTGGAGCTGGGCGCGGGGCCTGCCCCTACGGCTGCCGATCCCGGCACCGCCGGCTTCCCCCCACTGCCGCCGCCGCCGCCCCCCTTGGCCGGGGGGCTGGGGACAGTGGACGAAGGGGACTCGCTGGACGGGCCGGAGTACGAGGAGGAGGAGGTGGCCATCCCGCTCAACGCGCCCCCCACCAATCAGTGAGTACCCGCCGGGCCTGGGGAGCGGGGGCCGCGCCGGGGAAAGTGTGTCAGACGGCTGGAAGTCCCACAGAAGTTCTGCGTCCCACCCCCCTCGCCTTCCCTCCCTCCCTCTCTCGGTTCCGCTTCAGCAGGAAGGCTGGTGCACCGGGACACTGCCCGGGGAGCCCCAGCCCGGGCGAGGGACACCCGCTGTCCGCAACCCGGGGCGTGAACGGCGGCAGGAGAGGTCGGATTCCTTCCCCTTCACCGAGAGTTGATGTTCCAGTGGTGATTGGGATCAGCTCCTAGGAAAAAGGGCGCTCGAGTTAGTTTTTTGCAAGTTTTCATTGCGATAGTGCAGGCTGCCAGGAAGAGTGAGTTATTCCGGTTGTGGATTAAGCTACCTATGGGGGGAAACTTTTCCAATCTCTGGTAGCGCCTTCTCCCTAGAGCCATAAACTTCATTTTTTTTAATGCAAGGAAGAAAAGCTAAACATGGCATAGTATACTTAATATATCATGTAATCATGTTGTATTGCATTGCCTTCTACTCAAAAAAGTAACGCTTTTCTTTTCCATTTCATATACGCGCACAGCCAAAGTAATGCGCACGTTTGGTCTTTTTAACAGTTCAGGCAGTCTGGGACAATGGATTTAAAATGAATTAAATTCAGTTCTGTATTTTAAAGTGTTGACAGGGGATGTTTTTATAAATGGTGTCTAACTGTCTTGCTGCTCAACTAATTTAAAATCAAGTTGTTTGCAATTATGTGATGTTTGGCGAGAGGAGACAATTGGAATAAATTGTAAACCTATAGTTAGGTTTTCTTGTATTTATCCATACATTAATCAGGATTCCTGCAGTTCTGGTAATAGAAGGGATCTTGCACTAGAGGCAGACTATTTCTTTGTTTATATTGTGTGAAATATAAGATCAGATAATGTTATGTAGAGTCCATGTGATTAGTAAGTACTCTAAAAGCAGTCTTTGGGTTTCACTATAGAAAATCTGCGGGTTTACACAAAGTACTTGTAGGGCTTGTATCAGAGCAAAAAATAACTGTTTTCTCCAATATTCTTACCATATTCTCCCCAGAATGAAATTGCTTCAAAGGCTTACATTCTTTCATCAGTGTCTAAATATGTTGTTCCTGAAGCTATGGCAAGTATACTGGATAATGTAGGGAGTTAAGATACAGTTATCTTTATATATATATATATGTCAGTTAATTTAAAAACCCATTTGAATTTTGGGGTCTTTCTTAAGTTCTCTCATAACTCCACTGTCAGACTTATCTTCTGCATTGTCACATACTTTCACGATTTCAGGAGCTAGTGTCTTTGTATGTAGAACATAAACTGTAACACTGTAGTATTTTTTTTTAAATTAATCTCTCTAACATTGATAGGCTTTCTGGCAGTCCATTATTCTTTTAATTCCTGGACTTGTGGAAGTTTGTAAATATTAAGGCTTTGCTTTGTGAAGACAGTCTTTGAATAGTCTTAAACTTGTAGAATTCCTTAGTGAGCTAGAAATAGGACTAGGCAGATTTGACAGAAATGTGGGAAATAGAAGCATGTAAAAAGCAAATGCTTTTCAGTCTTGTGTACCAAGCTGGTGAAGTGCAGGATTGTGCTTTTCTGGTTTTCTCTCTGAAAGTTCAGACTGCTTTTGTCAGACCTGGCTAAGTTCCTCAGCGAACTGAGGAAAAAGCCAAAAAGCAAGGAAAGCGGGGTAATTATTTATGAGCAATCACTTGTTTGATGCTAAATAATTGTTGCCACACTGACAATTTTGAATGGGTTTTGCAGTTAGAATATTGTCTTATAAGTCATATGCAAGCATGATGGTTTAACTTTCATAAAAGAGGATGTCAGGTTTCTGACAAGAAGGACAGGCTAGGGGAACACTGCAGCCCTGATTTTGTCTTGGCTCAGAAGGCTACTTACCTTATTTAAAGGGGCATTGATGTTTATAGAGCACCAGGGCTTAGCTCTGTAGCTCTAATGTTTTTCTCTTGAAGATTCTTAAGTACATAAACAGACAAGAAGTAAAATGCACGTAAAAATTGTTTCAGAAGTTTGTGCCTCCAAATACTTAGCCTTCTCCTTTATAGTTTTTATCTTTGATGTGTGACTTTTCCATAAAAAAATTAAATTGACTGATTATTTAGAAGCTTTTTTCCCCTTTCATTCATCTCTTATTTATTCTATGCAGTGTCAGTTTTTACCGTTCTCAGTTAAGTCATACAACGGGCATATGTCAATAGTAAATTCTGTCCTTTCAGTCCTGCTTTTTTTATTTTGGAAGTGCCATTTCTTTGTAGTTATACCATCTGCTTCTGTGGAGTTGAACTCTTGATTTATTACCAAAGCCACAGATCAGTATTATCCATCGTTGCATACCAGGAAAGCTCCAATGTAAGTCTTTAAGAATGGAAATTGATCTTTAAATTTCAACTTGTGTTCAATTTCTTCAGTTGGATGTGATTGCAAACTGCTGTTCCATTTGTTTAAATATGACTGCCAGCTCCACCCTTTCCCACTTCCTCCTAATTCATTCAGTTTTTATAGGAGAAATGCAGGGTGGCTTGTGGATAATTCCATGATTCTGTCACGTGGTTTTGTCTTAGTTGCTTATAATATGTTATGGGTACATCAGAAAATTAAGAATGCTCTTCACTCCTGGCCTTGCTCTGTGTGATACAAAATTACTGTTCTCTATAGGAATGAAAAGGTGTTAATTCTTTTATAATTGTGACGACTCACTAGGCTTCTTTTCCTTCCCATAGACGTGCATCATGTTTCAGGATTTGCTGAATGATTGGTTACTGACTGCAGGGAGAACTATCTGGTAAATGTTGCTGCTGGTTTTTTCAGGTTCATACTACAATTTTAGATTAGACTTTTAAGTTTAAATAAAAAAATTAAAGCATTCTTCACAAACTTAGACACAGCTTTATCACTTCTTCTTCTCCTAGCTTGTTTTACAATTTAAAAAAAAAAAAACAAAGCAAACAAAAATGCCTAAACACAAAACAAAATATGAGTTCCCAGTCTCCAAGTTCTAGGCCATAAAGATGTTATAGACAAATGCTTTTTTAAACATGAAAAAGCTTTTAAATACTGAAAAGTTGACATTCTGTCTTTCACAATAAGTAACGTGAAGAGATGGGAAGCGAAGCAGATGCAAGTTCTACACTTCCCATCAGGATGCTGTAAATATAGTTTGTTGTGGGAGGTCAGGATATGTCCATCTTTGCTAGCAAGCACCTAATGTGCCTAATTTCCTCTTGTCTTTTTCATGTACCTAAGGACCATGTTAGTGTTAGTGTTTTCTTTAATTTTGGAGCAGTGGGAGAATGTGTTACATATGTTAGCATGTAACACATCCTCTTTATGCATGAACTCAAAATCTCCCAGTAGGGTTGATTTTTTTTTTTTTTTTTTTTTAAATCTTTGATCTGGAGTGAAACTGGCTTAACTGTCTATTCACTGTGTGTGTGTTTTCATATTTTTCTGGAGCACAGCAGTGGTGTGTTTATATTGCAGCTTAATGCTAGGTGGGAGGCACAGGATGCTAGGAAATAAAATGAGCAACTTTGTGCTTGTTTAGGTCCCCTGCCTTCTATCCCATTTGCAAAGCTCAATGACAGAGGCTGAACTAGTGTAAGGAAATGCCTTCAGATTTAGTGAATGAATGCTGGTTCAGTTATTTATATATTTGATTTAAAATCTTAGTTGACAATATTGATTTAGATCCTAGTGTAGCATTAAGATGCTAGGAACAGTTCCAGTATTCTAGGAAAAATGGCATTTTCATGTGATGTTTTTAAGCAGTGGTTATCAGTTTGAAATGGAAATCAATTGAACTGTGAAAGTGGTCAATCACACAAAATAAAATAGGCTGTCAAAATAACGCCTGGTTAAAACAAATCTTGCCCAAAGCAGATGTACTCTTACAATCACTCTTGGTGCCTGTTGAGGCAACATAATGAGAAAAAGAGCTGAAGACAGAGGTGGGTAGAGAAATATAAGTAAGCATTGATTGCATGAAAGTAGAACATTTTTCCACCTGAACACAGAGTGAAGTTCTAGTAGCTTCACATGAGAGTTGGAAGTGTCAAGTTCAGAGTTCTGCACCATTTGTTTGTTTCAGAAGATCATGAAAAGAAATTTTGTTCCGAATAATGGTGAAAGGCCCTTTTGCAGACTGATGAATGAATCTGTTGCACTGGAAACTGAGGGGAAATAATGTTGGCATGTTCAGTTAGGTACTGTATTAAAAAAAAAAATGAAATGTGATATAAATTGATTTTGGCGTACGAGGTTTCTTCTCTTTTTAGCACTTAATGTAGTTAGCAGCGAATATTTTCCTTTTTAGGTAATGAGTTTCTTTATTAATTCCTGTTCTCTATGGCAGGGAAACACCTTATTTTTCTCAGGTTGGTGGATAATGTACTGTTGGGACTACTTAAAGAACAGACCTGAATATAAATCTGTTTTTAGTTCTGGCTGAATGTGTGGTATTAGAAGTGTGATCTTCAATGAGTGGTTAAACACAGTGGGGCAGCATCGTACCTAACCCCATACAGGAAGTGAAGCTGTAAGTAAACGGAGCGTGTGGGTTACCTAGGTAAATGAAAGCTTCAGATAAAGAAAACCAGACGAGGGACAGCATTTGAGGCTAGAAAAAGTTTGAGGAGGATTTTTCAGTAGTTTAGTCTGTATTTCTAGTTAACATCAGATGATGTCATTTTGTTTAAACAGTGACGAGTCTCTTGACCTGCTCTTTATTTATGTTTTATTTTGTGTCATAGAGTGACTCCCAGAATATCACTGTGGGACTTCCACACTTCATCAATTGGCCTGCCCTACTGAGAAGCGTAATACCATGCTGAATTTCTTGATCTTTTTTTTCTAAATGTTTTATGGCTGTGGAAGAAGGAGGAACACAAATTTTACAGTGGGGGAGTGGGTCTCTTCAGCATAGGACTCCATTTTCTTACATACCTATCTTTCTCCCTTAACAAAACCAAAAAACAGTCTTGGTATTTGTCTTGCTGGTAGACACAATAGGAGAGAGGAGAAGAGATCTTGATTTAACATGATCTTTGTGCTGCACTGAAGTATTTCAGTATGGGTTCCTCAGTGTCCCTCCAGAGTACAGTCAGTACAAGTAAAATGTTATCAATACTTGACAAGGTGTAGATACTTGACTAGCTTTATATAATTTTATATACTATATAAAGACTGAAGGTAGTCTTTAACAGTTTTTGTTTTTAAGTAAAATACCTGCTTTATCCCTCTGGATAATGATAGAGCAGAAAAAAGTTTCTGTTATTACTTGAGTCTGTGTATAAATTTTGGTTTGTGCTGAGAGGATTTATGAGGGGAAAATTGTGCTTAACCAACCTAAGAGCCTTCTGTGATGAGGTTATTGGCTTGGGAGAAAGGGAGAGAGTTTAGCTTAACTTTAGTAAGGCTTTTGACACCTTTTTCCATAGCCTCCTCACAGACAAGCCCACAGTGTACAGGTTAGGTAAAAGGACAGGCATCTCACTGAAAACTTGTTGAATGACTGGGAACAGAGGGTGGTGATTAGCAGCACAAAGTCCAGGTGGAGGCAAGTCACTGGTGGTATTCCCCAGGGTGCATCCAGGGGCCAATACTATATAACATTTTGATTAATGAACTGGATGCTGAGACAGAGTGCGTGCACCCTTAGCAAGTTCACAGACAATGCAAAACAGAAAGGAATAGCAGCTGCATCAGGTGGGTGTGCTGACATCCAGAATGATGTGGACAGGCTGGAGAATTGGGCTGCAAGGGATCTTGTGAAGTTAAACAAAGGAACTGCAAAGCTCTGGCAGTGGGGAGTAGTAACTCCAAGCACCTGGTGGGGCAGAGCATTTGGAAAGCAGCTCTGCAGAAAAGGATGTGGGTGTCAGGACCTGAGCAGAGCCACCAGTGTGCCTGCATGGCGAAGAAGGCTGATGTTGTCTTGGGCTGCATTGGGAGGAGCATTGTCAGCAGCTTGAAGGGGATGATCCTTTCCCTCCGTAATGGTGAGACACATCTAGGCTGCTGTGTCTGGTGCTGGGCTCATCAGTGCAAGAGAGACATGGACCTACTGGAGACAGTCCAGTGCAGGGCCATCAAGGTGATGAAGGGACTGAATCATCTGTCAGATTAAGAGAGGCCAAGAGAGCTGGGACTGTTCTGGAGGAGTCTTGAGTGGGTCTTAAACATGAGTATAAAGATCTGATGGGATGGGATGAGATGAGAGAACCAGACTAAGCTCAGTGGTTGCTGTGACAGGTCAAGAGGCAATGGAGACAAATTAAAAAACTTGAATTTCCATCTAAATACAAAAGAATTATTTTTTTTTTAATGGTGGAGGTTGTCAAACAGTGATAGAAATTGCTGAGAGTGGTCATGGAGTCTCTGTAGTTGGAAGATGTTCATAACCCAATGGAACATGTCCCTGAGCAACTGGATGTAGCTGATCCTACCTGTACAGGGTGGGGGGGGGCAAGGTCGAACTGGATGATCCCCAGTGGTTACCTGTGGTGATTCTATCTAGATGTATAAAAATACTGTTTGTAGTTGAGGATCCATGTTACAGACCTATTTGATGAAAATCATTCCTTGAAGTAGTCAGGAATAAAGTCAGGACAGTAGCTAAGAGGGAAGATTTGTAATGAAAGTACAAGGAATATTTAGGTTGGCAAAAAGAGTATTTCATTACTTTATATATAGGCATATGTCTTAATTTCTGCTGTAAAAGCACAAGAACTTGCCTTTAAAAAAGGGTCTTTCTAAGCTACCTAACAGTGCTATTTAAATATTGATTAACTTGCTTCAGTTACCTACCATTTCCTTCTAAGGTATGTTTTGATTACAATTGGCTAGCATGTAGAAATTAATGTATACAAATGAATGTTGCTAGATTAACTTTAAAGCTCCAGTTGTATTTTAGGAATGGAGTATTGAGGTCTCCAGGACACTTAGTGTATCCAGTGGGTGTTATGGTAAGTTAGCAGTCTGATTCTTATGATGATCAGACCCTAAAAAATTCATTTTCATGTTCAAATTTCGGTATTTTCAACCGCTTCTCAGGCCACCTTCACACCAAATCAATTGTTTTTGTTAGTGTTTTGTTTTTTTGCCAAACTGAAATAGCAATAGTTGTTCATCCTCAAGTGGTAAATGTTTGGGTTTTTTTGTGAGTATAAAGTTTCATCAGGGTTGGAATATATAGAACCATAGAACCAAAAAATGGCCCAGATTAGGAGGGACCTTGGAAGATCCTGTGTCCCAACCTTTCGTGGGAAAGGGAGTCTCATCTCATCTCATCTTGTCTCATGGCTGGGCTTCGCGAACGAAGATTTGGGGAGGGCTCTACCCACTTTTGTTGCAAGTGCGTTGGTGGCTGAAAAGGCCAATACGAGATAGACACGTCCAGTTGCAAAAGGCACAGCAGAAAGACTCCTTAGGTGGTATATTCTGCAAGGCACGATTCTTTCTGCGTTGCCTTTTCTCCTCAAGGGTGATCCTGCGTGCTTTCTCGAAAGAAGCAGCAGCGTTATAGATGGTGTGTCTCCAGACCTCCCGATTGGAGGCCAGAGTAGACCAGTTATGGTGGTCAATATGGCCAAGGCTGAGATGTTTTTCAGGGAGTCCTTGTATGGGAAAGGGAGTATAGCTGAGATTATCTATCATCCTGTCCAGTCACATCTTGAAAACCTCCAGTGAGGTTTTTCTTCTTCCTGAGGGAGTTTAAATGAATAACTTTAACTATTGGAACACTGTGATGAGATCCCCCTGAGCCTTCTCTTGTTCAGCGAGAAGGGGCCAAGCTCATTCTTTTGTCACAGGGCAGGTTTTCCAGCCCTTTGTTCATCTTTTTGGGCCCTCCTTGGGGCCCTCTTCAGTCTGTTCACATCTTTCTTGACTTGTGTGGAGCAGAACTGGACACAGTCCTCCAGTGGCAGCCTCACAGCTGGGTGGAGTGGGATGATCACCATCTAGATTTAGCCAACCTTTAATGATCAATTCAGGAATCATGGTAATTATGTGTAGATTTGTGTAAGATGTTTCTATGAAATTTTGTTCTCCTTCTTTATTGTTACTATTTTTAGCCCACCTCTTGCTTTCCATAAAATTATGCATATGTATGTAAATATTCAGCCGTGTGTAGCACATGCACAATAGGATATTCTGTCTATGGCTGATTAGGTTTTCTATGGTTATTTTATAGATAAATTGCATCATTTTTTATATGTAAAATTTAAGAGTAACCATAAATCAATCAATTTCTTCTCAATATTGCCGTCTTAGAGAGTTAGCACCAGAGATGTTACAAGATTCAAACTTGGATACTTGCATAATTAAAAGGGGTGATAGAGAAGTGTCTTTATTCCTCTAGAAGCAAAATGCTACCAAGCCTCTGTAGTAATCATCTCAATTATTCAAATCTAGAAACAGGTTTTTTTTCCTCTTCTTAGTTATATACACAATTTTATGTCATGTCATTAGATTTGTTGTGTATGGGTTGTACTCTCTACAAACTGTCAGGGTTTTCTCATTATAGAAGCAGTTATCTATCTGTGGGCATGACACATCTCTCTAGAGAGGCAATCCAGCTTGCAGGAGGAGGTGAGAGTGAAACACAAAACCAAAACCTGTGCTTTGTTAGTGAGAGTGAGGTGGAAGGAGGAGAGAAAGGTGAAGGAGCCTCTGGTAGATTTAATGAGGGTAATGGCTGACAAGTTGAAGAACATCTTAGAATTTCCTTAATTATTGTAAAAAAGTATCTACTTATTTGTGTAGTACTATTAACATTATTTCTGTAGTAGTTACTCCCAGTTGAAACAGAAAAAGGTGCATTTTTGACCTGAGGGCCCAGTTAACATAGCATGTAAAAATGGGAAGTTTCTAGCTAAAACCTTTAATGAATTCCAGAATTCATTTCCTAATCTGATCCTTCAGTAGGAAAAATGCAAGCTGTTTCAAGAGCTATTTTTCATCAGGTTTAGCTGTATTTCACTTGCTTATTGGTGGCTCTTGCAAAAAATGAGATAGACAGTCAATCTTTTCAGTGCTGGATATTATGCTGTTGTCACATCTCTGTCTCTTACAGTTATAGCATTGTTTGCTTTGCCCTTTGTGAAGTTATTTAAATGTATTCTTCTTCTACTGTATGCTTATCTTGCTCTTTCATCTTTGTGTAGTCTCTTTGTTAAGACATACTGAGGTTTTTGTTTGATCTGTTTTGTTCATCTCAGAGCTCCTTTATCTTAGAGGTGCATCCATTTTAGCATATTTGCAGATCTTTTTCTGGTAGCAAGTTTTTTGTGATGTGGAGAGCTGCAAAGATTTGGTCAAAAATTGGTAACTACTGAATAGTAACTAACAAGACAGGAAGAGGAGGTGAATTTAGTAAAGTCTGACTGAAATTTAGTTTAAGCTCTACAAATTATGTGCATAAAGGCAGTAATCAGCCTTACAAATCTGATGGAGATGGGGGATAAAGTGCTAAAAGGCAGAGTCTGGATACAAATGGTAAAGCTAAGAATGCATTTTAGGCTGGAGAAGCTGTAAGACTGAAATGAAACTTGAACAGTGAATAGGAGCATTGAATCTTCAGATGGAAGGCTTGAGGGGAGCATGGTTGATGTTAACAGAATAAGAAGACATTCAAGATGCTTTGTTGTGTAAATTTTCTCCTTTGTCTTCATGAAATTGTACTTGAGACTTCTGTGTGCCTTTTGAAATTGAGGATTTTCTCCAGTTCTAGGTAATCTTTGCTGTTTTGCTTCTAATTGGAACAGAGCTCATGGTCTCAGGAGGTGGTAACAAGAATCTGTAATGTGTGAAAGGCGCTGAGGCAGTGTCTGAGTTGCTAAAAGGGGGGCTCTGACGTGACTCCTTCAAGTTCTCTGTTGTTTTTAATGGGTTTTCTGGAAGCAGCAAGTTATGGCTGAGAAGAGCTGTGAGTGAAGTGGATATGACATTTAATGACTTTTTTTTCTGTGCACCATAGCTTTTTCTATATGGAAATAGAGAGGTCTGCAGCTGTTATCAACATCTGTATTTGTTCTAAAATGCTGAAATTCACTTTTCCTCCCCTTCTGCAATTTATCTTTTATTGTCTTGTCACTAACCTACTGTGTTCCCAAGTAAAAATTGCAGTGTACTGTAAGAGCAGAATTCTTTAGTGGAACAGCAAAGCTTCATACTTGTGTTTCCCACATGTAAAAAGGAAATATGTAAATAAAAGGACTTGCTTGTACAGTGTGACATGCTTCCACGCACAATAGCAGCTGACTCCTTCCACATGGTAAATTTACCATCTGCTACCTCTTTGTGAGCAGCCTGTGCCTTGCATGTGCCTTGTGTGTGCATGTTGGGGCCAGAAGCCCTGTTGCTGTGGGCTTGCTAAAGGGACGCAGTGTAGCTGCAGTCCTGCTCACAGCAGAGTGCTGGCTGGGCCTGATCGGACTGGTGTGGCTGGGTGTGTGGTACCCAGCATCTTCCTTGGAGCATACGAAAATTTAAGGATCTCTTGTTTGCATGCAGACCAAAGGTAACAGCTCTGACTGCAGTGCAGCTTATTCCATGAGGTTTATGATTTGGCATATGGCTGTCAAACACTGGATGTAGCTGTGACTGTAGTGTAGGGACCATTCTCTTGCACAGCTCTGTATTTCTTGGGTTGCTGCATAAGCTGTTTGTGATATTATTGTTTCTGCGTTCTGTCTGCTTGCTGTCATTAAGATCCTGATATATAGGGTTGGGGTTTTGAACATGCTGCTTTTGATTTAAACTGGCAGATGGAAGTATTTTCATGCACAGTTTTTGACTGGTTTGTGAAAGCCTATTATTAGTATTCTCTTAGAAGCAAAATAAAAAACAATTATACAAGTTTATTAAAGCAGATAGTTAAACAGGTGGTCAGAGAAACAACCACCGGAATTGTGATCTGTAGTTGGTAGGACATTTTATAGTTGAATCATTTCATAACATTCTCTTACAAGGCTACTTAAGTTTTCTCTTTCAGTGCTTGTTGTAAAAGCAACTGTATTGTTAGAGCATTAGCTGTGATTTAGAATGTCATTTGAATTGTTTGCTTAAAACATACTGAAAATAGTGGATTGTCAGCATGTAAGAAGTTGCAAAGTTAATGTTAGAAATACACAGGTGTTCCTAGATAGGACTAGGCAGGCAAGCAGAGGCAACTAGAAATTATGGGGATCTTGTCTTTTGCAATGAGGGAGGATATACATCTAAGTGGTAGCGAATTATTGTTTTGAGTGCAGGCATTTGATAGTCGTAGCCACGTGGCAACTTCATGTTTGAAGAGCAAGGCAAGTTTTTTAAGTGATACCTTCCAATCCAAATCGTAATTCCTTTCATGAGACTTATAGTGCACTGTACATAGCACTTCCTTTTGCATCTGTTAAGAACCTGTATGGTTAAGCATTGCTTCTGACTGTGAAAACATTAACCTTGAAGCTGTTTTGGTTGAAAAATACTGAAGTTGTTGGTCTTGACTTAAAAACTCAGAGGGAGAGGTGGTTTCTTTTGGTGTATTTTTGCAGAAATAATGAGCTCAAGCTTCACTAATATACTTGATTGAAGGTTAAAACCAAAGAATCTGGGACTTCATTTCATTTCAGAAATTATGGTAGTGTGGTCGTATCCTTCATAGTGTTTGCAGTCTATTCTCTGATGAAATTACAAATATGGCAGGTTCTGTAATTTACTCATTTCTGTTGTACTTTCTTTGGCACTGACCATTGAATGGATCTTTCTGTGTAACTGACAATACAGCATAAGTGTTCTTAACATTTTTCATCAGTGCTCGGTACATTCATCTGTATTCACAGAAAAATTGATCTATGGGTATACTTCAAAGCAAAAAAAAACCCCACAGCAGTTTAACAGAAGTATTAAGAAAATATATAATGCAACTCCTTAGCTGAGCACTTAATATCCTTAAATCAAATCAAATACTTCAGTTTTGTAAAACAGTCTTTACTGCTTGCATCATTACCTTCAAGAACTTTGATATCAAATTTGCAGAGTGCATCTTTCTATAACACTGAAAACAGGCAATAAGTAGATGAATTATAAGAAGTACACTTCTGACTATGAAGTCTTTCAACACTCTTAGATTGTATATTGCTTGAATAAACTGGTTTTGTCTAGTGATAAAATTCTGCTCTCTGGAAAAATGTAGTTATTTCTTGACAAGCATTTTGCATACTCTAATGGTATCATACATACTTGCACTTGAGTGTGTATCCTGTTCTTTAAAGATGCGTGCTATCTACAGAGGCTTTCTGAGGATGATGTCACTTGAACTGTTCTCTGTTATCATTGCTCAACACTGACTGCTTTGCTGCAATTTGTATTAAATTTAGGGTTAATATTTATCTCTGTGGGTAGTGCTATATAGAGTAATTCGTGCATTACACTAATGCATAGTGAGCTGTAAAATACGGTGTTTTTTCCATCAGAAGTTAATATTTCAAATACCAACTCGGTGACACTGATTTTAGTTGCACTCAGAAGTTAACTCGATATTTTTATTTCAGAAAACAAACTTTTCCTTAAATGGGGCAGCAAGTAATTTTTAACCTTGCTTTACCAGTAATAAATGTTTTCTGGTAGGGTTGATGTAAGATGGTTGAATGGGACAGAGTGCCTGTTCAGTGTTAGAGAAAATGACCTCCCATATGTGGGCTATACCAATATATATATTGCTGTCACCAGCAAGGAGGGTGTTCTCCTTGTTCAAAGCTTCTGGACTGAAAATTGGAGCACCCAAGTTTGTGCTGTCATTGTTAGAAATCCCTGTCCCTTACAGAAAAGTCGATTGTTTTGTTTGCATATGATCCTGCCTTTTTTTTTCTCAGTAAATTTTTTATTGGTAATTTCTGTTCTTACTAAGACTTCCACCTTCCTCATTTTGAAATTGTGCCTTTTTTTTTTTAGTTTGGCACTGTAATACATGTGTTTCTCAAAAGAATTAAGATTATTTTTCTGATGTGGGTGATAAATAGGAACAAATAAAAGCACAGTAAACCTATTGTTAGTTTAAAATAGACTTTATGGAATGTTGGTTTCCTTGAATTTCTTGATCAGGAAAGCTTCTTGTATCTCTAGGCAGTTTCATACTTCGTGAAAGTCAGGCTATCTAGGAAAGCAGAGCCCAGTGGTGACATGTGCTGGGAACAAACTCACTCGAGTTTCACCTATGCTATGCACACTGACAAGCAGAGTATTTTATCCTAGGTACTTCAAAACTGACAGTTTTGATTTTGTTTCATTTCCTGAAGGACCCTTCTGGGAGGGGAAGTATGATCCACTTTTTTGTGGACCATCTTTGAATGACAGGTTTCTGTTCACAAGGCTGCTGTGCCCTGGAATGGGATGACACAGGATCTCGGTAATGTAACTTGGCCTGCAGCGGTCTTAAGTGCTGTGTGTTGCACATACACAACAGTGCTCTTTCTCGTTGAACTTGTTTTGATCAGGATGAGGAAGAGAGGCAAATGAGACCTGGATTAGCAAGCACATGGCTTTGCCAGGGTAAACAGTATCTGTGCTGGTGCTGCTTCTACTGGTAAAACGATTTTTACTAGTTTAGTCTATCTGATTTTTCTTTTGACAAAAGCTCTCAAAGCTTTGGCTTCCATTTTGTAGAAAAAAAATGAATCTGGTCAGATTTTATCAACAGTTTAGCTATTGATTTTTTTTGCAACTGCAATCTGTGACATATTTGGTATTCTTGCATATATTAGTTCAAAAGGTCATTTACATATCTCTTCCAAATTGCATTTTTGTGACTCTCGAAAGACATATGTGAAGTGTTAGAACTAAAAGGCATGTGATCTGAAATAGTGAAGTATTTAAATTGTCTAAAACAGTGGCTGTTTGGAAGGTGATGTTTTCTTGAATATAAAAATTAAAGTTTGAATTAAGCAGAGTTAGTTGGTGGAGCTAATGAATTATTACAGTATATAGCTCTGGAACATGCTGTGGCTTTGTGAAGGTGGTGAGAGCAATGGTTGGCCCTATTTGAAAAGTACTCTCCATTGCTGCCTTTTTTTTTTTTTTTAAGGAAGTAATATTTGATCATTTTGGATAGAACAAGGGTTCTCACAAAGGCTTGTAAATAAACTGAGTAAGGTGATTGAATGCTTGAATGATAACAGTAGATTGAAGTATTCCCTTGTTGTACTTTGCAGTCTTTGATTTGCTATGCATCAGCACTCATTTTCAATTGATAGGGTACACATCGTGATTAGGAAAGATGGCTTTGGGGCTGGATGGTGGTCTGGTGGCTGCTGTCCCATTCACAGGCTTTGCTGCAGCAGTATCTCTGTCAGCTGATAAGCAGGCTGATACCATGCACTTCTCAGTTTGTGCTTTTGAAATATCCAGCCTGAACTAAAGCCTGTGTAGGATTAAAATGCAGGAGTCTTCCAAGTCAGATCACTCATCTCTGTTCCTGTTTAAAATAAGCAAATTAGGGAGGAGTAAAAAACTGAGGATATGTATAGACTCTCCACCTGTTAGGGTGGTTCCTTGGGAAAAGCAGGTTATCTGAAAAACTTGGCTGTGTTAAAAGTATTGTTTATTAGAAATAGGTAAACTTGGAGGTTAAACTTGTAGCAATGTAATAACTTCGAAACAAAGCTTTGAAGTTACATCACTTTTGACTGAAATCTTTTGTTAGTTTCATAGATCTGTTGTGTGAGAATAAACAAAACCCTTAAGTTCTAAGGACACCCATTGTTACTCTTTTTCAGGTGGTATCATGGAAAACTTGACCGAACAATTGCAGAAGAACGTCTTCGACAAGCGGGAAAACCTGGAAGTTACCTTATTCGAGAGAGTGATCGGAGACCAGGTTCATTTGTGCTTTCATTCCTTAGTAAAACAAATGTCAATCATTTTAGGTGAGAATTAAATGTTTTATTTTGCATACTGTGATCCATTTATTTTTTGTTTCAGAACTCAGTAGGGTGCAAGCAGAAAACTACCATTGTATTATAATTCAATATTTTTTACTCTTTATGCTTATGTTGTACAGCTTTTTACTTGTGTTTAATTGTTTTAAAATATGATGCTTAAAATTACTTTATAAAATAAAGAATAAAACTGTCAGGAAACCAAAAATATCTGTATACAGAAGCTAGTCTAAAATGGTTTTGAATAGACTTTAAGCAACATACAGGCTTCATTAGTCAGTCAAGGAGATTGTTTTGAGTCTGTTCCATAGTAGTCATTGTAGCTCACATGGCATAGTTAAAGTGCTAGCACATCTGTTTGCTTCCTTAATTTGGAGGGGAAAAAATGAAAAAAAAGAACCCAGGAAAAAAAAAGGAAGAAAAAGAAGAAACAAAGAGGTATTTAATAATCAAAACGTTTGCTGGAAACAGCTTTCAGCATGTGTTAGAATTAGTTGTTTGTAATACAAGTAGCTCTTTATCCAGAGTGGTAGCTTGGATTACTTTACCATTGTCAAACAAGTGTGCATTATGAAGTTTGTTTATTCCTTGGTGTAAATGAGGTGTATTCTTAGAGCAGCTTGAAGGTTAGTCAGCAAGTGGAGTGCTGCAGTGTAATGTTCCTCTTTACAAAACAGGAAGGCAAATGCATTTCTTCAGCAGTAAAAGAAGTATTTGTCAGTTGTCTTGGTCCTAACAAACAAGTTGGAAGCAAATACTTCTTACGAAGTTGGGAATTATCCAGAATACCATCTTATGAGCCACTATGTGCATGGCTTGCAAATGTAGGGAGGTTTTGGTTGCATCTACTGTGTGATGAAGTGTGATTCAGAGGTCTTGATGTACTATAGCCATGAAGGCATAATTCTACTAAGTGCAGACAATGTGACACACAGAAAGTACCTTATGTTTGCATCTTGCCATCTGAGCTCTCAATTTCAGCTTCTCAGCTGTACTGATACACATATGGGAACTGCTTCCTGGGTAGCAGTAGCAGAAAAGGAAACTCTGGCCATACTTGCCTTCTAACCCTGTTTTGGAGTCTTGGATTATTTTTAAGAGCTTCTCCTTTTGAAGTCAGTGTCAGGCAATTGGCTGTTGGTTTATGCACCCCGTAAAAGTGGGTGCATCTCGGATAGAAAATAATCAAATGATTTCCAATTCCCTAAGAAAAATGTTTTCAATCCTTAAGGAATCTTTCTTTCAGTTCTTTTGGTGTCCCTTGAAAGTTGTATACAGTCATATATGCAGCATGTTTTGGTGAGTCAGTGATACAATATACTTTGAGAGATATATTTATTTTTAATCTTTTCCTTCAGAGTTTTCGATGATTACAGAAGTCTTTCTGTATTTGCTAACTCAGTGTTCTGAAGAAAGGTTTCATTTAAGCTTGATGAAATAATAATCCAAAACACTAAATTTCATTTAGAACCTAATCCCTGTTGAATAATTTGCCAAGGAATCTTAGAGAAAATCTGCTAAAACACCTAGCCTGTGTCCTTAGAGTTGTATTGTTTTCTGACTCCCCTTGCAGTGCTATATGCTTATAAACTTTAGATTTAATCTCCGAAGATTCATCTCTATGTACATTTTACGTCACTGTTTGGGAGAAATAATTTAGTTCAAACTATGCATTAAAGAATCTCTGCTTTAAGAAAAATCACCAACCTTAAATAATAATAAACAGTTCTGTAGGAAGTTAAATTACTGAAATGGTTGTGTAAGCTTTTTTCCATTAGTTATCAAATTTTTAATTTGAGTATAAAGGACATACTTTGATTATTCTGAAGTAATTTCTTAACGATTAATATGGATGCTAAGCTAACTGTAACGAAGGGACTAATTTTTGAAGGTGTTAGTTTTCTGTATTGTATAATCAAATGTAGTAATTTTTTGTTAAAATACTTTGCTACTTCATTAAATTTGTCTGTGATCATAAAAGGTGTATGTCCTGTATGATACAAATAATAATACTGTTGTGTCTACCAGTGCATTGCTTCAGTTTTCCAGGACACTCAACACATTTTTCTCCTTTTAGTTTCAGTTAGTTCTGACAAATGTACTGTCTTTTCTGTAAATCAGCACTTTCTTTAGATAGAAGACTGGTGTATTATGCAATATATATCTGTAATTTTTGATTAAATATTCATTAGCTAAGGTTTAATTAAATGTTTATAGAGATCCCGTAATACTGCATTTTGCTGCATATAGGCACTGTTTTAAGAATCAAACATGATCCTAATCTCCTTTTCTTTAAAAAAAAAAAGGTAGCAAAAATTTTTCTAGTGTCAAACTTCTTTTTTTTTAATTAACAGGATTATTGCCATGTGCGGGGATTATTACATTGGTGGACGTCGTTTTGCTTCACTCTCAGACCTGATCGGTTATTACAGTCACGTGTCCTGTTTACTGAAAGGGGAAAAGCTGCTATTTCCAGTAGCACCTCCAGAGGCAAGTAGTAACATTTTATAGCAAAATTCTGAATTGTAGCTTAACCTAAATGTTCTTAACTTTAATCACCATTCATAGTTATCTTTGGGAAAACCACTTTAGAAAGTTTCCTGTAGTTCTGCAAAGGCATGTGTGGAACTATAGGGAATATAAAAATGCATTTTTACTGATACAAAGTAGTGATTTAAAAAAACCCCACTATTTATTGAAAATATATAATAAGGAAGCTAGAGGTGTTGCAGTTATCTCCAAATGTAGTAACAGCATTTTAAGTAGACAGAAATAAACAAGAAAGTGTGCAGATCTTGGCTAATAAAGAGCACTGTTGTAATGTAACCTTCACTGCTCTGTGGTATCAAGCGATGGTTTCAAAATATGCAGTCTGGAGATAACCAAGGTTTCTTTCACGTGCCCATCCTTTAAACAATATAAGTAATTAAAATGAAACAAAACATTGCATAATATCCCACGCAACAAAACCCAAAACCTAAATAGCAATGTTTCTAAATGTTAAACTTCTGGACATTTCTTCCAGTGTAAGTGCAAAAGAAGTTTAAAATGAGAGCTCTCTTAGCTAAGTGTATGAATTATACATTTCCAGCTCTCAGTGGTTTTGAGCTTTGAAAGTTCAAAACTGGCAGGGGAGATATAAGTGATGTTACCAGTCCTTTGCCTCAGAATAGCATAATGCTGGGGAGAAGGATTCTACACTATAGAGAAGAGTATTATCTTTGATCTCTCCTCTTACATTGTAGCCTGTGGAGGACAGAAGGAGAGTTCGAGCAATTCTACCTTACACCAAAGTGCCAGAAACTGATGAAATAAGGTATGTTTGAATAATAGTAGTAGCTGCAAAATTCTCAAGAGTACTTACGAATACTGAGGATTTAAGTAGATGTTCATAGGCAAATACTGCCCAGCTGCATCTTTAAACTTAACACAGATTAAAGGATGATACCTCTCTGTTCTTTCATTGGAAATAAGAATAAGACTTTTTATTCTCAGTATTTGTTTATATTAGTTGTAAGGGAAGGTACATTAAGTTTATAGAAATAAAATTAGTAATGTTATAGTTTTTAAAAGCCCTAGATTTTTACCAAAAAAGTAAGTTTGTGTGAAAGAATTCTGTGCGGAAATGCCTTATGTGAGTATGTGAAAGAAGTGAGCTAGGTTTTTTCCTGAACTGCCACAGAACTGTTAGTAGATAAAAAGTTCAAAGCAAACAATTCAAACCACTAGAAAGTGAACCTTGACTACCGATAAATTTAAGAAAAGGAAAAAAGGGCCTTTCAATAGAAGAGCATTTTCTGGTTACTTAGAATTGGTATTGCTTTCTTTAAATGGATTTTTTTTTCAGATAGAAAAGTAGGAGTATTTGAAAGAGATTTGTAGTGATTTCTAATCTTATTAAGGAGTAGTTCTGGTTTCTTAAGTAGATGTAGTACACCAGAATTGGGAATTGGCTTGGCTTTGGGACTATAAGCCTAAAATGTAGCGAAAGGTATGAGAGCTTTATATCCTCTTTGGAAAGGAAATGTATTCCAAGGGTCACAGTCCAGTCCTATGTGACCCTTTAAAAGATGATATGAGGATATTTGGTTTTGCGGTTATGCTTTTTAAGAAGGTGATAAGACAAGGAAGGGCCTTTCCAATGGCATATTGCAAGTAAGGCTTCCTATTATGTGTGAGAATAAGAGAGACTGAGTCCATTAAGTGCCTTATTGCACCTACCAACTTAAGAGGAAAAAGCATTTTATTACTTTACTATTATAACAAAAATTGTAGAAAATTAAACCTTTTCTTCCTCTTTTAGGATAGAGCTGAAATGCGAAGTTTCTGTTTGGGTTTTGAGTTTACATGGCATAGCTGGGACCAAAGTTCTCATTTTGTTCTAGATTGAATTAATATGCTCATGAAGACATTATGCATTTCAGAGAATCTTGACTTAGAATTTTAATATCATAGTTAATATTTAGCAAGTTTGAAGTATTACTGAGTTTCAGCCTGTGTTCTATGTAGAAACAGTACAGCTGATGGAATGTGTTCTTGTTGTCTGTCTTGTGTTAAGGTTCAAAAGCAGCTGAATTTATTCTTTGTTTTCAATAGCGGTTTGTTGCTTTTTGTTCTTTAATTCTTGCTGTGTGCTGTTGTTGAAGTTAATGCCTTTTCTGTTAACCTGTTTCAAATAAGAGAAATGCCATAGACATTTGCTACGTAATTTTTGACTGAAATAGTAATTAATGAGCTTTGATCCTTTATTCCTTTTCCTGTACCCTAATGTGTCATGAAACTTGATTGAAAAATCGGTGCTGCAGTGAAAGGTTTTCATATGACCTGAGTTTGGGGTAAGGAGTAACCTACATTAACCTTCCAGAAATGAAACTCCCGTAGACTAGGTGCTTGGGTCCTACAGTTTGAGCACAACAACACCATGCAGTGCTACTGGCAGGGGGAAGCAGCATGAGCCAGCAGTGTGCCCAGGTGGCCAAGAAGGCCAGTGGCATCCTAGCTTGTATCAGGAACAGTGTGGCCAGCAGGACCGGGGAAATGATTCTTCCCTTGTACTCAGTGCTGGTGAGGCCACACCTTGAGTACTGTGTCCAGTTCTGGGCCCCTCAGTTCAGGAAGGATATTGAGGTGCTGGAGCAGGTCCAGAGAAGAGCAACGAGACTGGTGAAGGGACTCGAGCACAAGTCCTATGAGAGAGGCTGAGGGAGCTGGGACTGTTCAGCCTGGAGAAGAGGAGGCTCAGGGGAGACCTCCTCACTCTCTACAACTTCCTGAAAGGAGGTTGTAGCCAGATGAGAGTCAGGCTTCTCTCCCAGGCAGCTAGTGACAAGATGAGAGGACCTAGTCTTAAGCTGTACCAGGGGAGCTTTAGGTTGGACATTAGGAGGAATTTCTTCACAGAAAGGGTGATTAGACATTGGAATGGACTGCCCAGGGAGCTGGTGGAGTCACCATCCCTGAAGGTGTTTGAGAAAAGACTGGATATGGCACTTAGTGCCATAGTCTAGTTGACAAGATGGTGTTCAGTCATAGGTTGGACTTGATGATCTCAGGTTTTTTCTAGTCTAGTTGATTTTGTGATTCTGTATGTTAATGCTTCCTATGCATTTCATGAAGTGAATTGTGCAGCTTCTCTGGTAGCTGTTCTACACTCTCTTTGTATCATTTGTCTTCATATGTAAGAACAGAAAGAACAGATATTCCACAGCTTCTATTATGCAAGATTATTTTTCAATGAAAGGAATATTATTTTCTTATAGACTACTGAGGGTTATTTTACTTGTGTTTAGTATTTGATCCCTCTTGATAAAAGAACAATGTTACTGTCTTTTAATGTTGTTGTGGTGTTATTTTTTAAGTTGATAGCACCGAAGTATATATTAGATACCAAACATAAATAAGAAATACAAAAGCTTTTATATAGCGGCCTCTTAACTGTGAGGAAGAATAGACATGATATGCTTGGGGTATGAATTCATGCGTTTTTCACAAGTAGGTTTTCCCAAACATTTTGTGGAAATTATACTCAAGAATTCACTGTGTTTATTAAAGTTTATATTACGATTGTATCTCTGACTGTAACCCTCTTCAGTTTCCTTAAAGGAGACATGTTTATTGTCCATAATGAATTGGAAGATGGCTGGATGTGGGTTACAAACCTTCGGACAGATGAACAAGGTCTTATTGTAGAAGACCTGGTAGAAGAAGTGGTAAGTAATTTTTGTATTCAAATTTCTTAAAATAATGAGATGCTTTTTGTAAAATAATATTTGAATGAACAAAAACTAGTGACATTTAGTTGCTTGTTTTCTAATTATGTACTTTTCTAAACCAAGTAATTTGATCTAGTAGCTCTAGAATACTGCAACAAACCTTTAAGCCTAATTCAGTATCAAAAATGCCTATTCATGTGTTGTCCAAATACAGGTAGAAACAAATGGTACTGTAAATTTGCTAAGCAATTCCCTAAACTTGACTGTCCTGATGAAGAATCTGCTACTCATTTCAGTTGCATTTCTTACCATTGCCGTGAAATGTCAAACTCCACAAAATGTAATTTTGCGTCGTGGCAGGTCTTTCTCTTCATACAAGGGTGAAATTTGGCTTAAAAATTTATTGACAAGAGGAAAAAAAAGAAAAATGTACTTTTTATAATATTTTCCTGTACAGTACATGTGTTTTGCTTATAGCAGTGTTACCCGAGATGCTTCTCTCAGACCTGTGTCAGGATGTGAATGACTAAATTGAAGTGGCAGTACTAGAGTTGATCTGTAGACTGATAGGTCAGTGGCTAATTTAAGCTTAGGAAAGTTGAGATTTTAGAAGGTTACCACCTCTAAAAAAGGACTTGAAACATGAGAGAAACAATCCTCTGAAAGAACATATTTTGGCTGAATTTCCACTTAATGAATGAAGAGGAAAACTTTTCACAGAATTGTAGTAAGCCCTGTAGTTCAAAAATGCCTCAGACTTCTAAGTGTTTTGTATATTTTCTACAGAAGGTCTTAACTTATGACATTTATTTTTTGAATTGAGCTGTACTGTTGTCATGCACTTAATATGTTAATTTTTTCATAGGGAAGAGAAGAAGATCCTCATGAAGGCAAAATGTAAGGATTTTTGTTTTGTTATTAAAAGCAATCATAACTGTTTGTAAACTTCAACTATGAGATTTCCAAGCTTTTTTTTTTTACCAAAGAGATTTGTTTTTTCGTTTCAAGACATTTTTATGTGTTACCTGCTGAAGATGCATGGATAATTAACATGAAAGGGTCCTGTGATAGGTGTACCTACTGCTAATGGATATTGCAGTGTTGAATTCTTGGATGAGTCCACGTATAATCACTTTCAGCCAAAATATGCACAATGCAGTATTTCTTGAACAGAGTTGCTGTAGAGTACTATAAGTACTGGAGAGAGAGCAAAGTACTAGAAATACTAAAATACTAGAGTGTTAGAAAAGTGTCTTTTAGCCTTGTGAGTGGTAGAGTTGATCTGCTGGAGGATGGGAGGGTTCTGCAGGGGGATCTGGACAGTCTGGATTGATGGGTCGAGGCCAGTGGTAGGAGATTCCACAAGGTCAAGAGGTCGTTCCTGCCCTTGGATCACAACAACCCCAGGCAGCAATACAGTCTGGAAAGAAGGGTGTCTGGAAAGCTGCATACGGGAAAAAGACATGGGGGTGCTAGTTGACAATGGCTGGCCGTGTGCCCAGGTGGCCAAGAAGGCCAATGGCATCCTGGCTTGGATCAGCAGTAGTGTGGCCAGCAGGACCAAGGCAATGATTATCTCTCTGTACAGGGCCCTGGCGAGGCTACACCTCAAATCCTGTGTTCAGTTCTTGGCCGCTCATGGCAAGAAAGACATTGAGCTGTTAGAGCAAGTCCAGAGAAGGGCAACAGAACAGGACAAGGGTCTGGAGCAGAAGTGTGATGAGGAGTGGCAGAGGGAGTAAAGGGGGCTCAGCCTGGAGAAAAGGAGGCTCAGGGGTTAACTTCTCACTCTACAACTACCTGAAAGGAGGTTGTAGCCATGTGGGGATCTGTCTCTGCACCTAACAAGTGATAGGACAGAAGAAACAGCCTCAGATTACACCAGGAGAAAATTAGATTGGGTATCAGAGAAAATGTCTTCACTGAAAGGGTTGTCAAACCTGGGAATACACTGCCCAGGACAGTGGTGGAATCATCGTCCTGGAGGGATTTAAAATGTGTGTAGATGTGGCATTTCGAGATGTGATTTAGTGATGGACTTTGCAGTGCAGGGTTAATGGTTGGACTTGATGAACTTCCAACCCAAAGGATTCTAAGGTACTACAAAGGGAAGATGAGTTGCAAATAAAAAATTACTAGTGGCTTGGTTATTTAATCTGATGTTCTCATTTGTCAGTTTGCACTTGCTGCTTTTTCACTGTTGCCCACTTTTCAGTCTCCAAGAGGCTGGTGGCTGAAGGAGGCATTTCGCTGGTATGTTTGTTGTGTACTGAGTTCTGCTAATCAATTTGGCAGTATGGAGCCCTTCAAATGTGGAATTTTTTATTTACTTTTTTGCAAAGTAGCTGGTAGCAGATATTTGGAACTTTTATACTGTCTTTCAACATTTGTTTGCCTTTCAGAGAAATACAGAGGAGATTGCCTTGAGCATACCCTAAAGGTAGTATAGGAAGAAAGTTAGAAATTGGGCTCTTTTCTGGTACATAAAGAAGCCATATTTTTAGCTTTCATTTGAATACAGAATATTAAGCTGCAGCATGTAGCAGTTGTAGCAACTGAATAGTGCTAAGTATCAGACTAAGACAAGGCAGAGGCTGCTGAACTTTTATGGAATACTGCTCTGACACAGAACTCTGGGAAGGTACAAGGTGTGTGATCAAAGCAGTTTGTATTCATTAATCTAACAAAGCTAGGTTTTATTTCCACAGCTCTGGCAAATTTGAGTTTGTGGTTTTCTGTGCAGTGTTTTAACTTCCTTGTTTGAGCTTTGGATTTCATGATTCAAGTAAACTGCTGTATGATACTGACTTCAAATAATGCCTATCAAATTGTCTACTCTTTAGACAATTCATTTTAATCTCTAAACAGTTGGATTTGGACATCAGCTCCAAGTGTTGGATATTTTTATTGAAATTATTTATATACCTGTTAATGTTACTTTTTTCATGGTATTGGTGGAACAGAATCATTAAGTAGCATGTTCATTGTCTCAGCTATATATATATTAGGTCTGTTTAAATAAAGATTAATTCATAGGTACTAGAGCCTTGAATGTCACCACAACCAAAACAGAGAGCTGGTAGTCTTGCTTTCTGATTTTTCTCTTCATCTTTGTTAAGATGGTTCCACGGGAAGATCTCCAAACAAGAGGCTTACAATTTGCTGATGACAGGTACATGTATTTCTGATTGAAATAGTAATAGTGAAATGGCACAAAAAGGATCCTTTTAATATTAGAGTGTGGCAAAACTTGCTTTTATGTCAGAACATATGTAAGTATCTTAAGAGTCTCAAATCCCTGTGGTTGTTACTTCAGTAGAAAACTACACTGGAGGAAAACTGTTGTGGCTGTTAGTACTGTTAATGTAATAATTTTTGATTTAAATAATTTTTAAATAAATAAATGTGTAATCAATTATTTCACTTTTTGATGTCTTCTTCAAAATGCTGTGGAGACTAGGCTTTTATATACCTAAAACAAAATATATTATAAACATTCTTTGCACTTTCTGAAAACAAATATTTCTTTAAATGAAAACATCAGTATTTTTCAGCCATATTGTTTAATAGCTTACTTTAAATATTGGAACAGAAATTCTTATTTTTTGAAAACATTATCAACCCTTTTTTAGTGCTTTTTTAAAGACGTGGAAAAGATGATGTGGGCTACAACTAAACCATTTTTTATTAATTTTGATGGCTTAGTCCTAGTTCACCTAATTGGAGATCACTGCTGGAATTTACCTTACAGGCTTTGTATTTCTTCAAGTGTGCGATTCTTCCTAATTTAGGTGGAAATGGATTTAACAGGGGTTTATAGAGAACACTTAAGAAAATTAACACTGTTACGATATCTTTTCAGTTGGTCAGGTGTGCAGTTTTCTTGTGAGGCCTTCAGATAATACCCCTGGGGATTATTCACTTTATTTTCGGACCAGTGAAAATATTCAGCGTTTTAAAATATGTCCAACATCAAACAATCAGTTTATGATGGGAGGCAGATACTATAATAGGTAAGTTTTGATGGCAAAAAGCATTGTTTGTATTTTATACTTGCATAACTTGATTCTGTTTATAATTACTGCTATGCTTTTAAGACTATGGTTTTCTTTATAGAAACTATTTTCCCTAACTTCCTTAGTAGTTACCTGTAACTGAGCAAGTTCTTAAAGCTTAAAGAGCCCCAGTGTACCTTTTTTTTCTTGAAGTATTAGTCCTTCTGCAGACCAGTTCAGTCACACTGTAAATTGTGGATTTATAAGGGTCATGTGGATCCATAGACTGTGGATCTGTAATTAGGAGAATGCTCTCTGTTGGAAGTAGCTTGGAAACTACTCAGTGTGTTCTTGGCTATTTGAAAAGGGATAATAGAAATGTTAATTTTATCTGAGACAATCATTAGAGTTTTCAAATGATAGAAATGGGTATTCACAAGAAAGGGGAAAAACATCTTCATTGTTAGAAAAAGTTATTAAATTGCATTTTAATATGTATGCTATACCTGGAAAAGAAATACAGATCAGTTCAGAGAGCAAATTTGAGATGTACTTGTTCTACCGTTGGTGCAAAAATATAGTAATTTGTACAAAAAGAAAGAGAAATAATGAGATATGTGTCCCCTTTTGTGGAAGAAGCTATCAGTACACCTCCATCCTTGGTAGTCTTGTTTTTAGAGTTCCTGTAGGTGGAATACTTCTCAGTAGAGAAAACTTGCCTTCCTCTTTTGATGGAGGTCATTGCCTGCCTCAAAAAATCAGCATTTTTCCAGTCTTGGTCACTTAGAACCAGGGCATTCTTCATCCCAGTAGAGAATTTCTCTCACTTCCAGCTTGGCTTCTGAGTGGGTAGACATCCAGCAGCTGGTGTGTCTGAGAAAATGTCGAGGTCTCCTCACTAAGAAGTTCAGTGGACTTTGTCATATGACTTCACATGGACGATGGTTTGAGGCTAAACAATTGGACCCTTATGAACCTATGCCTGTGCCACACCTAGGCTGCTTGAATACCTTCTTCATTAATCAGTCTGGCCTCCAGACATCCTCATTGAAAACCAGGCGAGCTGCAGTGTCAGCCTTTTGTGAAGGTAAATGCTCTTTTGCACATTTTCTAATTACATGGCTTATTAGGAGGACGATAGGCCAGGAGCCCTCACCCTAGGTGATGTCAAATTTGTCAGCAAGTTAGTGGAACTCTTATTAGGCTCAAATGGTTTTGCAGCATTAAATAGTGTTACTTCAGAAAGTTACTACATGAAGTGATTACAATTCTGCTGGATTTACTTAAGGCATGGATTACATTTGTCTGAAGGAGATTCTATGGTGTTGAACAAAAAACTAAATTGTGAAGTTAAGTAGCAGTAAGTTATGACAGAATGCTTTAAGCATTTTTTTTTTTTTTTAAGTATTTTGGTACTTAGTTTCCAGAGATCTTCCTCACTGTGAAAGAGGATCTGATTCAGTTTTGTTGCATGTTTTGGAGGATTACTACTGTAATCACATTCAGTCCAACTTAGTATGTGTGGCAGGTTAGTAAATTTGCTGGAAATTCTAACGTGATGAAGAATGCAGTGCAAGATAAGACCCCAAAATGAAGATGCTAACTTGCCCAAATTCTGTGATGTAAGATCTACTGCAGATGGCATGAATTAAGGAGCAGGAAAAAGTGAATAACTTTGTGGGATTTTAAATTCTTGTACTAGTTCAATAATGTGGACACTGTAAGAAGTATTTTAACATGGGAAGACTAATGTGGTTTTGTTGTATTGACTAATCAGAAGAGTCTGAAATTGAACAATAGGTATTGAATCCAGAACAGAAATATGAAAAGCGTGGATTTATGTGCAAGGTAATGAGACTACAAGTATTTCTTGGTGCAGTGAGTTCATCGTGGATTCTGTAAAAATGTAGTGTTTTTCTTCAAGGTTAAAATTTTGGCTCTGAGAAGTGCTGCTTCTTGGTTACCTGCATCTGTTTGACAGTGTCCATTAACTATAAGCTTTTTTATATTAAGCTGTTTCATAAGTGCTCTCAAAGTATCTCCTTTGAAATCTGATTAGATCTTTACAAAATCATCCTTGATAGTATTTTTCGTATTCTCTTACAGTTTGGCGATTGTAATTGGGACAAAAGATAAAATGAAAACAACCCGCTCTTTGTTTGCAGAGTACTGATTACAGTTGTAGTATCAATAAATGGTAGACTAAGATTTTCCATATAAAAGTAAAAAGTAAGTATAGTAAGGAAACACAAACCAAAAGAAGTTGTTTTATTTATTGGATATTTTGTATGTCAAAATGTGGGACTAGAATCACAATAACCTATAAAAGCAACAGTATGTCTTCTTGTATTCCAGAAGAATTTATCTTGGGTGATCATTTCATATTCTTTGCTACGTAGGCCGACGTAATTTTTTCCAGTAACCTGCTCCTTTTGTGTGTGCTCCCACCATTCTTTATGTAAATTGCTTTGTAGAAGATAAGCATTTATTAGTGTTTCAGTAATTTTTCTAATTTTAGAACATGTGGTTAGGAAAAGCATACCAGGCCCTTTTTCTGTCCTTTCATTTCCTCTATCTACCTTCTTCCAAAATTTAACCTGTGTAACGGGTGGCATTCAGAAAAAGCTATAAAATTAGAGATGATTCTTTGTTTCTAGAGATTCTGTGTCAAAGGAAAACTTAAAAAAACCTTGACTCAATAGTTTATAGAGTGAACAAGCTTTCAAGTTACCTCGAGTTTTGATAGACAGCACAATTTGAAAGTTTAATAGACAACTGGAAGATAATTTTGATTCAACTGGTAGATTGATTGTATTGTGATGAGCTGAATGATATGGGTTTAATGTTTTTTGTCTTTGTAATTTAATAGCGTATAGAATTGGTATCACTTAGTACTGCTTTCTGTATTCTTTGTTATTTGAAATGTTTGCTGTTGTAATAACTTTCAAATCATACTTAAAAAAACCATACTGTTCACGATGGTGAGATACTTTTCAAATCATGCAAGTAGCTGAGATCTGGGGAATGTAATAAGCCCTATGCTGAGCATTTTAAAATTACCAAAGTAACTGTAATGTAGTATTGAGATCCATTTCTATTTATGTCTTATAAAACCAAGTCTAGCAGTTTAGCTGTTTTTTGTTTGGTTTTTTTGTGGGTTTTTTTGTCTGTTTGTTTGTGGGTTTTTTTGGTTGTTTGTTTTTTATTTATGGTTAATTTAATTTAGGTTTAATTAATTTAGGGTTATTTATGCCTTCCTTTACGTGGTTTGTATAAGTAGGATTTCTGTTCCTGTCAAATGCTGAAGAGGGCTATGATTCATTTTCCCCTAGATAAGTTTTGTGGTCAGTGTGATTTTATGCTTGATGTTACACATGTTAGATAGCTCTGATCACTTGCAGATTCACATTCTGTAGTGTACATGTCTGGAGATACCTGGTATCTTTGTTTCAGCATTCAGGCATTTGAGCTGTTGTAGTGGTAAGGTAGGTGACCATCTGAGTTGAGCGGGAGCAGAGGCTGCAGAGCGTCCATCAAGGCATGGAGTCTTAGTCTGTATGGTACTCTTTACTAGAAAAGGAGTTTTAAAATACAACTGAGTTTGTCCTTCAACCCATATTAAAAAGTAGGAAGAAATTAGGCACCTGCTCCTTACACTGGCATATTTAATCAAGGACGGAGAGAATGCATTGATGGTCACGGCAGTCCTGATTAAATGAGAGATAAAAGTTATGCAATGCTGTTTTATTGATTACAAAACGTTGGCAGTAGCTATTGTTAAAAAAAATGACCAAGTCATTATTTTATGTCATGTTACACAGTTTAAATTCTTATGCAGAAAATGGCTTATGCAGCTCAGATATAATTGAAATTAATTATTTGATTTCCCTGAAACTGAAACAGAAATTCATGTCGTTCTATATACCTGAAAACTAAAAGTACGTGTGGGAAGATTGTTATATCAAGCTTGCAGTAGTTCATAGCTTCAGAATTGCAGGGAAAGAAAAGTGAACTAAGATGCCTTGATATAGCTTTATTTAGAAGTTTTTGAGGTTACTTTTACAGTATCAGCTATTGTTCCTGTGTTGAACACATGCCTTGTTTGTTATCTTTGCACACACAGCCTAGAAGGAGATTGCACTTTGAGTATCTCCCATTCTCCTTCCCTAGTTACTCTAGGACCTGGAAAATTATTGCCAATGAAATAGCAATTTTCAACCTAGTTGGAAAGTGGGTAATGCACATGTGCTACTTAAATGTGGAAAGTGCAGTGGCCTCATTTGGCATTTTAAGCAACTCATTAAAATATTTTGCAGAGTTTAGAATTAATATGTGCTGAGAATACGGTTTTGTGAACTTTCTTGACTTCAGTATATTAGCAAATTCTCATTGCTACAAGGAAGGTTATGATGATTAACACTTGATTTTATTAAAACTGTGAGAAAGTTTTGTATGGTTGTATGGAAAAGCAGACTGTCAAACAGAGGAAAAATTAATGAGTTTAACATTTCAATCTTCTTTTTCTTATTGAAACAGTATTGCTGACATCATTGAGCACTATAGAAAAGAACAGATTGTTGAAGGATATTACCTAAAAGATCCTGTTCCAATGCAGGTAAGATTTCATCTCTGAGTGTTTAATGTTGAAGTTACATACTGAATCATTATCAAATCAGTTTATGAGCTGCATTACAGCAGAGATACAGGTAGTTAAACAGCTTCATCTCCAGTTTTAATGTTTTCAGCTGGTCTGTTTCTTTTTATTTTATCCTCAAATGCATTCACGTACCAAAGGTTGGCTTGTAGTCAGCAGAAAATATGGTAAGCTCACTCTGTCCTGTTAGGTGTTCAGCCTCTGCTCTGTGCCCCTTGCTCTGGTCCCTGGCTCAACCATGCTGTGACTTAGTCCCACATTAGGGACTAAGGGAACCAGTCTGCCCTCCTTTCTTCTGTGTCTGGGTTTTTTCTCCTGTCAGAGGAAACCTGTACCCACAGAAAAGCTTCAGGGATGATTTCAGGGCTGGGATTGCAGCATTTGTTCTGGAGCACCCTTGCCCCATAGCAGATGTTGATTCTGAGAGACCACTAGTAATAAAAACTAGTAATAAAAACCTATAGGTTTTCCTGAGCTTATATTTAGTTGTAACATTTACATGCATATTTTATTCCTCCTTTGTTCCCAAGCTTTCCTGTTTCAATGGTTAGAAATTTGCCTTCCTGTCCTCCCTAAATAGAGTTACAGTCAGTTCCTATCCCTTTGGGAGATCTTTCATATTAATATGAGGACATTTCTTCTGTTCACCAAGCTAAGCACACCAAAGCTGATCCTGTCACTTTCTGTAATGTTCTTGTAGCTGCCCTGCTGCCACCAGTTTTGGTGTGAACTTGCCTTTCTTGAACACAGTGGACCAGAATAGTTTAGAGTACCATGTCATGGGTAATTCCCTTTCTTGTTGAGGAAAGCACTTAACAAATATCCTAGAATACATGTAGTTTTCTGTGGTGGGTTGACCCTGGTGAGCAGCCAAGGACCCACACCTTAGTTTGCTCACTCCCTACTCCTGTGGGATAGGGGGGGAAAAGCAAAAGAACTCCTGGGTTGAGATAAATACAGTTTAATAAGCAAAGGAAGGGGTGGTGGGGTGATGCAAAGGCCATCACTCACCACCTCCCACAAGCAAACTGTGTTTGTGTCCTCAGTGCTTCCCTATTGTTTGCTGCTTTTAACTCATGCTTATTAATATGGTTGGAACAGAAAGCAAATATGAATTCCAACACTGCTCCTTGAAACACTTTACTAGTAACTTTCCTCATGTTCTATCATTCCTCTTGAATCACAGCAGTAACTCTTCATTTTAGCTTTTTGCATATGTGCTTACAGTTCTTGTATTAATAAACTTTCGTTTGTATTAATAAACTATTCTCCATGTGAGAGTACTTCAGATCCTTTTAAACTAGCCAGATACACTTGTGACTTTGTTGCAAAATTTAGTGGTCAGTGGTGCAGTTAATGTTCTGCTTTGTGTACCTCCCTTTCACATACCACTATGCTCCATTTTGAGGGGAAAAAAATTCTCAAGTTTTACTTTCTTTTAGGGTCAGTCTGACTGACTTCCCACGTCTAATATGAAATTTACTTAAAAATATTTGTTGCTAGATTTGTTGTTTTGTGCACTGCTCCTTGTGTTGAGATGATATTATGGACAGCATCTCAGTTCTGTTCTCACTGCTTGACAGTCTTGCTTTTCATGTTTTCTTATGGATAAAGAACTTCTGCTCATCACCTTACTTGGTAAGGTCAGACTTAGCTTTGGTTTTGGCTATTCTTGTTTATTACTTGCATTTTCAGATCCTGCCATTTTCTGTGTGAATTTATCCTTTTTCTGTTTCCTGTTTCTGTTTTCTTCTCTTGTCTTGAGTTCTGTTCAGTTAGGACATGTGAGTTCTAATGAGATTAATGAAGGACTGTGCCACTTTGAGTGAGTTGGTTCTGCACCATTTTTGTTGCTTCAGAGTTTATCCATGATTACTTGGGTCCATGACTAGACATCTAGCTAGAAGCTAGATATATCTTTAAAGACTTGCATAAATAAATTTAACAGAAATCAGAGGGAAAGATCCTGCTTTTTTCTGTCCATTCTGGAAATATGGAAATAGTTATATTACATTTCTAACAAGTGTTTTGTATGAAATATTATGTTGTTTTGCTAAAATACACGAGAGAACAATAGTACTGAGTTGGTAGCATTCAGTAAGATGATCCTGGTTGCAACTTCATAGTATACATTTTTTAATGGCAGTTTCCAAGCTTAAAGTATGTTTTTCTTACATGTTTTCCAGCACCAAGAACAAGTGCTTAATGATACAGTGGAAGGAAGAGAAATCTACAATACAATTCGTCGGAAAACAAAGGATGCATTTTACAAAAATATTGTCAAAAAAGGTTATCTTCTGAAAAAAAGTGAGTTATGTTTGCTTCTATTACTTTTTTATTCTTAAAAAAAATCAGATAAGGATCACAAAATCATAGAGTATTTTAAATGGGAAAGGACCCATAAGGATCATGCTCCTCATGAGTCTACTGAAAGCAAAACCACATGACTAAGAGCATTGTCCAGATGCTCCTTGACCCCTGACAGGCATGTTGCTGCAAGGATTTCCTTGAGGAGCCTGTTCCAAGGATGAGCTGCCTTCTCAGTGAAGAACTTTTGCCAGCCTGAACTTCCCCTGCTGCAGCTTCGTTCTATTTCCTTGTGCCCTATTGCTGGTCACCAGAGGGTGGAGGTCAGCACCTCCTAGTTGAACATGCATACTTAGTGAGGTTAGTGTAGTAATGGTACTAGAAAGAGCAAAATTGAAGTGGACAAAAGGTTCTAGAAAGTGTGTGAGGAGGATGAAAGATCTTTCCTTAAGTAGTTTGAGAATAGAAGGACATGATACCTGAAATTACATACAGTATAAAAATATTGGTTGGCAGTTCTGAAAAAAATCAGACCACAGCACAAAAACTAGGCATCCTTATCAAGGTAGTGTTCAAACTCACTAAATAAAGTATATTTTCATTAAGTGTTTGTATTTATATATGTGGAACCAGCTAAATTCTTAGATATGGTTGTGTTTGGGGCTTGATTCTGATTTAAGTTTGCATACAATATATTTCCATTTCTGTTGTTCAGCCATACTGCTTTAAGATGCTGTAATGCAATCTGTTAAACATTGATCAGAGTTTAGGAGTAACTTTGTCATATCAAGAGTCTATTTAGTAATAAAAATATAATAAATTTGATCTACACTGTTATTATTTGCAATCTGTGTAGATACAGTCAGAACAGTGATAGGAGCTCACTGTTCAGGCAGCTCATAGGCACTTGCTTAATCCTGAAAATGTGTAAGGAACCTTTTGCAACTCTACCTGCATCTGCGAAGAGGGTCTGGTTTTCGTCACGTTGTGTAAAATTGAGTATGTATGCTGATTTTATAACCCGCGTGATTACCTGTACATTGTTCTTCTGTTTGGAATTTGGCAAAAACTGTACTGCCCTCTTTTCTTTTCTTCATGTGCAAAATTTACATGTTCTTTTAAAAAGTACTATAACTTTTTTCTTGACTCTTGTACAGGTAAAGGAAAAAGATGGAAAAACTTGTACTTTATATTAGAGGGGAATGATGCCCAGCTTATTTATTTTGAGAGTGAAAAACGAGCCACAAAACCCAAAGGACTAATAGACCTTAGTGTATGTTCCGTCTATGGAGTACATGACAGTTTGTTTGGCAGGTAGGACACTGGCTTTTTTTAATCGTATTGAACCAAAAATTGATAAAGAATTTTGTCAATTCAAAAAGTTCTACATTCTTTTGGTAGGTCTTTGAAAACTAACCCGGTTAGATGAAGTCTGTAAGTGCTTTTCTGTATGAGAACTAGTACTTTTGTTACATTTGACCAACTTAGTAGTAAACTAGTTCATATGATTAAACATCCACAGGAAAATTTTTTTGCATAATTACTATATTCAGGGATAAGATTTGATGTGAAGATTATATCCTGTAATATTTTGATGTTCAAAATATGCTGAGAATCAAAAGTATTTCAGATATTATTAGTAATTACCAAGAAAGAGTTTACATATTTGTTCATTGGTAGTTACAAAAACAACTCCACTGGCCTGTATTATAGTGTTTTTTAGAAGAAATAAGTGCATTTACTTATATAATAAATGATAGAAATTAGAAATTCTGGTTATCCTAAGGATCTCAGTATTTATTAAAAATTATACATACTCACCTTCTGTTTATTTTTGTGAAAAAACATGAAGACATGCTTAAAATTAGTGGCATTTCCTAAACTGCAAAGACTGGTGGGTTTTTTTATCTGTTTGGGTTCTTTTAAAATCTTTTCAATAATTTTGAAAAAAACCCTCCATCTAAATACTGGAATGAGGAGCATGTATGTAGATAAAGAGTATCTAAAAAAATTACTGATACGTTCCTTATGTAGGTTGACAATTATGCAGGAAGCTTTGGTGTATATTGTAATAAAGGAACATTTTGGTTATGTTTCTTGAACAGCTTTCAAGAAACCCTGTGTTGTGGCTTAGAGTGTAGTTGGGCACTAGGTGGTACCACAGGTGTGTAGGAGCAACTTAGGAAGCTGTTAGTGATGAACTACAGCTGAGACAAAGTTCTTCCTGCACTTCAGGTAACTGGTAGAAAACTGCCTTTGCTGTTTCCTCAGCAGTACAGTGAAGTCGGTACTTCTGTGGCATTTAAGGTTGTATAGTTTTGTGTCACGTACACTAATGTTTGGTGTGTGGTCCAGTACATACTGCATTCGTCATGAGAGCTATGGGACACATTCAGATAGGGGATTTTCTAAGTTAATATTGTTTCCTGAAAGAACAAATCCTTAATGTATGATTAACTGCTTGTGAACTAATGCTGAACCTCTGCTGCTTTTAAACTCTCTAGGAATAGTCCTTGTTGATAAGTTTTTTCAGATGGCTGGTTTTTTTTCCTCTGGCTGTAAGTCAGCATACATGCCTCTTCAGTACAGAACATTCTAATAATTTATCAATACTCTGAAGGAGTTTTGAAGGGCCTGAGGAATCTTTTCATTGGAGTTCTTTCTCTTTTCGTGTTGTGATGATGACATGTAGACGAACAAAAATTGATGGAATATGCAGTGTTCCTTACAGACAAACAGCAGAAATCTGTTAATTCAGTGTAAACTTTGTTTTGGCACAGATCAAGGGAAGATGTCCGTTAATATGTGAAGATTAATAAAACTTACGTTTTTGTTTTGTTTATTTTTAAGGCCAAACTGTTTTCAGATAGTAGTTCAGCACTTTAGTGAAGAGCATTACATCTTTTACTTTGCAGGCGAAACTCCAGAACAAGCACAGGTGAGAGCTTTTGTTGCTAAGTGTAAAAAAGTAACTTTTTGTCTTGTGTTGTTTAATGATGTTGCCCTTCTGAAACAGGAAGCGTTATCACAAGTACTTAGTGGTTATATTAGGAGGTGCTAACATGGAGTAGTAGCAGACTTGTCAGGGAAGAGGTTTGTGCTGAGAATCCAGCATCTATATTACGTGCTCTTTAGGGTTTTTGTTTGGACAAATTCTAGTCAGGTCCCATGGACTGAACTTCTATTATTTTCCATTCTGTGTTTTTGAAGAACATATACATTTCTTGACATAGTTCAATTCACTCTCTAGGACTTTTCCAGCATAGTAAGTAAGACTTTTACTTTAGACTGAAATAAATAAAGTGAAATGAAATGCTAATGCATGCATGTGTGCTCAGTGATCAAAGTATATTGAACACCTGTCTTTTGCAGTTGTTCGTCCTGTTTATAAATTGGTAGTTGTTCATAATCTTGGACCCTGATGGTGCATAAAACATAAAGTTTTCTGGTTTTATATGGTATCCTTTTGTTACTTGCTCTCTTAACAGTTATGTTCACTGATTAAGAATTGTGAGATAGGAGCCTACTTCTCTGAAACTCATTTTCCAGCAGGAGAGGATATCTAAAATGACACGATGTTCTTATTTTTTAAGTTTTAAGCTCTGAAAGCCCTCAGATCTGAAGTATACCTCTTGCATCAGAAGTTTAAGCTTTGCATTTGATTTTATTTGAATGGAATTAAAACTGTTTAGAGCACTTATAATAGACTGCTATTCACCAGAGCATGAAGCCTATATAAATACAGTATTTTTCTTGTGCTGTATATAAAGTAAAGCATAAATTTTCCTGTTAAATGAATGCAAATTTGTGGAATTAGCTGAGATGCCATCAGAATTGTGTAGTCACATTTGTCACACAGCTTTCACTGTACTGTCTTTGAGATGCAGTGTTTTGTATAGTAATTGAGAATATATAAATTAATGTCCATGCCCCTTACTGCACATTAATTTTGTCACATCTGTAAAATCTTTTGTGATCTAAAAAGTAGAAGAATTAAGAATGTGTTGAAGACAGAATATCCTGTCTTGTTTCCTGGACATTTAGTATAATCCTCTTTTGGTTTTGATCTTCTTAACAGGCTGTTTCACTGTATGTATACAAAATGCAATTGTTTCAGGTTTCTTTATAACATGGCTTTGGCCCAGAAAAGTTTACAGATATTTCTTTCAAGAAAGTTCAGCTTTCTTTACTGTGCAACATTTCATAGAAGAATAGAAACTTCGTGGTATGTAGCTGAAAGCTTTTCCTTCCGTGGAAGGATTTGAAAGCAGAAGCCTGACTCACAAAGTGGTCTAGCTGAGAATAGCTGCAGTACATATTGCTGTATTTTTAAAATGTGAAGGATATTGTGAGGGGTAAGATTGAAGCAGGGTTGTGGGGGTTTTAATGACATTGTTAAATTGTACTTTGAGAGTGGATGGCGGATCTTTGAGATACAGACTTAAGAAGGCTGTTGCTCAAAACCTGAATTTTATGCTTCACAAGAAATATACAAAATTTAATGGTTGGGGGACAGAAACTAGAGAATGAAGCTATAACATATCTTCCACCTTCCAAAGACCCGTTGTAAAGCTTCCCTGTTAGCTTTTTCACACTGGGGTGACTTTTTCAGAGGTGGCCTGGCAAGTTGACAATGCCTCTTAGCAGCTTATTTGTTTTAAAAAAATAAATATATAGACAAAGGTTCTGCAGGCAGTTTAGTGTTAGACAAACTGTTTATTTCTATGACCAGAATGGATTCCATTCATCCACTCTGCTGTATGCTTTTGTGAGCAAACTGGGGAATGTTGGATATATGCTCTGTGTTTCTCTGTTAATGTTATAGTTTTTGTTTGAAGTATACACAGTGTTATGACTGCCATACAGGAGTACTGGAGAGAATAATCAGACCAGTTTGACTTGTGAAATGTAATTTTCTCAGAAGCAAAAAAGTTTTGCTTAATTTTTTATACAATTTGTAATTTCACGTAGTATTGCTAGACTGGAAGATTGGTAAAGGTCACACTGTATGTCCATTAGTAATGCTTGATAGTTATAAAAGAGAAAGTGGTTCAGATTTGCAAATCCTTTATGAGGTTTTGCTCAGTAAAGATAAGAAATTTGCTTTAATATTCAAATGTGTACTTTGGAATTACAGGAAACTTAGGTTTTGCTAAGCTAAAGTGAAATTTCAGATACTCTTCTTTTAAATATGTCTGTTCCACTGCAAGAAGCTGTGTCTGACTTGGTTCCGTTTCACGATTCTGTGTCCTTCTCTTTTAGGACTGGATGAAAGCTCTGCAGATGTTTTGCAGTTTAAGAAAAACCAGTCCAGGAACATCAAATAAGCGCCTGCGTCAGGTGAAGCTGATATTGTGGGGTTGGTGGTGCATGTGGAGGAGTGTTTTGCCTCTTCGTTGCAAAATGATATGGATAAATCTCAGACTTTTCCTTTCAGTAGAAGTAAATCTTGAATAAAAGTGTAAAGATGTCAGCAACTTCAAAAATGTGCCTCATATGGGAAACTTCGAAAATCTATATGGCATGTGAACAAATTTTATAAAAATGTATATGACATGTAAATAAAGTACTCCTTTAAATAATGATTTAATTTTCAATAACACGTACATGCCTGAACATTCTTGAGCCTTAATATCTCTCGGCCTTTGAAAGTGCTGGAATTTCCTCAGAGACAGAGGACAGTCAGTCTTATACATTTAAGTCTGTAATGATTGCAGAATAATGGGGAAATACTTCAAGAATTCCTCATATTTTTAAATCTTAGGAACATTGAATGTAGTTGGTTTTTTATAGGTAGTAGAGAAAAGTATAAAGAAAAGGAATAAAAAGGAATAAAATACAACATTTAGTTGTGAACATTAAAAATTTTTGGATACTTCTAATAAATGAACTAAATTAGGTGAATTAACAGATGAAGTGGCAGGTGAAATTGGAATCTTCAGACTGCAAAAGCAAAGCAAAAGGCAAAGACAATGCTCATCTACATAAAGGAGTACAATGTAATGGGTTGTACAAGAGAATTTTACATAATCTGTTAGGAAAGTACCAAATAATAAACCATTGTGTTTGGAATTGTCCATGGCTCTTACTCAAAGTGCCAGTCCTTGATTTCAGTAAAATCTTCTGCGCCTAGAAAAGTTGTTATTTGAAAATCCTAATGCCCCAAAGATAATTTTAAAAGAACACATGATGCCTTAAAAATATGATATTTGTTTTCAGAACTTTAGTTACTCTTATTTTGTCACTTGTGCCTCTTAAAAATGTTCAGTATTCACATATTAACATTATCTCTGCACAGAGGATAAAAAATTCATTAATATGCTTTGTATTTGTACTTTAGCAACAAAAAATAAATTCTGTTTATTTTTTTTTCAGGTCAGCAGTCTCATTTTGCATGTAGAAGAAGCTCATACGCTCCCAGTAAAGCATTTTACAAATCCATATTGTAACATCTACCTGAACAGTGTCCAGGTAGCAAAAACACACATCAGGGAAGGGCAGAACCCTGTGTGGTCAGAAGAATTTGTCTTTGAGTAAGTCTTAGTCATCTTGAATTATTGAATTTCACTTGTAATTTGCATTGCATTTAAGATTCTTAACACTATATTATTTTACTGTATTTTTAAAAATACTGTCTATGTCTTTATACAGCACCAACCTTTCAGCCAAATTCTGCATGGGCAGAATTTTTTATAGGCACCTAACTACCTTTGTTAATATAAGTGTCTTTGGCTGATAGGGATAGCTGAGGATTGAAATGAAATTAGGAAAAGTGTAAGTGCCAGCCAAGTATAGTACTAATTGAGGTTCTCTGTCTTTTCTCCTAGTGATCTTTCATCTGATATTAATAGATTTGAGATAAGTCTTAGTAACAAAACAAAGAAAAGCAAAGATCCAGATATATGTAAGTATTTTTTCTGAAAAGATGCTTATATGTTTCAGCAACGGATACTCTGTGTGGGTTTTCTTTACTTTTGTCAAGCACTGTCACAAGAAATTTAGGCTGGTTTTTATGCTCACCATACCTCTGTCTTTGTATAGTTTGGATGTCTGAAGAAGTTTTCCATTAATGGTTTTATAATGACAATCTGCATGGTGTTTAGTGATAAAATGTACAGTAATCCAGTCCTGTATACGTGGCACCTTTCCTAGCTCTGCTCTAGAGTAACCATTGTCAGACAATGACTGTGCTTACCAAAAAGCAAGAGAAGCAAGAGGAAACTTTCAGTACTAGTCTGCTCCATAAAATGGAGTTCTATGGAGTTTTAAGTCTGACTACATGGAATTCCTTTTCAGGTTTTTGGTTCCTTCCAGTGAGAAAGGGAAAGATATGATTCTTTACGAAAAAAATAATCTTGGTTGTTTCTGAAGAAAATGTCTTTGTTTTCTTTCTTTTTTACCTCATCTGTCTGCTTCCCTTATTACCACTCAGGCTTAAACCTGACGTTACATTAGTATTACCTTGATTAGGACAGGATCCATATTTTCTTCTGCCTTTTACACAAGTTTCCAATAATTTCTTTTCCTCATGTTACCCAAACAGCTACTTCTTTAACTGTGGTTTTGTTTCTGTTCCAGCAAATTAAGAGCAAGGTGGTAAAATCTTTCAGTTTCCTTGAAAAGAAGGGGTTTGAAGAATGTGAATTTGAAGATAGAAAAAAATATTTTTTTTTAAGTTCAGGTCTCTACCACACAACATGTTTTTAGTTTTGTTTTTTTCTGTTCTTGTTTCCCACCATACTTGTTCTTGAGCAGCTTCAGCCCTGTGCTTCCTCTTTGATGCCTGCAGGGCAGGATGGCTTCTCTGTCCCCTTCAAACTTATTCCAAGATTTTTTTCTTTTCTGTTGTGTTCAGAGCTGTCTGTTCTAAAGCCTGTCAGAGTTTTTTTCAGTTTGGGTATATTTTGTTACTGGCCTGTAACTTGTGCCGCAGTGCTAATTTATTGGTGGGGGGTTTATTTGGCCTTGGGGTTTTTTGTGTGTGTGCAGGTTTTTTTTTGGTTTGGTTTGGTTTGTTTTTTTTTGTAAAATCTGTAGGGAAACTTTGACCAAAATAGATCATTTACAACTCATTTTGAATGGTCTTGCAGAACCTGATTCAATTTGTGGGTTTTTTGTTTGTTTTTCATGTGAGGAAATTAAAAGCAGATCTCATTGAGAGTCGTGGAAAGAGAATGTTTACTTGAGAGATGCAGACTAACAGGCTAAACTATTAGTGAAACTAACTGTGGGTTCCTCTTGGAGGATGATGGGTGTTTCACGAGCACAGTGTTGCCTGTGAAAGTACCTGGGCCCTTTCTCTGTGAAAAAAAGAACTTCCATTCAGGAACACATGTACCTGCCCAGGTGAGCCCATGCTCCCAGCTGCTGTATCTTGCTTGGCAATTTCAAGTTACCAGCACCACTGAGAGGCCGATTACTGATTTGGCCATTCTGGAGCTGACTTTCATTATCAGGCAGCAAGTGCTTGAGACCAATTTTTTATGTAATATGCATAAAGTGTTACTTAGCCTGGGAGTTAGTATATAGGAAATAGATATGTAAGTGTTTGGGAAGGCCATACAACACTTTAATAATAAACAGTAAGAAGTAATAAAGTGATGGAGGAGCAGACCTGATGGTGGTGTCAGCCGGAGGCTGGAAAGGGAATAGTCAATTCTAGACATCACCTATTTTTATTTTCAGGCTGCTACCTGGATTTGCAGGGTAGCACTTTTTTACCTACTTACTTGGGTGTTACAAGGGAAGCCATTTCAATAGTCATGTGACATTTTTGAATTTATACATTCTCTACAGAATGCCTTATTTCTTCAATTTACAGGACTCTGTTAAGCCACTGAAGTGAATCTGTTAATATATGGATGGCAAACTTGTTTACTCTTACTAATATTTTTTTACTGAAATAAGACGATGTGCTGAAAATAAAACGGGCTTTTTATTCAATAGTAACACTGTTTTGGTGGAAATAACGTACTTGAACGATGCTTTTTTTTCTTAAGTGTTTATGCGTTGCCAATTAAGCCGATTACAAAAAGGACATGCAACAGATGAGTGGTTTCAACTCAGTTCCCATGTACCATTAAAGGGTATTGAGCCAGGATCTTTGCGTGTTCGAGCACGATATTCCATGGAGAAGATCATGCCAGAAGAGGAATACAGTGAATTTAAAGAGGTATGAATTCGTTTAACTTTCCTTGGTTTATCTGTCAAAACTCACTTAGTTTGTTGGTAGAGATGGATCTCAGTAACACTGGTTGACATAATTAAATAATATTTACAGTAACACACACATATATATGATATAATTTTTTTCCAAAGCTGTTATATGTTAGGAGAAGCTTCTGAATATTTTAAATTTTTTTTTTTCTTTCAGCTTATACTCCAGAAAGAACTTCATGTAGTCTATGCCTTATCACATGTTTGTGGACAGGACAGAACACTGTTGGCTGGCATTCTATTGAAGATTTTTCTTCACGAAAAGCTTGAGTCCCTGTTATTACGAACACTAAATGACAGGGAGATAAGCATGGAAGGTACTGCACTAAATCACACTAAAGTTTACTGGAATTCTGGGCAGGTGGGGAAGGAAGGGCTCCAGTATCTTCCTTTTTTCTCCTCCTTTAGTTACAATTTATGTTGAATAGCTAACACGTTTTTCCTCTCATTTTTTTACCTCCTTTTCTTAACTTTTCTCTTTCCTGTCTCTTTTTTCAGATGAAGCTACTACCTTGTTCCGTGCCACCACTTTAGCAAGCACACTTATGGAGCAGTATATGAAAGCCACAGCAACGAGTTTTGTCCATCACGCACTGAAAGACTCCATATTAAAGATAATGGAGAGCAAGCAGTCTTGTGAGGTGATACCTTGAACTGTTTCTAAACATCTTGGTTTGTTGACACAATTATCTACTGGTTGTTAACATTAAATATTAGTTTTAGAAACAGTTATTTATCTCTCAGAACTAAAGTTTGTTTACATTAGAAATGTAGGAACTGAATTCATTAAGACATTTTTTCACTTCAGCTTCATTGTGGAAAGGATAGTAGTCATCAGAAATTTGGATTGAGAGAGACAAAAAGGTCACACAGATGGATAGTGCTGAATATCTGAGCTGTTAAAAGTCAGATATGTGTATTAGAACTTAAAACTTTTGCTTCTTCACGTTTCCTGACCAGTCACTGAAACAGGCTAGTGAGTTCTATAAGAGATGTGTACAGCAGCAAATACTTAATTTACTTTGAAGTAGTATTCAGTGCATAATATTATGAAACTATTTATGTAGTTCTCTTGAGGAGAAGAAACCTAATCTTTTTCTCTTTGTTTTAGTTAAATCCCTCAAAGTTAGAAAAAAATGAAGATGTAAACACTAATTTGGCACATCTACTCAGTATACTTTCAGAACTGGTGGAGAAAATTTTCATGGCTGCAGAGATATTGCCCCCGTAAGTGTGCACTTTTCTGTTCAGATTTATACTTGAAAATTCCTGTTTCTGTGAATTACATTGCACATTAAAATGATGTTCTTACTGATTTATATTAGGATTGCTGTATGGATACACAGGAATATAGATGGGGGGGGGGAAAATAACACTTCCAGCAGTGCTTTTTACAAAAGCCTCTTGCACACTTGCTTATCTTTTAAGGAAAAGCTACTAGACCCAAGAGGTCAAGGAAAACCAAGAATAATAAAAATAATCAATCTCATATTTTCACAAAAAGTGAAACACTACACAGGGTTTTTCTTCCAGTGTGTCATTAGCTTTTAAGGTATAAAAAATCCTCAATTTTGAGACGTCAGCGTAGCACGGAAGTTTCGTGTTACTGCTGGCAAAGTTAGCATTGAAAGGTGCACTGCTTTTAAGTGTATGGTGCAGCACTCAATATTTTCTGAAATACGCCACAAATTGTTGTATTTCTTTTAATGGGAGAGGACTGTTGCAGTGGTTCCTTAACTTCTAAACACTATCCCTCATTCATGGAAAGAATGGTTATTTAGTTAAGAGAAAAAAAATTAAAGCATCAAAATTGTCTTTTCTTTAAAAAGAGAGGAACAGGAAACAGATAATTATAAAACATTTAAAGCACATCTGAATGGTCATTGAATGGCATATACAATGTGTTTTGCCTGTAATTTATAAATTTAGTTTTTAATATAAACTTTAGAAAATGTATAAATTTGTTAACTTATAAATTAACTCTTAGGTAAAGGTAACTTAAAGCTTATATCTAAGTTAGTAATGTAAAGTTGGTAATAGTTCTGCATGAAGTAGGAAGTTGCTCTAGGTCCTTTCTCACCAGCATTTTTGATTCTGTAAGTTTGATTTTGAGTAATTTGAGGTAATTTGAGGTAATTTGAGTAATTACCTACTACTTCTACAGGACATTGAGGTATATTTATGGGTGCCTACAGAAGTCTGTTCAAAACAAGTGGCCAGCTAATACCACCATGAGAACCAGAGTTGTTAGGTAAGTTACTTGTCAACTTTATTCTGAAAATAAGCGATGTTAAAGACATACTGCAGTGTGCTTATCTGCGTTTCTTTCAGTGACAAAACTATGCATGCCTGCACATTTAAGATACTGAGGCACAATGTCCCAGTTAGGGATTATGAGCTTGCTAGATTCTTAGTCATGTTCTTAGAGGCTTGCCAGAATAGAATGATGTAGTGTAGAGGTCAGTATAGCTGGACTTAAAGGTTTTAACTTTGAATTTGTGGTGCTCCTGTCCAGTCATGTTGAAACATTCCAGAGCTCCTCTAATAATGTTTCAGGAGGTTACTGAGCCTGGCTCTTCTGAACTCACACCAGCATCAAAACTCCAATCTACGTTATTAAACCAATGCAACACACAAGTTCTCTGTTCATTGCCAGGGCAGATCAAACAAAAATCTTTGCTGGTGTCAGGCAGTTAAATTATTGGCAGAGGTTTATCTCCCCTGGAGGGATCTTTCAGAGGATTTGTCTTTGGCTTGTATTTTTATCATTTTGTATTCCATACTGCTAAGGGGCATTTCCTTCAAATGGAGACTGCTCTTACTGTGAGAGCCCTTCATATTTTGAGGGTCTAACCTCTGCTGGAAGGCTGTAAAGGTCAGCAGTGAATTCCATATCTCTTTGTGTTCGTCCCCAGCAACAAAGAGGACCATGTGTCTTTCCTTAGTGGATACACAGCTCACATGCAGGGTTTGCCTGAAGGCCTCCTCTGGATGCTAAAAATACTGGATTGCTTGCTTTTGTGATTCTGTTTTCACAAGTGGATACTAGTGATTTCTCTCTAGAGTACAAAGTTTCACAGCCTTCAGTGATCCTGTTATCTTTTATTGCACTACTTTTTGTTTAAGAATGATTAAATATTCAGAGGTAGCTGGACAGTTTTTTGATGTCTTGGTATCTTCCCTACTGTATCAGTCAGAAGGTGCTGCCATTTCTCTCTGGTCATTAAACCCCTATGTAGATATTTGCTCATTCTTCATTTAGGCAGGTTGACCAAGGTAAGAAGTATCAGATCTTCCCTATCAGCAGAGTCTCTGCTAGATTTGTACCTCGTTGGCCCTCAACTTTGGGCACTTTAAAAGAGGGACTGATGTATATGCCATGGCTTCAAAATTAATTACTTCTTCATAGCTTTAAATTCACACAACAGAAAATACTTTAGCTTAACCTATGGCCAGGAACTGTTTTCTTACCAGCCCTTAGTTTGTGTTTCTTATAGATGTAAAAGAACATCTATAACAGAATATATTAGGTGTCTTGGACATATGGAAGATACATTAACCTCACTACCGTGTTTGTCATTTTCAAGTAATGAGGACATTTCCATCACTGCGTACTTATCAACAGGCAAGGCAGTGTAAGGTCCCCTTCCTCCTTTGTCAGGAAGTGGTCAGGCTCTGGTATGGCTGTAGTGAAAACCAGCCTGCTGGAGGTGCCCAAGGACAAAGTTACGGATATTATAGATTTACTCAGTTGGCTTGTATGTCACTTCATTGTACAGCAGTTAGCTGGAGTTGAGGTTAACTTGAGTGGATGGTTTTCACTTTTGTATTAGCAGAAAGCTAGGTTTTTCTTATGCTGCTGAAGGCTATTCTGGCTTCAGCAAAACAAACTGAACTAGTTCTGCAGTTAAAACAGAGCACATTTTTTTTTTCCAGCTTTCTAGATGGCAGCAATTATTTCATGGAGGAAAGTAGCATATCCCTTATTATTTTTCTACTCGAGTGTATTGACATCAGGATATGGACCAGCCCAAGTTGACCTAAGGCTGTGTTGTGCCAAAAGATATGTTCCCTTTGCCCACCCGCTCCTGCACTCCTCGTTAGGATGGCTTGGGGGAGTGAGTGGCTGTGGGATGGATGACAGCCAGTAGCAGATAATGGAGAACTTTTGGTAGGTCAGAGACTAGGGGCTCCTCCTTTTTGAAGCCAGCATGTTTTGGGATTGGCTTCATTATCACTTCACAATTAAGTTCTTCCCACATGATTTCAACAGTTCACTTGAAATCTGAGTGCCTATTCTTTCAGCTTTGTAGTTCATAGAATCATAGCATGATGATCTTAATTTGTTAATACTTTCACAGAGCACATTCTGGTTGCTTGGTGTTTGTCTCAGCAAGATTCCCTGTTAACTTAAATCCTTGAAGACTACCCAATTTTACATTAATTCTCTAATGCTATGGAACAAAATGCAATTTTCTTTCCATTTCAGTGGCTTTGTTTTTCTTCGATTGATTTGTCCTGCTATCCTGAACCCAAGGATGTTTAATATCATCTCAGGTGACTAAATGCTTCAGATTGAATCTGTACTTTATACAGCAGGAGGCATGAAATCGCTTGTAATGTCTAATGCAGCAAAATATGAATTTTCTTCAAATACTGTGTTCAAAGTCATGTTATCCATGTCACTTGGCTCACTTCTCCTTAAGACAGCCGGCGTATGCTTTTCTCCCTTAAAGGTTTGATTGTAGTTATCTCCAATGTAATTTTAAAGTCCAGAGAAACATGCATTGTTGATATTTAATAATAACTTTTTGAATTAAATTCTAGCATTGCTTAATGTATTTAGCAATGTAAAAAATGGAATTTTGGGATCTTCAGATGTTGCTTTCAATACAGTGCAGTGCCAAAGTTAATGGCTGAATTCAATGGTGTCTCTGAAATGAGCAAGATTTATAAAGTTCATATGTTCCTGCAGAACTTGGAATACATTTGTGGACCTAGAAAATCATTCTTGAACAACTTGTTTGAATGTCCTGCCTACATGGCTTCCAGCCATTGGAGAGGTCTTTTGACTCATTAAATATAGTAAAATCTCAAATACAGAATCTTAAACATGAGAGAGAGAGGGGCAGCATTCAGAAAGGGTGAAAAATAGGAGGAAATAAAAAATCTGGTTCAGAAAAGCTTGTTTTCTTTATTCATAGACAGTTTTTAAGACAATGTAGCATGTTTTCTATCATCAGTCTTTAAGCTGTATTAAATAAGAAGAACTGGGTTGAACAGAGTTTCTTTCTTTCTCTCACACGGTAATAATTTCTGTACATGCTTTGGAGAAAGCATTTGAGAAACACGGCCTGGATCCTTTCTTTAGCATTTTATTATCTTCGAGTAGTTTGCAAGTTAGGTACCTCCTAATTTGGGTTGCACTGTGACTGCAGGTGTAAAAAGTCAGATTAACAAGTTTTTTTTGGACATCATTAAAGCAACTTGTTTTATTTCATCAAGTAACATCTTTCACATGATGTTATACTATTAAAATTACTTTATATTTATATAATGTTAAAGATACATCATTAAAAATATGAATGGGAAAAGAACTCTTTATATGTGACTGCTATTAATTTTAAATGAATGGCCAGTAACTCTCTATTTTGCAATCCTGCCAGATTCTCCTTCCCCCACCGCTGCAAGAACGCTGACGCTGGTCGCCAAGTCTGTGCAGAATTTAGCAAATCTTGTTGAATTTGGAGCTAAGGTGAGTATAATTTTACACAAAGAGGACAATGTGGAACTGTGTTTCCAGTACATTTTTACATGTACTTGTGTAATGCATGCAAAAATCTGTTGCTGTTTTCTCATGCTGAACCTCTGACTTTTTCTCCTACCCCACTCTGACCTCGGATTTATCACTCCACTTTTCTGTGGAAGAGCACCTCAAACTCTATCTGTATTCACTGTCATACTGCTAGACATAATTAATGGTGTAAGTCAAGTGTACATATTGCACTAAAAAGCCCAAGCTTTCAATAAAGTATCAATTATAAGACTAAGAGAATGCCAGCATTAACTGGTCTATCTCAGTTCCCAGGCTGAAACATTGCTAAAAAGAACTTTGTTGATGTATGCATAATTAACATGACCGCAGGCTGGCTTTACAGTTATTTCTCTGACACACAGAACCTGGAATGTAAGAGTTAATGAAAAAAAAAAACAAGAAGGGGGACACTTATTCCTGATCATGCCTCTGAAAGTAGAGCATCTGTTCATTGCAGCCAGGTATTGAGAGACACTCATCTTAATGCAAATTCATATTGGTATCCATGTGTAAGAAAAATTCTGAATCGGAGATTCTCAATCTTCTGGATACAAGAAAATACTGAATTCTGTATTCTTTTGTCTGGTTGCACACCAGACATTAGAAATTCTCTTGAAAAAAGATAACATTATTCCAGTTTACATACTTGTTTTGCAGTGTCATTTGCCTGACTGCGCTGTGTTCCCTTCAGATGTGACAATTATCTTGGCATTACTTTGTTAATGAATGCTCTTTAAAATTACCAGGAGCCATATATGGAAGGGGTAAATCCATTCATCAAGAGCAACAAACATCGCATGATCATGTTCTTGGATGAACTTGGGGTAAGTGGTTAAAAAAATATTTATTGAAGTTACATAGCAGCATTTTAAATTAAAATTCTTTACACTTCTTATTAACTAGCTCAAAAGTGCATTAATTTTGAATCCTTATAACTGAATACATTTTTTAATGCACGTTTAGAGACTACAGATTGCTTGTCTGTTACATGGAATTAAAGCCATCAAATATCTTCCTAGACTTTATTAATTTAGTGCCTCTGTAAATGTGAGAAGCTCAAAATAGATTTTATAGCATGAGACTAGAAATTTTGGCCAGCAATACAAACATTTAAAAACATGTTTTAAACCAAAAATTTTTATGTCTAATTTGTCACATGGTTTTGACCAGAAATGGAAATTAATTTTTGGTTTAAAAATTACTAGGTTGAATCTTGGTTAGCATTGCCAAAAGTGTCACTGCATGCATTCTGTGTATTGTAGTTCACTGCTCTGGGTGAAGAACCTCTTCTACTATCCAACCTAAACCTCCTGACACAACTTCAGACCATTCTCTCAGGTCCTGTCACTGGTCACCACAGAGAAGAGATCAGTGCCTGCCCCCTCCTATTCCGCTCACGAGGAAGCTGTAACTGCAGTCAGGTCTCCCCTCAGTCTCCTCTTCTCCAGGCTGAACAGACCAAGTGACCTCAGCCCCTCCTCATAAGGCTTCTCCTCAAGGCCCTTCACCATCTTTGGTCCCCTCCTTTGGACACTTCTCTAATACCTTAATATCTTTCCTGTATTGAGGTACCCAAAACTGCCACAATATTCAAGGTGAGGCTGCCCCAATGCAGAGCAGAGCAGGACAATCCCCTCCCTTGCCCAGCTGGCAATGCTGTGCCTGATGCCCCCCAGGACACAGTTGGCTCCTGGCTGCCAGGGCACTGCTGACTCATATGCAACTTGTCATCGACCAGGACCCTCAGGTCCCTTTCCATGGCACTGCTTTCCTGCATCTCGTTCCCTGTTCTTTACCTACATCCATGGCTGCCCCATCCCAGGTGCAGAATCCAGCACTTCCCCTTGTTGAACTTCATATGGTTGGTGATTGCCCAGTGCTCTATAATACACAACAAGAAAGATGGACTGGAGATTTAGCTGGAAAGACCAAAATTGGTCTTGGCATCCTAAATCTGTGTTTTGTTCTGTTGAAGAATGTTCCCGAGCTCCCAGACACTACAGAGCACTCTCGGACTGACCTGTCCCGGGATCTAGCAGCCCTGCACGAGATCTGCGTGGCACACTCGGATGAGCTCCGGACGCTCAGCAATGAGCGAGGTGTGATGCAGGTAAGGTAACACCAGGCAGGGTTAGTAAGCACATCACAGGTACAGGTGGCATGTCCAGAGTTACTCCTCAGTACTGGGATTCTTTTGTAGTATTTCTGTAGCAGTGTCACTGATAAACATTTTAAAATACTGGCATTTCACCAGGAGGTTATTAGCTGTGAAGATAAATACTTAGTCCATAGTTTTGTTTCTTCATGCAGCAAAACCAAATTGGGGTATTTTTTTGAGTTTTCAGAGGAAGTTTTAGTTTCTAGCCTTAAACACACAAAATTACTATATCCTGACAGGCTCTCTGGGTCATTGGTTTTCAGATCTTGGTTTTTTTTCAGTTGAGAACTAAATTAGCTTTCTTTTAATACCTCATTTATCCTCGCTAGTTTGCCAGTACACTTGTACACCTGTAAACTTGGCAAACACCTGTATGCTTTCTCTGCCTCCCTTTTTTTAATTATTTTTAATATATTTAAACTACCTACTCACAGGTCTGGTGGGCAGATGCTGAAAATGCTGCTCAGGGAGGACAGTTCTGTTTCCAATAGCTAATGTGTGGTTTACTGACTCTCTCTCTACAGCATGTTCTTAAGAAGCTTTTGGCCATTACTGAACTGCTACAACAAAAGCAAAATCAGTATTCAGTGTCTAACAACATCAGGTAGCAGCCCTCTACCTGCATTCTGCATGGATCCAGCATGCCTGATATGGCAACTCAGACCAGTACCACTTTCTTCTTGCTCTTGCCAAAAACAGCACACCCTGTCACGTTCCCAGTGATGTGTGAACTATGCAAAAAGAAAACAAAGATCCTGCTGGTGAATAATTGTACCAGCAGCTTTTTTAAGCTATCTGTGCAGGACATTTGCACTTTTTTTTTCCACTTGGAAACAGTTTTCACAACCTCTGAGCCTTGGTGTAGAGTTCACCCTCCGCAGTGAAAATGCTGTGACTGTGTCTTGGACTTTGAAAATTATTTTCAGCACCTCTGATTGCCAAAGTTTTTGCTGTCTGGTTGGAAAACAATTATCAACTGACATGAGAAGAAATGTGTCATTCTGACAACCACCTATAACTGGATAACATTTCTTACTGTAATTTCTGGGTGGTGACAATAATTATGACTTTTGACTGTTTCAACCACTTTTAACTTGTATTTACAGTTTTCAGAATCTGATGTTATGGTAGGAACAATCTTTACTGTACACTTTTTATACCATACTGTTTCTCTCGCTGGAATTATGTGGAAAGAGAATATGCAGAATGGGTCTTGTCAGCTTTATTTTTTTTGATGTGCCACTGATTCAGTCTGAATAGTTCTTCCATCAAGAACTGTATATCTGGATAAATCACAATGCTTTTGTAAAATGTTTACAACAGTAAATAAATTGAATTCAGTAAATTTATTGATCATTGTATCAGACATGCATGCGTTCATTAAACCATTTTATAAAATAGGTATTGTTTGGTCTTTTGTGTACTGTAAGTCTAGCATAAATATTATTTTTATAAGTGAAAAATGAGTTTTTAAAATAAACCAAGCTGCGTATCAACTGTATGGAAACTTGCTAACTTTGGCTGCTGTGGAAATTTTTTAGTGTCTCTACATGTGGTGTACTTTAAAATGTTCACACTGTCACTTTTTCAGCATCAGTCCTCAAAACAGCATTACCTTGTCCATATGCCTTAATTTGTACATGACAAGGTGAGAAAGTAGATGTTAAAACATCCTGGGTGGGTTGAGATTTAATAAAAAGAAATTCTTCTCTCTGAGTGTGATGATGCACGGGCACAGTGCCAGGGAAGCTGGGGATGCCCTATCCCTGGAAGCCTTCAAGGCCAAGCTGGATGGGGCTTGGAGCAGCCTCATCTAGTGGAAGGTGTCCTTGCCCATGGCACTGCCACAGAGTGTTTAAAAAAATGAAAAGTAAAATGTGCTGTTGATTCAGAGGGCACTGCAGCATCACCATGTGCTACTTTTTTAGACAGTGGTCTAATAGTAGGGCATAACAGGATGCTGAGATTCAATTAAAAGACTGAGATAATCAAATAATTTTATTACATGAACGTTGTTGATACACCATTAAAACACCTACACTGCTGCTTCTCCTGTCTATCAGAACTGCTTTTTCAATTCACTGTCACATGAAATCAGAGACTTTACTTTTAGGTCTTTGCTGTAGTATGATAGTGGCTCTGCTGTGCTGACCCTGGTGTCCAGCTGAACTGCTTCCTTGAAATGAGTCCAGTGCTACAGCTGAGAGCTCCCAAGTGTTGCAAGTACTGCACTCAGCAGGCATAGATGATGCTCTCCATAGTGACAACACACCCGTTTGCAAGACCTTGGTACCACAGAAGTCTTTTTTTAGATTGTCCCATAACCCTGTGAAGTCTGTATTAAACTGCATCTGAGAGGAGTAAGTAATTAACAATCTCTCATTGTGCCGCACTTAGATCTTAACAGAGTTTTATAAAATGGATTATTTTGTGGATTGAGGTGGCTGGCTGTAGGCAGTACAACATGGTAAAAAAAAATTGTTGAGCACAGAGATGCCTGGTTAATCTAGCTGTTACATACAAAATGCAGCAAAGAAAATGAAACTGGGCAACGCCCAAAGCTGCATTTAAGTGTGTGTATTGTAAAACTGTTTATGTTTCAATGGGGTATATGAAAATGAAACAAAGTAGTGGCTGCCCTGCTCTAACACTACACTTCATGCACAGCAAACTGTTCCCGAACCACAAACGAGTGCCAGATTTCTAAAAGCAAGTATTTCTTGCTAATACTTGACCTTTCATGGATGAGGGTTTAAAGGAACCACAACTAATTTTATTTTAACAAAGTAACAGGCTTTTTTGCCAAGATAAACACTGAAAGCATAAAAACTGTATGACACAGAATATAAAGAACCTGTGGCAGGTAGGGTCACACCTGGCACCAAATTCGTTCCTGGAGGGGTAGGAGTCTATCTTCCTTTAAGGTAATGCAGAATCCACAAGATCATCATCAGTCCACTCTTCCTAATGGAAGGGAAAAACACAACACCTTGAGCAATGTGTGCATGTAGTGTCCTGTGTGTTCTTTATGGTCAGAATTTAAGAACTCACAGAAGGATTCCATGAACAGAGGAAAGACTAAAAAAATATTATAAGTTGTGGCAAGTCAGGCCTATAAACTTAAAGCTAGTTATCCATACCTACTCTTACATGGAGACAGTCATGGAGCAGCCCCTTGCAGCACCAGTCTGAGGTTTAGCTCATCCTTCTTACAGCTATGTAGAGATCTCCACCACAGCTCATACTGCAACCTCTTACTAGTATCTTGTTTTATGGCCTCATCACCTTGGAAGCTGAGTCACCTGTGCTTAACCACTACCTCTGTTCCCTCTATCTTTCAATCTGATGAGCCCTCCATACCAGTTCTGGCCTTCCTACTGATACTAACCTCCAGCTGCAAATAAATCATTTGAAACAATGTCTAGACGTAGATTAAAACTGACTGTGCACCTGTATACTACAGTCTAACGACAGGATTAATGACGCCTCGAGGTCTGAGCAGTTTGCACCCACTATATGCTTTCAAAAAGTTAAGCACATTTTTCTCTTTTAGGTCCTGGCCAGCTCAGATCTGCTCTTGCATGTGACAGTTACTCAGAACTGAAACTACACAAGTACAAACCCTTGGCAGTTCAGATATGTCAGTAATGAAAAGTCCTGAGTTTAGGACCTGTTGGAACTGCGCAAGAGCCTATCATGAAATGCTGTAGGTTACGTGAATTTATCCAATCAGGTTACTCCTTTGGAAAAAAAATTATGAATTAATAACAAGCTCCAAAAATCAAAAATGCCTCAAACCTTAGAGCATAATTAATTCAAATTAAACTGGGGCAGGGAACCAGTGAAATCTCCAGTGAAAGCTCATTTAGAGCTGTTCTCTATGTCACTCTGACAGAAAGTGAAAAGTTTTGCCAGTGCCTGGCAAAATGGAGTTGCCTGTTTCAATATGTTTTTTAAGACTGGCATTTGGAGTAAACACTAGTCAAAGGTTTTATGGCATAGTTATAAAATATGTTCAAGGTTCCACATTTTCTTAGAACATACCTTCAATGCTGGTTTTATTATAATCTTGTTTAAATAATTTTTTAGATTCTAGTTTGACACTGTAGCATCAACCTACTATGATAATCTATAATAGCAAGACTCCTTGAATTATAGAAAGACACAAATTTTGCATTTTATCCTCAGATTTTGGCAGACAACCCTCTTCAGCCTTTAGCACATTTTTCTAAATGTCATACTCAGAGTACCTTTGACTGTCAGGATGTAGTGTCTTTAGTAACAAGAGGAGTCCAGTTAAACACGGTTCTTCACACCTTCCAGAATGGACTCTCTACAATTTCCAGTCCATGTTACAAACAAAAGCTCTGGAAGGTTGTCAGATCAGATGTGAAGGACTACCTTAATTCTGTTTTCATTTGCTGAGTCACCCTCATCAGTTTATCTCCACCTTTTTTACACTTGGTCTTATAACCCAAAGTAGTAGCTACCAATCTGTAATTCATGCAAGCCTTGCTGGCAAAGTGGCTGATGTAGAAATTTAGTCCAGAATCTGACTTCTACTTTGAGCAAGAAGCCAAATAAAGTAACTAAAAATTTTCAGAGCACAAGAAACAGCAGAAAGGATGGCCTGCGTGTTCTTCCCCCTCCCTACAAAAGACTGAGATATATAAGAACACTTGCAAGCACAGGCTAGTAGGAAATCTGGCTCACTTGAAAAAAAAAAAAAAAAAGTTTGAGCAACAAGTAAAAGAGTAGTACAGATGCATAAGTTTATCTCAGTAGCTGTGTCACTTTCGTCTTGGCAGTTAAGAGTGGAAAAACAAGTACCTGTACAAAAGGTTTACTGACCTCATCCATTTTGGATTTCTTTGCAACATATTCATCATTTTCATAACCTTTCCTCTTCTTCCTAACCCAGATGAGAAGTGAAATGTTCAGGTATTTTTATAAGTTAGACTCTTTCTATTTGACCACAAGATTAGATTACGGGCACACTTGTCACATAAAAAAACTACCAAAGCCTCAACAAGCAGCTTGCTCCAAGTCCAGTGTCTACTGAAGCGAAAAGGGCAGAAAAGAAAAATCAGCAAGTTCTTTGCCCTCCATATAATTCTTAAGAAAACGTTAACCCTTTACACAATTCTTGTTTTAATCACGTGGTTTTAAAGGCCTTAGTTCTCATTGCATACAACATCAAATCACCAGACCTTAGAAGCCACCCAGGATTCCAGTTTTTTTTAATCAGCCTGCAATGCAAATCAGCACAAAAGAATGTATTTATGTATTACTGAAAGCACTATGTTGAGTTTTGGTTCTCAGCTCCCAGCAGACACTCACATAGCAAGCATGTGAACATTGTGTGCACATTTAGAGGTTTTCAATTTTCAATCATTCATATAGATAAAAAATTAATGTTCCTATACCAATAAAATCAGCAGAATTTTAACACATCGAAGATCTACTTACGGGTTTGTATTAAGTGCAAGCTCAAAGGTATGACACTTCTCTAATTTCTGTTTCAGAGCAGCAACCTCTTCAGCCCTTGGCAGTTCATATTTCTTGATGAGATTTTTCATGCCTACAATGGCAACAACACAGCTCTAAGCACATAAGTAATTTCTGCTCTGCCTTGTTGTGTTGGGTCTGCATGGCCAGGTGTTTGTAGTGGGGGGGCTACAGGGGTGGCTTCTGTGAGAAGATGCTGGAAGCTTCCCCTGTGTACAACACAGCCAGTGCCAGCCAGCTCCAGGAGGTACCTACAATTGGCCAAGGCTGAGCCCATCAGCAATGGGATAACAGATTTAAGGGAGGGGGTGAAAACCCACCTGTGCAACAGTAAGTGCTGCTGGAAAGAAGAATGAGAATATGTGAGAAGAACAGCCCTGCAGGCAGCAGGGTCAGTGAGGAAGGAGGGGAGGAGGTACTCCAGGCACCAAAAGGGATTACCCTGCTGATGAAGCTCCTGATGAGCCTATGGTGAGACAGCTGTGCCCCTGCAGCTCATGGAAGTCAACAGTATGGAGATCCACCTGCAGCCTGTGGAGGAGTCCACTCTGGAGCAGGTGGATGTGCCTGAAGGAGGCTGTGATCCTCTAGAAATATCATGCTACAGCAGGCTTCTGGCAGGGACCTGTAGACCCATGGATAGAGGAGGTTTGCTGGCAGGACTTGGACCCCATGAGGTAGCCACACTGGAGCAGTGCATTTCCAGCAGACTGCACCCCATGAAATGGTCCCATGCTGGAGCAGTTCATGAAGAAATGCAGCACATGGGAAGGACCAACGTTAGATAAGTTCATGAATGTCTCCTACAGAGGGACGCCACACCAGAGCAAGGGAAGAGTGTAAGGAGTCCTCTCCCTGAGGAGGAAGGAGTGGCAGAAACAAGCTGACTACAGTCCTCCTGTGGTGGAGGGAGAGAATTCAGGAGTGAAGCGTAGCCCAGGAAAAAGGGAGTGGCAGGGGAAAGGTCTTTGAAAATTTGGTTTTCATTTCTCATTATCCTGCTGTGACTGGCAGTTAATTAATTTTCCCCAGCTGTGTCTGTTTTGCACACAACTGTGACTGGTCAGTGACCTCTCCCTGCCCTTATCTCAGCACCCAAGCTTTTTATTATATTTTTTCTCCCCTGCCCAGCTATGGAGGTCACTGATAGAGTGGCTTTGGTTGGGTACCTGGTGTCCAGCTGGGGTCAGACCATGACAAGCTTATCAGCAGCATAGCTGCTGCTACTGCTTATCCCTCATAGCCAGGCTTGAGCAAACAGTTTTTCCTTTCTTCCCTCATTATAACTCTACTGAAACAAGTCACCAGCATCACTTCACTCTGGATTTCCTCAAGGTAAACTCTAATAATGTAGAGTTCATGTTACTGTGCTAACAAGCTTCAAAATACACAGGGGTTTTTTGCATTCAGCACTGTACCTCTGTCTTAAAAAAAGACTGGTTTCTGTCTTGTTAATAATGCAAGGAACATTTACAGCTACCTTTCAAGAAACAAGATTTTTTTCTCTATGACCAGATTTTTGTAAAAGTAATTTACAAATGCTTCACAAATTCCCTTCCAACCATCATATGTTTATGGAAGAGCTGCCTTTGGGCTAAAGCTACCTTCCAGAATAATGGAAGAGAAGACTAAGTGATCCAAGTGTTCCCTTTGATCTCAGCAATGGAAACCTGAAGACTGAATTTATTAGAAGAGAAAGGGAAGGGAACCTTAAGTTCTGTAAATTCAATTTAAATAGAATTTGTAGACCCTGATGACTTGTATGGTGCATTCACTACTCAAGTAAGCCTTGCCAAAGACTGAAGCTTCAATGCTACCACTCTCATTTTAAATGCATGCATTAGCCTAAAGCATCAAATAACTGATTACTTACTGGGAATTTCATATCCCAGCCTTTTTACTTAATTAAAAAAAGGTAATAATCAGCGGACTATATTCCCTATTAGCTAAACTATGGTAGTCTTCTTGATACTTGTAAAATATATACATACACACACACACACATATGTCTCACACTAGTGAAGCTAAGCATCTTTTGAATATGTTGATAGCTGCAAAACAGAAGTGCAGCTATCAATCATTCAGCTTACAAAAGGTACCCTCTGGTGGTAGTAGTAGTAATGTGCAGGCTTTGCCTGAAGCTGCAATTTTTAAGACACAGTGACTTGAAAAGTCATTTAATCCTGTCTTACAAAAACCATTATCTAGTTCCCAAAATAGATTTCTCACTTTTAGGTCAGGTGCTAGTCTGAAAGCATCAGGCAGGCCACTTCTCTTTTCATTTATTTCACTTGTTCATTTTCATTTGTTTAATTTGTTCATTGTGTCTCAGTGTTTTCTCCCCTTCCATCCACATGATCCATCCACACTGCCTATGTTTTACTTACCTTATGCATGCCCTGAGGTGAAGAAAACCACTTGAAGCACACCCTTCTGCCTAAAGCTTTTGTTATTTGGAAAAACTTGATTTTTTTCTTCTTTAGATACTCTTTATCATACTTTTCCGATGTTTACTTACATTTCATGTCATCTAGTAGTCTGGATAAGGTTGATCTGTTCTCTTTCAGCATAAGACTCTCTGATAAATAGCTTCAAAGAGACATAGAAGAATAAATTTTTAAAGTGCCATAATTATTTGTGGCAGTTACTATCTGTTAATAAAAAGTGTATTATTTATTATTTATATCTGCTAGAGCTTTATGATTAGACTAAGTAAGAACACTTTGGTTGTGTAAGTGCTTTAAAGTGATAAAAAAGCAAATCTGTCACTGTAAGAACTTGACAAAAGTATTCCCCAGCCATGTGAGAAACTGAAGTTCCAACACTGCAGAATTCAACATTTCTAAATAAGCCTCACAGAGCTAAGACAAATTAGGTTTAAGATTCTATGGTAACATCACACTATGGCACAGTATGACCATGGGACAAGCCAAAACTACAGAAAAGTGTTTTTCAGACTGACCAACAGACAACAGAGTTTGCAAGACAGGCCTGCTTCTTTTGGCAGCTAAAAGCCATTTCTAAATGCTGTCTTGTAAGAGCCTGTGGGTCCCTTCTTCTTCCTACTGAGATTCAAACTTCCTTTCAGTAAGAACACTAATACATGCACACACTGACTGGGTAAAACCCCAACACTCCTCACCAAGACTCACAACAACCAAGCAGTTTTATCCCTTCCATCATGGGAACGACAGGCTTTCAAAACCCTCCAGTGTTCTGTCCCACCTCTGCAGGTGCACCTGCTGACAGGTCCACAGACCCAGCACTTGCTTCCCTCGTCCAGCAGCAAAAACTCAAGTAAAATAATAAATAACAAGGTTATAACAACTGCATAGTGCAGACAGGTCACAAAGACTTGAGTTCTTCCTGAACATGCAAACGAAGTTCAGATACCTCATTTCCCATGCTATCTACAAATTATTTTAGTACTTTTATTAGTTAGTATTTTTGCAAACACGCTTTTCTGAATTTTTGCACTAGCAGTAGAGAATTACAGATCTAGTAAGGAAGGAGATCAAGTTCAAGTTAAAGTAAGCACCTGAATGTTTTTATAAAATTTTGAAAGGACAGTGAACCCTGTAGATAATACTCTTTTTTTTGAACAAGAGAGATCTGAGATTCATTTAGAGGAGGTTTATTTAAAAGTAACTAGTTTATTTAAAAATAACTGTTTGCATTTTGCCTGCAGGTGTTACACTCAAAATGCTCACAGGCATGTGATTATAACATGCCAGGTACAGCTCCTTACAGGAACTACCTGAGCTGTTTTTTCTGAAGAAAAGCATATGCTTTGTCTTTAAGAGAACCAAACCAAAAGAACTACACATTTCAGCAAAGGTATGGAAGTGTTTGATAATGCCTGTGCAAACACCAGTGGCTAGGGCACAGAACGGAAAGTGGGGACTGATTTAAAACAGCACCTTAGCATTAGTTTGTTTCCGTGGAAAATGAACAGTTGTACCAGCCAAACACAGCATTGAAGTTTCAGCATGCCTAGTAGCTGTCAGTTCAGTGTCATTTCAGTTGACTCTGGAACCTTAAAAATCTTACTTTTTCTTTAAGTGATTCTTAAGAAACTCAGTTGCTCCTGTATTTCCACTTTCTTCACCATAATCTTTGAGTCTGAAAATCCTATACTGTTCTAACTGAGGCAAAGTCATCAGGTTTCTTTTTTTTGTTCTTCCAAAGGCATATAATAACCAGACACCAACTAACCGCATTTATCACCTACTTTTTGAAAGCGAAACCAACAGTACTACTACAATTCTGAAACATACCTAAAGAATGTAACAGTGCTAACAATCAGTAAATACACAATTCTACTAGTTAATAATGCCTGGAGCAAAATAATTTTATACAGGAACCAAATAAACTATTTAAATCATATCTATACAAAGAAAATACTACCTTTCCATATTAATTCCTGCTCTTGAACCACTAGATAATATGGCAGTGAGAGCTATCAGTGAGGGAGTAAAGAGCAGATATGCATCTGTCAGAGCCACTCGACTGAGGAAGTCATCAGCTGTTTTCCTCAAAACTTCAGGATTTTCCAGCACTGGGTATCGAGTCTAAAAAGTAATCATTTAGGAAAGTAAGTGGCTGCTCCTCCTTCTTGTTTGTGAGCTCAGAACGCACAAAACAACAACACTTTACAAAGCTAAAAAGTAGCAGGCCTTCCTCTTTTTCCAAAAATAGCCTAAAAAGCTTAAAGACCAAAAATAAACAACCACCTTTAAGGTATTTGTTTATCACTTTAGTAATTAGATCTTTTAAGATCACAGGTACAAAAGGAAATAAAGTTTTCTAACACAACATATGACAGACTTGTATTACTTTACTACACAGAGCATGAAGCACATCAAACAGTTTTTTATTACCTTTAAATCGATTAGAAATCCCTCAAATGGCCGGTATGGATTGTGGACAATGAGATGGAAGTTCAGTTGCTGAATAAGCAGCAGTTCATATTCCAGTATTTGTTCAAGAGCTTTTTCCTGTCCAAGAGGGCTTTCTCGAAGGTTACCAACGAACTGTGCACTGGATACATTAAATTCATCTACTTTACAGGCCAAAAATGCACACGTTAGCCTTGAGGAGGGGAAAAAACCAAAAAAGCAAACAATTGACTTATGGAGCATCGATTCTTCTATCAAGAGTTCTGTTCACAAAATTTGTATCTTCAAAACACCATGTTCTGAAGACAACAAATTTTTCCAAACGGAAAGTGAAACAGACCATACTTTGTCTTTTTGGCTATTTAAGCTCTCAGATTTCCTTTCTCCTTTTTTTTCAGGTCTTCACAAATATAAAAGATTATACTTCCAATGTTCCACTTGGCAGAATAACTCAAGAAGTGTTGATAACTCACATTATTATCCGAGGATGATACTCCATCACTGAGTTATTGAGGTAAAAGCGTTTAAAATACATGCAAGCTGTTCCCTAAATTGAAAAAAATGGAGAGAGAAGAAATAAAAATGGATAAAGAAAAAATAAATACATTAGAAAAACGTCACAGATAAGGCAAGTTTGAATATATACTACAGGCATACAGGATACACTAGGGCATTAAGACACACACAAAGCCATGTCATTAAATATTTCATTTATGCCAGCATTATGACAGCCTTACAAAATCTTCTCTTTTATTTTTAGACATATTTTGCAAGACAATGCTCAAAAACCTTAAAGTATCTTCATGAGAAAAATCTGGGATTCAAATGAAATTAAAAAAGCAAAGACTGAAAAAATATTATACCAGAAGTTGCAAGCAATCCTAACTATTTGAATTTTTCAATCAGTAATTTCTGGAACATATTTATCAACATGAAAACGGGTGTTTTCCAAAATCACTGCCTGACGAGACTCTACAGGGGCCACTTCTCAAATATAAGTCTTGTTTCACAGAATGTGCCATGGCAGCTACTGCCAGCTTTCAAAGGCATCCTCAAGTGGGGCACTCTTCACCACACCTGCCAGAAGAAGGGAGGACTAACAGGGCACAAATACAAGCCATTCATCTTAATGGCTCGGCTTCAGCTGCAGGTCCCCAACGCTCCCTTCTGCAACACTCGCCTACATTCAAGGCAAGTCAGTTCAACGTATTTCTTTCTCCTTTGTAGGTTACTTAACTGCCAGTACAAACGCTGACCCAGCTTATTCTGTGGTCAGACAAGCAGTAGTGCTCGAGAACGACAACCCAAATGCAGGACTGCCTTCTTTAGCTACTGTGAGACTGCTTTACTGTATCATCGCCGTTTTATTGTAGCATCAATCGCTACCATCGACCACCGACCATTACTTTGTTTCTACCCTTTGCTAAAGGGTACAAACCACAACAGTTCAAGTCAAACAAAGCAGTCCAGTCACCCACGCAAGTGTAGGAGCCACAAGCTGAAGATCACGTTGAGAAACAACTCGTTTTGAAATGACTGCACGGCTCAGAAAACAAACAAAAAATATAAGAAGCAGGCACAGACTGCAATGCTGGAAGAGAGAAATTAGCTCTAAAGACATCCGCGGTCTCAAGAACAAGCCAAGCAAACAGTAGCAGGCGAAAGAAGGAGGGGGCCGAGGTGGACCGGTCCCAGCGCCGCTCACTCACCACCACGGACCGCGGCATCGCGGGCTTGAACACGGCGCAGAAGTCCAACAGCCGCTTCTCGTAGTACTTGCATATCGCCAGCTCTTCGTGCGGCTCCAGGAGCACCAGCTCGCCCTGCGGCACCTGAGGAGAGGCAGAGCGGCGCCTCACTCGGACTGCCCCGCCCGTTCAGCTCTCGCCCAGCGGCCCTGCTCCTCCGCCCCGCGCCCGCGTTCCCCGCCCGCCCCGCGGGTCCCGCGCACCTTCCCGGTGGCCGCGGCCCTGCCTCGAGCCCGGCGGTTCGCCTCGGCCCGGCGCCGAGACAGCTCCTCCTCGCCGCGGAAGGTCCAGTGCCGGCGCTGGGTGCTGCTGTGGAACATGGCTGCACAACATGGCTGCGCCCGCGCGCGGCCCGCCGGGAGTCGCCTCAGCGCCCGCCAAGGGAGGCGGGACCGGGAGAGTTCCTGCGGGAATGATAAGAAGCCTGGCAAAAAATCCAAACCAAACCAAATCAAAACAAAGCCAAAAGTAAAACATACAAAAAAAAAAAAAAAAACAAACCCTCAACGTGATAAACTTCTGCGGAATAGCAGCTCTCTCTATTTTTCTTTCGGTTTTAGCTGTATAAACTTGCTCCCTTAGATTCCTCCACTAGTCATTTATTCTATCCCAAAGAACCATTGCGTATAAGATCCAATTATGATTTAAGGAAGCAGCATTTCATAGCCTCTTCTTTGTGCTTCAGCCAACAAATTTTAGATATTACTGCGCTTGTACTTGAAGTGTGTGAAAAAAAGTATGTAGAGCACATGTGGACTGTCACAGGATTTGTAATTAAAATGATTCCGGGGGGAATGTAAAAGGTTCTTTTCTTAAACTACACAGAAAATAATTTTATTGCCTGTGTAGTCTAAATCTATCATTCCTTTGCCTTAAATTACAGGAATTTAACATATCCAGCTTGAAATCAGACCAAACTTCAGTTTCAAGAACCACAGATACAAAAATACCAAAATGGGTTTGTTGTCCATCTAATACTAACAGTTCCATCACGAATTAGAAATTATAAAAACCACATGTTAGAATAATGAGTGACAACGTGTCACTTCGCATCATCAGTCTTAGGGTACAACTTGTAAGAATAGGAATGACAATTCCTAAAAAGGACAAGAGCATTATACGAGATAAAGCAGGATTTCTTTTTCTTTTTAAGTCTCCATTGATTTTATACCTTTCACTATTCAGAATCTGTACTTCAAAGGCTTATGAGTTTAAGTTTTATGGATACCAACCAACTACTGACTTCACTGATTTTAGTCCTATATTAACTGGTATCATGCACCATTAGTGATTCCAAAATTCAATCTGAAAATGGAGAAAGGCAGATTTAGATAACACATTTGGAAATGTAATCATAAAATGCTTATGACAGACTTTGGCAAGCTTGTGACCCAGTTATGTGCAGAACCAAGAATTTACTGTTTCTAGTGTTTCTATTGCTTTTCTCACAGTAGCACTTTTCATCTCTTTACCCACAGCTCAATTTCAATATATTATCTCATAACCAAAGCAGTTAATAAAAAGTACAAATACTCAGTGTGATTTTTGTGCAAATAACAAAATCTACAAAGAATGGTATAGAATACATTATTAAGGAGCAGAGTAAGTATGATTTTTTTTTTTCTAAAATCAGAAAGATAACTACAAGAACTGAAAGGTTTTTTGAAAACTGAAGTCTAAACCTTTAAAACACATCAACTTAATTGTGAAATATAGAACTGTATTGGGCGAAGTATCCATAGGCAGCCATGAAATTAGAGATACACTGATTTTGCATGAGTAGCTAAATGAGTTATTAGTCATTTGCTCAATTCAGTCAAATGTGAATGTTTGCAGTCTGTCTTTTGTTCTGATTTTAAACATGACACGTGCATTGATATTTGTTCAGAATTATGCAAGTAACAAGGTAACAGAGCAAACCTTAAGATCTAATAAAAGCTATCCAGTTGCCTAGGCATTTTAAAATTTAGCCATTTCTCAGAAAAATTGTCTGAAAGTGTAAATAATATCCACCACCTAAATATGATAAACAGAGCATACTTTGCCTGCTTGTGCCGCAGAGGTCTTTTTCCTAATGTTTTTGTGACAGCTGTGGCTGCTGTAAATGTTGTGTTGTTTTTTTTTTCTCTATTTGGGGAATACAGGGAACCAGAATCTCTTGGAACATCTAGAGGAGACTGAGAAGGACCAAGAAGCACCGCACACACCACCTAAGAAGAGAAAGATACCTAAACCCCAGATGCTTCCCCTGTAGATTTTACTGTTGAAAACACTAGTAAACATTCATAAAATAATTCAACTTTGATATTGATAGTGCCCTTTTAAAAGAATATGGGGGGAAGAGGATTGTGAACACATAGCCCTTTAGTTGAGTTGTCATTCATTCAGCTAAATTAGCATAATTATTTTCCTGATTTATATTATTATTAAAATCATTATTATCATTATTATTAAGCCTAACTGCAAACTGCAGATACTAACTAGCCTAAAACATGGTAGTTTTAGAGAAGCAGTCACCCTTGTTGAAGATCCTGGAGAGAACTAAAAGCTTTAGAGGAGAAAACACATCAATTTATTACCCCATGATGTTCATATTTGCTATATTTAATGCTACTGAGAATTTATCAGTAGTCCTAAATTCAGTGTTTTAAGCATTGTGTTTTAGTCCTCACTTTTTGAATGTTTTAATATCCTAGGACTTCTTGATTTTGCAGTGTTTGGCATCAATTTTCCTAACATTGAAACTAGTTTAAATCAATTCTTACCTTTCTGGCTTGTGCTAACTAGTACTTTATTTTTATTTCATCTCACTAACAGCAGTGAGACTATTTCATCTAAGGAGCCTTTTTCTCTAGTCCCAAAATGTGCTTGTCTTTCCAAGCAGTACAAAAATGTATACATATATAGCTATAATTCACTTATATTGAATATGCAATACAAAGACATAAACTTTAAGATTCTCAGCAGAAACACAGACTTTAAATAAGCAAAAAAGGACCAAAAACCAGCAGATTAGAATTTCTGACCTTTGCAATTTTAAATATTAAGGAAAACCTTTTGCATTTAATACTGTACAACTTCAAAAGCACATTAAGTATACAGTCTCAAAAAAACAACAAATCATAGTAGCAAAACTGAAATATGCTGAGGCAGAGATGTTTGTTTATTCTTAAATTCAGGCATCCAATTCATTCAGCAGGGAGGGCTGAATTCCTACTGGGCAATCAGAATTGGACATCCCATGCGGGATGTCTATTGGAATCAGCACAAGATTTGCTTAAAGCCTAAGAGCCAAAGCTGGCTTTTGTGTAGGACAGTAGTTATTTTTGCCATTTTTTACTGATGTGTCCTGAATCAGTCACCAAGAATGTTCTGTTCCTTCCATCCCTTGTTTCTTGCTTTTCCTTCTCTATTTCTCCCTTCCCGACCTTGCTTTGATGTTCTTTGTTTTTGATTTCTTCACAACTTCATTCTTACCATCCCACTTCACTCCCAATATGTCATCTCATAAGAATATAATTAAATTATTGATACTGATGCTGAAAAGTCATCACTGGATTTTTGGATGGATGATACCCCGGAGTTAAGAAGAAACTGAGAATGTGGACTTCTGAGTCATTTATGCAACTGTATTCATAATCAGAAATTGCAGCTGTGGCATGTTTGCAAAGATTTCTTTGGAATCAAGTGTTCCTGAAGTGTACTTTAAAAGTGAGAGCACTTAGCCACTGAGGAATAAGAAAATAGCTTGAAGGCCACTTCCAACCTAGATGTGTGTTGAATACATCTGGTTTAGGTTTTTGAGCACTTCAAACACTCTCTTCAAGGTGTTAAGGAAACTTCCCTGCCCAGTCATCCAGAGGAGCCACTCTAGCAGTCACTCTCACACCACCTGAGCTGGGACCGAGGCCCCTTCACAGCTACACGTCCCATACTCACACTGACAGACAGGATTTCCTCACTGGCTCAGTCTCAGGTTTCCCATAGCAGTCTCAGGTGTCCAGATCTTTAAAATAATGTAGTTGCAGTGCAATAACTACATAACAAAATAACAGCTTGAGCTGATGCCTCCAAGGAGGAACCCCGAACAAAGGACCCCTGAGCTTTTATACCTTTACAGTCTAAGGGCAGGAAGGTCTGGGGATTGTCGGCTGCTGCTGTGTCTCTGCGTGTCCAGTCCCCTGGCTGAGCCACATGTCCCCATGCCATTTGTTGTGCAAAGAGTCAGCAGTGATCCGATTATTAGAATTATTAGAGAGATGCCCAAATTAAGGTGCAAACAAGACCATATGCCAAAGTCAATAGTATGGATTTTATTTACCAGTAAATGTGAGATGGAGAGAGATAGAAAGAAATAGGAAAAAGACAGTGGGGAGTGGGGGGTGGGAAGAGAAAGAGAGTGACAGAGACACAGAGTAAGCAGAAAGATATCACCACTCGTGGATCCTGATGGTGTCCCGTTGGTCCTCTTCTTCTGGTCTTCTTGGTGGTAGGGGTCTTGCAAAACACAGAGTTCAATGGATGAATATATGTTCAGGTATACGTGAGAATGCCTAAGCACCTCCCCTGCAGGGGGGAATTTTACACTGTCTTTTGCAACACTGTGGATCTGTTGCAACACTGTGGATCACATGCAGTCATCTGGTGGAAGGCCTCAGAAATGAGTCTGGGAGCTACAGCTGCCCCCCACTGGACCCGGCCAGTGCTGATTTTCAGCACGGCTGCTGGGTTGGCTTTCCTTGTGGATACATTTTTCTCCCCCAGCCTGATTTACTTCTTCTTAGACCTGAGATAACTGGGCAATACTTATCTTTATCTTATCTCAATTCCCATCAGCTGGCTTAGCTCATGGTACAAATTCCTGGAATCCAGGAGGCATATTTGGGAGGGGTGGACTTTGGTGGTCTCAGCTTCCTTATACAGTTTGCGAGAGTGGACAAAGTCCTTCAGTGATCTTAACAGTTATGACAATTATGACATTTAAGTGTCTTACAAAAGGCTTATGATCATGAAAAGCCAAAGTAACATGTAAAAAAATCTGAGATGCAATTTGAGATGCAGGTCTGGACCTGAATTGTACCAGAATGTAGTGCTCAGAGCTGGGGCTTTAGTTCACTTTAACATAAAGAAAAAAGGTTCTTGCAAAGGTAAGGTTTGATGTGAATTCCCCAAAATTTCAGGGTTATTTGCAGCTGGACCTTACTTCAAATTGCTACGTCATTACACAGCAATTGGAAAGTATGAAGATGAGCTGCTTTTACTAAAGATCTCTCAGTCGCATTGACTCTGTATGTACAGCCTGCAGAGATCCGTGAGCTCTCTCTCCTGTCCTAAGGCATGCAAATACTGAAAATTAAAGTTACTTTGTGTGATTACAGTATGTGCATTTGGCCATGGCATACTAAGAAGCCTTTACATGTGAGCACTGCACATATGAAAGTGTGGTGTGCCAATCTCATCCTTTCTCTCATGTGACTTTTTGTCCTCTGGTCTAAACGCTGCAGATGATGGAGTTTGATGTTATGCATCTGATTCTGAATCTTTAGTACCTGATAGAATTGCAGCAAGCCATGGCAACTGGAGACATCCAAAAATTGAAAAGTGGGTCTTAGACCATAATAAGAAAAGTTCTCTTTTTTGTATGAAGAAGTTGCTGTTTTCACTAAGCTGTGGTACAAAGTGGACTTAGAGACAGGGATAGGAATTCATCATCTCTTCCACTAGCAATTATTACAGAGGAAAGTGATTCTTTGTGATTTTAAATAAATGAAATAAAATTATGTACAGATAAGAAAGTTCTCTGTGCTGACTGTGGACCCAGGAGAATCGAAACTCCCTTCTTAAATGCATACAGTTTGGCAGTCTGTATTTCGTAGTTTGTGAAATTTACAGGTCATCTGTGTGTTGTATGGGAATTACGTTGTTTCTATTCTGCTTTGTGGCACTGTGGAACTTGTTCTTTGCTGGATTTATGGAAGTAACTCTTCAAAGAGTTCAGTGTTGTATAAGTGTGTTTAGCTATGGGATTTTTTCTTACGTTTAGACTTCTTCATTGCATTAAATTTGACAGAACATTTTCTTCTTTCTTGTCTGTAGGATAAACTGAAAAGAAGGAACTAGATCTCTGTAAACTAAAGTGCCTGACATAAGTACAACATGAAGGAATCTGAAGAAGGCTGGCAAATGCTTTTATAGCTTCATTGTAAAGATATGAAGAAAATGAATGAGGAATTTGAGAAATATATGCACCAAAACTGTCAGGCAAATTGGATGATATGAAGTCTCTCATGAAGAGGATGGTTCTGATCCATTAGTCAGAATACACTGTTATTTTTGCCCATCAGGGAGTAATTTTCTGATGGTTAAATAACTACTAGCTGTGCATATAAGATTTCCTGACCTAACCACTGACCTGAGAACATAGGAGGCTGCAAGAAGTGGAATAGATCTTCCTTCTTGTTACTCAAAAGTATCTTTCATGATGGAAAGAGGGCTTGGGTTGCAGAAAGACTGCCTTATGAAAATGCCTTTGCAAATCTTGAAATTGAACTGTGCTGCCTCATGTTTGCTGTTACTTTTTGTAATGCTAAGCTCTTCTTTGGTGACAAGGAGGAGGAGAAGTTTAGAGGGGCAAGCAGGGCAAAGGGCTTCAGCAGCCTGTACCATGACATTCCTAGAGAACTCTTGGATTGCAATGAATATTGTGGAATAGATTCTCCTCATTCTAGAGTTTTCATAGGAAAGAAATCCTTATCAGTCCCAACAGAGTGATTGAGAAGAAATATTATCAGAAATATAAATGGTTCCCAAGAGGATTTACAGTTTTCTTTTGGCCTTGGGGAAAGAGATAAGTTGTCTGTGACTCTGCATGTCTGAAGGGCCCTGAATTGCTAACAGGGCATTCTCAGGACCATGACATTAGTCTCTCAAGTATTTTCTCTTCTTCTTAACATCAAATAATTAACATTTCAGAATTATTTCTACAAAAAGATCAAACACATACTGTAAGTTCAGAAAAGACAGAGTAAAATTAGTTGTGCCATATCTTCTTGAACATAGGCCTTAACATGTGACACAGGAATACTTTGTGATATGTGGAAAGATGGCTTTCCACTTGGCATTAACTATGTTTACTCTTGTTGTATTATTAAACCAGGAACAATGAAATTATTGTAATTTTCACAATAATGATTAAATAATTACAAAATCACAGATCGATTTCTAAATCAATGCTTCATGCTTTGCATGGTTCCTTCTCACTTCTTCCAATAAATCCTGGGTACTCCTTATATATTAAGTCATGGCATGGACATGGCATTAGCTGCTAACCTTGTTCAATAAATTCGCAGGTCAGTGGCTGCTTCGTACCAACATACACGGGCATTTCGATTAGACCTGTTCTTTAGAGACTAATACAAAGCAAATACTACTGCATGTTTAAATGAATACAGTGGCTAAATGTATCAATTGCTATTGATAGAAATCTAATTGGTCTAGTAATGAGAGTGAACTAAGATAAAACCATCTGAGGTAACATGGCAATAAACACAGCGGATGATCGCAGCACTGCAGCTCAGCTTTTTAAACAATGCAAAGTATTCAGCTAATCTCAAGAGTCTGGATGTTTCTCCATCATGTCCAGAACTGGTAAAAACCTGGGAAAAAAATTAAAAGTGCATCTACAACTTCTCTGGATTTAGGCTGATCCTTAGAATTTGGAGATCTGCAGTCCTCTTAGTGATTTTATACAACAAAATCTGAATCCTTATAGATCACTAGTAAAACTCTTTTTTATTTAATAATTTAAAAAATAAGACAAAAATAGTTTTGGCTTTGAATTCACACATGAAGAGGGAAAAGCCACTTCTCAAAAAAGATCTCTGAACAACCTTAGCATCAAATACTTCAGATTAGAGAACAAGTTTTCTTTAATTTCAGTGAAGTTTGAAATGTGCCATGTTATGTTAGAAATGCCTCTGAACCTCTTTATTCATAATCTCCAACAACAATGAGGGTGAGTGTTCACAGCCTTGCATGCAGCCTCCTGGACTCCTACCAAGAGTACTATGGGGTCTGGATGATTGATCAAGGATTCCCCTAGTGCTGCATGGTGCACCAGGGGCTACTGTCAGCTACCAGTGCCCATCCCAGAGCCTTCGCCTCTGTTTCTCCATTAATGTTTTCCCCTGGTTCAGGCAGCCAGCTACCACAGGATGCTTGTAGCAGCACAGATGAACTGTGCAAAGAAATAACTCCATGGGGATTGACATGGGGTGAATTTGGGTCTCCAGGAGCCAGGAGGGTGTCCTTCTAAGAGTTTGGACATTTCTTGCATGTGTGACACCAGCAAGGAGGAGCAGCTCTTCACTCTCAACTCTCCCCAGTGTGCCACAACAAACAGGAGTGGAACCACCCCATCTGCCATAATTCTCCACATCATGAATTGCTTCTGAGAAAGAACTGGGGTGATGCTTAGAGAGGAGTCATGAGTGAAAGGCTGACGAGGCATTCCTCAAGCAAGAAAAGGAAAGCCCTGGCAATACCTTACGCCATTTCCGCCCAATGCCTTAGGGAAAAATGTGTAGTTTACTGCTGTTAGTAACTAGGGAGAATCACATTCCTCATCTGGCTGAGGACCCTTCTTTTTGTACAGGCCAGGGTACAGAGTGGCTACTGAGATCCCCTGCACAGGCAGGGGAATCATTTACACCCTCATTTCTGCAACTCTGCATCTCGTCTGCTGATGAATGAGAGTTATTTTATGTGTGTAAGTTGATTATCTCTGTTAGTCACAGACTGGGAGGATCCAATACATAAGAGGGTATGTGGTGCTTTTGCATCCAAATAATGAGCTTGGAATATAAAAACACATTGACCACTTTTTAAAAAATGTGCTTTTCTAAATAAATAGGAGTAATTGTTTATTATTTGACCTGTCCCTTTAGAGAATCTCTTTTTTTGTTGAAGTAGAGAAGTTGAGGGATGAGAAGTTCAGAGAATTCTTATCCTTGCTGAAGGCTGGGCTAAACAGAAGAAGCTTCATAGATGTCGTTTCTGAGGAGGGCCAGCAGGTCAGTATTGCTGGAGAGCCAGGCTTTGGAGTGTCACAATCTACCATGCTGTGACACCACCCTCCTCCGCTCAGTGATGTCATGAAGGGATGTTTGTCCCTGCATTCTGTCGTGCCTTTGCACACGTCTGGGTCTTTCCACTCTCTCTTCTCTCTCAGCACCACTTTCCACTCTCTCTTCTCACTCTTGTCTTCGGCTTTCCATTGGTATATCATGACAATCACCAAAGGCCTTGGCTCTGTCTTTCTTTTCTGTCCCCAGATGTCTTTACACTTTACTTTCTTCAGTCCTGCATCCAACCAAAATAAACAACTCCACTCCAATGGCCCTTTTCCTCACAGTCATTCCTCAGCCATTCCTCACGGTGCTGTCTGAAACTTTTCTTGTTTCCTGCACTCTCATGTGCTGAGTTTCTGATGTTTGGTGATGAAGCAACTTGCAACCTTGCTATTTTTCCACAGCCATGTATCCATTAGCTCAGATCTCATAGTTTGGTGGTGCCTTTCTCTCTGGGGGGGCAGCAGAGACTCCTGTAGAGGACAGCCTCCACTTGCAGTGTTTTCCCAAGAGCTGCAGGGGTTGGACATCCCACTGTGACATCCCTGAGTGGTGGAGGTGATAGCAATCCTAGTAATCCTAGTAATAATCATAATCCTGGCAGTGGTTATGGAGTTACTGGGAGATGGATTGTGACCTCACATCCCTCAGTCTATAAACTCAGGTGCTGTCAGAGCCTGGGCCAGCCTGTGGGAACAAGCAGACATGGCCACAGGGAAGGAGTGGAGCTGCCCCATCTGCTGTGATGCTCCAGATGATGTTGCTCATGCGATGCCCTGTGGCCACCGGTTCTGCCTGGGCTGCATCCTGCGCTGGGCAGAAAGAAATCCTGCCTGCCCACTCTGCAGAAGATCCATCTTGACTGTCAAGTTTTCTGACCATGGCGGAGACAACTACCTACACTGTGTCATCACACCTCCCAGAGAGTCACCAGCAACCAACACCCGGGCAGGAGAAGCTCCTGGAGGCCTGGCTGAAAACAACCCCCATGGCCCTCCAGCATCCCCTGCCTCTTCTCCACAGGGTATAACAGTCCCCACTGAGCAGGAGGCTGCAGGACCAGAGGCCGTGGGTGGCATCCTGCCTGAGCTCTGGGCAGAACTTTTCCGAAGGCGACGGAACCTCCTGGACCCTGTGCGGCCCTGGCTGTGCCAGGGGCTGGAGATGATATATGGGGGCGAGTGGTGGCAGGTAAAGAGTGCAGAGAGTGGCATCCTACTTGCCCTCTGCGTCTATGGTCCAGACAGGGAGGTCTTGATCCAAAGACTGGAGCCTCGCCTCCAGCAATACACTGCGCCACTGGTCCATGGCATCCTCAATATCATTGCAATCCAGTGCAGTGAGGAGGTCCGGAGGCTACGGCACTCCCGCTCTGCCAGGGAGGAGGATGAGATCCCTGTGGCCATCTCTGGCCCCACGGCTTCCCAGGGGGCTAATCCCACCCTCAGCCAGGCCCCCACCAGTGGCATCACAGATTCCCGTTTGGAGGAGGAAGCCGGCACACTGGAGGCTGCCGTTGAGGGGCAACCCAGCTGCCCCCCATCTGAGTCCATTCCTGCACAGCAGCCGCAGCCCCAGGAGGAGCAGGGGGAGACGACAGCAGCCACAGGTCCCTCTGCCCAGGAGAGCAGCCAGAGCCCCTCTGCTTCTGGCCAGGGCAGGGACCACTCACCCACAACGTCCCGGCATGTCCGAAAGAGGAGGAGCCCTGGGTCCCCAGATAGCACCCACTGTGGCAAGAGACTTCACCACAATCAGCAGTAACAGGGCTGCAGCAAGTCTTTATGCAAGGAAAAGAAAATAAATTACTATTTCCATGACACAGTCCCTGGGTGCTGCTTCCTCCCCCTTCTCCTGGGGTATTTCCCTTTCTCAAAATGCCAAAGTGTCAGCTGAGGGCCCCTGGAACCCCAGGGCCATCTTGGTAGTGCTGCCTTCCCCAGGTAATGCTGCTGCAGCCATGATGATGGAAAAACTTCTGAGAAAGTACTGGGATGATGCTTAGAGAGGACTCACGAGTGAAAGGCTGACCAGGCATTACTCAAGCAAGAAAGGGTAAGTCTTTTTATCATATTTTCAGAAGAAAAAAATGTGAAAAACCTAGTCAGTGTCCTGCATATCCTCCATGTCTGTCACAAGGAGGATTTAAAAAAGCTGTGTTTTGTCATGGTTTTATTACAGAATTTATGTTTTACTGGTCCTGTGAATAAAGCACAGCTTAATGGAATTTAAGTTCTATGTAACAAAAGTGTTGGCTGATACAAACCTAATTCAAATCAAAGGTGTGATTTCTGCTGCCATGCAATCATTCTGTGTTTTAATGTGATTGACGTAACTGCTGACATAGTGTTTTGGTAATTAAGTATGCTAAAAACACTTTCTTTAGATACAACGAACTCAGCCATGCCTGGAGCTTTTTCCAGGAGCGTTTCTATAATTGCACTGTGGACTGCAGTAATTATTCCCAGACTCCCCAGACTGCAAGATTTCCTTACAGATTCACTATACATGATCAGATTTTATTCCCGCCCCTACTTGAAGGGATCTCAGGAGCAACTCTGTCCCATCCAGAGAGAAGAAGGATGAAACAGGTTTCCCTAGCACCTGCCACTGGTTTCCATCTGCTGGGTCGGGATAACCCACAGCATCTTATATGGGACTGGACACCAATATTCAGCAGATTTCAACCAAATCCATGTCAAATTTGTTTGACCCGTCCATGCCAATTCTGTCTTTTGGAGTGGCTGGAGTTAGGAGTATTGATATTGTTAATCAGTATCACATCTCTATTAAAATGCTGTTTGAAAACAAATGGACAAAACACCCTTCAAAATCAATGAGACAAGAAAAGGGAACCAATTATTTCTCCTTGGACAGAAGTAACATTGTCTGAATTGTGGTTATGGTATTGCAGATTGCTTCTATTGAAGCTACTGTTCTTTATCCCCAAATTAATGTGAAATGAAGGCACAAGGTTATATCTTATATATTGAAAGACAGGAGAGCAGTGTTCTTGGTCATTCCACTCCTCCAGATACACTTGTGTGCATGTTAATAAAGTACTCATATTCAGGAATAACATTCTTTAATAGAGAGCTGTGATAGATGCCATTTCTGTATTCAAAATTAATCCCTGAAACATGGAGTTGTGGCAGTAGGTAGTATTCTATATAATCCAGGAAGAATAGAATCATAGAATCATAGAATCATAGAATCATAGAATCGATTGGGTTGGAAAAGACCTCCGAGATCATCGAGTCCAACCCTTGGTCCAAATCCAGTCCATTTACTAGATCATGGCACTCAGTGCCACGTCCAATCTGCGTTTAAAAATCTCCAGGGACGGTGAATCCACCACCTCTCTGGGCAGCCCATTCCAATGCCTGATTACTCTCCCTGTAAAGAATTTTCTCCTGATATCCAACTTAAATTTCCCCTGGCGGAGCTTAAGCCCGTGCCCCCTTGTCCTATTGCTGAGTGCCTGAGAGAAGAGACCAACCCCCACCTGGCGAGAACTTCCCTTCAGGTAGTTATAGACGGTGATGAGGTCACCTCTGAGCCTCCTCTTCTCCAGGCTAAACAACCCCAGCTCCCTCAGCCTCTCCCCATAGGACTTATGCTCCAGTCCCTTCACCAGCCGTGTTGCTCTTCTCTGGACCCGCTCCAGCACCTCAATATCCTTTCTGAACTGAGGGGCCCAGAACTGAACACAATACTCAAGGTGTGGCCTCACCAACACAGAGTACAGGGGAAGGATCACTTCCCTGCTCCTGCTGGCCACGCTATTTTTGATACAGGACAAGATCCCATTGGCCTTCTTGGCCACCTGGGCACACTGTTGGCTCATGTTGAGCTTCCTGTCAATTAGTACCCCCAGGTCCCTTTCTGCCTGGCTGCTTCCCAGCCACTCTGTGCCCAGCCTGTAGCGCTGCAGGGGGTTGTTGTGGCCAAAGTGCAGGACCCGGCACTTGGCTTTATTGAACTTCATCCCATTGGAATCAGCCCATCTCTCAAGTCTATCCAGATCCCTCTGCAGAGCCCTCCTGCCTTCCAGCAGGTCGACACTCCCTCCCAATTAGGTGTCATCAACAAATTTGCTGATGATGGACTCAATAATTTGCTGATGATGGACTCAATGAATAAATTTTAGTTTTCAAAATTATTTTTAGTTTATCCCTGAGGAAAAAGCATATGTCCTTAAAGCACTGTTGGGATCCTCTGGCTGAAAATGACTGTGTTCCCTAATTTTTGCTGGGCTCCTGCATAACACCATTGCCTAAAGACTACCTCTTTCATCATCAGCAGTGGTAGTTGTGACAGCCAGAAGGGCATAGCTATGTTTGCCGAGTTTGTCCTTCCTCCTCAAAGGACCACAAACACTTTTCTTGCTCCATGCTTGCTGCTTTTGTCCCTATTGATACAAAACGAGACTGTGAATATTTAGCAGCTGGGACATCCAAGTCATTTACTTGGGGAAATTAGGAAGATTTGGCCCTGGCAAAATCTAGAAGTAGCTTTTTAATTTTTTTTGTATTCACAGTTCTCCCATCCATCTAGACTATTGCTAGAAGCAGAATTATTGATCTCTGTAGCCAATACTAACACTTCTTTGCTATCAAATATAAGCCAACAAATATCATCTAGTATCCACATTGCATCCAGATCCACATAACACATTGCATCTCAGATTTCTGTGCCCATAGTATCCAGGATCATGCTCTCGTTTAGTCTGTTTTGTTTATCTCCCTGGAAATACCTAGTTGTTCTGAATTTAACTTAGCAATCATAGAGTAATTTTATTTTAAAAGGTAAATTTTGTATGTTTTTCTTGATGTAGCATCAGTGTTACTGCATCCAAGGATACTTTCCCAAATATGATATCATCAGATTTCAAACAGGATATTTCTGTACAGAAACTTGGAAGTGATTTCTTCACAGCATTTCAGTGCAGGCAGAGGCAGTTACTATGTTAATATTGTTTACATAACAAGATTCATGTACATATTGTTTGCTCAGAATATTAAGTCCCTGAAGACTTTTATCCTTTCACTGCACAATTTCTCATTCCACAAAATCCTGGAAGTCTGATTGAAAATATGGGCTTCTTCACATCATAAACTGAAAACATGTTCTTTTAGTTTATTTGATGAACTATTGTCTTGTGCTCTTGAAGTTTGTAGTCCTAATCCCATTAAAAAGAAAACCAAGTAATTTTAGAATTTTACAATGAAAACATAACAGTTGCAATGCTGCCTTTGATCTATAAGTGGCAGCATTTATTTGTCAGAACCAGTAAAATTTGTAGCAGGAATGTCTGATGTTTGTGAAGTCCTATGTTCGGGACTTCATTTCCATATCAGGACTTCATTGCTTTATTTCCAACTATGCTGTACAAAAATCAGCTGCAGCTTCATGCCCATGGAAGCACAATTTGCACAATATTTGCTGGCATTTTGCAGTAATTCCATTTTTATGTTACCACTTAGTATACATCTGAGAAAGATATTTTCATGAACAATCTCAGAAATCCCCTCTAACCACCTTGACAATTTTAGGTATTTTTGTCTTTCTCAGTGTTTAGAAACACCTTTTCATTGTTTTATCATTCTTTCAGTCAATGGCAGTGCAGCAAGTACATACACTGTTGTAGTGCCATTGCTCATGTGGTTTAACCTACCTACATCCTCCAGTTTTGACTAAGCTACAGTATCTGGCTCTAACTCTCCCAAGTCTTATGGTAGGACTTGGAATATGAGCCCTAGTCTGTCCTTCAGTTGCTGTCTCACCAAGTGTTTACTGACCACAACTTAAGTTGCAATGCAAGGTTTATGTCTGTACAGAAGATCTTGGAGGTGGGAATCCTTTTTGCTTGATGTCCTAGTTAGGACAGCTGAGACCAGTTCATCACTGGATGGGTGTAACCCAAACCTGTGTATTCTATAGCCTTCCATGCCATTTCCCAGAAACTGTTATCAATGAACCATTTACACCATTTGCACATAGAGCCTGACTCCTCAGGCTATAAACTAGGTGCTAAGAGGCCTTCAAGATGGGAGTTGCTCTTGTCCTAACACCCATTAAGGAACCCCCCTCCCTGAGGGAAGTACTGAGCATTCCTGCCTGAACTGGAGAATATATAATCTTGGAGTCTTGGGACCTTTTTAACCACTCATGGGATCCAGAGGAAGACTGCAGATCACCGCTCTCAACCAGACTGCAGACCACACCACTCTCGACTGGACTGCAACCACCACTTTTCAACCAGACTGCAATCACCACTCTTGATCAGACTGCAACAGCACTCTCACCAACAGGTTTTCCCCTCTCCTTTTCCTTTGGACTCAGGGGGCCCAAAGAACACCACTCTGTTCATGCCCCAGGGTGCTGGGTTATACATTTGGGTTTTGTGGGTTAAAACCAATTGTTTGTCTGTATAATCGTACTTATTGTATTATTTTATTAAATTGTTATTCTGATTTATAATCTCTCTTTTGAGTTGAGTTCATTTCCCCTGCTGGTTTACCTTTAAACCAGCACACTTGAGTTGGCTGGATCATCAACAGTCTTTATTGACAGGTACGAAGTGCTATCCCCTTGTTTGGCATTTGCATTGTTTCACCATGTTGCTTTGCCACTCCATCTGGACACCTGAAAGAGTAGCATTGGAGATTCCACAGTCATCCAACACCAACAGTGTATCTTTGAGTGGTCCAAATAAAACCTCCAAGACTGGTACTTCTACAAACTTTTTGTAAATGAGGATGTGAAACTGTGTATAGAATACCTGCCCAGGTACTTTTAGATTACATCACTCCCTAGTGAGTATGGATGTAATTTACTGGCAATTTGCTGAGCCCCATGATCTACCTTGTACTCATAACCATTTTGTGGGATGTCTGCTTCTGAGGGGTATTCACTGGAACTGTACTCACGTAAACTGAAGGAGGACCACTGTATACTAGGTGTTAAAGTATTTCTGTACTAATTGCCACTAATTTAAATGTCTCTCTTTTGTAGACAGCTATTGCAATATTCTCAAGCTACAGATTGCATACCAGTGAGATCTTTCTGAATGAACAGAACTTCTCTTTCTAGTTTTACAGGTCATATATGTACTTTTCGGTGATGACATTCAGCACTAGGAAGTTTGTTATGTTTGAAGACTGACAGCTACCCTCTTGAACCATGACAAGTATGTTAATGTTGCTGCTCGAGAAATTATTTTTAGAAACATACAGGTAACACAATCATTAACTAAAGTGCCTGAGTAAGAAGAACAAATGCTAAAAAATTCTAGGATATCAGTATGGATTTTAACCCTTTTAAGGATTACATTGGTAATTGTTTTCAAAAAAACTTTGTACACTCTAGTCAAAGCAAAATCTTTACTGTGTTTGTTTTCCTTAGTTCAGTCCCAGCAGGAGATTAAATATCCAAGTTGCTTCCTAAAAATCCATATAATGTAGTTTGATCTCTATACTTAATAGTGTCTCACTCAGTCTTTTCTCAGTCATGATATTATCAGAAAGGTATATAGGTTAATCTTTCTGATATTACACATTTATCTGATATAGATAGATTTGATATGTATGTGTTTGTGTACATAGATATATATCTATATGTGCAGGAAATATCAGGTAAACCTTGCACAGGTTTGGCCAATGTAGCCAACCATTCCATTCCCTGGTATCAGAGGTGTTGAATACTGTATCACTAAAATATTGTAAGATGCTTGCATCTTACAAAAAATCATCAATGTATTTGGTGTCTGAGATTTACTGACTTGTTTGTACAACATATTCCTCAAAGACACAAAGTCTTTTTAGAAAGGTCTGACTGCAGAAGGTTCTTCTCTGGAATGGTCTTTTGAGTGGATCTGCTTATCCTTGGGTTAACAGTAAAAACTAATTACAGTACTCTATTCTCAGACTTTATGGCAGTGAGTGTTTCTGACTACAGCCCTGAGACATGAAAATTGGCATCGTAATATAGGTCCTCAGCTTCTTTCCCTGAGGAAAGATTGTGCAGATACAACAACTGGGCATTCCCAAATGATCTCTGTGCTAAACTTTTAGGAAGATAGTGATGGAGAGGTTCTTCATCCGTAAGTACATGTAGGAAAAATAAAGTAGGGATTGATGTTTTGTAAGGAGATGTTTGGTATCAGAAGTCAGTTATTCACTGGGTGTTGTTTGGCCATGTAGGATTATGGGTCCAATCACCTCCCAGAGTATTTTCTTCACCCTAAAACAGGCTCATCAGTGGAGTTTCTGAGATATTTTTACATTATAATCCTGGTATTAACTTTCAAAAATCAGCATTCTGGTAGAGTAGAAAAATGGCTTTCAAAACCCTATTTTCCTATCAGTCACCTGTTTCTGTCTCTGGTTGGTGTGGAATACCTCATTACTCAAGATACCCATGTTTTTGAAGGCATGCAGATTGTATGAGGTGCATGTTGCAGATCTGCAGTATTCCAAAAAGTGTTAGTTTTGTTATAATGCATTAAGGGAAAATTGCAATACAGATGAGAAAAGCAATTTCTTGCTCGCACTCAAAGCGTAATTGTGCATCTGTAGTCAGTAAGTTATTCTCCGAGTTTAGGTCAAGCAGCAGTTTTATTTAAAGAATGAAAAGGAGAATAATTTCACATAATGTAACATTCATTTAATGTATTATGTGTAATATTCATTAATATTGCATAACATGTATAATACGCAGCATGTAAGTAAGCTATATGTTTCAAAATAATGTAATGTAAAATTTAAACACATTAAAAGGAAGTTACTAAATATTGTATGCAATATTTGAATACGAGAGCATCAATGTATTTGTGCTATGTGTGCTCCTTAACTGCAGAGGGCTTCAGAGTCTACTTTGAAGTAGAAAGCTCTTTTACATAAATGCTCCTCCTCCTCTTATCACTCATAATGTCTGAATGACATTAACATTTTAATCTTTGTCTGCATTTGAGTAATGAATGTGATCTTTAAAATTCTTCCTTTTAGAAGATGGTATATGTCCCTTGATAATAGCTAATGTAAATAGATGGAAAGAGCAGCCTTGACCTAGAAAGCCTTGTTCTGTGTTTGTTGGAAAGAATAGGTTTAAGATTTTTTTCTATTTTTGTAAGTTTTCAAGTGACTGTTCCAGAGCGTATCCCTCATGGAGTTTTAATGTATAACTTACGTAAAAGTAGGACTACCAGATCTTCCCAATACCTTTCTGAATGACTGAAAGGCTTACTTTATTTTGTATTTGTGTACTTGCTCCAATATAAATGTTGAAAAATGTGTCTGTCCTAGAAGACAGAAAGTATATTTATTTTCCATAGAGGATATGACATGAGACTGCACTCATTTTAACTAAGAGGTCTAGAAGGGACACATATATGTATATAGGTATGTCTACATGTGTATATCCCTGCTAAGGTACACTTTAAGTGGCGTATTTTTAACATCACTGTATTACTTCTTATTCTGCTTTAGTATACTCTTCTGTCTTTTGGTAATTTAAATAAACATACATAGTATATGAATAATGCATAAGACATTTTAAATGCAAGGTTTCCAGCTCCCACAGTGCAGTAGTGTATGCAACAATTTGATTGGCTCTGCTCTGTTTTCCTTACTGGCAATTTCTGGGAACACAATAGAGGTTGAAAAGGCTGACAGGAATGGACGATATTTATTTTGTGAGAAATATTTGTAGCCTTTTCAAGGCAATTGTATTGTAAAGTTTTGTGTGTGATTGTCATTCCTTGATTTTATACTTCTTCCCTGGGAAGAATGCATTAAAAGGTCTGTGATTGTTCTTTTGTGGATTGAGTCGGATCTGTGGTTTGGATTTTTTGTTTTTATTTTTGGTTTTGATGTGTGTTTTTTTTAGGGATACTGCTGGATTTTTTCCTCTGTTTGCATAAGCTATAAATAAGTAAAGAACTATCAGATTTCTTAAGGTTTCTCGGTTAAGGTAACAAGGAAATGATAAGAAACTCTTGAAGAAATTGAAATATCTTGAGTTAAAGCAGTTAAAATATAGAAGTTAAAATACAGATATTTTAGTTTATACTATTTTAGGTTGAGGTTTTTTGGTTTGTTGTTTTTGGGCTTTTTTTCCCCCCCAGGAGAATGAAATGGGTTCTAAAATGTACATTCATCTTTTTTTGTCAGCTCATGCTGTTATAGCATTTATGTTATTCTTACCTTAAATACGTATTTTTAATAGAGGGCAAAGATACAGTATTAATTAACCAAGATGCACAAAGGTTTTACTTTTATTTTAGCAATATCTTAGTCATGTCTTTATGTTTATGCAGAGAAAAATAGATCTTCTTCTCTTCCTCTCCACTCAAAGAACTATCATCTATCAAAAGGTTGGGGGGATGCTGATGCTGTTTATGATTCGAACAGTATTTTTCCAAGTTTTTTAAGCATGTTCACAAGAGTAAATAGTATTTTTCTTGAATAAAATGGTCAGTGTATCAGCCTGACCGTGCACCCATAATCATCATTCACTTTCAGACAGATGCAAAGAAAAAAAAAGGTTTGTTTTAGAAATTTTTATATCTGTACGTTACTTGAAATGTTTTTTTCTGATTTCCTCCAATATGATGGCAGAATGTCTAAGGTTACTGTAACAGTTTCCCAACATGTGTAACTGGAGATGTAGATAATTAAATCCTGTACAAGTCCTCACAGGTTTGATTAATATTTTTAATAGCTGAAGATACTGTCATTTAACCATCTGCTGCTTATATTAGTGATTCTGTAAATCAATTGGTTTTAGCTGCTGATAGCACAACTAAGCCAACACACCATGCTGAATTGTCTTTTTTTTTTTTTTTAGTATCAACAGATGAACTTTGTCAAGAATTTAGTACTTCAAGTCCATGACAGCTCATTTCTGATACGTTACCCGAGCAAAACTTTATTTTTCTTCCTCCTGTCCTGACCAAGACAAATGAATGAATAAATAAACACAACTTCTGAGCTCCCCTGTCTGCAAGGGAAGTGCTGGCTTAAACAAGTATGTTTTCTGTATAAGTTCCTGCACTTTGCTACTATGAAAACCAATTCTAAAATATTGTTAATAAACAATTGGAAATATTTAAAAGGAAAGGCTCCTTTCTACTTCTCTGCAATATCCTTGTGCAGGGTCTTGTTTTGAATCTGTGATACCATCAGTTCTGTCATAAGCATACACAAATGTCTGTAAAAACTATTTACACAGCTGCTAAAATATAAAGCACCTTTCATGCTCTTAATCACCACAGAAGAGAACCTTTTTTCCAGAGACATGCAAATGTCTGGACAGAAATCCTAAACCCATGAAGTTGCCAGATTGCATGATTTGCTACAACTCAAATATTCAGATAATTTTCTCTTACATTCACAACTCAGGCTCCCTTTTTAGTACACCTTGCACTAAATCAACTTTTGATGAGATTTTTTTTTGTGATTAAACAGAAAATTAACTTGTGGGATTTGGAGGGACATCTCTTTGGGTTTTTTTTGATTGGTTGTTTTTTGTTTATTTTTCTGTTGTTACTCATTTTGTTTTGTTATTTTGGGTTTGGGATTTTCTTTTTGGAGGGAGGAGGGGTTGTTTGGTTCGGTTTTGAATTTTTTTGGTGGTTTTTAATTTTAGGGTTTTTTGCTGGGTTTTTTGGTGGTTTTTAATTTTAGGCTTTTTCCTGGCTGAGGAGCAAAGGAAGGCAATTCCTGTGCATTGAATAATTCTAATTTAAAAACAAAAAAAGAAAACCTAAACAAGATAACTTGTTTTGGTTCATTTGCCTCTGATCTTCACACAACTATTGTAAATTTAGTACAGTGGAATCCTAATGAAGATGCCCTGGCACATGGCCATTTGTCTCCATTAAGAAGAATACTTGATTACGTGAAGGCTTAACCTGAATCATGATTTCTTTGAGAGCTTATACTGCCCATCAAACCACTGAGACCGTCTCAAGCCAGTTCCTCGGTGGGTGCAAGCCAGAAGGGCTCTCCTGGAGCCAGCAGAAATGTCCGAGCCTGCCCACGTTTGCAAACCAGCATATCTGAGCACAAACACAACTCCAGTGCTCAAAGGTATTTGGGCACCTGGATCCTATTGGCACAGTAAAGTGCAAGTGGTTGGTCAGATCACTTGCTGAGTCAGGGTTCTGAGGATGGCTGAATTAGGTTATCCAGGGTGGATGTGAGATACCTTGCCAAGGTAAGCAGTGATGTGTAGCTGAACCGAAACAAACCACTGAGATGCAGTGATGAATGTTGAACTGATTGTACACCAAAGACTAGTCAATGAATGAAAACATTCATCAAGAAACCAAAAATAGGAGTTGATGAAGTATGGGGACACCAAAAATTCACAGATACCACTGTAACATTATGTCATGCCCCTGATCTGGAGAGCAGTTGTCTTAATTTTGCAGTGATTGCTGAGAATAGGAATTTAATTTAAATTTTTGTCATAAAAAAATAAGTATGATACAGTAAAGGCAAGTAACCTTAATAAGATAGCTTTCCTTTAAAAAGAGTAGCAGAAGTGCTCAGCATCATATAAAAGAGTTCTTTCTCATCAGAAGTGGGTCATAACACTGTCCTCATCACTTCTACCTTTTGTATACATGACCTGTCGTCCTTCAGTTCCATCTTGTCAAGATACAATCAATCATGAAACAAAAAAAATGAAAACATCTCATTTTTATGTTGAGTACCTGAAACTATTTTTCCTCTTTTTCCATAATTGCAGGGATTTTGATTCTTGTGGTCCTTTCTTTTCTGAGTAGACTATTCAGTGGGTGCCATTTCAGCAGCTGTGCAATTATTGTGCATTGTTGGCTTATTATACTGGTTGTAAAGTGTTTCCTCACCCTTAACATTAATGCCAGGGCTGAGGGCTGCTGGATCTGGAGCAGACCTGAATGCTGAACAGCTCTCTGATATCCTGTGTTGGGATGCAAGACTGTGGAACAGGGCAGAAGAATTTTCCATGCAGAAGAATAAGATACATCCAAGCTTCCAGAGGCTGGGCAAACTCATGCCATTGCAAAACCTCCCACTCAGAAAGGTCTTTACAGGAGGACACTAGTCCCAATCCCACTCAGTAAAACTCTAACATTACTAACATTGAAGGAAAGTTAAATCACAAAAGTTCAATGCTAATCCTGAATGTCTCAGATGTGCAATAATCTTTATGAAGTCCTCAATGAATTTTGCCAATGGTTCAGTGGTAGCTTGCAGCCACCATGGCAATTGCCCTTCATGGCAATTCTCCATGAGGGACATGTGGTGTTCTTAATTTCTGAGTTTTTCTCCTGGTTTTCTTGTAGATAGTTTGACTTCCTGTAATTACTAAAATGTCAACATCAGTAGAAGTGATGGCAACTGTTTTATAATGCGTGCACATACGCATGCCTTTCCCACACCTTAAATCAAGCCAAGGAGTGGTCTGGATTAGATTCAGGAAAGCCAATACCCCAGAAAATCCGATCTGATATCATGGTTTGGGCACTGTTCAACACTATAGTTTTTAATTGGGAGCTGGGTTGATCAAGTACTACATTACAGGGTGTGAGATGCCTTTTGAAGTTCAGTTTTGTCATAGGTTTACTTGTTCTAAAAAAAAAACATTTTGGAATTATTTTTCCCCTGTGAAAGAAAGGTGCTGAATGAGGGAAGGGGAGGGGGATTCACACACACAAAAGAACTAGCCAGCAGACCCACATTCCAAGCTAATGGGCTTCAGAAGATTGGGGGGAGAGGTAAATTTTTTCTCCTTGGGAAATGGCATCATCAGTTTACTATTGCCCTGACTCAGGGAAGGGGTGTGTGTGTGGAGAAGGGGCTCTGGAATTCACTTTGGTTTTGGCTACCTTTGGACCCAGTCTGCCTTCGTTCTCCCACGCCCTGTTCTGCCCACAGTCCAGACCTGCCTTGGATTTCCTCAGAGAAGCCAGGGCCATCTGCAGAGGAACCTTTGAGGGAAGAGGCCACCCCTCCTCCTCCGTTCCCATGTTGGCAACAGCTTGTACTCATCGACGAAGGGGGGGGGCGAAATCCCAGCCAGACCCAGCCACCAACACAGTGAGTCCATATGAAGAACCTCCTTTCCCCTTTTCTCCTTCCCCTTTTGGTGTGTGTGTGGGGAATCTCCATTTGGCTTCTCCCGCGCGCTGGGGCTCCCATGCGGCTATTGCCAGAGCCCAACAGCGCCCCCTGCCGGCCACCACCAAGCAACTGCAGGCTCTGCTCCTCCGGGCATCCAGCGGCGCCCCTGCTGGTCGTGGTTAGAATTGCACCGAAAGGCGGAAAGTACTGAACGGTTTTTGGTGGGAACCTTGGGTGCAGGATTGTTGGTTGGGTTTTTTTGTGTTCTTTTGTTGTGCTGCCTATACATATATATCCTTTAATAAAGGACTGTTTCTCCATATTTCCTCAATATGGAGGGAGGAGCTTGGTCTTCCTCATAACTCATCCTCCTTAGCAAACACTTCAGTCTCATTAAACTGAGACATGTTTGAATTGATGTCAGTATGAGCAGGGTTTTAAACTGTGTTATTGTTCTAAGCCTAGCCTGTTTCACGAAGAAAAACAGATAAATTTAAGGTACTGCTTGTTCAACTATAAACAGTGACACGGTGTTTATATGAAAGACACTCTTCTTCAAATCAGTTGAAGAAGATGCATTCACTAGTTAGCCTGTTCACACAAGGAGGACTGCATTACTTGCAGTGAGCATGAGAAAGGTTACCTGACACAGCCAGAGAGCACTGGCTCCTTTCTTCTGCTATGAAAAAATTGCTTTGCCACCTAGCTCAGCAAAATGATGTAAATCTTAATGACAGATTCTGAAATGTCCGAGTAAATCGAGGCATTTGGCCACCCTGATGCTTTTTAATCTATCTTACTGTCTTTTTTTCCTTGTACTTTTTATTTTTTTTGTAAGTAGTAAGAGGAAACACAGTTTAGTTATAGAGCAGTAGCTACTACAACCACCATAGTTTTTTCCTCTCTTTCAGCTTGAGAAGAACTTGATTATTATTCTTATCATCTTTATATTGATTATTATTATTACCCTTATCTTGATTATTATCCTTATCTTGATTATTATTACCTTTATCTTGATTATTATTATTATCTTTATCAGACTCCTGTCCTTGTTGGAAGTGTAGCAAAACTTTAACATTTTGAAAATTATTCCTATCAATTCCTGTTTTAGTCTTCTGCATCTGAGTTCTTAAGCCCTGATACAATCCTTAGTCAGTGAACACTTGCACTGCACACGTTTGCCTGATTAAGGAGATTTTCCGGATCTGCAGGAATGACATGACAGTAATTTCCAATACTGAGCTGTTGAGGAATATATTTAGTGCGGGTAGCTCAATGTGCAGCTGCAGGCTGAGCTCAGGGTGGGGGAAATGACAGGAGCCCAAGGCAAGCGGCTGTGACCTGGTGCCACACCTTTGTACAGCAAAGGGCACAGGATCATGTGACCAAACAGTTGGAGACACAGCAGAAGGGGACGACTCTTCATAAAGATTCCAGACTATTGTGCGCATGGATATAAAAGAAGTTCCTTTGTTGATCCTCCGAAGATCTGTCCTTGGAGTCAACAGCTTGAGCTATTTCCGTGTTACTGCACCGCGAATAAATTTCTTTAAAAATAAATTTCTTTAAAGATACAGACATCTGAGGGTCTTCTCTGTACTGGTGTGGCCTCACCTTGAATAATTTGTGCACTTTTGGGCACAGTAATATAAGAAAGACATTAAGCTCTTGGAGAGCGTCCAAAGGGGGATGGTGAAGGGCCTTGAGAGTAAGCTGTCTAAGGAGAGGCAGGGGGCACTTCGTCTGTTCAGCCTGGAGAAGAGGAGACTGAGGGGAGACCTCATTGCAGTTACAACTTCCTTGTGAGGGGAAGAGGAGAGGCGGACACTGATCTCTTTTCTGTGGTGACCAGTGGCAGGACCTGCGGGAACGGTCTGAAGTTGTGTCAGGGGAGGTTTAGGTTGGATATTAGGAAGAGTTTCTTCAACTAGAGGGTGGTTGGGCACTGGAACAGAGTTCCCAGGGAAGTCATCACAGCACCAAGCCTGACAGAGTTCAAGAAACATTTGGATGATACTCTCAGGCACATAGTGTGACTCTTGGGAATGGTCCTATGCAGGACTGTGGCCGGAGCAGAGAGATTTCTGTGAGCAATTTTTTCTGCATTTTGTAGGCCTTGCTTGACCTGACTTTCGAAGCTGCAAGCTGTGTGAAACTATGCAATGTTTACATTCGTTAGCTGTGTGTTTCTAGTTATAAGGAATGAGAAAATAGTATGTTTATAGTAAGAAAGCCTTGAGAAACTGGAGATAAAGGAACACCTGCAGAGTCTTGGAAAACCCCTAGAGGTGGATCAATAGAAGGGACTTTGCATGCCAAAAATGATCTCAGGCTGCGTGGACAGAGCACCAGATCCAATAAACTGAAAGCATGAGGTGCGTGCACAGACTGAGCTATCCAACCACTTGGTTGTAAGCATGTATCTGGAACAAACTAAACTGTATAAAAGTTAACTCATTTAAATAATAAATTGGACATTGCTGATCATATTGATCATCTGTGTTGTTCTGAACTCCTGCCGTCCACACAAGACTAAGAGTTGGATTCTATGATCATTGTGGGTCCCTTCAAATTCAGCATATTCTGTGATTCTGTGACTCTGCTATGGGAAACCTGAGGTAGAACCAGTAAGGAAGCCTTCTCTGACTGTGTGTGAGTGGGGTGTGTGGGGAGCCAAGAAGGGTTCCCATTAGCTCACTGGAGTTGCCAAATGTGAAGGGACTTTGCTCCCAGCAGTGACAATCTCAGGTGGTAGGAGTGTGAAGGCCAGAGTGGCTTCTGTATGGGCAGACAGAAAAGTTTCCTTAATAGAGTGCTATCTGTTCTCCTGTGCTATAAGAAAAGTTTCTTTTTTCTCCTATTGGGGAAAAAAATCCCAAACACTTTTATATATTACAGTACATCAAACATTTCTAGCTGTTTTTCGGAATGATAGGAGACAGATATTTAGTTGGTGAACCTGACTTCAATGGAAGTGTATGTTTTTTACCTTTGCTGATTTTATGCCCTTAGTTTTATCGAAGAGTTACAAAAATTTTCTGCATCCTAGATGCAGATGTGGCATCCTAGATTTCCTCCCTTGTCTTGCTAACCAAAACCTAAGTGGATGAGGTGTTATATCTGCATGCAAGAGAGGCCATCCTTACAGGTTTATCCATCATCCAATTAAAATTCCCAAATTAGTTCAATTAACCCCCAATTGCCTCAGCTTTCTGAGGTTTCAACTTTTTCTCTTCTTTTTCTTTACAAGAAATTTTCATTTGATAACATATTGATTAGTCATTAGACACTTCAGTGAAAGAGTTGGCATTTTCTTGAATATGTCCCTGTCGATAAAGTATACTTTGTAAATCCTTTCAGAACCTTAGTGTAAGAGCCAGCATTTCTTGGTTGGTTCATCATTGCCATGCGTATACCAAGTGATGGATGGCATATTTTCAAATTTAAATTATTTCCTGACACTTGTTACTGCTTTAGAAAGAAACTGTGGATGAATTCTCAAATCCCTAGAACCCCTATGCCCAGGAAAGTATAACTTGGATTTGCATTATTTCTCTCTTTCAGCTAATTTTTTGGGTTTAGCATTTAGATCTGAAACATAAAAAATGTGAATGACACTCAAGAAATACATATCCAATAGAAGTCTGAACTCTGTTTGGTGACACCTGTGCATCAGATTTCTATCTATCATCTCAGTAACTGTGTGGTCAAGTAAATATAAGGGTTTCATTGTCCCTGTAGTCAGAGGGATTACTGTGCATGAAGACTGCCTGAGCTCTACTACACTTTTTGCTGTGGTTTTTTTGGTCTGTTTTTCCCCACTGCTTGCATTGGGCTTGTGACAGCCTTTGAACTACATAACGTGTGAAAGCTTATATCTGTTTTACTTATTGCAGTGGGTTGGATTGGTTTGCCCCAGCCATCTCCATGATTTTCATCTGTCCTTCTGCTAATCTGAGGAGGTGACACGAACTTTCCTTGATGGAGCCTGACTTTGTTGGTATTAACTTGAGAATTATGCAATGCAGCAAAGCAAAGCTGAAAATGTAACCAATACTTTAAACCAGTATGCTACTTTAAATTTAAAAATGAAGACAAGCATGGGAAAATCCTATATTCATAGAATGGTATGGGCCATAGTTATATCCAGGAGAACATGGATCCCTAATTCCTGAGACCTTATGTTCCAGCTACATTGGCTGAAGCTCATCCTGACCCATTTTCATGACTGCTGCAATCTGAACCAGCCAGACTGTGTTAGCTCTCTATGTGCTGCATAAACATTTTCTTGTTCTGAATATGATTTCCCATAAGGAGATGATGATAAGGGAATTCCTTTTGATTTTAAAATCTCTTTATCGACAGAAGGCCATTTCCTCATAAACATGCATATTTTCCCCATTTGGCCAGGAGCTATGGCTGAGAAACTTTGAGTAATCTTCACCATTCCCATGGTTGCTAAGTTTTGACACATCTGATGCAATTATTTGCATTCAGACCCCACATAACTTGTAGCACGCTGACACAAAGCTGTGTCTGAATGTGTGCTCTTTATGTCCTCCTGTGAAGGCCCTGCCTACTGTGACCAACAGTGCTTCTATTCATATGATAAACAGAAAGCTGCAGCCACTTCACATTATTATTTAGCCTGTTGGTTTTTATGTGGTGCCCTTGTTGGCTGGGACTGATGTGGGAAAAGAAGCCTCATTACACAACAGCAATTGCAGGTTTTACATTAAAAAAAAAAAGGAAAAAATTAACAAAGCAGCTAAAGTGCATAAGAGATAAAGAGAGTTTGAAGTGAAATTTTACAGTTGCTCTGGGCCGTTGGAAATACCAGAAGATAAATCTGATAACTCAATCTCCAGCCAGAGATTAGTGGAGGGTGTGAAGTGGGATTAAGATGTCAGAGGTTTGTCACCTGCTGTGTTCCTGCAGTTCATGTCCAGTCTAACACCAGAACTTCGGGTTATGAACAAACTGAGTAGTCCAATCCTGTTAAAAAATGCAAAAAAAGAAGGTCTCATCATGATCATCACTATAATCCTACCTCCTCGGGCAGATGGGTAGTACAACTTGGGAAGAACCTAGGATCTGCTTAATGACTCACTGATTTGTTTGCTGTTTCTTAAGAAACTGCTGATGTGCTCAGACTCCCTCTTTTCCTCAGTAGAAGTGAAATTTGTTGATTATGAAGGCCCTTACATCATCCAAGTAGGAAGCTGAAAGATTATATGTTAAATCAAGTTTGTCTTGGCCTGTACTGTGCTTTCAAATATTTGTACCCTATTTCTCCACCCTTTGTGCAAGAATGGGAAGAAGAATGTATTTTCCTCACATTTTATCTTACTGTGGCAGATGCCTTAGACATCCAGGCACATGTAAAATGTCACCAAAAAAGAATGGGACTTTCCCACCACATTCCCAGATGAGGACTTGTCACATGTGTGTTATGCTATTCACTGGGAGCTCCACCTGCTTTGCCAGTACCATATCGACTCCCGTCCTCCCATTCTAAAAGATATTTCAATCATGTTACTGACTCCTGTCTTGTACAAAAACGCAGTTTCTTTCCTCATTGGGCATGGGATAGGCAAGATTATAGAAAGGCAGATGTTGTGGGGAGAATGGGAGCTTCAGACAAAGTTTTTTAGAGAAGGTCTCCCGTTGAGTCACAAGATGCAGAAAATACCCCCTTGCTTTCTAAAATCCTTCTCAGAGAGGAACCCAGGTGTGGCTGGATCCAGTCTTAGTCCCAGACTTTGTCAATGGTTTATATCTAAAGAATTATAGAGGTGTAATTGAACCTTTACACAACTTTGTCTTGCAGGATCAAAGATGGCAAACCATATATATTTATATGAATATTTATGATAATGATTTATTATGATAATGATTAGACAAAAAAACTTAATCAGATTTATTTAATACGCAGCATAGGAGCTAGAACTACTAATATAGGATAGTGCACTATTTTGAAGCAATATTGAAGCAATTACATTAAAGCAATTGTATTAAAGCTAGCAAAACCAATTATTAAACAGAGAATGATGTTACTCATCCATACCAACAACTGTGGGCAAAGCCTGGAGGAGTAACCTTGAGGAATGTCCACACAAGGAAGGAATCTCCACTCGTACTTCAGGAAGGGATATGTTAGAAGACCTTGCCATTAAAATTTGGGACTGGGCTTTTATAGTATAAAGTGATTGACTGTCAGTCAGATGTCTCCAGGCCAGCTGTGTCAGTTCAGCAGCTTTAGATAAGTTATTTCGTAGTTATTGGTTGCTTGTTCCTCTACTGGGTACTTGACTGGGTCTGCCACATCTTCATCTCACTCTCAGGATGTTTAACTTTGGGATTGATGAGTCAGACAGGTTTCAGCATTATTTAACGCCAAAAGCAGCATGACACTCCCTTCTTCATTCACCACTGGTGAATACCCTTTGCAAATAGGGCCTTGTTTGAGCTGTTTTACACTGTTGCAGTTAGAGCATCCTGCTACAGTAGCTTATTAATTATTCAGAAGCTAGAATAAAATTGATCTATTTTAATCATTTTTTTTCTCAAAAGTGTTTCTTGGGCATAGCAATGCAGGTAAAGCTATCTTAATAGAAAATAAAGTTTCTTAGCTGAGCCAACAAAATCTTATTTGTTTATGCCAACAAAATAACTTGTTTATATTTTATACCAGTTTCTTGATTGAGACATTAAAATCTGTGATTTCTGACCATTAGGATTATGGTAATGCCAGGGTTTTTGCTGGACAACTGGGAGTCTTTATAATCATCATCTTTTTTGGTGGAGCACCAAAATCGGCCTTTCTTGATAGAGGTTCAAACAAACCAAGAGTGCAGCAGCATTCTGCAAGGTGGTGAGAGGTCCTGACTGCTGCCAAGCAAGGACTGGAGAAGCACAGTACTTAATGGGCTGCAGTCTTGTGCTAAGGTGAATTCAACACTATTGGTGTAATGGTGGACATGAACTGAGTGGGAACTAAGAAACTAGAAAAAAAGAGATATTTTGAGAAACTAACTGCCCAGTAGTTTCTTCTGGGCACCTTGTGTAGTCACTACCAGCTGTGTGAAGTGTACAGTGGAGGAAAACTGCATCAGCATGTTCCATTATCGTTTTACACCACACTGGAAAGGGTTAAGCAAGGTGTAAAGTAATGGAGAATGAAGGGTTGTTTAATTGCAGTAAAAAACATATTCCATCTCAAACTTTGCATAATGGGTGTTAAAGGATTATAAGAAATTTTTTTGGCTTCAGAGTTTCAGATTAACATTATGGAAATAAAACCCCCAGCCCATTTCACTGTACATATAAAATTGTATTTCGGTCCTTGTTGTTGTTCTGGTATTTATCTACTTCAGATCTTGTTGCTGTTATCCTACCATTGTGTGCTCCCATGCTGTTAACAGTCCAGAGGAGTTAATGTTAGGAAATGTTCCAAAATAAATAATAGTTTACTATTAGGAGACTTGCAATTCAATAAATTACCTCTTGGAAAGGAGAAAAGGATAAGACTTTCAAGGCAATCTTTTAAGACTATGTTTCCCTTGTGCATCAAGGTCATCTTTGGAATTTTCTCTGTCCCTCAGCTAAGGCCATACATTGCCTCTGAAAGGTGGGCTATGGCCACTATGCCACACAGCAAACATTGGTTCAACAGTATAAAATCATATGGAAGGTCTGAAAAGCTATTTTTTTCCTCCAAAAATTGCTCTGGGTTGAAAAAATCTGCATGTCAAAACAGAAGAGAATTGTAAGTGCCTGAATGAAGAAAGTGGAGAACTTAGACCCAAATCTGCAAAGATACAGGTCTGTAGAACCATATTGAGGTTTTAGCTATTAAGCTTTATTTTTGCAGTAGGGACAGGGTGACTGTGTGCACCCAGCTGATTTCTGTGACTAGTTTGACAGATGGTAATCTATGAAGTCACCAAAACTCATATTTATCCTTATTTTGAGAGTTGATTTTACATGTAAGAGCAGTTGTACATATATTATCAACCTGACTCTTAGGAAAATGATACGTATTTGATTGCACTGCCAGTTTTCACTGCATGATTCTTAAACTTTTGACCAGTTTTGAAAGCCAGACAGAGAGCTCAGAGATGTTAATTTCTTCTGAATACTGTGAAGAATTGACAGCTAGTCACAGAAAGGGACCTATATTCATCCATGACAAAAGTGAAGTGGGGATATGAAGAACTTGGCCATCCTCTTCTTGCTGGCAGTAGCCAGAAAATTGAGGGCAGAATGGACAATGCAAGTCCATATTAGTGCTCCCTGGTGAAGCAAATGCAGTTATAATTCAGATCGTTATCCTTCTTAAGAGCCAGCTGGTAAAACAGCGTGCACACGTTGGCTGATGCATCAGCACATCCATAATCATGGCATATGTTGCCAAGCATGGCAAATAGGGGGTAGAAGAGGGAGGTGGAAAAGTAGAAGGAAAAAATTAGGGGTGACAGGAAACAAGTCCTTTGGAAAGTGGTCATTCTCAGTTCATTTAGTACACAGTGAGCAACTATTTTCCTCCACAGTGACCCCATGTCTAACATGGAGAGACTGGCTAGTAGCATGAGAAGGAACATTTGAAAGAACTTTTGTGCTTGTCAGTGCTTCTCCTGTCATCAACTGCTTATCTATAACACGATCAGCCAGATATATAGGGCAAAAACCATCACTGCAAAGGGTGGATCTTGGTAGGGTTTAGCGTTGTGAGACTGAAAAAAAATGTAATGAAAGCCATTGAAAACCCCATGAGTTTGTTAGAGTATGGCTATATCTCCACTTTAAAATTAATTATTGTGTTTAATTTGACTTAACCAGCCATATAAGTCTAATGAATTTGGTGACATTTGAGGAAAGGTCAGGCTTGTTTGTCAGGTAGTTTTCTGCATTTGAAATGTGTAGTTATAACAAAAATTACAAAGAGTGTAGATTTTCCTCAAATTCAGTGGGAGACGGTTCTTCTATTCTTTGTCTTCAACAGTAACAGCTGAGGCCAGTAATCCTCTGGTTTTACTAATATGCTTTGTTTTGGTAGGTGTATTTCATAATAAAGCAATATTTTTAGAATTATTCTTTTTGTGAGATGATTAACCAACATCTTTGGATGTCTTATTTCCCTTCTACAAGAACAGTAAACATGAACCTGAAGTTAGAGCTCTGATCCTTCTGCATTCACATTTCAGCAGCTGCTTTATTGATCTTTCAAGAGCTGCTTTGGACAGAAATAAACAAGCAAGAAAGAATTTGATACTACTAATATTTTCTTTAAAAAGAGAACAAAGAAAGAGGGCTCCACTGCCTATTTCACCTGAATTATTTCCTGTTCCTCAAATAGAATGCAGTTAAAAGGGGTCCTACTCCTTCTGTACAGAGTAGATGTACCATTAGTACAATGCCAAGCAAATATACTTTCAAATATATTTTTTTAATCAGAGTAGCTAACTGCTCTGACTCTATGTTCTGATTGTAGAGGTGGTTCGGGTCTAGGACATAGAGGTGGTTCTCCTCTTTCTTCAGGTGTGCATGGAGTAATTAGAGTTTGGGTCCAGCAACTGCCTTTTTTAACATCTTACAATTTACCTGAATGGAAATTTATAAGACGGGGTATAGCAAATCTTTGTCCCTCTGCATTATTGTGTCCTTTACCTGGTCTGTTCTCCCTTGGTCCATTGTGAGTCTGATTATTCCCTCCTGAGGACAATACCTTACACTTGCATATGTTGAAGACCATCCTTGGGTCTTGTTATGAAGACATATTCCTTCCTGTCATATGTCCAACTTATTAAGGTAATTTTGAATTCTAATCCTGTCTCCAATCAACCAGCAGTACCTCTCAGATGGATGTTGCCTGGAGATGTTTCAAATGCTCCTTGTATTCTGTCAACCAAGTCCTTCATGAAAATTAAAAATCAAATGCTATCAGACCTCAGGCAGCAACTTCCAAGGTTTCACTGGTTTTTTTCTTCCTAGTTTGACAGGAATACATTGCTAGCTATTTGCTATTCAGCTATCTGTACCACCTTAGCTGTACTGATCATTCCTACTTGCTTAGAAGGATGTTAATGTGAATAGTTACTGTGCCAGTTATACAGGAAGAGGAAAAGAATTTCATAGTCAAATTGATAAAGCATAAGGTGGAAAAAACCCCTTAACTTGCTCACCTTGTATAAAAATACTTTCTTTGAACTGCTTTCTGAGAAACAGATTTGTTCTTTAAAAGCAGTGTTAAGGTGCACATTGAACGTGGTTTAATCTCTTGCACTTTGGCTTAATAACCTCATAATTGGAGTCTCAGACCTCTTTCACTGCTGTTTATCTTTCATATGGGCAACTTGCCTTCTGTTCTTTTGTTTAGCAAAAATAATCAAGATCTCAAATTCACATTTCTTTCTGTTTATTTAAATAAACATAAATTGATAAACAGATAAAAATAATAAACATTAAAAAATCTAGATCTTATTTCTGTTCTTTTTTCAGTTTGCGTTAGCTTAACTTTATTTATAGGAAGTCACTCTTGATTTACTTTTGTGTAAGAAATGAAAATCAAGCATTGTAGCACTAATTAGTCTACATTTGTGCAGTGGGAGAAAGAACTATTTTGCTCACAGGATAAATTTAGACAGATACTAGATGAGTGTCTCTGTCCATCATTATTAAAGTATAATTGTAGCAATAATTTAATATGCATCTCATTTATTCTTTCCCTGCTTTCTGTGCCACTTCATCCCAGCAAAGAGACAACACTTTGTGCTGCTTTTCATGCTGTTATATTTGTTTTGCATTTGCTTTTTATGTCACACATTCATCCATTTCTCCTTGCTTTAGATTGAAAGTTGCCAAATGTTGCAAGAAACATTTGAATATATTCATTCATGTTCCCTCATATTACTTCAATGTGTATCACCTGCTCCATCATGGACACGACCCAAAACAAAACCCCAAAACACAGAGACGAGATCCCTCAAAGCATTTTGTATTTTTGGTAGAATTAGCAGAAACTCCTGCCGGTGCTTCGGTGTCTCTTGATGTACAAGATACCCTTTGGCCACACCACTTCTCCTTTCAGCCTTTGCAGTTTCTCATAGTTTAATGTGGGGCTGTAAAATAAGGCTCTCTATTTTTGCTCTTTCTCAAATTATTTTTATGAATATTCTCATTTTTCATATCACAAGCTCTACAGTGTAAGCTATAACTGAGCTACCCCTGATGTGAGTTATTTTGTTAATTGCGTGGATAATAGAATGATGAATGTGTCATCATCATGGCTAGGCTTCACGAATGAAGATTTGGGAAGGGCTCTATCCACATTTGTTACAGGCACGCTGGTGGCTAATAAGGCCAACACGAGACAGACAGGTCCGATTGCAAAAGGCACAGCAGAAAGACTCCTTAAGTGGTATGTTCTGCAAGACACGATTCTTTCTGCGTTGTCTTTTCTCCTCGAGAGTGATCCTGCGTGTGTTCTCAAAGGAAGCAGCAGCGTTATAGATGGTGTGTCTCCAGGCCTCCTGACTGGAGGCCAGAGTAGACCAGTTATGTTGATCAATGTGGCCAAGGTTGAGATGCTGTTTCAGGGAGTCCTTGAATCTTTTCTTTGGGGCTCCTCTCATGTGGCAGCCGGTGGCAAGTTCACCATAAAGCAAGATCTTAGGGAGGTGGTGGTCCTTCATCCTTGAGACGTGTCCTGCCCAACACAGCTGTGTTCTCAGCAACATGGCCTCAGTACTTGTGACTGCTGCTTGTTCTAGAACAGATGTGTTGGTCACATAATCTGACCAGCGGATGTTTAGGATTGTACGGAGACAGCGTTGATGGAAGTGTTCTAAGAGATGCAGGTGGTGGCAGTAAATGACCCATGATTCTGACCCATGTAAAAGAGTAGACAGCACAATGGCTCTGTAAACACTGATCTTGGTACTTTTCAAGTGTTTATTACACCATACTCTTTTATGGAGTTCTCCGAAAGCACTATATGCCTTTGCTAACCTGTTGTCTATCTCCCCGTCAATCTTACCATCCGAGGAGATGAGGCTACCTAGGTAATTAAACTGCTGGACTGATTTGAGCTCTGATTGGCCAACGGTGATATGATCATTTTAAGGAACTTGGGGGGACATCCTAAACGTTCCAAAATCTGACATAGACCTTTTCTGCTCACAGTATCAAAAGCCTTGGTGAGGTCAACAAAGGTTACATAGAGACCTTTGTTCTGTTCCCTACACTTGTCTTGCAGTTGTCTGAGAACAAATACCATGTCTGTGGTACTCCTGTTGGCTCTGAAACCACATTGGCTTTCAGTTGGAATTCCTTCTGCTATAGCAGGTATTAGTCTGTTCAAAAGTATTCTTGCCAGGATTTTGCCAGCAATGGAGAGCAGAGTAATACCACGGTAATTAGAACAGTCTGATTTATCTCCTTTCTTCTTATACAAAGTGATGATGACTGCATCTCGAAGGTCTGATGGTAGTTTGCCTAGTTCCCAACAGTGCACCACAAACTCGTGAAATTTAGCATGGAGTGCTTGGCCCCCATGTTTCCAGATTTCAGGTGGAATTCCATCAACCCCAGCTGCCTCACCAATTTTCACCTGCTGTATGGCCTTAAGGGTTTCTCCCAAAATGAGGGCAATATCCAATTCATTTTTCACCGGTTGTTGTGAGATGGACTGAATTGCTGAGTCTTGGACTACACGGCTAGTACTGAAGAGAGTCTGAAAGTGTTCAGATCGATGATTCAGAATGGAGGTTTTATCTGTCAGAAGCATTTGACCATCTGTGCTGAGTAGAGGGCTTTGGACCTGGTATGTAGGCCCGTATGCTGTTTTCAAGGCCTCATAGAATCCTCTGTGATCACCCGTGTCAGTGCATAATTGAGTTTTTCCTGCTAGACTGATCCACCACTTGTTCTGGATGTCAGGAAGTTTCTGTTGGAGCTTGCTGCATGCAAGACGAAAGGTTGCTTTTCTTACGTGACAGGAAGGCAGTGCAAGGTGTGCTTGATGAGGAGTTCTCTTCTTCCTCAACAATTCCTGGATCTTTTGATTGTTTTCACCAAACCAGTCCTTGTTCTTCTTGAAGGAGAACCCTAAGGATTCTTCAGAGGACTGCCGGATGCTGCTTTTAATATGGTGCCAAATTGTTTCAGGAGAGGCATCTATAGAATCTATGGAATGATTTTCAAGCCCAGTTCGAAAATTTGCCTGGAATCTGTCTCTCAGTGTGACTGATTGGAGATTGTTAACTTGGAGTCTCCTCCTTGGGATACTGCCCCTTTTAGGTTTGAACTTAAGATTGAAGTTAAGTTTGCAGTGCACAAGTTGATGGTCTGTTTGGCATTCTGCACTAGGCATCACACGTGCGTGATGGACATCGCGAATATCTCTCCGCCGCACCAAGACATAATCAGTGAGATGCCAATGCTTAGATCTAGGATGCATCCAGGTTGTCTTCAGACTATTTTTCTGTTGAAAGATAGTATTAGTGATGGTGACCTGTTGCTCCACACAGAATTCTAGCAGAAGGCGACCATTATCATTGCAGTTTCCAACACCATGCTTGCCTAATACTCCTTTCCAAGCTTCAAAGTTCTTTCCTACTCTGGTGTTGAAATCACCAAGGATAATGATCTTATCATCTGCAGGAACCTTTTGGGTAAGGTGGTGCAGGTCAGTGTAAAATTTATCTTTTTCAGCAGGGTCAGCTTGGAGAGTTGGGGCATATATACTAAAGAGGACAACATGTTGCTTGTTGTGGAGTGGAAGGCGTAGGGAGATAATGCAGCCAGAGTGACCTGTTGGCAGATTTTCGAGTTTAGGGACAATAGAGTTTTTGATTGTGAAGCTGACTCCTGAGAGATGGCTTTTGGTTCTGGGTTTATCTGATCAAAAGAGTGCGTAGCCGGCGCCCTGTTCTCTAAGGCTGCCTTCCTCATGGAGATGAACTTCACTGAGAGCAGCTATGTTGATGTTGAGATGTGATAGTTTGTGGGCGATTAGGGCAGAGTGACTCTCAGGGCATCCACTATTCACAGAATCAAGCACGGTTCTGATGTTCCAGCATGCGAGAGTCAGTTTGGTTACACCTTTGGAGGCAGGTATATGCCTTTGTCTCTTGATCTTTGTGTGACTGCATTAGAAGAAGATGCCCATTGGCCTGCAGTTAACCAACCAGGTGAAATGTGGAGATGAGCTCTGTTTAGGCCACCTTTTCTAGGCCTGTCTCTGAGTGGAGCAAGCAGTGCTGTCCTTGAAAAGGCTGCTTGGTCGTTCAGGGTGCTGCCCCAAGAGACTGTCATCTCCGGTCAGTCTCAAATGACCAATATCCTGAACTACCTGCATGCAGGGTTGGGTCTGCGGCTTCCAGTGCACCTTTCACCTGCCATTTCAACCCTCGCCCGTCGCTACGGGGCTTTGTGAATGTGGGTAAAGGCTTTGAGCCTGCGCAGTGGATTTTTTTAGGTGAGACTCAGTATGCACGGAACTGAGCCCACCCTTTAATCCTAAGGTTCATCTGCCAGGGCCGAGCGAGCTTGGATGGTGGCAGCGAGCTCCTCAGGACATAGGTTTGATTAGAGTGTCCTTCTCTTAGATGGATGGCCTTACAGGGCTAAGCGAGCTCCATCTGCCCCAGTTTGGGATTAGAGTTGTCCTTCTCCAAGGATGACTGCCAGAAGGCTAACAAGCTCATCCTGCCCAAGGATGTATTGTATCTGACCCTGTGGTTTTGACCTGTCTGGCATGGGTGACCCTACCAAAGGCATGTACCATTGCCAGCATAGCTCACAACCACATAGGGTTACACAGGCTACATTCCTGTTAGAACTATTAGGGCAAGTTTTTCACTTCCTACTTTTCTGCCACCTATCTATATTCAATCCCAAGGAAATACTCAGGAACAACCCTTTGTCCTGACCACTCTTGCGGGATGTAACAAATATATCCAGAACATACTGAGCCTGGGCAGTAGCTGCAGGTGAGCCAAAACCAAACCAACAAACAAAACCGTTCCGGCCCCTGTACCCACCCGGGGCTCGAGTACCTCTCAAGGCCCTAGCCAGGCCGATACCCCCAGTCTCCCAGAAAAAACCATTATCCACCCTGACCTTGTCCTCCCTCCACCGTGTAACCTCATATCTTCCCACGCACCACTTACCTGTGACACTTCATGCAGGGCTGCCCCATCCGCCCTCCCGCCGAGCCACCAGTCCGAAGGACCCCCATGGCCCGCCCACAGCCCATCCGGCACCCTTCCCCTCCCCCGGACCAGGCCAGCAAACCTCTGTGTGCTCCGAGGCTTCCCCTCTCCTCTCCCAAGGAGGCGCAAAGCCACGCCAGCGAGGCTCCCCCTCTCCTTTCCCGCGCTGGGGGCGGCCTGGGGGCGGCCCTGCATGGACACGGAGGCAGCCCCGGGCCGTGCAGTTCTGGTGGGCGATGAATGTGTCACAGAGAGCACCTCTGAGTTTTGCTCTCATTGGAGTACATCTTTAAATGCTGGAAGTCAGAGGGGAAAATGCATAGCCTGGATAAAAGAATAAATTGGAATTAGTCATATGAGAACAGGGCTGAGGCATGGAGTTCAGACCTAGCCTGGAAGAGCAATACTGCTTTTGCCAGGCCATCCAAAATCACAGGAGTGGCTGGAAAATATGTGTAGTCATCTGGGGTTATTTTTATTTGCCTTCTGGTTTTGAAGTCTTTATCAGAGTCTTCATGTTTGCACTGATTTCATATCTACAAGCATCTCTCTGGAGTCAGAAGGGGTAGAATCTTGGATTCCCATTTGGAAAAAAAATAGATGTGGAAACTCATAAGCAATCTCTTGGTACCAACCACCACTGCAAATCTCCAAATAGCAGGAGACTTCTGATAAACTCTTAAGATTTTTTTGCTGCTGCAAAAACTGCAAGATCTGGCCAGAAGTGAGGACTGCAGGCTGTTTGTCTTCTCAACTTTATAGTTCATTTCATCTGCTTAGCTTCCAGAAATTCTGTTAATTAAAAAAAAAAAAAAAAATCTACTTTCATCTTACCCTATGTCCCCAGAAAAAAATGAGTGAAAGACTTCTGAACAGGACAGGAGAGAAATTCCTCCATCTTCCTCTTTTCTGTGGTACCCTGGCACAACAGCTCTGCAGCATTTAGGCTATTTAATGAGACCTTCTTTTCCCTTGCAAGTGATCCCCAACTCTGCAGAGATTTCTGGCATTTTTCTCTTATCACTGATGAGAAAGAAAAGTTAGAATGACAAACTTACTAAAAAAATTTTAAACGCCTCCAAAATATTAGTAGCCTTAAAAAAATTATAAAGTACTAATATACAATGTAAAGCTTTTATTTAATATAAAAATAACCTTTTGTTTTAAAGTATTTTGCTCCAGATGGTTATATTTACTTCAACTTTTATGAATGCTATACTGTGATTTATACTATAATGTACACACCACACAAATGAAGTTGATAATTGAAAGCATGGCCTTGTAAAAGCAGTGTGTTCCAGTAATCTTTCAGTAAGGTTCTGACAAACACATTATTATCTGAAAATATTTCTTACAAATGACCGCTAATTTTTAGACACTAGCAGTTAGCTTCACTTCTTTCTGGTGACAATAGATATTTTCAGAATACAATATAAGAAAATTAATAAAAATGCCCCTTTCCCAAGAACTGCTGAAAAACAGAGATATTTCTGCCAGATTTTTACAGCAGTAAACTGATCATAAATAATATGTGGTGTTCATGCTTTATCTGTGAATATTACTGTAATCATTAAGGAAGCTATCTTGAGCATCAGGTTTATACAAGGTCTAAAGATGACCATTTGTCAAGTTCTAGTGTCTGTTGCTGCATTACAGGGCCAGTCTTACAATATACAAAATGTATTTTCACTTAAGTTTGGGGAATTTGAAATTTGTTCATACCTTTCCAGTTATAAACTGAAATAGGATACTATCTGATTTACAGTTTTTGCACCTCAGCTTTAGAATTTCAAGAGTGGTTGCACAGATTTTTAGTGAAATCATGGAGTTCTAGGAATTTAAATGCTAATGATCATTAGTGTACTTACATGCCTCTTTGGAGTCTGAATATGAAGGTTGTTCTGTACATATGCGGAGGTCCTGCACAGCTACAAGGAATGGAAAAACTTACAGGAGAAAGAATAGATTTGAAAATAACCTAGCACAAATACTTTCTTTTCTTTTGAAGGCTATTTTGCATGTTTAAAATTCTCTCTCCATCATCCTCTATTCTTTCCTAATTTTTTCCATAGAGAATAAAAACAATATTTAAATGCACTTTGCAAACTCTCTGTGTTCAAATAGTTCCCAAATTAAACATTATAATAAATTCACTTTTTCAACTAATATGCTGTTATTTTTACCTACTGAACTCTGAGACATGGTCATTATGTTTAGCTTCATTTTTGATGGATGCAGAGCACCCAGCACACCTACAGACATCATTGAAATCTGTGTGTAGTGTTCACAGACTACAAAAACCTTGACAGGGCTCTGATCTCTTTGTTCACCTCTCACATAATTTTTTTTCTATTTTGTCGTCATGCAAGTTGCACTTCACTGAAGTAATGAAAGTAATATATATACTAAACTTGTTCCATGGGATTGACAGCTATGATGACTGAGCACCAGAGTCTGAGACCTTCACAGCTATTCAATAGATCTGTGGTTTCTAGAGTGTGAAACCAAAGATAATCTATTTAAACAACATTCAGCTAGCCTGCTCTTGCTACACACCTCTTCCTACAAACACCACCTTAAGTCTCTTGAGGTGTTACTTTTCTTCATCTGTTTGGGACACAAAAATTAGTTTTATTGTTTGTGTCTACTGTACTGTCATCAAAGGCACATTAGTTGGTAGGCATTAGACAGTCCATTTCTTTTTTTGTTATGTTTTTTGTTAAAGTATAGTTGCTAGGCTTTGAATATGTCATGTTACGGCTCTTATAGTGTATCCATACTAAGCCAGCAAGGTGTGATGCATTAACCACCCCATTATTTAAGCAGCCAATTGTGTTTGTTTCTTCTGGCCAAGGGGCTGCCCTCCCCAAAAGTTTCCTTGAGGGACCAGGAGCTGTCTGCTTATGTCAGCCAAGGCATCCACTATGCCCTTTGTCACCAGCACCATCTGTGGACTCCTCTTGTAGCCTGGTCATGGTGCAAATAGTATTTGAGACTTGCTGGCTGTGAGGTCCATCTGCTGTCAATTGACTTGTTACAAACCTTCTCCTTCTTGTCATTTGTTTGTTAGAGAGAGAGAGAGAGAGAGATACAACTCTTCTCAGGTCTCCTCTGGCAAAATGGGAAACATATTCTCATTGTAAGAGTTATCTATAGGAACAATCCAATAGAGAAACAAAAAGAATTATATAATAAGTGTGCTGGATTCTGGTTGCTTTTTCTGAGTGGCTTCACACTTCAGGGAACATCACTATCTGAGAAATTATTCTGAACAGATTTACGATTTTGTTCTATTATATACTATACATAAAATAATGATTTTTTTTTTTTGTCACCTTGCTTCAAATGTGAAAAAAATTTCTTTGAGAAGCCAAAAAAGAAGAGCATTTGCATGATATCAAATGTCTCAGTTTTGATGTCATATGTTGACTGTTCATCAAAACATCAACCCTTCCAGGTATATAGTACAGAGGAAAGGGACAGTGTTGCACTGTATTTCCAAAAAACCAGAGATCCGGAATTCTTGAAAGCATTTTTTCTCAAAAAACGTCACAAAAAAGGCTTATTAGGGAAGTGTTTGTAGATCTTGGATGAGAACTATTGTCTCTTTTCAGGAGAAGAGCAAATGAACCCATGTGTTATGTAAAATCATTGTTGTTCTTAGGAGGTACATCTGTTTTTGTAGTGTGTACAGATGACAGTGCTCATGTATCTAGAAAGTTCAAACTTTCTGTTTGGAACTTTTCCTCAACTAAGCTGAAGTTTTCAGAGACAGAAGAGCAGCAGATAGGTTTTTTACCACTCAAGATTTAAATTTCTGCTAAAAGACATGTTGGCAATTCACAAGTTCAGGTTGAAACACTTAGGAGAGTCTTAGTCATTATTAATTCTATTATAAAGTAAAATGGGAGACAGAAACATTGTTTTGTGCTCTGAGAATGAGTATTGCAATAATAGAAGTCTTTCCCTCATCTAGAAGGACTATACAAATCCTTGGAAACTCTTTAGGCTCTCCGCAACTAGGTCATTCATCCTTAGCATCCTGAAGATACAGAATAGAAACAAGAAAAGAAAAAACTAAAAAGACAAACACTGGAATTTATTTTTTTTTTTTAATTCCTGGTGCTGAAAATCATATATATCACGTTTGCTAAAGAAGTGGTATAAAATGCATATTGGATTGTTGATCCTTACTGCCAGCCCTGACAGCTTTCATATACGGAGTCTGTCAATTACTTTTCTATTTCAGTTCTTAAACAAAATTACATCTTCCACGGGGACCTCAGCTCCAACCAAGGTAGGCAGTTTCCAGACTTTTAGGACTTTATTCATACCACATAATCTGTACCTTCTTGTAACAGAAAAATGTTTCTGTAATAGAATCAGATAACCTATTTTTCTCTCTCCTTTTTATCCCCTGAACACCTTTACCTGTGGAACCTTGTCTTTTGCGTCACTTGAAAGTGAGATTTTTTAACCTATATTAGATTGTGTGTCCATTCAAAGGGCCACCTGCAGGTGTAGTGATAAAAAAAAAAAATTCCTCATAGACAAGGTGTTTTCCAAAGCAGCTGTTAACAGACTTCCTGGAACAGTAGAGTATCAAGGTATTGGAATTCGGAGGGGATTTTTGAAGGTCTTTTCTCTTTCTAGTATGTATTTTTCTTCTAGTCCTGGTTTCAAACATCGTTACTGCACCTCTTGGCTGTGGAAAGAGATGCATGACCATTGCTATCCCATACTTTGATTTCCCACATCTATGTAACAGCACAATGTTTTGAAAAGACAGCAGGCTTTCATGTACAGGCACACAATGTTTTGTTGGTTTTTGTTTGTTTGTTTGTTTTTTAAATTGCACAGGATGTTTATGCCTGCTGTGCTTAATTTTAAAATCCCATTATGTCATAAAAATGTTTTCTCTTTCATTTCTCTTCCATCTTGTATCAGTTCTCATTAAAAAAAAATCTTTGACCGCAGCACAAATTCCCCCTTAAATTTATTTTTGTGTCATAGAAGCTAATGTCGCAGACACTCTAAAAGGTGATTCCACCCTCACTCACACTCCCACAGCACTCCCCACCTTTTAATCTTGCATTTGATGGTAATGCTTTTTCTTTAATCTCAGGATTCCATACTTTCCATTAGCAAGAAAACTTCACTTGTTGGTAGTTTTGTATTCAGCATGGATGAATCTTCTAGGTGTTTCTGTAACAGTTTACAGTATAATGGCTTTCTTTAAAACAGACTTGGAATACTTTTGTGTAATATTTGAGTGCCCACCTCTCAGTCTTCTCTGCTTCAATAATATGGGACAATTTCAAATGGGTTTTGATGCTGGTGGGAAGATCAGGAAAGTTACTGACTAGAAGTAAATAGTTGGTTGTTGGAACAGCAGCTGAGAAGCAAGAGAAGGATAAAGAGAGAAGTAAACAGGAAAGTATGAAAAGACGTTTTCAGGAAATGCTACTGAAAGAAGGAAAAATTGTCAGAGATGAGCCAATGCAGGGAGGTGAATCCCATGTAGACATGCTGCTTTGACAAGGAACAGAAATAGTGTTGTTATGGAGACATTTTCAATATCACCTTTTCCAAAATGTGAGATGAATCCTTGAGAGTGTGGTAAGTCAGAAAAAGTTTGGATCGTGCTTCAGTAGGGTATTGTGGTGCAAGTTACTATTTTTATTTCTTTGGAGATCCAGGAGATAAAGAGCATGTGGATGAGCTTATGAAGTGTTTTCTTCTGCATGTCTTTTTGTCATTCAGCTTTGAAAACAGTGTGAAAGCTCTGTTCTCTCTTTACCTAAATGACTGTGAAACAGTGGTGGGATAGTCATTTCCATATGTGAGCTTCTTAAAAGTAGTTAAATGTCCAGCATTGTTAATCCAGAGGTTATAAAATGAAGTTCCCTTGCTGCTCCGCTTAATGGTATTTGCTGCAGAAAAAAAAAATAAATGCAGGAGAGGAAAATGAGAAACATTATTACTATGCATTTTCCATTTTGCCATCCCATGAATTGAAATTGCCTAATTGTTCATCAGCTTCACAATAGAAATGCCTTTTATTTTTTTCCAGGCACTTAGAGATGACTTAAGTGTCAATTGGCAGAACAAAGAAGCCAATTTATGTATCAAGTTTTCTCTGTTTCTTTATTCTTTAAAATAATTAACTTTATTAGTTTAGTGTGCTTGAAAGGTGAGGGATTGACAGGACTACAGTGAAGAAATATCAGTTCACAGAACTAGGTCATATACATGCATCTTTACTAATGATAGAGTTGAAAAGGTAGAATTTTTTCAGCTTCCACTTGTATTTAAATTACCCTAAAAAAAAAAAAAAGAAGAAGAAAAAAACCCCAGCTAGCTCCCTATCACATTCTGAATCCCATTGTACCCAGTGCTAGAAGTAAATGCTTGTAAGTATATGAGAGTAAGACTAAAGACTGTTTGAAAAGCCAACAGCATCTCAACCTTCTTCGCCCACAACTGATTCCACCCCACTAAATCCAGTGGGAAACTTCGTGCTGGTACCCAGGACTAATGTTTACTGTGGTCAACACGAAGAAAATGAAGTTGATTAAGGCCTCTCACAATTTCTTCATATACTGCTCTTATTTCTGCCTTGTGAATATACCTGATTGTTTGCATGCCCATGCATTGTATGAATGAGATGCTATTTTGCTAAATCATTGCATCAACGTTCACATGCACATCCAGCTCAGTCAGTGGCTGAATATTTATGACTTCACAGCTGGTACTGTGTCCCGCCTGGGAAAATTATTACTTCTTCTCTGAAGAAAAGAATTTTTTACACTTATATGTTTCAAGAAGAAATGGAAAACTTGAGAGCGCTTGAGTCCTGTAGTAGGACTCTCAGCACTGTATGGCTGCCTTGAAAATAGAAAAGTTCTTGTGTTACATAAATTTTATTCTGTGGGTGATGTAAAGGAAATCAGTGTATGCTTATTGTCCCTATTAGCTTGGGATTTTTAAATACATATAGTTATATTCACTGTCTGATTAATCTCCTTCTGGATATTTATTATAATTTCCTTCCAAGCAGGTCACCCTGCTTCCTTTGCCTGCTCTGAGCAGCCTGACCATGCGTGTGGGACCCTCTGCTTTGTATCTTCTGCCACTCACATGGTTCTTTGGTATCCCATGGCCAAAAGTCTCTTTGCCCTTGTTCAGGTACCAACAACACCTCATCAATGTATATGAAGGAGTGGTGCCAAGAGGATGGAGCCAGGCTCTTCTCAGTGGTGCCAACACCTAGGATGAGAGGCAGTGGCCAGAAACTAATGCACAAGAGGTTCCACCTGAACATGAGGATGAACTTTTTTTTTGCAGTGACCTTACACAAGAAAAGATTGCCCAGAGAGCCTGTGGAGTTTCCCTCAGTGAAGATATTCAAGAACTGCCAGGATGCAATCCTCTACCATGTGCTCTAGGACGACCCTATTTGAGCAGGAGGTTGGACCAGATGACCCACCATAGTCCCTTCCAACCTGACCCATTCTTTGAGTTTGTTATTCTGTGACAACATACCTGCTAGTGCCTTGCAGACAGTAAATCCTGCAACAAGCAAGGGCATCAGCTCAGAAATCATAAGCTGGTACGGCAAAATCCCCAGTTCCCTCTAGGACTAGTGAAAACATGGAATGGGATGGTTGGTCTTCAAAACTAAAACAAAACTGGCAGTGGAATCTCAGCAGTCATGAAACCAATGATATACCTCAATTTCCTGCTATGGCACCATCATTCCACTTTCTGGGAGAGTGCATTTGTTCTCAACTCATCAGGAAGGGAAGCCCATCAGCCTCTTACAAACCGGTGATCTCTGTTCATGCATACCCCTAGAGCAGCATTTGGGTTTTGTCCTGGTGGTTGTTCTTTTATTTCAGATGAAGAATAGTCTGCTAACAGCAGCCAATATATATCAGTGGAAATCACACAAAACAGCCAGATGTAATTCAAATGTTATGTGTGAGATGGCTTCACCTGGTATTTCTTAAACCTTGAATTACAATGGCACTGTTAATAAATGGTTATCTACAAGTGGGAACCTCTCTTGAAAGTGTAATTTGTTTATGGGAATAAGTAGAAAAGACTAAAATATAACATACAGCATGAAAGTCGTATTTCTACTTATGTATATTTGGTCTCATCAAGAAAATGGCAATGCTGATACACTGTATCATTCTGATTTTTAAATATCTCATGTAAAAAAGCACTATTGGGTTTGGTGATTACCATATTGAGGACTTTGGACTGATATATTTGAATCTGATTTGAGAAATAACATTTCATATAAATTTCACATGCATTTTGATTTTTAATTATAAAAACCCATGGTCCCTTAAAAATTATTTTAGGCTGGGAACAAGCCCAGTGCAACAGTAATATTAACTCTATCACATATGAGCCTGCATCTGGAATGAAGCAGCTCCACAACAAACCTAAGATACCAAGGAGCTTTCTATCAAACTCCCACTGGCACACTCTACTTTCCACTATCATTTTCCTTGAGAAGAAAGCCTCATCTGGAAGACTAGATAAAGTGTGGCACAAGCTCATGGGTTTTGTTCTTAATGTATCATACCACCATTTTTGTTGTAATTATTTTTCACCTCCTTGAAATGCGTAAGGACTCTGCTTATACAGTTACAGAATAAATATAGTTGACAAACATCAGTTATATCATCTTATAGGATGGTGATAATTGCAGATTTGTACATTGTATAAAAATATCTGACAAGGTTAAAAATTGCATGATTAAATAAAGCTTTTGAAACCTTTAATGCATTGTAAGACTTTTATTATTTTATTATACTCTTCATTCTCCTTTCCAGCTGTGAATTTTCAAGATTTATTTGTCACTATTCTCTGTTTTTCTGCTGTATACAGTGTTTGTGGGCTATGGCAACCAATCCTCTTGGGCTTTCTTTCCTTTAATTTGCATAAACACAGACATCATATGAATATTCAGTGAGTGGCTTTGCATTAAGTGCCCTTAATCAGATTTTCAGTTCAGTTTTATTGGTTGCCCACACAGTCAGATATTTCACCCAGAAAATCTGAGGGCCCTACAAAGCTAACCAGGTAAGGTTTGAATTCTTTTAATGCATTTAATGAAGGACAATTAGCATTTATTTTATAGATTCTGGAGACGACTCAAATCTTGCTAGTTTGATCAGGGAGCAGCTATGTATGCATTTTTTTTAATAATTATTATTGCTATTGTTTTTATTGTTGTTGTTAACCCCAGATGGCCAGATTGGGAACATGCTTCTGCAATTTGCATAAACATCAACTCTTAATGAATAATACATAAGGGTAATTTTAAACACTGGCCTCCGAGTGTGGCAGGCTGTGTGGCACCGTGGTTTGATTGGCTCTGCAACATTTTCATCACTGGCAAATATTCCTACAACATGAAAGCCATTAAATAACCTGAACTTATGTACAGTGCTTGTTCTTTGAAAATGTCGGCTATCTTTTCAAAGGGAATTGCATTAGTTTCCCCTCATACCCTCCCAGGCTATAGCACTTCTCACTTTCCATGAAAAACATGTTACGAGCTTGATTGCACCTGCTGTTTGTAGCCTTGACCAGCGCCTGAGATTCCTGGGGAAGGTGATATCAGCCTCAGCTGTAAATGTCTTTAACTTGCATAAAGATGAGCAACATGTAAATAAGAAACCCTCACATTTATGTGCAATATGCACCCTTTCATTCACACACACCAGAGGTGTCTCCACTTGCTTCTGCTTAAGCTGGGATGCAATTTGAGAAAGGAATAGTCACACTCTAAATATGTTATTTATAAGGCTATTTTGATTTTTCTGCTATCTAAAATGTCATTTAAGGAAGGATAATTGGAGACATGGAAAACTAAGGGAAGGAGATAAGACAAGCATTAATTGAGGACTCAGCACTTGGGAAACAGGGTATAGAGAGCCAAAGCTGGTTTATGTATTTAAATTACTGGAGATAATTTGCTTCCCTCTCCTTATTCTTAGCTTAGTACTCAGCTTTTGTGAGTGTCTTGAAATGAGCCAGTGGAAGATAAAATAATCACATCTAAAGCTTTCTTGTTACAAATGGTTTTGATTCAGAAGCTCATAGGTGTGTTGACCCCTAGAGAGGGTCAGTGTCCCAGGCAAAATATAATGTATGTGAGCACCAAAGACAGCCACATGGAAAAGAAAAATTAATGAAACAGAGTTGTGATACACAGTAAGATTTAGGGTAAAAGTCATATTAAATGGAACGTGCAGTCAGCACATCTATCCTTTAAACTGTATCAAGTACAACTATGCATGTGCTTCAAAAATGATAATGAGGAAAACTGAGTTGTCCGTGGGTTTGGACTATACATACAACCTATAAACCTGAACAGCTGGATTTTAACAGTACTGAATTGCTAAAATTACACATTAGATAGACTGCAGGTGACCTTGAGTAATGGGAGGCACATGGTGGTGTGTGAGGCAAGTTGGCATGTTTTCTATCATGTTGTAATCTCTGATGAGAAGATGCTGAGCAAAGAAAGCATTTTCACTGCTGGTATTAACTATTCCTGTAGATCTAGTGCAAACTAAAACTAAAAAAAAACAAACCTGAAACAAAAAAATAAAAGAGAATGAAGAAAAAGCAAAAATGCCTCATTTTAATCAATAGTTTCTCATTTATGGTAGTGTTATTTCTTCAAACGAATATTTATACCATTTCTTTTATGACATTAAAGGAAGGCCTAAGAGGAGCATGGTTTTTTATTTGACTTATTTTCAATTTTTTTTTCCTTTAAATCAATGCCTGGTATTTTGAAGGGGAAACACAAAAGTGGATTAAAACTTAACATGTAAAAATAGGAAAAAATGTCTCTCATGATTAGATGCACTTATTTTAAAAAGAGTTACATTTTATGCAGAATTATTAAAACTAATTTTAAATTTACATCTCCTGCCAATTTGAATTATTTAATTCTTTCAGGTTTTAATAAGTTCACTGTGCATTTAATCATCAGTCATTAAATCTTTACATCTACTATAAACAGTAAGTGATCTTTAGTGTGTTATAGGGATTGTAAGGCTGGTAGCTTTAAAAGAATATGCTTACCGTAGAACTAGATGACTTACCAAAGAAATTCTGTGAAGGAACATCTGTAGTAGTACATGTATTGTTGTTGGCATGTAGCACCTCCCTCTGTGCTAAGCCCACCCTCATTATCTTTTTTCACAATGAAATTTGTTAATATCCTGATGACATTGATCTGACCTGATTTTAATGCTCTTATCATTGCTGCTCAGGTGAAATTTCTAGAGGAGGTGCAGGGATTTTACATACAGGAAAGACTTTAAAATTGAGCCTTTCACCCTTATTCATGAACAGTGGATGGTGCCCTTGTTGGCACAGCAGAAAGAAAGGGAGATTCTGCCCGAGGTATCTTCCGGGGAAAAAAAAAGGGGGCCAATGAACACAATTTAGTTGTCCATATTGCGACAGGATGAAGTATCTAGTGGGAAATGCTTCAATGTCTCCTCTGAGCAAGGATGCTCTGAAAGCCAGAAACTCAACCCTCCACCCTGGGTGCTTAGAGATAAGCATGACAAACCTGTCCCTCCTGCACACATTTTGACTTGGCTGAGTAACCTACCTTGACACAACCCTGAGCACCTCTAAAATATGCATCACCAGTCCCCATAAATATACAGCAGTTTCCACTTCATCTTCAAAACGAAACCATAATATCAGGTGAGTCAGTCTCATCTGTTCTATCAAGAGGAATCAAAAATGAAACAGTGCCTGGCCTCATAGTGCCTGCTGTTATTCTTTTTTTTTTTCTTCCCTAGGGTAAATAAATAATTACTGAAAGCATGCCTTCAATAGCTATGATTGGAGAGTGAACATTGAACTTAATTCATCCTTAATTGCCCAGCAATGGGGCCCAGCAATGCATGGATTTTAATGCAGCTGGTTTAGAGTTTTTTAATTGAATTGGAATAAAAACAAGAAGGGAATCTGAATACAAAAGTTCCCACTTCTACTGTCTTTGGTCCTGCAGTCCTCGTGATGGTGCACTCCAGGCTGACCACAGCATGGAAAAAAACCTGTGTTTCTGACATTAGAAAATATTGTGGGGAGAAAAAGGGAGCAAACAGGCTTGCAGGCTTTCATATACAGTTTTTAAAAGAAAAAGAAGAAACCTATTTTTCATTTTCCATTGTGAGTAACCTTTAGACAGGCACAGTATCACTGATTTTGGTTGCTGTTCTGGAGGATTATAGGACTAAACCCTAAAAAGAAAAATGGCATGAAACAGTAAATTAGGATACTTATTCGCCTCTCTCTCACCCCAGTTTTACACCAGTGTAACACCATTGACATCAGTGGTAGTACTGCTGACTCACCTTAAGGAAAGGAAGGAGAAAATCAAGCTTGAATTTTTTACAGCTTTCTCAGTGACAAAAAAATCTGATAGATAGCTACTCTGCCAGTGTCACTGTAGCCCTTGGTATAAACTACAGATTTAAAACATGTGCAGCTCGACTGTATTTTACCTTATATATGCCAAAATAGTAATGCTATGCTGACACCCAGTAAACAGGTTTTTGCCCAACCATTTACCCCTATACACGGCTTGCCTTAGTGTATTTATATCCATTTAATCTTCCTCAAATTCTTTTCTCTTTCAAAAACATAAAAGGTCTTTTGAAGATTTTTTGGTGCATACCACTGTTAATTAGCATTTAGAATGAAAGGTCTGACAGTTTATTAACAATAAAAAAGCAACTATAAAGGAAGGAAGCATTTTTACATAATGAATGACTGGTTTGCATATCTAGAACTGTAAGGTGGATCATACTCATGGGGATTCCTGTTTCTTTACATATCAGCTGCTAGGGTTATTATTATTCTCAGGTGTAATGGAGAGCATATTAGAAAAACAGTCTTTCTAATATGGGTTGACATGATGCTACAGGAACAAAAGGCTTATAGCTCTGAGTTCTGTACAATACATTTTTACAATTGTAGAATAAATGCATCTTCTACTTTCAATTCATGTGTTCTGTTTTGGTTTGAGATTTTTTCTCATGGATCTTTTTTTTTTTCATGTTTGGGGGTTGAGGAGTGGGAAAAAAAAGACCAGAGGAGGTGTTTTTCAAGTATAATTTTCAGAGATCAATTGAAAACACCATTACAATCAGGTTTCTGTTACAGGTAGTCAAACAGAAGTATGCTGGGGTGAGTTTGACCCAATGAAAGAGAACAAATTTCAATGCAATTTAGCAAGTGCAATGTTTCATTCTTGGCTAGGTTTGGCTATAGTTTGCCTAAAAAGTCTTGGAGAAGTCACTTCAGTGCCTATGCTCTTCTTCCCCAGTAATCATGATGGGGTGAGCTGCACATTGTTTAGGTTTTGTCACTAGACACCTCGTGGTGAGGTTTAATTGCACTTGTGGTTGTGTCTTTATGTCATGGAAGAGGGACATTGTTATTCTCTTGAGTCCAGTTCCTGGGAAAAGAGATGGAGAACAGGGACTGTGTGAAGAACAGTTGCCACCTGAGCTTGCTGCTCTCTGGCCTTTCAGGAATTATTAAGAAAAGACACTATGTCTTGTAATTCCGTCCCAGGTACTAGCGCACACTAATACAGAGAAGGACTGGGGTGCAAAACAAAGTTCCCACACGTTTGCAGTCACTGTCCTCATCCCTCTACAGGGAGAAATGTCATCCTTCTAGCTCAGGATGTCCCTACAGGAAGATATCTGTTAGGGGGATCTTTCAATTTTTCTCACTCTGATGGCCCTTCATTGGTCTCCTCATCATCTTTGCACGAATGTTGCAAGATATTTTTGCTTTGGATTTGGTCCTTGCACTTGTCAAATCAGGGTTATTTCAAGAGTGGACCACTGGGTGATATATCTCAAATCCTCGGTTTTGCAGCAGAGGAGTTCCTCTGGTGTACCCCAAAATCTGGTTGACCATTCTACTAGAGGTCAAATGAGTGTCTTTGAGACTATTTATTGTTATCTGAGATAGGTAACAATGATTAGAAATTAGGGATAAGTCTTGTCCCCAGCAGCTGGAGGAGAAGAAGACCAGAGGCATCTGTAGGTCTCCAAGCTCACATTTGGGGCATTTTCTAATACATATGAAAGAATTAGAAGGATAAGAGCAAAATGCACACAGCTTTCGTTATTAGGCACATTTCTGTAGGTTTATGATGCATGGGAAATGTTTGTCCCGTGTAAGGTACAGCATCTCTGGCAGTCCTCTAGTGTTATAATAATGTTGCCACTGTTGATGACAGCAAAATTTAGGTTTTTTGTTCCTGTCACCTTCTCTGGGAGCAGGACTGTTTTTCAGTGAGACACTGTCACTTTGCATAAGCTGTGGATGGGGCCTTGTCCCTACATACTTATATACTCTCTTTGCACAAGGGGCTACAACATCTCTTTTAAAACCTAATGTGCATTGTGTGTGCATTCAAGTTGAAGACCTCTTTTTCAAAATGTTTTTCTTAATATGTTTTCCATAATATTCCATACTATCCATCATGCATTTCAAAGGATTGGCAAATGCTGCTGGAAAATCCAGGAAAAAAAACCATTTAGAATATTTCTGTCACTGTGACTTGTGATTTAGGAGTTTCACTAATTGGTTTGTGCCACTTAATTTTAAAATATCATAAAGTTCCTATGGAGCCTTTTATTTGATTTTTTTTTTCAAATGAGTACAGGTTTTGTTCAGAAGTTTCTGATTATATAAAAAAAGAAAAAAATTGGTATATTGCCATTGCCATTGACATATAGACAGAGAAAAAGTGAAATCATCAGTGAAATTTGTCCTAAGCTGTAACACTCTAGAGTCCTTAACTTCTCTCACTCCTGACTTCAATATCTTCAGTGAGTAAGGTTTTTTTCCATGAAAAATATTAAAATTGGATCAAACCACACAGTGATTGCTGTAAGTGCAGCAACAACTTTCCATACTGTAAATAACTGATGCCCCATTGTCCTTGAGGCAACGCTTTAACCTGCTATTAAAGAAAGATTTTTCTTGAAGCATGTCTTGCTGTTGAAGGGCTCTACCTCAAGCAAAACAACAGCAGCCACGGCGGTGTCTGCGTCCTGATGTCTGTGTCTCACCTGCATGGTTCATGGGATGCTGCTGGGAAGTTAAAGCTTACACCTTGGGAAGGCCATCTACTTTTGCTCATGCTGCCATCAGAAATAATAACTCTGTTTGGGAAGAGGATCTGGAAATATGGTGGGTTTGATTCTGTGACACGCACAAAAGAGATTTTCATGCACTTTGGAGGATCATTTTGAGCAGAGGAAAAAAGGATGGGATGATGGGAGAGAACATCTGGAATAAATGCTTACCTCTAACATACATTCTGTCAAATCTTGATTGAACTAAGCAAGTTCAGGCTTGTACTGGGGAGAGGAGGCAATAGTTTTACTCTTCACCTAGTACATTTAGTAGAATTTATTTTTTAAAAAAATCCCCGTTCCTTTATGGGGACAAACATCTCTTAGCTGCACACAGACTTCCCCCTTAAATGTATTTTTACCTGAAATCCTGATCTGATATATTAGACTGTGGCACAGTAGCATTAGCTGTAAGCTTCAGTATGAAATTAATGTCTTCCAAGTCAAAAGGGTTTTTAAATATTATAAAACTACATTTAAATAATCCAAGTGTATGATTTAGACCACTTCAAACATCATCCCTCAGATATTCCTGGTCCTTTTTTTGCTCATATGATTATTCATTACTTCAGTGCATTATAATAACCTCTGAATAAGTCAGGGCTCCATTAATCTGGGCATTGTGCATGGAAAAAAGGAGGAGGAGAAAAGAAAAGAAGAGAAGGAAACCCAGCCCACATTCCTGAGATCACACCACATAGATGTGAGGACTCTACATTAAATAAACCTGAATAAAAGATTTACACGGAGAGTTATTTATAATAAGTCACATTTTTTATTCATTTCCCATATTTATCACAACAAAATTCAATCAAAGTCAGTGAGAATTTGACCTGATAAAAAGAGTCTCTGTGTGTAGTAGATCATTATCTTATCTGAATATATCATTAACAGTAAACAATTGAACCTGGTATTACTCACATCAGGAAGGTATTATTTGTCCTGCCTCCAATGAAAACTAGAAACAGACTATTAAAATAATTTCTCCAAGGAAATGGAGTATTTTGTAGCAGATAGAGAAATACAATATTTGGCTCCCAGTCATTTGCATTAAGAATCCAAAGATTTTTCCTCTGGTATAAGCTTGGCTAATTTTAAAGGTTTTATTTATATAGATAAAAGAGATGGTAGTCTCAGCCACCAAAGCACTGAAGTGGTATCTCAGAAGGAAAGGTTCTACCACTGTGTATTTTCCTTTGCTCATTCTTCCCTCAAACACATTATGTTATTTTCATAAAATGGGTCCCTACCCTTTCATGTCAAAAGCACACAGAATGTATGTGAGGAAATGAGAAAAGAGTTATAACTATGCCTTTTAAAGTCTTTAGATATTTGCTGTGTTTAATTGTTGCAAAGACAACCCCAAAGCTGCCAATACTGAAAATCAAAATCATTGCCTGCGGATTTTAATTGGCTGTCTCCCATTCAGGGTTCATGGTGAGTTTTGCCAGTTTCTGAGGACAATTAAAAAAAAAAACAAAACACCCCACCATAAAAGTTTGGCATTTAAATTGAAAACTGAACAATTTTTGTGCGAAATGCAAACACTTGCTACCAGAGAGTAGGATAAATAATGAGAAATATAGCATCACTTATGTAAGTGATGCTTACACAAATATATGTTGAAAAAAAATTGAAACAGAAAAAACCCCACCCAACTGAATAATATAATATAAAAAAGGAAAAGCAGAAGATAAGGGGAGGAAGATCAGAAAATAAGGTACCATTCCTTTCTGAATCTGCTGTGGCAGACTGTCCAAGGGAAATTAACTCATCCTGTTCTCCGGAGGGAGCCTCACAATTGCAGGAGAAGAATTTTCCTGATGCGATCTTATGATAAACTTTCTGGAACATGAAGATAATTTAAATCTATCAAGCTATTGAAACACTTATAAAACTTAGAGTTAAGATACACTTAAAAATATAAATAAAGCATTTCACTAATTTCTCCATGGTTGTAGAACTGCATTATTTGGCATCAATTATAAACCAAATACTAATGCTGAGTGAATAATTCACAATTTATATTTTATTCTATGAAATTAGCTCTTTTTGCTTATTGTGGAATATTTTCCTTTTATATTTTTCAATTCGATTTGGTGTAACATCTTCACTAGTATTTCAGCAGAGCTTATTGCCTTCTCTCCCTGAAGTATTCAAATATGCATCTCTCTTCATTCTCATGGTATAATGTTTAGGTTCTTTGTGATTGGGCAGATTCATCTCCTGGTGTTGTGTAAATTACCTGATTAGATCAGTGCATGGACTTTTCTTGCATTAATACACAGCTATGGATCTGCCGTTCATTTTCTTCAAATATTTGTGCTTACGGGTATGAAGTTTGCCTTTTGCAGAGATTCATGCAAGTGAAATGTTATTGAATGACTGTTTCTGAAAAACAAACACTTGTAGAAGTTCATAATGGCTGCCCCAAATTCTTCAAACAATTTACATGAATAATCTCAGGTTTTCTTGAGTTTTCAGTTTTTTAAAAAAAGTTCCTCAGACCAAAGTTCTTCCCAAATGTTTATCAGGAGTACAAATACTGTTTTAGGTCAAACTGTCTGAACTCTGTTTTTTGCAACACAACAGCTTTGCTGCTATTATTGCTACCACCTGTATGTAAGAGTCCCTCCTTTTCAAGATGAGTCCTGGAACACAAATATTCACACCACTGTGTGGAAAAAAAGGGGGGAGAAAAATGTGTTAATTCATTTGCTATGGACAGTAAATCTACATGGGAAGGATATTGTTCATAGGCAAACAAATGTGAAACATGTCAGTCTTATAATGATCATAGTAAGATTTTGCTTTTAAATAAGTATAGGACTTCATTTTTCCTCCTTATTTTCAGGGCTAAAATATTTGCAGAGAAACACTATAAATTCTCTGTGTTTCTTATTAAACTCTTCTGGATTATGGATCCTTTTTCATCTCATGTGATGAGCCACAGAGGAAATCTTGGGAGACAATGAAGTTCTGATCACCTCTCATGAAAGTGATGTGGGTAGTCTGTTCCTATTTCTGAAAACTAAAGACAAAGAGATGCTAATTTTAATTTGTATATTTATTTTTAATTTATATCTTCTTTTTGTCAGAAGTTCAATGGCATTGCTTGTATCCACAGTGTAATCCCACCATGAAATGCATGAATTGTATGATACCAGCAGGACTGCAATTTCTTTTCTCAGCCAAATAATCCAATAATCCAATTCTGTTTCTCTGAGCATGTAGAAAGGGAGGTCTAATTTAAAATATCTGTCCTGTTTAAAAAATACACATCATATTTTTTCACTTTGCCCCTTTCCTCTCAGAAGTTCATCTGTCATCTGCTCTGTCATCTTCCACATGAAGAACATTTTAGTTGTGTGAGAAAGAAATGATTTTGTTTTGAAATTGCTTCCTCTTTCTATTTTTAATTTCAATCTACACTGGAGAAAAATATTTTTCAAACTTCTTCTGAGTGTTGGGGTGGAGTTACTTCTGTATTTGAACATTCTAAATTATTCTGCATCTGGGATTTTCTTCTGAGGAATAAGAGTTTCTTCTGAGTGTTAATCAAGACATTTCCAGCAAAACCAGTTCCTGAATAGAAATTAATCAAACATCAAAATATGCAAAACGTCGGATGTAAAACCTGCCTTTGTTTTTTAAGCAAGTTCAGATACATGGTGACACAGTGTATTGTGCAAACTTGCTCAATTTTTGCCATTTTCCCACAAAATGTTGCAGAATGAAAGGATGAGTGGCACAATGCCATTAGTGCTGCATTCACAGTGACTCATTTCCACCCTGTTGCACCAGCTGAAGTATCCCCAAACAGGAGTAAAGCAGCACTTGGAGCCACCAACTTTTCTCTTCTTCTGAACCTCTAAGTCTCATCTTACTGAATACTTCAATATTGTTGAGGTTTTAAATTATTTATCAACAGTGTCTTCAAAACTGATTAGTTCTGTTGCGTGTTGAAGGGGGGATCTGTTAAATCACTAAGAGAAAGTATATTTTCTCTCCCAGTTATTAGGTGTCCCTTTTTTCCTGGTGTTGGAATTATGACCTGTTGCATTTCATAAAACTCTTTGATAATCTATGAGATCATATTCAACTATGTTTCAGTAACAGAGTAATAGACTTATTTCAGAACTTCTCATTCCCCTGAATTTATATTAATTTTAGACAATTATGGGGAAAAAAACCCCCACGCTTGAGAACTAGAACATACAAGACTATTCCAAAGATCCATTTTTGGTCTGCCAGTGAGACTGCTTTATGACATTTTTCTTATTGCCAAAGCTGCTGGGATTGCAGCTCAGACTCTAAAGCAAATGAAAGCCTTATTTTTAACTGGTAAGTAATATCAGGTGAGATATTGATATTTAAGTTTTCAATGCAAACATTAAGAAAATTTGTTGTCATTAATACATTTTTAATAATGTATCTAGTTTTTTCTTATGATTTAAATAGAGTATGTAATACTTGGGTCCTTATTCAAAAAGAGTAGTACTGTACATGACCAAAAAAAAAAAAAATCTGTGTTTCAGATATTATCTATATGGCTAAACTGGGTTTTTAGAAAGTTAGGACAAGAGTCACTCTTCCTCTTATATTAGGATAAATTTAACCTCATTGAAGTTATAATGGCCTAAGGGAAATCAGAAATGATTCTCCAAAGATTCCAACTAAGTGCAAAATCTGGGCTTTAATGTCTGTCATTAAGTGACACCATGTAAGTCTTTGGAGCAAGTGGGTTCACTGAACATATTTCTTTGGAAAAGCTGTCAGGATTTTTAATGTTTGGGTCAGCTAGATTAAGTGTGCTTAAACAGATTAACAAAATGGTGGGGGATGAAAATCAGTCTTTAAATAAGGTACAAAAAATTAATATAAGGTCAACAAAATAGAAAAAGACAAGCAAAATAAACTCTGCAAATAATGTAGAAAAAAGTGCTTTAAAATTTTTTTTTTAAATTGTGCTTCACTAACTCCTAGTTTACTTGTTTTTCATACAAGTGGAACAATCATTTTCTAACCTGCAGAAGCAAATATAGCATCTGAAATTCGAGATTGATTCTCCTCTCCTCCCGCATTGTCTACAGAAATGAAGATGTTGTAAACTAGACTTACACTGTCATATACCTCAGTCAGTGGGATTTCTGTTCCAACTCAATATAAGGAAAATTTTGGTTGGTGATATTGCATGAGTATGTGGAAATCAGTGTGAGTTCAGCATTGATCTTTCATTTGCCTGGATGACAAATAAAAATGTGGAATTTGTGTTGAAAACTTGGTAGCCTGTGGCAGAGCAATGGTAATTTTCGTCTCTAAGCCTGGGCAGATTTTGTGTTTAAGGTTTGACATAGAATTAGTAAGCATGCATGTAAAGCCCATATTCCACTTATAAAGTCAATTGTCAGAATAATGCAACACCCTGTGGGAATTACAAAGATTTTCAAATGGATCAGTGCAAACACTAGATAAATAGAATGGGTAAATCAGTGATGAATTGTAAAATGGTTGAGTAGATGAACTGCATTTTTAAATATTTCCTAACTTAGAAGAACAGGAAAAAGAGGTATAGCTAATTTGAAAAAGATGAAGAGCTGGAAAGCTTGAAGATTAAACTATTATTAAATAACAGGTTAATAATAATAATTAAATTAACAATATTTAATAATTAAAATATTAATAAATAACAGGTAGAAGTTAGAAAAATATGTAGTTTTGAACCAATAAATCATAAGATCTTGGCTTATCAATACTCGTAGTTTTAGAAGATGCATTGCAGGTGTAAGAAAAAAGAAAAAGTAAAATAGGCTTAATAAGAGTAAGGGTGATCAGAATTTACTGTTTGCTAAACATGAGAAAGAAGAAATTAGAGGTTTGGTTTTTCAACATGCTCAGAATTTCTTATTGCATAAAAAATGAAAGTATTTAGGATTAGGAACACAAAATAAAACATGTCAGTGGTTTAGATGCATGACTATTGTGTTGAAAAGAACTACCATCTCTATAATCAAGAGAGAATTGATGTTGATGATGAACATGCTGATGTTGATTGTTAAGAACCACTCTCAACTGCTTGTTTGATTTGTTGAAATGAGAAAAGTTCTGCTGAATAATTGTTGTTGCCTGTGTTACGATGGCTTGGGTATTGTAACTAGACATGCACATTCTGGAATAAAAGCCTGTGGATAGCTGATGAATATTTCTACTGCACATTAAGCTCTACTGGAGCTAAAACAATATTAGCAGCCAAAGTATAAACATAAACTGTTTTCTGTGGTTTGTGGGTTTTGCAGACTCTTCCATCCCCCAATTTTATTTCTTCAGATTCACACAAGCACCATGTTTATCTGCTCTCGATACTAGGAACTTTATGAGACACTAGGAAATTTATAAGTCAGTCTAGAAAATGGTAGTTTCTCAGAAGCAGGAGTAATAAATTGATGCTGAGAAGGGAAGAATTGGTTCTTTAAACCATTATACAGTTTTAAAAGGTTCATTTGACTGCTATTCAGTTTGCCTTGAAGAGCAGGAATGTCATTATTCACACTAAAGACAAATTCATTTAAAAGGTCTGAATGACACAAGATGGAGCTGCTAATGACAGAGTCTAACTTCAGTTAAGCAAACAACAAAGACAATGATAAGTACTCTGCAGAAACTGACAAATACCCCTGGAGATTGGAAGACACTTGCCGAATTGAATGAAATAACAATGTGCCAGAGACTAATCTCATTTTATGTTTGTTTTCATATTGACTATGCTAGGGTTTTGCCTCTTGATTTGATGTCACTAGTTCCCCAGTCTCAGGCTGTCTGTTGTGATCCCAATCATATAACAATCTGAAAGAAAAAAATACTTCTTACTGAAAGTGACTATTTTGATTGAATCTGAACTGAATTGATTTGCGTGTTGATAAACTTCCACTAGCATGAGGAAAATGAGTGGTATCATTTAGATATGATGACAATCTACTTCTGCTTTATATAAAGGAGAATAAGTATCTTGCAGTTGTAAGTAACCTTGCAATTTCAGATTTGGAACAGACAATGTCAAGGTCGGCAAGATATAATCAATGAATTTGGCTTTTTGCATCCTCATCATGTGACCTATCATGTTGATGAGTTTGTAAGTCAGAAGACATAAATTCTTTGCTATTGACTTAGTCAGTGCAAGCACTTCATTCAAACTATGAAAGAAAATGCATTTGACATCTTGTTCTACAGTGTCACATGTACCCTAGATGGTACCCTGAGACCATAAACAGCTTTTAGTGTAAGTGCCTTGTCTCTCCCTGAGGCGTTATTTGAATGTGAACATGCTTTCTGTAAGGAGACTTATTGAGAATGGACTCAGATACACAGTAGGACAAAAATCAGTCAAAAGCTGCTGATGATGATGATAGCAGAGTATGGCATGACTACAGGAGGGATATTAATGTGTACGTAGGTTTATTCAAAACAAGAAACTTGTCACTTTCTGATGTCCTGATTTATAAGTGGTGTAGTTTTAAAACATGGATTTAGACTTCTTTAAATGTCATTTTCATCTTCCATTTCCTAGGTACAAATTATATCTTGTCATTACAGAAATATAATTACTCTTTTATATAATTTGAAGCAGAAAATAGTAGTGTGATCCTCTGCACTGTGGTGACACTTTGCTTCTCTTTTCTTTAAAGCCAGACTGATGGTATCTTTAGCTGTATTCCAGAACGTTCTTTGATGTCTCAGAAACTCTTGGTGAAGCTTCAGTACTGCAACAGCATCTGAAAAGGGACTGTTCCATGAAAGTTTGTCAAAGCTCTAACTACACTTTGTATATTCCAGTATGTGTAGACTTCCAGACAAGGCAGTCAGCAAACTTTCTGCATGTTTTCTCAAGCACAAATAATACTCCAAACTGTGTTTTTGTGGATTGTTATGTCTGTAAAACATCTCCCTGTTGTCTTCAGATAGTGCTGATGATAAAGGTGAAAAAAAATAGTACTGAGCATTTTCTTTCAAATATTAGATTCTGGGTCTTATAATGAATACCTGTGACAAAATTGCCTCCTGATTTTGTACTGTTTACATGATCACATTTGTCTTACTAAATATGTGAACGCAATTATTTCACAGCATATGACATCATTGGTTTTCATAGGAACACTTCTGCTGGTGACAAAGGACTGAGACAAGGGATTCTATTATTAGGAGTTATTATATCTTATTAATATACCTTCCTCATTCCTGACTCTCACAGCAATGAAAATATTATATAGCTTCTTTTTCCTTTATCTTTAGAAATAGTTTTAAAAATCCATTTCAGCAAAGAACACTACTATACACAAGGTCTAGTACTGTAACGTGGGGGTCTTTATATGATAAAGAAATGTAGTCCGCTCTCCGATGAGGTGGAAATCAAAGAGGCTTTATTAAAACTTGGCGTTCCCTTTTTTCCTCTAAAACCATGTGACCTTGTGACCAATGGGGTTGTTTGTTTCGGCACATGCCCACCCCTTGGTTTCTCTGCCCTCGGTGCGTCCCCCTGCACCCCTGGGACACGCCTCCTACATAGTTCCCTCTCCCGTTCCAATAATTAAAGCTTGTGTCCACTGTTCTAAAAGATTACATGGTATGATGATATAGGGGATATATTGTATAATTTGACCTGTATTTTCAAATATGTACACAGATATGATATAAGCAAAAATACTTACTTTCCATTCATGCATTCTCTCTCCATCACATTCCTGTCTTAGTGTTTGGCTGAGGAGTCTTCCTCAGACCACCACAAGCAGAGTATGGGTTCTCACCACCTCTCCATTCAGCAGCAGACAGGCTGGAAACTTTAGAAGGAACCTGACAGCTCCAGCGAGGCCATCCTGTATCTCATGTCTCATGTTCCCCTGGGCCAGGGGGAAATCCTGATTTTTAATTTCTCCATTGACCTTTTGCAGGTTCCACATACTCCCTTCAGAAGAGGCAAGCTGGTGTTTTCGAAATTTTTGTTTATGTCCTCCTTCTAAATGCATTTGGAGTAAACCACGCCAGACACAATATCACCAGTGGAATTATATTTTTATGAGCTTCTTAATGCCACAGAGGTGGATAAGGCACTGATGGTCAGTTCCAATGGTGCGATTTATACTGAATTCACAGCTATAGTGTACCACATCTACAGCACTGTGTTGTGTGTTACACTTTACTACTTAAGGTATGGCAAAATGATATCAATTGACAGAAGATTGATATGCACATGAAAATGTACATTTTACTTCATGAGAATACTCTTTTTTCAAATAAACCTTTTTATTTGAATAGTTGAAATTCTGTGAAAGGTAAGTGCCCTTCTGTGCTAATGTTCAAATGAGAGCATTTGTGCCAAAAGGAATACCCTTTCTTTTGGACATTCACTGTTAATTATATTTTGGGGTTGTTTTTCTCAATAAGAACAATTTTGCTTTTGTTGATTGCATTGCTGAGTCACAGAAATATGCAACCACTTAACCCTTCCCACAGCTCACACTATACAATAAAGTTTTAAGCACAAAATTATTCGTGCAAGTCCCATAAATAGCTACCAAAAGATCTTTGCTTCAAAATAATATCCTTTTTAATGCTGTATCTTTTGTTCACAACTTTTTGTTTACCAGGTAATACTGACAAGGTCTTGACACCCTGAGTTTTCTTTGCATGAAAAGCAAAAGTCAAAGCCTTGCATCTCTCTCGAGTGTGCTGTGTGTTCTGGTGGCTGAGACTGGAAGTATCTTCTGTTCCCAGCTCAGGACCACATAAATTTTTTGAGGCACTTTGGCACTTCTGGTCAGTGTTCCTGTGGGATGTATAAGGTTTTTGTAGGTTGGTTGTAGGTTATTATAGTGCTCTGTTTTTTGGCCATGACAGGGCTAATTTTTTTCACAGTGGCTGTGAGGGGATGGAGCCTGGAACTGTGTGGTTGTGTCTAGCTTGTTATTCTATACCACACATCACTGCCATGGGGCAGAAGGAAGGAACTCATTCTTCCTGCTTTCCTGTTGGGAAAAGCACAGTGTGGTGGGGAAGAGCTGGTCGATATTTTGTCACGTTTTTTCTGTGTAAATCCTTTCTTTGTTTTATACCATTTGTTAGTAATATTGTTGCTGTTACTCTTCTTTTTCTTATCTCATTGCTATTTCCAGTAGATTGCTCCTATCTCAACCCATAGTCTCTGCCTTTCGTCTCTCTCATGGGTGGGGATGGGGTGAGTGAGCAAGTGCCATCTGCTTTGGGAGAGTCTCAGTTGGGGTAGGGGGACACCAAATTAGCAGTGCCATTCTTAAGCCATGACATGTAGGAATCACCATTTGAAGGAGACCAAGGAAAAATGATTGGACTGTATGTACGTTAAAATTTGGGGCAGAAACACAGAGTGTTTAATGGCATTTTTTTCCCTGTCAAGTAGGAGAAGGGTAATCCTTGGAATTTGATGTCTTTGTACAAAAAATGGTGACTAATATGTTGAAGATTTATGAAGGATGTTTTCTCCTTTTCACTAGCTGTGAAGAACAAATGAAGTCGTAGCTTTCCAGTCCTGAAAATTAGTAGACTCTAGAGAGCCAATTAAACATTATTCGCATATCTCAGCTCCATATTAATGTTCTTCTTTTAAAGCACACTCCAAGTCTTCCTCACAAGCCAGGTAGTTGGTATTATCAAAATAACTTAGGGGGCGTTATCATTATAATGCAATTATGTGGTATACTTGCTGGCAAGAGAGCATGGCTTTGCATTGCCAAGGGGCAAAACATATTCAGTGTTCAATCAACCCAAGACAAAAGGGACAATTCTTATTTGCATAAACATGTAGCCACAGAAACTAGATGCACAGAGGTGTGAGGAAAGAAACCTATTTTACATGATGTGCATAGCATATTTGACAGTTTAGATTGAAGTCGTCACTGATGTGGGTAGGAATGGTGCAGCTGGTTGCCATGGATATGATTTTCCCTACTGGCAGTGCAAAGATTGGCAGGAATGGATGTTAAAAGAAAAAGACACATAGACACACATGCGAACACATGCATGCACACAAAAACACCCAAACCGTAGCAACAGAGGCAGTATCGGTCTCTTCTTTTGTTGAAAAGCTGTGTATCCTAGTCTTTTTTTTTTTTTTGCTAATAACAGCTTATCTACTGTGCAGTGTAATCTAGAAACACGGATATTTTTATAATAACTCATTTATGATTTATGTATTTATAGCTTGCACACAAACCCAGAGACATAGAAAGCATATTTTATATGTATATATTCTATGAAATAGATAAATATAAATAGATATCAATATTTAAGGAACAATGTATGTGTCTGTATGTGGTTATAATAAGATTTTTTCTTTTCTTTAAGAAAAAATAGAATATTTTTATAAAATAAAATATAATATTATAATTTATAAATTATAATCTGAGACACTCATCTTTACAGATACATTTAAACTTGAACTCCAAAATATGTGTTCCACAGTATAAATGTGAATTTGTGCAAAAAGAAAGAAAAGCCATTTTTTATTGGCTGCGCAAGTGTTTTGATCAGCTGGTCACTATGAGCTGCTCAAAATTCTTCTTACCACTTTTAAAAAAACACAGCCAATCCCAAGAAAAACACAAGTTCTGATGTCATTTTACTTCTCCTGACAAGCTGTAAAAGGTCTTTCGAGGTGTTTTGATCTTTATACTGAAACACATACCTTACAAAAAATGGACAAAAATTGTCGATTCTTTATTGTGGTCTGGGAGACAAATTTATGGGCAAAGAGGTAGATGTTAAGGTCTCTGCCTAGTCCAATTTCTTTCTGTATATTATATTTAAGAAATAATTTGGCATATTTCTCTTTAGTCGTCTCCAGTTCTCCATTTTATTCCCCTCTAAAAAACTTTTGGACTTGGTTAATTTCAACCAAGCTTGCTAGCTAGGCTGATGCATCAAAGACATTAAATCCCCATGTTAAGTTTCTGACTGTTAAGTAATGGTGAAGGATTCTATTAATGCCCCAAGAGACTATATAGGAAAGGACCCTTTAGAAATGATACTCCATTGCTTTCCCTGCTCCTGAAACTACATGTTTTGATATGTAATTATAAAGATGAAAGTGTGAATCATAAGTATCCTGCTGGATGGATCTCCTTTCACATGCTCGGCAAATCCGACAGGAAGTTATAACAAGCACTATGGCCCCATGGCAACACCTGAAAGACGGTATTTCTCCTTACGTCCTTTTTCTGCTACCCTTCCTTCATCAGCTCATGGGTAAGGGGATGCCTTGAGCTTTTATTGGAGCACAGAAGCAGATTATCCTTCTGAATAAAAATACATTTGGTCTTTAAATTTTTTTTTTCCTGGAGCGTGAGAGATGAATTCTACTGCAGCATTGTACAAAAACTTTCTGTACTTCAAGCAGTGGATATAACTATTTGGTGATTGGTGGGGGAATTGTGCAAACATCTCTTTGCTTTGGGTGAGCAAACACCAGTCTGAATTGCACTCTGGGACCTATCTACCGTCTTTAATGCTCATTCTCAGTCCAGATAGCCAGTATGAACCCTGCTAAAGCCTTCCCAGTATATTAGTTTAACACTGGGGCCACCTTCTTGTCCCAGCTGTGCAGGTGATTTACTTGGGTAAAGCTTAGATGAGAATCTAGTGCATCATTTTGAGTGTGCTCATTTCACTAACTGGATAGCCCTGCTTTCTGCAAATCAGCATCTTCTTCAACATGCTGCTTTCAAGTTGATTCAAGTGTCCTGATTTTTTTCATGCTCTCTCCTTCTCTCTTTTTTCTCTTCTGGGTGGAATGTGCCCAGCTTTGTAAATAAGACTTCAGGAAAAAGATATTTTGGTTTCGTTTTCTGACAAGCATTGCCAGTACTAGATCAAAAGAGCCTTGTGATATCTCTGTTTGTGTAGAATATAGCTCTGCTCCTTGCTTTCTAACCTGCCCAAATTAAAGCTTGAAATGAAGGAAAAACAATGTGCGAGATGGATGCAGCCTGACATTTAGTTATATATTAATAACGGCTCACAACAGCATTTCTTTTCGCAAGAGTTTCAGGAGCCTATGAAGCCAATCTAATATCACCTTCACAGAGAATACTGCATCTCTCTCCTCTGAGAAAGATATCAACAGAAGTTCTCAGTCTTATGAAACTGGTCTTCCTCATATCTTATTCTGTTGTTTCCTCTCACCCAGATAAAAAGCATAAATGCAACCTGCATTCATTCCCATGAACTATTTCCCTGCTCCATTGGAGAAAGCTGATGTATGTGTGGGATTTTTAATGGCCCAACTGATATCTCTTTCCTAAAGAGAGGTAAAAGAGACATCAGAAATTTCAGCTATTTGAATGAGCCAGCCAGCTGAACCTTCTTGGATGCTTTGCCCTGTTTATAACAGCCTTTGAACCTTGTTGCCACCAATACCAGTAACAGTAAAATGAACATGGAGCTCCGAGGGCATAAAAAGCAATGTTTCATGGACTCCAGTGCTGGAATTCCCATCTTTCCATTGCGGTTGAGCTTTGTTAAGGCAAATGTCACCTATAAAACATCTTATGTTGCACTTCTCATTGCTAAGTTTGTGCTTTTAACTTTCAGGCCACAGGAAATGGAAGTTGGTGTATATAAACATTTCAAGGAACAAATGTTCATCTGGGTCCAGTAGTGTGCATGTCACCTCAGTCATGATGAGTCAAACTGTGTAAACATCAGCTTAGTGTAATAGACTGCTCAAAACAGTGATGCTCATCAGCATTCAAACCAGATTTGAGCTATGTGTCACAGTTCCTAAACCGCTATTCATAATTTCTTTTTCAAATGTGGTCACATAACTCTTCTATGGTTTCTTTTAATGTGCCTATATCTATCATTAATCTTTCCTAAGGTAAAGAAACTACAGAATGTTATGATTTACAGCTTAATAAGTTGACTTCACTCTTTCTCTTTCTCATGAAATATTTTAAGAAACCTCATCAACAATTATAAAATGTCTGCTCAAAATCATCTTTATGTTAACATTTGTACATATGCTGTGAGGTAGAACAGGGGCAGTGACTGTGTCATAAAAAAGTCAGATTATTTGATAGATCAAATTCATAGAGAATCATGACCTCCTCTCTAATATGCTGCATCAGAAGAAATTAAACAATCCAGATATGCATTGCACTAAACCTTCTGCTTCTGCAGGCTCAGATGGTATGGATGAATTGAAATTAAAATTTTGTTTTGGATGTGCTCAGTCAGTTTGTCTTCCAGTAACCTATTTTTTAAGAATTATATTTCAGTTTGTGATGCTTTGGTCCTAAAAGAACAATGTGTCTTGAAACTCATTTCTGCTCATCTTACTTTTTCTCCTTTCATCTCTAGCAAAATTAAAACTTCCATTCTCCTTCAGAATTTCCTTCTAAGAGTGTGAGTTTATTAAATTAAAGTAGAGATAAAAAAACTCACCTAAATTTACAAGACCAATCACTGTTCCGTAAGCAAAAATCAGTTTTGCATGTTGATTGCTTAGGACAAGGTATCAGGCTTCTGTTCTTGGGAGACAGTGGTTGGTGAAGAAATGACAGGGGTAAAGGACAAAGAAAATCACAGAGAAAAACCAATATTTTCAGTTCAGTAAATTCAGGGTAGAGTTAACTTCTTTGGGAATATCCTGTTTACACTAGACATCATACTGTTTTTGACTTGTATTTAATAATATGAAATCATAACCAAACCTTAAGTTTCAGTAAAACAAATCTAGCAGCTCCTGCTGCATGTAGTGTTTATTCTGCCTTCAGTTTGAAAAATTAATCGGGTCTAATCTCCCTGATACACTCCCTGAGCGTATTTCAGGAGTCTAGAGTTGAGGTGACTATGAGACAGGTGATAGGAGAGTTTCTTCTTGTCCAGCAAAAAGAAAAGACTAAAGAAATTCATGGCAATTAGCTGGAAGAAGGAGGTCAGTATAAAATGCAACTCAAATTGTGAACTAGCTTTGACAGCTGATCTGTGGACATTTTGTTGTTATTTTAAAGAATTGGAAATAGGCAAAAAATTCTGACCCTCTGCCAGAGCTTAACTAGCACTCATGGAAGCAGAGAAATTATTTTGTCTTCTACCTATGTGCACTGGGAGACACCAGGAAGTTCTGTTTCATTTGTATTTTGTTGACATTGTGGCCTTGGCTGGTCACGACCTCCTCCAGTGATTCTGTTCTATGTGCCCTGGATGTATGTGCAAAACCAGACTGTGAATACTCTGTGATTGGAAATAATAAGACAGCTCCACCAATGCTTTAAAATAAAATATAGGGGAGGTTTAATCTGAATTTTATTCATAAAGATTGGAACAATCTTTCCAAAGTGTCTGATTTCAATACCTTTAGAATAGTCTAATTTTTGATCTTTTTCTTCCAGAAAAGACTGTCTCAGGAGGCAAAAAAATAGTAAAAAAGTTCTCTTCATCCATATGGTTGTCCTCCCATCAACCAAGGACATCTGCCTTGTCACCTTTAAGATTTTCTAATGCTTAGTCCAGATAGTAAATACCATGATGGCCACATACATGGACAGCAAGGTCTGAATAAGGAAGAATATCAGTCATACGCTCTTAGGCCTGGACACAGTGACGCATTAAACAAACCTGGTTCCTATGCAAGAAAATTTCTTGCTTAGGAGCACAACAACATGTCCATGTCGCCAACTATAATGTGGCACAACAATTTTCTTCATGGATTGGCCATTTAGGGCTGTTTTTCTTAATGAGGCAGTGAAGCCAGACAGTTGCACATCATATGGAAGATGTTATGCAGACCCTTTTTAATGAAGTCATAGACATGTTTTGCATACTTTCACCCAGATGCCTTTGCCACTGTGGTGGTTTGAGACCCCCAAAAATCCAGTTCCCGAGTCCAAGCCCCTCTCCCACAACTCAGCCCAGTGTGAGAGGGGTTTTCCAGGCACAACACAAGACTCAATTTGGGGAAAGGGAATTATATTACGATTATTACACAAATAAATATTATAATACATTATATACATAATCCTAACTGTCTCTCCTGTGATAAAGCAGTATTTACATTGGATCAAATCTCCTCTCCCTCCAATAAAAGTCCAGAAAGGAAGAAGGAAAGATCCTTTCCACTTTCAGGGCAGCAGTGTCTCTCCTCTCCAATGCAGCAGTTGTAGCTGGAGTTGTAGCTAGATCTCTTCCCATTACACACAAGGGGGTCTCCTCTCACCCCTCTCAGCCCTTCGTCTCCGAGTGAAGGTCTCTCTCCTGTGGACTGTGATAGCCAGGACAAAAGCTCGCCTCACCACATCATATCATGGGGTGTAAGACCCCCATGAAGGTCCCTTCCTCAAGGGATTGAGTTCTCTTGAGTCAGAACGTTTAAGGTAGCTTTCAGTTCAGTCCTTGCCCTAAGTGTTCTATCAGAGCTCCTTTGCTCGGTCTCAGAACTGCCAGCGTGGCAGCAGCGGGGAGGGGGGGAACACACACGAGGCCACTTCCCCCGCATTCCACCCATCTGTCCCGGTCCAGCTTCCAGGATGTCTTGAGCTTCTCAGCTCCTCTCTCCAGTGCTGCTGCATTTTAGGACTTCCACCAAGTAGGAGTCCACCCCCCTCCTCCTAGGAGGGGTCTCAAAGGGGATTTAGGGGGATGTGATTCAGTTCTTACCCCAAAACTGTCTTTGTTGAGCTTAGTCTTCTCTCTCTCTCTCCATCAGACATCTCTGTGTCTCTCTGCTTAGCTCCAATGCTGTCCTTGTTGCTTGTTTCTTATCTTCTTGGCCTTCTGCCCCAGTTCTCTGCTCAGTGCTGTCTCTGTCACTGCTCCCGCTGCCCACTCACAGTGGAGAAAGACTCCTAGTTTTTCAGTACAGACCTTGGTCCAGTTTAACACTGTTTACAAGTTTCTGCAGCTCCAGCTGGGGCTGGGGGGAGCCTTTGGCCCCCCAGCGGGGCTCCGGGCCCCTCCCTCTCTCCTCGTGATCTCAGAACACGGCCACTTCTTCTCCAACTACCTCATCATCCTTCTTTTCTGGTCTGGTGTGATATGTTTAAAATTTGCAGGGGCACTGATTGGGTCAACAGCAAGACACTACCCCCTTGGGGGTTACCATTTTTTTAACTCCAGGGGAAAAACACCTTTTTCCCCACCACAGTCCTACTTCAAAGTTGCAATGTTTTGATTGATCTCACTGATCATGTTTGGAAAATCTTCAGTAGCTGACTGGGGGTAGATCCCACTGGAAGTCAATGCATTTCTGGGTAAAATAAGCCTCTAATGTATGTGAACAAGCTCTTTTTTGTAGTGTTAATTCTGTTTCCATTTAATTTGTTCTTTAGTGATGATGATTTTCTGCTTGTCAAACCACTCATTAACTATAGATCACGGCAGTTAATTTCTCCAACTCTCCTGTCCATGATTTCATCATGTTCATTTAGCTGACAGGCTTTTGATGCAAGCAGGGCTGTGTCCCGGATATTATAAGTGTTCTTGTTGCATTAGAGAGACTGATGGACTGCTAGCATTTATACTCCATTTGTGAGTCTCACCAAAGTTTCCATCCCTTGGGAAGCATTCAAATTTGCCTTGAGATGATTAAATGTTTTTATTGAAGTTAAAATATGATGTAAGTTCCCAAACTGAAGCAGAAAAAAATTCTAGGATGATATAAGAATGTCTTTCCCCTCAATAATATACGCACACCAAACTGCTGATGAGCAAGGGTGCGTTGAGGACACCAAGAAAGGAAAACTGATCAATGGTTTAAGCTGGCTATAGGCCCAAAACTTTCCATTGCTCTTCAGTCATCTTTGACATCTTCTCCAGCCCTACTGAATTAATTTTGTGTGAAACCTACCACTTACCAGATAAGAATCCTTCAGATATTATACAAAACAAGTCTGAATCCACTTAATTTCTTCTGCACTGTCTTCTGCGAGAGCTGTGCAAAACCTCATGGCTCATGTACTCACAGCATTCTACAGGTGTTCATCTGGTTCATTTCATGCACAAATAGCAAGCTGTACATTCATAAATAGTTCATGTTTGCATGGATTAAAAATCCCCCTTTTTATCAAAGATGGTTGCTGTTGTTCCCTGCAAACACCAAACATTTACAGATTAATTTGTCCAAGTATATTGGAATTCATGGAAAGTCTCTGACAGGGAAAAAGAGTAATTTTTAAAGAACCTGTAAGTGTTTGTTTCTATCAGAAGATAATGTGGAACAGAGGAGGAACGTCAGCAGAAAGAAAGAGAAAAACATACCCATTAGACACCCCTACTTGTAGGGACAGGACCTTCCAACAAAATACTAGGATGTAGAAGCTATAAGAAAGAAATAATTTCTAAATTTCCTTCCACTCATGAGAAAAGTCTCTCACCATAATAATAAAATACATAATGGTTAGCACCATCAGCTTGTGTGTCACCAAGCATTTGAATCAATTCCCTCATGGGAATCAGTGAGCAGCTTAATAGCAGAGCTGGAAAGAAAAGGAGATTTGGTGAAGGTATCAGGTTTACTTGGGACTTTGAAAACCTGTCAGTCATTTTTTTATTAAGCCAATACTTCCCACAGAAAATTCCAGGTTTTTGCAAATCACAGGGCACTTTACCAGCAAGAGAAGTGGTCAAACACACCAGCTTGAGCAGACATTTGTACATGAATGGAATTGTAGCTACTTGTCATGGTTTGAAAAACCTTCCCCCTGGAGCTGGAAGGTGGGTAGATACAGGGATGGTGTTTTTGGTGTTGAGCCAATTATAACTTGATGCGTCCCTGCGGAAATGACATATTCACAAAATCAGAAAAGAAGGTTTGTTGGTGTAGCTGGAATTAGGGCAGCCATGAAGTGAGTCGCCATGTATTAGAAAGAGGGAGTGTGGCTGGGGGGTTTTCCCCCCCGGTCCTGGCCGTGGGGGCTGGGGGCTTCTTTCCTACCCCGGCCCTAGCTCGGAGGACCCGGCACAGCTTTGTAGCTGGGCCGGGATGCTGAGCTAAGACTGCGTCACCTCCCCACTGCCAGGGAGAAGCGGTGGTGTGGGGCCTGACTGGTCAGCTGGGGGCTGGAATCAAGCCCCGGTGGGCAGGCGCAGCGCTGGAGCCAAGCCAACATGAGCCGAGGGGTGACCGGGAGCAGGCCAGGCTGATTAGCCATGACCCTGGAGAAGCAGCTGCAACACGCAGTCATGGAGTATCCCGGAATGGGCTAAGGCACACAGCCATGATGCCGAATCGGTGGCAACACGCAAAATGCGGAGCAGAGCGGACCTGGAATGGCCCAGACGGTACCAGCGTCCAGCTGAGACGGAGCAGATGGAGAGAGAGATCTGCTAGAGTGTTCTTGGTGTAGGGACTTGAGCCAAAAACTCCCAGAATGCTTTTTGACTTGGGAAAGGAGGGGTGGAATCCTGCTTAGGGAACCCCCTGAAACACCCGTGGAAGGAAAGCTCCATGGAGCAGGAGATAAAGACTTTGAGCTTTAACTCCCTGTACTCCGTGAATGAAGACCATAATGATAATAAACTTGTTTCCCTCAAAGCCCATAGGTGAACCCCTTGACTGGAACCAAGGGGCTGAGTCAGGGTGAGAGAGAGACTCCCTGCACTTTGATGGAGAGAGAGAGAGATTTCCCAGCTACGGCGAATCGTAACTGCTGCCTTAAAGATAAGAGAAGGGACTGTTGATGCCTGCAGCTGATGGTAAAGAAAAAAACTCAGGAGCAGTTAACTGAGGGTGAGACAAGGAAAGGGTTTAATCTGTGCCAAGGCATAGATGTTACAGGACGCGTGCGCGGCTGTGCCTGAGATGTTACATTTTGTAATACTATCTGTCCAATCCCAAGTGTTTCCACCCCATTGCCTTTGCTCTGGTCTGCCCCGGGCCCACCCCGTGCGAATTGGGTCTGGGGACTTTTTGGGACCACCTCTTCATCACCATCACCATCTTCAGAGCACAAAGGGTACACGGTCACCCAGTTCTTGACTGTGTTCTGTTGTTCAGGCCAAGATATGAGTGTTCTCCAAACAGCATAGGACTGCCTTGACAAAAGACTAAACATTTCTACTGGATTCAGGGGTAGAATTGATATGGGGAGCATGAAATAGGGTAAGAGGGTTGAGGAATGTGTAAGCTAAAGGGTGCTAAAGGGTGAGGAATACAACATAGCTACTTCTAAAATCTAGTTCTAGTATAATTATATATAAAGCTTATAAAAATTAGCAAAATCAAAAAAAACTAAAAGGGCCTTAAGGCATCACTGTGCTGCCCTAAAAGTGAAAAGACTTCTTCTTCTTCCTCCTGGACTTTATGGGGGGAGGGAGAGGTGGTCTGTACATGGTTTTACAATAGGAGAGTTAGTTAGGATTGTTGTATATATTGCTTTATAGTATTTATTTTGTTAGTAATAAATTTTAATATAATTTCCCCATGCTGAGTTGTGCCTGTGTGAAACACCTCTCACTCTTGGAGCAAATTTGCGGGGGATTTGAAATTGGCTTTTGAGACTCAAAACCACCTCACTACTGAGTGAGAAAGAACACTAACAGAATTTTAATTCAGATTTTAGAGAAATATAAACCTTGCTTTATCTAATGCTATAATGCACTTTTGTTTTCAGAAGCTAGACTTCAATGAAAGTCTTTCATGAAGGACTGGCAAATTATGGAAATGTAAATACCATATGTATCAGGAGGAGCTGGAGGAGGAGCTGGCAGTAGTGTCCCCGGCACTAATGCCCCTACCAACATGCATTTTTGATGACCTTATTCAAAGAGTATAGATGTGCATCAACTTAGACTCAGGCAAGCTTCTGTATAAATTCTTATAAACTTACTCCCAGAAGCATCAACAGTTTAATAAACGGTAAAGAACCTCACAGCCTGAGGCTCCCTGGATGTTACCAAGAAAAACATACAGAAATTATGGCAGTTACCTATAAATAAAATACAAAGCTGCTTGAAGATGTGTGAACACTAGGAACTGTGTTTAACTGAGCTTGGAAATAGGCATGTTTTTTGTATCTGAAGCACCTAGGACAAAGTTTTTGGAGGTTTTACCTCAGTGAAATTAGTGTCTTTCTTCAGCAAAAAATAATTCCATTGCAGGGTCTGTTTTTGTGTCAGGGAATACACCATCAGAGTCTTATTCTTTATGAAAACCCGGCAAGCATGATACAGGGTCTGGTGGAAACCCAAACCCCTCTGAAATGTTGGGCAGATAGAATACCTCAGGTCTTCAGAATGTCTTTAGAAGCCTTCATCTTGGTAACCAAATCAAGCCCCAAGTTTATACTACCAGAAGATATGCGAAGTTTTCTCTCAGTTTTTCTACTGGTCTATCACGGTGAAATTTTTCCCTAGTAAAACTCAGGTTAGGTTGCAAACTAAATCCTAAGAGATTCAGAAAAGGAGTGGAAAATTTTGATGAAACAAAACAAGTTGGTATATCCTACAAGCTGGTATAAAACAATATCTGTTTGAGTATGTGGATTTTTTTAATGTAACCTTGTTTTTCTTTACTCATTCTTCATTGAACTATATTCATGACCCTCCCAGAAGGTATGACAGCAGGGATGGAGCTGCACTCAGATATCAAAGGATTAATTTTTACTGTAGTGTTGTTCCTAAACAACACTTCTCTGTTTAAAAAAACAAACAAAATTGTATTTTGGAAAAGGATCACAGCATCAGTTTGGAGAGAGCAAAACAATCCATTGGTCATGGGTGCTTGCCCATCAAAAGAAGACATCATCTTCTCCATCCATTGTTGTCAATATCTGATGCACACATGCTCCTTGGACAGCTCATTCCCTGCATGTTGTCTCCCCCTGCTCATGATTTGTCATCTCTAGCCACTGATGTCCCTGAGGCCAGGAGAGCTCTTAGGTAAATGGCCCAGCAGGGACCCCATTTCCATCAGACCTGCTACCTCCAGTACATGCAGACCTGTTGTACCACCAATTGAGATGTGATACTGCACTTTGATTCTACCTCTCATGCTCCTTTGCTGTCATACCAAATTCCAGTCTTCCAGCTCCTGAGCATCTCTGCAGGTTTCAGATGAGGGTGTCTTGTCTCCATCTGGATTTGAAAAATCTGTTTTTAGAGAGGTAATTAAAATGTGATAATGGTGGCTTGAGGCACCTGGCTACTCACATTCTGGCTTCCCACATCACCCAGCCTGTAGTTTGAGGTTCTTGACTTCAACCTGGCCTAAGAGGGAGTAATTCTGTAGTTAAACTCTGCAGGAGATTCAGTGCAGTGTAGCACCTATACCCCCAGGGATTGTATGCCTTAAAAGCTTAAGGCTGGATGTAAAACTCTCCACCTGTCACTGTGACTATTTCTGCTCCTTTCCCAGCATGAAAGGAAAGGATGCCAGAAAAAAACAGCTGCCAATGATTTTAACACCACAGCACTGAAATACATGCAAAATAAGTTTAAATGACATCAGTCTGAGGCAAATGATTCCTTTCCTCTGCCATCTCAGTCTGTACTTGCTAAGCAAGAATGACAGAATCTATCCTACTTGCTTAAAATGTGTTAAAGGGAGATTCATTTCCCTGATAAATTAGTACCCTTTCATTCACTGAATAATTAGAAAAAAACTCAGCTGAAAAGATTTTAAAACCTGAGTAAGTTTCTTCTGCTTTCATCCATTCACTTTAAGCTTCATCCATCAATAAATATAGAGCACTAATAGTAGTGTGTCCTAACGAGGCCTCTAACATTATCCCATCTATTGAAAAAACCAACCCAATTTTCTGGAAGTGATAATGGCAAATAAAAATTACATTTTTCTTGTCATATGAGGCCTGATTTTCACTTATATATATAATATGTATCAGAAGGTGATATTATGTCTACCTTAATGTAGCCCCAGAAGCCATGGTGACATACAGCTAGAATTATTCATTCCCTGTTACCATCTCCTCCTTGACCTCCTTTCTTTTGTTTATTTCTATCCCCATCTGCAAGGTTTTTCATGTTTTACTTGCATTCTTGCCTTCAGGTAGACTTTTTGTGGTGGAAGTTGAGGTAAATCTGGCTCATAGAGCAAAGTCTATGCCTGAAGTGTTGAAAATGGTTTCTACAAATACATGATAAGGGAAAAAACAGTAATTCTCACCCTGATTTCCCTTTCTTTTTCATCTTGCAATGCATTTTGCTCTTTCTTGGCTCTTGCACTGACAAAAAATTGTTGCCTGTGTAGACCAGATGATGCTGATCATCTTTGTGAAATTTTGCCCTGTCAACCGAAGAAGGAATAACTTTCATTGCAGAAAACCACTGATTTAGTTTCATTTTGAGAGCAGTAGAAACCCATAGAATTCTGGTAGTGCAATTTTTATAAGAATACATATGCAGACATTCAGATCATTAGCATAAAAAAATTATCTCAACGACTGTTAATAAGGAGGTCAAGCCAACTTAAAAGAAACAAACTATTTGGGACCAATGGCACATGAAAACATAAACAGCCCTTTCACAAAGAAGTTTTCAAAGTAAATGACACAGATTACGTTTATATCATGTGACAAGTAAATAGAGATTTTGAAATGTACAACATATACTGATATTATTTTTAGCCGAAATTATACTCATATGTAGTGTAAGTAGCATAAAATAATATGTGGCCAACAAAACTAACAAATTGTTAACAAAGTGGAAGTCAACTTAGTTATCAAACTTTCAGTGCATTTGTACGGATAAAAATCCATGGTTTGTATGTATCATGGCGACTGATGACAGATGGTCTGAATTTTGAAGTTTAGCTGACATCTTAAGTATCCGGAGAATGATGTATGAGCTCCCTTTATCCCATAACTGTCTCTAAACTAGTGACCTGTTACACTTTCCAACAACTTACTCTTGGATTCAGGGATGTAGAGGGTAGTACCTGGAGGAGCTGTCCTCTGCAAATAATTGAAAAAATAATAATAATAAAAAGTACTGTTTGCTTAGTTCTGAGAGTTATGCAAGTAATAGTGTACCCATTTCAACACACAGAAAAGGAGACATAAACATGCTAAACAAATAACTCACAGTTAAATCAGTCAGTGAGAAGTGTCTTATGTAAACAAGCAGGTTACTGGCAGCCAGAGGGAGAGAAAAGTCTGTTCTATTACTAATGGACGTCCAGAATACAGATAGAAAAAGAGTTAACACAGAAAAAAAGAAACTACATAAGAAACAACTCAAAGTGTGTCTATTAGTAATCAACACTGTGAAATTATTCTTCATATGTCAGCTGCAGGTTGTAAAAAATTACTTTTCTCACATTCTGAGAAGGAATTAAGTGGAAATGACTGTGAAATGAGATTTTTAGTATTCTTTTAGACCTTCACATCCTCTGAATTGAAGTTTGTAAAAATGTAAGCTATGGGAGATGAATCTTCTTGTCTCATCTATTGTAGAAGGGGTTCCTTCATTGAAATGTAAGACTTGCTCTTTTTCTGCTGAGATAAATGATGACAGGATATGACTCGGTCCTTTCTCACCAGGGACTGATACCATCTGAATAATGCTGTCAGAACACTAATACCATTAGAAAGATTTTGTGTTGTTTTTTTGTTTGTTGTTTGTTTGTTTTTTCTTTCTAGAAGTCTCATGTCTGAAAGCATGACTTTTGTTTTCGTGGAAGAAATCATGTAATGCCAGTTTTCTTTCTTATCTAAAAATATTGCCAGTTTCATAAGTTTCATAAAGCCTATGAAGTTAGTGTTGAAATAAAGTATTACTAGGCTCTACAAAGTCACATTAAGATACATTTCATTTACCAGGAGTTATAACCTAGATGAGATAAATTTCTCAAAGAGTGCCAGCTGGAAGAGGGAAACAGCTTTGTTAAGAACACACAAGTTGTCATTAGATTTTGGAACACACAGCTGTTTCCTGGCTGCTTAAACATCTCTTAACTACTTCTGATTGACTTTCCCGAGGTGATGGGGGCTGCAGACTGTCTCATGTTCAGAGCAGGTGATGGAGTCTGAGAGGTGTGGCTCCATCTTTGGTGACTACCTGTACAGGCATAACAAGTTATGCCTGCAAAAATACTGATGTAATGACTCACTACCCCCCCACCCCATTCCCCTGAAAAGGCAAGTGAAGAAGAAATTTTGGCACCTGGACAGTGCCAACCACCTGAGCAATTCAGACTGCTCAGTTCCTTGGTATTGTGACCACATACATCCTCTTAGAACAAACAACAAAATTACAATTATTATATGATTATTGTGATAACCACACATTTCTTATTCTGCTTACAATTGTTTTTACAACATACAGAGTACACAGTACTGTGATGTGTGCAGTGTTTAACTATTATTATATATATTGTATTAACAGAGTGGATGAAAAAATAATTTGGAATAAGCATGCTTTTCATACATTTTTTTCTATGCTCTATTGAGATTTTTTTCTTCCTTTCAAGCTGTCAAAAACTGGATCATAGTTTTCAGAGATATATTTGCTCTTTGAAATTACTGAACCAATAATTTCCGTGAATTATCCTTAGCTTGCAAGTTGTTTGGCTTGCAATTCTGATATTGAGAAGTTGTGCTGTTTCACCTGAAGAGGGCAGTCGCATCAGCAGTTTCTGTAAGATTGAATAAACATCTCATTGTGAATTGGTTTTCTGTTTCAAATTTAATTCTAATTGATTATCTGGAAAAAATAGGTTTTTCTAATACTCCTTACAAAAAAGTACATTCTGGATATTTCCAAGAATACTTATTTGCTCACAGAAAGTTAAAAAAATAGAACAAAAATACAGTCAAATGCGTTTTTTTTTTTAATATGTGAACAGATATTCACTGATAATTTTAAATAACTTCCTTTAGTCTGATGGTGATCATTCTCTCTCCCCTAGTTTTGAATCTGAGAAGGATTACTAGATTGGTTTAGAATATTCTTTTTGACCAAACATATTAATTCTAGAAATGTTTTTTACTCACTCTATAGGGTTTAAGATTTTACTATACTAATGATAAAATATTGTGATAGATTGCAATTCGTCTCAGGTGACTGTACTAACAGCAAAAAGGCTTTCTCCTAACAATTATTCATAGCTTGTGTAGATACAAATATTTCCCTTTTCAATATATGTTGTAAGTCACTTTTTGTCTAAAGAATCACTGTCTTCAGCCCCGGGTAAGCTGCCAAACACAGTACAGCATTAATTAAAATGTAGCAGGGATTCATTGACATGTATGGTGGTCGAGAGCAATTGCAATCTTTTTTTTTTTTTTTCTTTCTCTTTTGCATATCTGTGTAATTCATGGATGATCTACTCCAGTATGTAAAGCAACTCTTGCTAAACATCCAGCAGTACGGTTCCCTTTACTTTTTGGGGCTGTTATCAAATTTTTCACACATCCAAGACTTTTACTCTGTCTCTTTTTCAGGTTCAAAATCCATTAGCAGGTTGCAGATGGTAAAAATAACGTATTTGTTTGCTTGCCATACAGTCTACTCTGTAAATAAATAATCTGATAAACCAGGGAAAACAAGGAACATTCATTTCCCTTAATGTTGTTCCAGTGGGAATAGTGGAATTATTCTCCCTGTTAACCCAGGGTGAAAGTAATCTGGTCTGCTAACTTACATGAGTGTAGGGAGAAATACTGTGTGTCATTCACCTTGTAGCTTTTACCACCCAGCAGTAGCAGTCAAATAAATCAGAGATATAAATTAATTGTCATTTAGCTTTCAATTAGACCTCATTCCCTTTATCTCCAAGGAAACCCCACAGTTATTGTGGGTTGTTGTTATTACTTCTACTACTACTACTGCTACTGCTAGTACTATTACTACTACTACTACTACTACTACTACTACTACTACTACTACTACTACTACTACTACTACTACTACTACAAGTAATTTTTAAAAGCATTTATTCTATTCCTAAATATTTCCTTTTTTTTATTCCCTTATGACCTCAGCATCAAGAGAGTGTAGAGATCTTCATTTAGATTGCTGATATCTTTTTGTTGCTATAATTTATAGCACAGAACTAAAGAAGGAGATAACAGAGGAGAGTTTTGCTATGCATATATAACTTAAATATCCAATAAATAAGCAGATATAACCTTAGTGTTGCAAGAACTTGTTTTTTTTTCTCTTGTCAGTCACTTATCTATTTTACTTAGATATAAAGTAATCCAGAGTTTTGAATACAGTATTTTCCCACTGAAAATAATGTTTCTTTTGCAAACATTAGGATAGTCAACAATCTACTTTTCTATAGCACTTCTGCAAGGCACAAGAAATAATTCCAACAACTTTTCAACTATGTAATTATCCAAATCTTGAGTTACTAAGTGCAAATGTCAAACAATGTCACAGAAATTGTGCTGCCCCATAATATGCATAACTTTAACACAGTGAGTACTTAATGGAACAACTGTCTTCTAAAGTCCACATGTGACATCACTTGCTCAAATCAATCTGTACCCATTTTCCTCTTGTCCTCACGCTGAATGTTTGATGGGAATGGCTATTATGGATGACCACAGTATTTCTTAGGCTAAAAATAATTTCTGTGGCATGCTGAAGGGTAGCTCGTGCTTAGAAAAGAAAAAGTTCCTGTGCTTTTCAAGAATAACAGAGCTCTGAGTTTCTAAACTTTTTGCAGTTTTATGCCTCTTTAGTGTAGCTGGCTTCAAAAAGGTTATTCGTGATAAGATGCTGTGCAACCAAGATCAGAGTAAATATCCTCAGAATTCCTCTAAGAACTCAGAGAAAATTTAGCATCTCTATATTCATAGAATCATAGAATTGATTGGGTTGGAAAAGACCTCCGAGATCATCGAGTCCAACCCTTGGTCCAAATCCAGTCCATTTACTAGATCATGGCACTCAGTGCCACGTCCAATCTGCGTTTAAAAATCTCCAGGGATGGAGAATCCACCACCTCTCTGGGCAGCCCATTCCAATGCTGATTACTCTCTCTGTTACAAGATTTTCTCCTGAAATCCAATTAACTTCCCCTGGTGGCGCTAAGTAAGCCGTCCTGTGCAGTGCCTGAGAGAAGAGACCAACCCCCAACTGGCTAGAACTTCCCTTCAGGTAGTTATAGACGGCGATGAGGTCACCTCTGAGCCTCCTCTTCTCCAGGCTAAACAACCCCAGCTCCCTCAGCCTCTCCCCATAGGACTTATGCTCCAGTCCCTTCACCAGCCTTGTTGCTCTTCTCTGGACCCATGAGATACCTTGAAACAATTTGGGTGACTGCGAAGTTAGTGTATTTTTCCTTTTTGTTGTATTGTACAGAATTTAGTTCTTCTGTTAAATTTATATCGTTCTGTCTATCAGGCACAAAGATAAGTTGTAAATGCTGAGCTAGATAAAAATCCTGTCAAGTCTAGCAACAACAGGTGTTGAATTCTACCAAAAGCTAAGGGTTTTGTGCTTTGAGTTTTGCCTGACTTCTGATGTTTGTGTTCTTTAACTTCTCCCCACCTTACGGAAAAATAAGGACTGTGTAAAAGTATATGACCTGAATAAAAAAAATGTGCAGTATATCTGCAGGGAAGCCTGGGGGATTCGAGGAATGTTCCAGAAGAACCAAGCAACAGGCACTTTTAATTCCTCTTGCACATCACTGGGAGGATACAGCCTAATATTTTCCATTCTGTCCTGTCATACTGCATGTTTAATCACCAGGTGACAACAGTGCATTCATGCTGGCCTTTCACACAGTGAAATGCTGCTGTGATATTCTGAATTGCACCACCACACTGCAACCAAACTCTCAGACCTAAATTCAGAAGCAACAACTCGAGAATGCTGTGAGAAATCTTTTCAGTTATATGTGTGTATAGTGGTTGAATGCAGAAAGCAAAAGCCAGTGTGTATCAAACTATCGTAAAGGTTAATCAGCACAGATTACCAGCAGTGCTTAAAGTTACTATTGAAAGCATAAGAGATAGGGTCAAGTATGCGTGCACAAACTTGTCTCTGCTATACCTTCCCCATAAACAGTAATTTAGGAATATTCTGATTTAGAATTTGTATCTTGATTGTTACCTTTCATAGCCATCAGTGAACTCGTCCTCCATGAGTCTGTTCAATCCTTTCTTCCTTTTTTTAACCCTTTTCAACAGTTAGTCCCTAGAACATTGGCTTCACTCTGCTTCCATAGAAGTGAATTTCACAGTTCAGTTATCTTTTTTTTTTTGTTACAAGTAATCACAATTTGCAGCCTCATATTAATTTTTCATACCTTTCATACTTTTACAGGCCTCTTTCCTAAGCAAAGAACCCTAGCTTATTTAATCTCTTTTCATATAGATTCTGTTTCTCTGATCATATTTATTGCTTTTTTCCTATATCTTTACTCATTCTATCACATTTTTTTTAATTGGAAGAATCAAAACTTTACAGAATATTCAAGCCATAGGAGCAGTAGAAGTTTAAGCCATCGCATGATAATATTTTCTGTTTTCTTCTGTTATTCTTCTCCTAGTACCTCTGAAAATATTTTTTATGGTTTTTGGCTCTGCACTGAATTGAGAGTATCTTTCCTGTGTTTTACTATTTAATGGACAGCTCATCATTGTACACATGCAATTGCAATTTTTTTGCCTTATTTGCACTAATTTGCAATGATTTGCAAAAACTTTTGGTAGAAAGATGCAGTTTTAAATACTGAAAAACTGTATTATGACACAATAAACACAGTTTTCTCAAAATATTTATGAAGATATTAAATAGCATAAAATTCATCACTTAGCTTGGTAGTGATGGTAACATCCTTGCAGGAGGACAACTGCACATGTTAGCAAATGACCAAATCATGAAAATAATAGACCTAGACACTTTAATTATGTCAAGGACAAGAAAGTATTGAGGAAGTAGAATGTACAGGAAGAATAGATGAAATGAAATATGACTTGAAAGACAGTTCAAAGCAGATGTTAAGTGCAGACTGGCTCGAAATGGGGATGCAAGGAGCAAATGATAAATAAAGGAGGGAAGGGATAAACAGTTTACTTGAATTTATTATATAAATTCTTAGAGTAGGAAGGAAGTCCACGTGAACAACCTGTGTTGTCCAGTGTCAGGTGCTCAATTTGCTTTATGTTACCCCTAATGTTGGTATTCGGTGCTAGGATGCTAGTAATTATGAGAACGTGAGCAAAAAACCCAGAAACTCTTAAAAATCACCATGTAAATTCACAGGTACTCCCTGATCCTTATCTTCTAATGCAATTCTGAGCGCTCCCTTCAAGAAAGAGTATGAAAACAAGAAAGAAATACTTGGAAAAGAGAACCAGGGCTAGTGGTTGGAGATAACAGGAGATAACAAGGGACAGCTTGGCTGTGAGGAGGAAAGAGTCTCCCTACTGATGGTCTTGCCCCTCAAGAGTCTGCTGCCAGTGATGCTCTGCAGTTTTGGAGACCTTTAGTTTGACAAAACACCCTTGGTCCGATGCCCTTCCTCCCATTCCCATCTGCTCAGACTCTACCTCTTGGCTGTCCTGGTACTGCTCAAAATTTTTGTACTGCAACAAATATACTACAACAAATATAAAGAACAGCAATTTCTTAGAAAACCAACTATCCTAGTTAGAGCAGCCGGGACCAGTTCATCACTGTGTGGGTGTAACCCAAACTGTGTATTCTACACCCTCTCTGTCATTTCCCAGGAACTGTTAACAATAGACCATTGTCTATTGTCTGCTGTCTGGCAGCAGACCAGCTACCCAGTGTAGGGTGCACATGTCCTTATATAATAAGGAAAAACACGCTCCCCGTGGGTGATGAAGCAAAGAGATTTATTTCAAATTCGGCGCTGGTTTTATCCCTTAGACCCATGTGACTTCTTTGACCAATAAGGTTGTCTATGTCAGCGTATGCTCCCTCAGGCCCTCTTGCCCTGGTACATCCCCTGTACCTTAAACATGCCCCCTACAGCCCAGAGCACACCTGACCCGTCAGGCTATAAGCTGGGTGTTAAAAAGCCTCTGAGATAGGAAGATGTTCCTATCCTCACACCAATGACTCAGGTGTGATAACTCCCCTCTGGGGAGTCATTAGCACCTCCACACACAGCCTGAGGGGTCATGTCTGCTGACAGACCACCAAGGATTCCAAAAATATCTCACAACTCACAATCACCCATTGTGGAACTCCCCACCCTGGGAGAGGTACTGGGCATTGCCACTCGAATCTGAGTGTATATAATCTTGGGGGTCTTGGGACTTCTGTTACCACCTGTCAGATCCAGAGGAGGACTAGAACCTTGACCAGACTGCAACCACCACTCTCGACCAGACTGAGATTACCGCCCTTGACCAGACTGCAACCAGCACTCTCACCAACAGGTTTTCCTCACCTTTTATTTCGGACTCAGGGGGACCATACAGGGCTCAGCATGGGGGCCAATGAACACCATTCTGTTTGTGCCCAAGGGTGCTGGGTTATATATCTGGGTTTTGTGGGTTAAAATCAATTGTTTGTCCGTATAATTGAATTACCGTATTATTTTTTATTAAATTGTAACTGACTTATAATCTCTTTTGAGTTGGGTTCATTTCTCCTGCTGGTTTACCTTTAAACCAGCACACCAACAGACCAAGAATACTCCTGAATTTTGTCAAGCCTCAGAGAATCAGCCATTGCAATAAAGAGACTCAGGAAAGCCTCTTTTAAAACTTGTGATGGATCAATAGTGTGCATCTAAACCTATAACATCAGATATTTTGATTCTTAGTTGTACTACCTCCTGCCTATGAGACATTTGTAGGGGATCACATTTATGCAATTTTATTTAAAAGTGACTTCTTCCCCAGAGGGAAGAAAGGCATATATTAGAGCAGAAGATAGTTTTAAGCTGCTTCCCATTTATGATATCCTCTTGCAGTTATTGTAAAATTTACCATAAAGCAAACAGAAGCACATTACAAAGAATTTCTTTGACAGACAGGTTGTTAGAAGAAAAAAGTGTAAGAACCTGAACAAATAGAAAGTAATAACTCCATCTATTCATATTTTAGAAAAGCAGTGGTGTATTAATTTCCCTTTTTTGCCAGAGCTGTAGTGCCTGTATTTTATTGTCCATTAGGAGCTACTTCTCTTCTTGAACCTTCTTTATATTTCTGTATTTTAAAACAGAGTATGAGAAAAATAGGCCTAAGAGATTAGTGGAAGAAAATTCTTTTACTGAGAACCAAGTAGGCATGGATCTGAAAGAAGACTTTTACACATAAAATGAACCTTATGAAAGTCTGAGATTTCACTATTTCAATAGTTAAATTTGTTGCAGAATTTCCCCATGTATAAGTATATAACATAGCCTGATAAAAGTAAATTTTGAGGGACAACTTTAGTTCAAGGTGATACTGAACCTCATTTAAAAGCTACTGAAGAATCAATAGAAAATGCGAGTTTTCTACCACTGAAATGCTGAGGTTTTTCTTTCCTGTGCATCTTCACAGGGCACAGCACAGGGAGGATCTGTGAGCAAGAAGAAAGTGGAGCCAACATCACAGTTAATACGGGGGTGAGAAGTCTCTGGGTTTGACCTTCAAGCTATTACAGGGGACTGAGTAAATCTTTGGTCTGTTTTGCTGTGCACAACCCACCTTATGTAGAAGTTTGGCAGCTCAGTAGGAGTTTAGGAAACATTGTGCAGCTTGCTGTAAAAATAAAACCATTTGAATCACTTATGCTGACCAGACCTATATCCAACCGGAATAGTCCCTTCCCATTAGGTGAAACTGAACTCACTTTTGTCACCAAAACTTACAGTGTTTTGGAGAAGTTGCCATATCTTAAAAAAAACCCAGGTTTTTCTGCATTTCTCCATATGTTTTTTTTGAGATATATATTGTGACTGTGAAGCATCCCATACTTTCAGAGATCGAGTAGATATTCCAATAGGACTACAGAGCTGTTTTCCTCACCATGTTGCTAAGTATGCACAAATACAAGCCCACAATTATTCCTGTAATCTGCATGTGGATATCTTTTAATTATTGCCCTTTAACACTTTGCTGAGAAAAGGGAAAAAAAGTAGACGAGAGCCACCATTCTGCCAGCATGTGGAAGGTATGATGATTATGAAAATCAGTCCTCCAGATATGTCTGGGAACTAATGATTTCAGAAACTGGCTTAATTTGTTCGTTCTGTAGCATCGCCATCTGAGCAGAGATGGAGAAGTTTACTGGCCAAGGCTGGATGTGTAATCACAATCACCACAATGATGTATCTCTGAGTTAGCTGTGGTCCTCTCTTGGGACAAATGTACTCTAATATTTTATATATTCTTTGTCAGTGTGATGCCTAAAGGAGTTGAGAAAAAAATCTCCGAAGTAATTAAATTGGAGATGAGATAAGAAAAGGATTTAATTTGGTTACAAGATGCACGCATGTGTATGTTACAGATATTACAATTTATAATATTCTCTGTCCAATCCCTGGTTTTGTCAATTCCCTGGCCCTTGCCCTGATCCATCCCCATCCCACCCCCTGGGAATTGGGGCTGGGGGCTTTTCGAGACCCTTTCTTCATCATCTTCATCTTTCTCAGAGTACAAAGGGTACACGGTCACCCAGTTTCTGACCATGTTCTGCAGTTTAGGCTAAGATACAAGCATTCTCCAAACAGAACAGGCCTATCTTAGAGTGAGACTAAACATGTTCTAATGGAATTCAGGGGTAGAATTGATATGGGGAGCATAGAATGGGCTTAGAGGGTTGGTAATCTACGTAGCTTCTGTGTTAAGGGTAAAGGAATGAAATGCTGCTGCTTCTAAATCTACTTCTGTTATATAACTACTTATAAAACTTATAAAAATTAGAAAAATCAAAAAACTAAAAGGACCTTAAGGCATTAGTGACATGAGGAAACACCAAATTGCAGCCTGCCATTGAAAAAAGAATATTTCTGCAAAGAAAAAGATGTGAAAATGTAAGCATTCAAGTGAAAATTCAATCCTTCACAGTACAGAGCTTACACGAAGTCTCTTAAATTGATGCCAAAAAACCTCGGAATGTTTAACTGCTCAGAGACGTTGTATCTTTAAGCAGCAAGGTATTTTTTTATTCAACATTGGGAGCAAGCCAGCTGGCACTGGACAAACTTGCTCGACTTGAAAGTGCAAAAGCAAGCCATTTTATACACTTTAGATACATAGTTACATCATTTAACATACATATTAATAAGTAGGCTAGTCTCTGGGCAGAGTCTTTCCAGGCACGCACAGTCTTCTACTGTGGGGGTCTTTTCCTCAAGCCTTCATCCCTCTAGTGGTCGCCACAGACGTCTTCTCGATTTGACCTCTTCTGAGGTGACCTGAATCCTTCAAGTTTGCAAAATCCTGGCTTTGGGCCTTCTATATCTTATTCAAAAGTCTAGTTTGCCTAATTTATTAATATGTGTGTACTATTCCTATTCTTTCTCTAATAAGGTCTTTATTCCAGTGAGCAGAACAGAACATGATATTAACCAGTGCTCCTAAAACGTTCTTCCAACAAAACAGGTAGAGCAAACAGAACAAGGTATACCAGCTGAATCATTGTTAACTCTTTTTTTGTGCCTTTTTGCCATCAAAATGACCCTTTTCGTCATGGTGCCATCTGCCTTTCTCAATAGCAAGACCTGGTAAGAAAAATAGAAGTATGTATACAAGTGGTTGAGCAATGTATTAGTCACGTGCACTTTGTTCTTTTTGGCAAATTGACCTTATCGAGAGAAGAAAATATGCTCTGACAAGATGAGTTCTGCTGAAAAGTCTGAATTAACAGTGTGTGAGGTTTCTCTGTTATGGCATTTTAGATGATGACTAGTCAGAGTCATCTTTTTCTGGTTTGTGATTTGATGATACTAAAGCACTGTCACTTGCTTTTTTTGTTATTCTTGTAATTTTCTAGTCAGACACTCTGTGTTGCATGTTTTAAGGAACAAGTCCAGTTTACAATAATGACAGGCAATTGACACAGTCGAAATATAATAGTATCCTGACCCTTCAAATACTTGTCTGCTAATACAGAAGTATTGTGTAGACTGCAGAGTGGCATCCAGTTTTTAAAGACAGTGCTGATTACTGTGTAAGTCAAGAAATGCCAAGCACAGTTTTATTGCTGCAATGAAGAGAAAGCCTGTAATGACCATCGGTGGAGGGGTGACTGAGCTTGGGTGACTGGCACTGGGAGAAGATGTGGTCTGGTTTTGATCAGACAGGTGGAAGGAAGACGGTTGTCTGACCACCTCGCAGTGGCAGCTGCAGGGCTATATGGTTAGAACTTGTTGTTTATCAGCTGCTGCTCTGCCATTTACTTCAGGAAGATTGATGCGGGTATGTGAGATCTGTGAAGAATCAGGGACCTGCACACATCAGATCATACACGTGATATTTCTTGAGTCCCTGTGGGTGAACTCCCTTCTTCCCCTCAAACCTGAAAAGCAGGGCCCTGGGGAAGTCCACAGGAGGAGATGACCATAGCTTGCTGGTTTACAGACATGTTTCTAGAATACAGATAAAGAATTTGAATTTGCTTTAAATATATCAAATTTAAATTTATCAAGAAAAAATTGTGCGTCCAGGCCATTCTCAAGAGAAATGTTGGTACAAGCTAACATTAACTTACTTTTATTAAAATATACAGCTGTGACATTGTCTTGCAGCAGGCATTTTGAGGCATGCAGCATAAAAAACATTTCTCTGTTCTTTTTTGCATTCAGTATCCTCTCTTTCCTATTCTTTTTTTTTTCTTTAAACTGTGGGCCAACAAAAAATAATTTTTAGTCAATATTTATTGTATCTTCCATGCCAAGAAACTCTTCATCTTAATCACCTGTGATTGTTCCTTGTAGAAAGTTATCACTGTTTAGCTTCTGAGCATTAGGATCTTTACTGGTCCTGCAAATGGTGATGTTCTGCCAATTGTTTAATGCTTTTGTTTGATTTTCCTAAAACCTTGGAATTTGGACGTCTTTTTTAAGGTTTTATTTGAGTTCTAATAAGGTTTCCTGATCAGCAGCACTCTGAGATGGACTGCTAGAAAATTATGTGTCCCACAGATGTCTTTCTTTGAGAAGGGTTTTCCTTGTGGAAGGTGTTGTTTCCACTGGGTTCAGTGACCTGATAGAACAACAGACTATGGTCTGGTGTCCTCAGCTCCTGCCAGTCCTGTGACAAGGGAACTAATGTTTTTTAACTCTTTTGGCTCATATATCTCCATAGCTGCCTAGTCTCTCTCTGCTCTTGGTAGTAGTGAAGCAAATTAACCACTGTACTTTCAGGAATAAGACAGCTAACCATAAGGAAGTACTAGACCCTGTAACATATTCAAGGACACAGCTTTGTTTATCCCCTCTGAATTTCTGCTGGCATTTTGGAATAGAACATCACAGAGACTAAACCTTTTGGAATATCCATAAGAAGCTCATCTATGATTGTTATAGCTGGTGAGTAGGTAGTGTAATTAATCACTACACAATACTATGGCTGAAACAGTGTGTCTTTGAGGAAAAAAAAAAAAAAGATGGAAACCTCAAGCTAAAATAACTCTTCTGGACGTCTCTTTTAGGGCTCATTTCCCCAGGTGTACAGAAATAGTTCTGTGAATACAGCAATAGTCCTCTTTGTTGATCTCTAACTTTTATAAAACATACCTCCACACTTACTAGTGAAGTAAGAATCATTAAAAAGTCATCATATACGAACATCCATTGTGTCATGATACCAGGGAGGTTATTTTCCGGGGAGGGAAAGTATTGAAGTACTCCTCTGTGCAAAGGGTTGAAAAATGCTGATGTATGAAAGGGTCATTGTTAAAAAAGGTGATAAATATTTAATGGGATGGGTACTTTTTCTCCCTTGCTTTCCACCACTTTTGGAAGTTTATGGGTAAGTTTTGCTGAGTGCTGTATGAAACATATTGGAGTAGGATCTGTCCAGTGGGAGAGTAGGCACAGCAGACTACTACAAAAGGAAAAACAACGGTGGACATAGTTTTCCCTGAGTCTGTGAAATCAGTTTTGCTGCTGATAATGAGAATAAGAAAACATCAGTGCTGGTGGGTTAAATGCTTTGGGCACAGTAGTGGGCACTCCAGTGACAACAGTAACAGCACTCTGAAATTCTTCATCTCCTCCTTCTCCCAAATTCGCCATCTCCATTCTCTGTTCCAAAAGTGACTTCCTGCACTCAACAAGCCTTTGCTACCCAAGCACAATGCCTTGTGCCTGGAGCCAGGGCCATAGAGATTTGATACCTTACTGAGACACTCTGAAAAAATGCCGAAGTCATAAAAGAGATGAAAAAAATTGAAAATCAGTAACTATCATAGCATCCTGACCAATACTACTATGAGCCTTTCATGCTGCACAGTGTCCTGGCAAGTGGGAAGGCACCAGCATATATAACCATGTGACATGTACACATTAATCTGTGTAAGCAGCATACTAATTTGAAAAATACAATCTTAAAATAATTTATTATCTGAATAACTTTGGACAGATAGCCCTGAATTTGTCTGATTTCCATCCTCTTTCTATGTTTCCAAAGCCTGTTTTGTAGTAGTTCTCTTTCTCTAAGTTTAAGTTAATTGAATGATCAATTTGTAAAATTATATATTTTTTATGTTTTTTCTTTGCACCTTTTTCTTCCTAGACAATCCAAATGGATGTGAAGGCAGGCTTTTTGGAGTAATAGGCTGTAACACTGAAAATGTAGCACTTTCTGCTCATATTGAATTCAATGGCAATATTCCTACTTGCATTAATGAACCAAGAACTGGTCTTCTAGTATAACACTATTTGACAGGAATGTATGCTGGTTCCCATGAGAAATCAAATATGATAGGTATGTTCATGCAAGAATGTGTACACAAAACCACATTCACATACAATTCCTGTAAAAAATCTGTTTCTGTTGCTCAGCACTGTGGACTGACTAGGGCAAGCATTCAGTTTCAGCTCAGGCAAATAAAAAAAGAAAACCCATGTTTTAAAGGGCAGAGTTCCCTGTGTCACTTACAGGGATGTTTCAGTTCCTAAGATACTTCAGAAATAACTCAGCTTCACTGGTTTTCGAGATTTTTTTACTTTATTTTTTAGTTTATTTTATTTCTATTTGGTACTGTGGCACTGAACAAAGCCTCTAAGATCCTCTGCAAACGGAACAGCAAGGATCTCTTCCATGCTGAAGTCACTGGGGCCACTTCTATCGTCTGTAGTGGGAGTTTGATTGATGGCTGTAATTGCTTATCACCATGGTACCTGAGGATAAACTCACTCTCTTATCAATTTAGTAAGCTTGCATCAGCAATATTCTAATCCATATGTAGCAAGTACAGAAAATGCAAGGATGCATAACAATACTGAACACACGACAGATGGAAAGGAGCAACTGAACCTTGTTAGAACTTTTTTTCCCTGCAGAATATTACAGGGAAGTGAGGGTATTACCCTTGTTTTACTGTGATGACAGTGATGACTCCCCTTCAGGAGTTCCTGTGTGACGTGTACTACTCAGGTCTCTTAACAGTGTTCATTTTCACTCTAACCAAGGAAGATGTGGGGAGATACCATAAACATCAGGGGAAAATATGTGTAATTTGAAGCAATAAAGAAGGCAATGAATTTATAGTGATGAAAACCAGGAAGGACTCAGAAGCTCGAGCCTGTGATACAAGAGCTGGAGGAGGCATCCCTACTTTAGGGCTCTTTCGTGCAGATTTGGCAAAACACAGCTTCAGCATCTCTGCCTGTGCCTGCTTCATTACTGTAGCTTGTACAATAGCTAGTTCATTACTGTAGTTTACAAGAGTGAAGCTGCTCAGTGACCAGACATTTCATTAAAATGCCACAAACCATCTGTCAATTAACTTGTTTTGATTTGCACAATGCTGTTCTGAACACTGAGTGAATGAAAAGCCTGTCTGGTATTGTGTCCCACGGGGTGTAAGGCAGCCCAGACACAAAGTGTGGGACCTGCGGTGGAAAAGCAGGTACTTAAATGGGGATGAAAAGGGCTTTCTGAAGAAGAAATTAAGAAATGAGAAGTGGGGAATGAAACAAAAGTTGCTCTGGAGCAACAGGAGATACAGCAACTGTATATGAAAATCAGATGAGATGTTAGGAATGGCAGAAGATACTAACCAACATGACAGGAGCTTTCCTGTGTAAACCTAAGATGATAATGTTTTAGTCAAAAAGAATAATAATCTTGGAGTAGCTACAATGTTAAGAAGACTACAGAAGGCCAAGGACCTAAAATGTAGAAAACTCAGATTCAGAGGAGGATTTTTAGGATTTAAGGAGAGCAGCAATTAATTAATTAATTAATTAATTTAAAATAATTCGTTTTCCTTTTCATTGAGAAACCAAAGGCTAATCAAATTAGTAGCCGAATAAGAACACAATTATATCAGAGCTGGTTTTCTAATTTTAAACAAGGAATTATGCGGAACAACTATGATTTTTTCTCTATTTCATGTGAGGAAATGTATACAGCAATAGTAAGATTCTGTTCTATTTGGAATGATAGTCAAAATACAATACATGATTTTGATAGAAATGTACCAGCGTATCCATGTTTTCTGACTTTAATGCAAAAAAAATATTATTCAACATATCTAGCTTTCTAGGTTTTACATTTGTGCTTCAGACTGAATCCCCACTTTTTTCTGAAAGTCTGTAGAGATCCAAAGGGGAATAAAAGAAAAATGCTACAGAAAGCAAAGGTGTAGAAAAAAATGGGTGTTACATCATTTGACAAAGGGAGACAGTAGAGAGGTTTCCAGGCTAAAGAATTCATCTGGGTATATTTCAGTCTGTTATTTCTTGGGGAATTATTCCAATGCAGACGGTACAATGAAACACTTCCCTCTGTTCTTCAACTTATTCCTACAATGTTCTGCCATCTCCTTGTTGTTTTGAACATGCCTGGTAGAAAAAAGTCTATATTTTTTGCCTCACTTAGTGTTCAGATTGAGATACCAATTGAGACTTTTGAAGATGGAGGTTTGGGCTGATTTTGATGTCTTACAGCAGGACTTCTGTACAACTTTTATTATGTTGCTTACTTAACAGATAATTAGTACCATGTGGATTTCCTTATAATGCTGTTTGAGGGATGTGAATGTTGATGCATACATTTGCTCGATACTAATGATCTGTGTGTGTAAAGTCCCCATCACCACCTGGAACAGCCTGCTATAATGGTGTAAGACAGAAAAAAAATTGCAAATTTTAGACGATAAAGGCGATATCAGGAGAAATGGAAATGGTAAAGAGAAGAGAAAGGTCATTAACCAGCTTAGAGACCTATGGCAAAATACACAGGTCCCAGTTTGAGTCAGAGTGGGAGCTCCAGCAGCATGAGGTTTAAGAGAAAATTGGTGGAGTGATAAGAAGGAAAAAAAATAAGTACGTCTCAGCATTCAGAAACAATACCTTACACCCACAACTAAACTGTAAAGTTAATTATTTCACATCATTCTCTAAGACCAACAAATTCTTCTCCATTACGTATCAAGGAAGGATGCTTCTTTGTTACTGATTAAAGGCTGAAATACACGGTTGACATGGAGATTATCAATTTGGTCCAGCCCATAAATTTCTGTGTCAACACATGGAGGTGAAAAAAACCCCCACAAACCAAAAATGTGTTAGAAAAACACTGGTGCCAGCTGGTTCTGGATACTCTGATTTGTGGAGGAACAGGTATTTGACTAATAATTATTCCTAATCTTGAAAAAAAGCCTTGGGCAATGCAGCATTATACGTCTATTCTAGAATTAAGCACAGAGTATTTAGTTAGTTGTGGGTATGGCGCAAAACTTCTGCGAAACTGTCTGTTACTGGTAAAACCAGCGGCTGTTTGCGCATTTGAGCGGAAGGAGCCACTAGATGTCAGGAGAACACCGCGGGCACTGTCCAGGGCCACGCGGGGCTTTACTTTCTCCTGGGCACCAAAAAAGCACGTTCAAACACGCGGGGTTTGCTTTTTCCCTGGGGGAGGGGGGGGGGGAGGAGGGGGTGGGGGGAAGCAGGTTCACTGCTTTTGCGAGAGAACTTTCAACCACTCCATTTTTCCCCGGTGTGGATTTGTTGATTTCAGCGACATTGCACTAGGGATAAATTTTACCCACTGTCTCTGTACTTTTGCAGCACACTTATTAAGCCTTTAAACACTATCTGCACCTTAAATGTATGAAAAATTGCCATATTCAGGCCACACACCATCATTTCTTCCTTCACTTAAAGACTCTTTTTATCTTTTGGAGAACCAGCTTGATTTAAAACAACAGGGAAAATAAAAGTGAAATTAAATCTCTATGTCCAGCAGTGACTGAATGACAAATCTGTTGTGACTCAGAGTATGTTTCAAGAAACTATTTTTAAACATCCTGCAGGAAAACCTACATATTCCAGAAAAGGTATAAAGATACTGATCGCCATTATTTATTTCATATGCTATCGATAAAGTTATGATTATACGGGTATAATAGATTTTCTAGCTTCTGATTTACTTATACAAGTCCATATCATCTGCAACAATTTTTAAACTTACTTCTGTTTTTTAAGGTGATGTGAAACACACAAGGTTTTTTTGTCCTTTGCTCAAGTTTTTATTTTCTTTCTTAATCCAAGTTGAAATCTTTGAAATTGTTAAATCATTAATGTCATGCTTCCAACCAAAACAAGAATTTGAAATCCAGGCACCTCTAACTTGCCTAGAGAGAAAGTTGAGATTTTAATGGCCTATGTAACAATTCTGTTTTGCCTGGCATGGCAAATTCTGAAACTGGGCCATTTTTACATTATTTCAATGATAATTCGGATACTTGATATACCTCTTGGAGTTATGGGAGGTATCTTTCCTTTCAAATATATTTTAAACAAAATTGCCAAATATATTTTAAACAAAATTGCCAAATCTTGTAACAGAAAGAGAATTTGGAATTTATGTCTAAGTCACATGCCAAACAACACAGCCCCAGAAACCTGGAGAGGAGTTTTGCTGCTCTGCAATCCAGGCCCTGAAAGTGTCTTCTAAATTATTTTTTTCTAAGACACTCTGTTTACACTTTTTTATTGAACAAACAATTTTTTAATTATTATTTTATTTAGTATCTTACAATTTAGAATTCCTTATTGCTACAAATAATATGATGAATCTTACAAAAAGTCTTGCAGATCTGAGTCAGATTTGGCCCAGCTGGGTTCTTTGAAGGGCCAGAAGGTCTATATGGTAACCTGATTTTTATCACAAATGTGTGATCTATGTCACAAAGTTCCAAAGCACAGTAAGTGCAAGTGAGTGCAGTTTCTTTACAGTTTTTTAGAAATTTGACCCCAGTGTAGAAAATTTTATTATTCATATGAATTCTTGCATGGAATTTTGTGAAGGAAAGAATTTGAGGGTAAATTTCGTCAAATAAAGCATCTCCTCCCAAAACAAACTAAATCAAAATAAGTCTTAAAAAAACTCTGTGATGATAACTCATTAGGTGCTCTTGAATTATATAAGACAGTTGCACAAATATAATCTATAGTTTTTCAATCCCACCAGTCCATACTACTCCTAAGCAGCAGTTAAATGAGGTTTAACCATCTGTTCCTGCAAGACAGGTAATGTTCATCTGCCATGGAAACCATCTGAAATAACCCAGTTATAAAAAGCAGGTGGCAAGAATTATGGTAGACCCATCCTTCTGACTCCCAAGTACTTTTTTATCCAAAAAGGAAGGTACCTATTCCCTTAGAGGTACCTACAGAGGCAAAAGCCTGTGAGACAAGTACGTTATTGCCAGCCATGAAGCTACTCCCTGCAAAGAAGTTGGGTCAGACGAACAACTTCTAGAGTTTGTCTTAATCCCGCTTGGTGTCAGCACACAGCAGAGTTGCCAAGAAATACAGTATTAAAAGATGGAAACCTTTTTTTTTTTTTTGCATTGAAGTGGTTTTAAAATCATCTTAAAAGCCACAGTTGGCGTGGTGCCTCGTAACTTTTACATTAGGTGTTGACAGATATTGATGCTCCTCAGCAGGGCTACAGAGCATTTGGACTTGTCCCTCTCATTTAATCCCACTGTTCTGGGAATATTCAGGGAAAAGTATGAAGAGCAGAGACCCTAGTTAAACTGATGATTGAAGATAGGGGTATGAAAAGAAAATAAAAGAATCCTCATGTTGCACCTATGCACAAATAGCATGAGATCTACAAGGGCTTTTGACTGCATCAGCTGATGTTTCACTTTGTGTTATAGTTTTTATAAAAGTCCACTTGTTTGTTTGAAATACCTCCCTTCTGACTACAATCTTTCCCTCCTTCATTTGCACAGTAGACAGTGACATAAGGAAAAAATGGTGTTCTTAATTTCCTTTGGGTTTTTTTGTGTTTGGCCTTGTGACTGGGACTTGGTCAGCTTATCTTGATGAGTTACTATTGAAAATTAACTCTGTAACTGCCAAGTGCGTATATCAAATGCTACCGTGCTGTGTATCAACACACACCAGTGTGTTAATTCCAGAGCTTCTCTTCTTGAAGATGCACCTCCACAGAAAAATAAGTACCTCCCTCTGACCCTCCCCAAGAAAAATTTAAATCCCGAACAAAATGTAGTCTTTCCATTAGGAAAGAAAAAAAGGGCTATATTTGTTATGTTTTTGAAATATAGTAACAATCTCAAAAAGACTGTTTTTTTTCTTTTTAAAACATTCCATACTACATTTAAATTGAAATAAAATAAAATAACAACAATGAAAGACTATTCTGCAAGTATCATCCAGCCACCATGAGTCAAATACAGCGAAAGACTCTTCTGTTGAAATGTTGGTATTGTAACAGAGATGACTGTGTCCAGCAAAAGGAAGAACTAATTTCACAGTAGCATCACAGCTGTTTTAAATAGAGTATCTCATATCCTTAACATGCAAAAGAAAGAAATTAAGAAAATTAAGGGACACAATTAATGCTTTTGAATGTCTTTTTATGCACAGGGGCACTTGCTCTTCATTCATCTCACATCGTTGCAGCAACTAAACTCAACAGACATACTAGTGTTGCCCTCAAAAACATCATGCAGCTACCTCAAGAGTTTTCTCCTCACAACTTTCCACATGTTTTTTATCCACCTTACAAGCTGCCCAAGGCTATTGATCTCCAGCAAAGCTGAGCCTGGTCAGCAGGTGAAAAAATGAGATAATGCAGCTAACTACCAAAAAGTGACTTTGCTAAACTTTTCTCTTTTGAAAGAAATGAGAGCAGGAGAACTCTTGTTGCTTTCCGTGTTGGATTTCTTATATCAGCCAATCAGGATGAAACAGATGCCTTCAGCAATGTTGTCACTGCTGGTTACCCAGTTGAGTTCAGCAGCACCATGAAACTACGAACATCCCATCTTCATTGGTATAATATTTATATATGAAGTGGGTGTAGAGGCAGACCTCTTCTTCCACCATACCACTTAAGCCAGGGCTAAGGAACCTGAGAAGGAAAGCATCATCTCTTCAAAAGGCAAACATATGGTCAGTTATTCTTAGAAGTGTCCTCAGAAAGTCTGCTTCATAGAGAGTAGGCTTAAAAATTGAAGTCCTGGGTTTCAACACCACTTATAGTGCCAAGAAATGACATTTGACCTCTGCATGGTGTCTGTCCTACTCCTTCTATTAAAATAGGGAATACACAAGCACAGTAATAAATGTAGCTTCTGTAGGCATAAAATAGTACTATTATTGTATAATTGATCCTTATTGTATAAAAGACTGGAAGAAGGTTCTTCTTTTCAGAAAATCATGACTGCCAGTGAGTGACACTAGTTTTGTGTTAAACCTCAGTTACCTGTGATGTTACTGGCTGTCTACTGGCATGCTGAGCCAGGGAATGCTTGGTCAATTAAGCAGACAAAATCATGCTTCTCCCAGCAGCTATGGCAAATTGGACTTACAAGGAAGAAGTACAGTATTTCACACAGGACACTGAGGGCGAAAATACTAAGAAGTTCATCAGGCCACCACATAGGTACCAAGTTAATGTGTGGTGAGGAAAGGCAGCTTGGCTTAAGTGTAGTTTGATCCATAACATCTGCAAGAAATTGTAGTAAGCAGTAGTGTTGTGTGCCTATGGGTAAGGGTCTCCCTCACTGGGAACTCCCACTGTAGTGCCTTCTCTGAGCCATCACTAAACAGCATCCCTCTTCTTTGAAGCCCTTTTCCACCATATCCCACACATACAGTTTTCCTACTCAACACTGAATAATCATGGCAAACCACTAAGTCTAAACCAATCAGAAAGTTTGATTCTCTCTGCCCAAAACTAGATTCACCCCTTTCAGTCCAGGCACAGCTCTGTATATTTTTGTTTTCGTTTGTCCCAGCTCTGCTTTTCAGGACCACATTTATAAAGAATAGCTACTCCATGTGACATTTTTAAAAGGCATTATGCCATCTTCCCCTGACAACAGAACTTAAAATTTAAGAAGAGATTAAAAGTATTCATGTTTAAAAGTACAAAACTATTTTCATGGGATTTATCACGAAATGGTCATTGGAATCTGGAAAACTGGTTACGATTTGGGTCCACCAGCATTCATAAATAGTGGTTCAGGTACTTTTAAAATCTCACCATATTTCTGTGTGCTCTTTCATATGCCCCCTCCTAAAAAACCCTAAAGCCACTATAAAAGTTAGTAGAAAAGTTAGTATTTTTAAACATGTTTGTAGTTCTGATAATTTTCATAAGGTGGATTTCTTTCCGAAATAACACTATCCCTTATTAATGCAAAACACTGTCTTATGTGGCTGAGTATCTCTTACACACACAAAAAAGGAAAGAGTGGAGATATTTACCAATAGAAGAATGCAAAACCATATCAGGGATTGCTCAGTTTTGCCTTTTTCTCTTCTTTAAAATCTGAAGTAAAATATGAAAACTATCAGTCTGATCTTAACTATTGGTACAATTGCTATTAAAAACAAGAGAAGTATACGTGCTTAGATTAGTAAAATTTAATAATACAAATGGCAAATAGAATTTATTTTCCTTCATCTATTATATAACAAATAAAAGTAGAGATGCAAATATATCTGCTGACTCTGGCATCTCCTGCCTGTGCTCTTATACATAACAATTCTTATCTGACCATTTCTGTTTTCTATCACAAAATACAATTCTGCTGAAGTGAATCTAACAAGAAAAATGCAATTTTTAAGAGAAAATACATGAGCTGACATGATGCAGGAGGTAAATGTTTTGTAAGAAATGTCCGTGCAGCAGAAGGTGGACAAATAGTGCAGAGTCCAGAATGAATGCATGTCTCTTCAAAAGACTATAAGCTCTTTTTTGACACACAAAAAATTCAGTAAGGAGGAAAAAGTCTAAAATTGAATTTTAGTGTTACAAATGAAATTAAGATTAAACTGACTGTCACATCAAGATGATGTTAACTATGTGAATATTTGCTATTTATTAAGTCACTGTCTGGAATTCAGACTGTGATTAAAATATAAGACTCTCTTGTTGCTCACGTAAGATATAAATTGTGCATTTAAAAGGGCATATATATGGACTATTCACTCCTTTCACATAAGAATTTTTGGGAATAAAACTTAAGTTCTCTTCTGCTTTTTTCCAGTATTTTTCTCTAATTACATCTTGCATATGCTGTAGTTCCAGGATGCCAAATAAAAACAACGACCAAACCAAATCAAACCAAACCAAATCCCCCCAAAACCCACTAAACAAAAAAAAACCCAAAACAAAAAAACCCAACCCCAAAAAAACCAAAAAAATAAAACAAAAAAACCCCCAAACCACCGTGATTTTCCAGATAAGCAGTATCCCATTTCAGTATCCCATTACATCATTTCTGCAGATGCATACATTCTCTAACATATTGTTGGCTGTTCCAGGTTAACTACTAAAATCATTTGCCTGAGAAGCAAGATTTAATTGTCTTACAATTACCTCTGTGAAGTACCATAGGTTTTACAAGTACTCACTGATTATACTATTGGTAGAATAAGGGACTCTTATTCTAGCATTTCTTATTCATTGTGTCATTGCATTCTCTTTGAAAGGGACCAAATGGGTCCCAGCAGGTGAAAGCAAAGAAACCTGAAAGGCTCCCTTTGATGAATGAAAATACCACAACCACCCTCTCCCCATTTTTGGAGATTAAAAAACCTTATTAAATCATGCCCTGTTAGAAATTGGTTGAGAGGGAGCTAAACCAAAACCAACAATAGCAGCATGGATCAGAGAACAGTACTTTCATCAATGGGCACTGAACACAAGTAAGTGTTCCTGTCCCTTTGCTGTGCAGGTTTTGTTGGGGCTTTATGTGGTTTTGGTTCTGTTTGTTCATTTGTTTTGTTTGTTTGTTGTTGTTTTTAAAATCAAAACCCAAAAAAACTATTTACTTTTGTTTAAACCATTATAAAAGAATTTCAGCTAACTAGTAGCTGTCTCTGTAGTATGAGTGATTCCTCTCTCAGACTGACTCAAGAAATACCACAAACAATGTTAAAGTTAAGAATCCTGTTTTGTTTTTTAATTTTGATTTTTTTAACCATTCTGATAAATTATTGGAACTGTCACTGACTTCAGGATGCCCTTAATTATTAGAAGGCTGGTTTTAAACAAATTGTGTGAATGGAAGAAATGAAACAATTTTGTAATCTTTTCTTCCAGAAAGTAATGAATGAAATCACTGTTTTTTAAATAATATTTTATTTTATGCTACTTTTATTAGTTACCTGGCATGTCATGAATTTATGAAACCCTCTACAAAAATACCCCTTGTGGTGTCATCTCAGTCTTAAGTCTGCTTGTGTGTGAGGAGACCTCTTTAATAGGACTGTAAGTTAATTAACTGTCAGTGATTAATTTATTGTTAAAGTACAGTGCATTTCAGACCATGCTAGAAAATGATGAAACATGAATAAATACACACTTAATCCTACAGGTATGTTTCTTCTAATAACAGAGAATCTCAGGCCAGGCTCTGAATGATTTATTTGCTTTAAATATTTTGCTTGGGATTTAATTTTCTTTTTTGCTGTTAATTGTCTTCAGGCATTAATTGTCATAGGCAGAAGATGCCTGAATCAAAGACATTGTTTAAAGGAAAAAACACAGAATAATTCTGAAAACAGTCAATTCAAACAATATCAATGTTCTATGTAACTGGTGCAGTAAATCATGCCAAAATTTTGTTTTTAAATTAATTTTGGCTGAAGAATCGAAATATCATCGAGATCATAGTAATCTAAATACTAATATTACTATTCATCACTATCAAAGAAATGCATTTTTTCTGTTGATTATTAATAGAATTATTCAAGAGAGTGGCAGTTTTCTGTATGAAAAGCCTCTTCTGCTAACCAAATGTATATTTCTGGAACAGCTGAAATCATTATAGAATTTTAGAACAAAGAGTCAGAGCTAAAAATTGTTTTGATAGTTGTAAAATATAGAGCAGTACAAAAAGTGTGTTTATACTATGAATATAGGAAATAAAACAGGTTAAATTGGTGAAAATTTTGTATATTTCACTAGTGCTATGAAAACATCTAAAGAAAATCCTGGGGGGAAAAAAGGTAAAATAGCACAGAATAATAGAACATTATGCTTTTGAAAAGGATATAAAGAAATGAATTAATTATATTATAACAATATTTTTATATCTATATTAATCTTTGTTCATTTATACTATCCTTATCCTAATAGCTGCTTTGCTGTTATTTAATATTTTCCATTTGTTTGCCTTTCTATGTCAGGTTTGCCAGGATTATCTTGTGTTTTCATACTGTACCTCACACGAATCTAAAACATTCATAAATACTTATTCAAATCCTCCCCCATAAAGCTAAATGTACTGTGTCTAAAAATTACAAAGGTTCATTTTTATCTAAATTGAAAGCAAAGGATCAATTTTTACAGACATCTGTTTTGTTGCTTGTTGGGGATCTTTTAGGCATTTTTTAATGTCAAATTTGATAATAGTAAAATCCATATAAAATGCAGAGATGAGATTTAAAACAGTAAGTTCCAAGTCATAATGTGAAAATTACAGACGAGCTTCAGAGTACAACATCTTGAACAGGTTTTAAAAAAACAGTTTGCCATTTACAGGCTTTAAAGTTTTATATGCTGCTGAGCATGAATAGTTAACTGGTTGAAATCTATGGCTAATTGTATTTTCATTAGATTTGACTTTTGAAGCTTGACTGTTACATGCAATTTTAATACTACTGATTACCCATTTATAAGCAGCTCTGTGCTGTCAGAAAGAATATCTAAAAAACATTCTTTTGATTGTAAGGGAATTCTGGTAATTCAACAATCACCAGCTGCTTTGCAAAATCTGTCTTTCTTGAAGAGTGCTGTGAAAAGATAATCGGATCACTCAGGCTGTTACAAGATTTTTCCGTCTTATATTCTCCACTCTCTGGATATAAAACTCTAGTAACTCTTCAAACTGCTTCAGAAAACAATATATAGACACAGGAATATGATTGCAAATTTTTTGATGATGAGCTACATTTTGTTTTTCCATCTATCTTATACCAGATGTTGGCAATGATTATAAATTTTAACATCAGAGGAACTTTCAGTTATCTGTTCATTTTTGCTCTTATGTTCCATTTCAACACTACCTCTTAAAAACAACAAATTTAAAATAGTCTAGCTCTAAGGAAGAGGCTGCAGCTGAAGGTTTCCAAGATGAATAATTTGTTGGGTTTTTCACCTTACATTTTAAACAATGTGCTGTACCTTTAAGGTAACAATAGTATGATGGAAGCAATACTTTGATGTCAAGCATTCCCTTTAACATTTCAATAGTTTCAAATAGTATTTAAGGTTTAGTGCTTTCAGATTTCCTGGAGCTGAATGGCCTATAGTCTGCTGTCTACTTACACAAACCCATGAACTGCCATGTCCTGTTACATTACTATAACATCAATTAGAAGAATTTATCAGTTAGGTAATGATGCTGCTTCAGCCAACGTGAAAGGAGAGAAAATACTCATGAGTTCAGGTATTAAAGTTGCTTAAATATATATTTGAAGTTACTGTTAAATGGAGGCTCTTAAAAATAGGGATTTTGTTTATGGATCTGGAATATATGCATTAAGTTGTTTGAATGGCATTCACAGAATTCATATAAATTTTTAAAGCCAGCTTCCATTACCTTATTACACATTTTCTAGTTACTAAGTCTTGTTTTACAGGATAATTCCCATTCTCATGTCTATCGACAGAATGACATAGATGCAGGCCTACATACGTATGTGCACAAATACATATGCATTGTTTATTGATCAAAGTTTAATCAAACAACTTTCACCAAGATGATCTAGTGAAGGAATGAGCTTGTAGAGAAATTCTCACCATGTTCTTTTAGGCAGTAAGAGGGTTTTTTAAGCTTTCTGTATAGTGCATGGAGGAAAATAAATCTCTTCAGAGAGCATTCAGAGCAGGGACTTCATGATGTGCTCTCAGACCAAACATCTCATGGTGCTGGTTACTCAAGTGCTGGTAGCTGAGCTTCTTTCGTTCCCTTTCCTTTCCCTTTCCACCTTCCAGGAAGAAGAACATTCGTCTTCCTAAAGAACACTCCAGAACTCTACCAGCCTCCCAACAGTGTTTTGGATGCCAGCCCCTCCAGAGAGGAGACACTCACCCAGCAGCTGCTATCTTAGTAGTCAGAAGGTGTTTTTCTTTGAAATCAGCTCAATCTAAAACACAATATGGATTCATACCATATCCTTCCATAGCTCTGGGTCAGTTGTCAGGTTTATCAGACATTTTTCTGGGCATGACTGTCCTCTCAGGACAAGGTATTACCAATGCCTATGTTCCTACACAACACACTAGAATTCAATAAGTATAAGCTAAAGTTAAAAAAAATCAGCTTATTGCATCCAGGTTCAGAGGCACGCTTTTGTAGTGTTCCCTAGAGAACTGAACGCTACACTTAAGCTAAAGTGAAAGATATGAAATGTTTCAACATCAACTATAACTTTCATGAGCTAAAAGAGCAAAGCCTTTATATGGAATATATGCCTTTTCAGGTACAGCAGCTCTTGCTTAGACTTTCAGTGAGTGAAGCCTGCAGAACCCATAGTCTGTTTCAGCAGGAAGGGTAACTTCACTTTCAGCTCCTGTGTTTAATTTCAGAATATACCATCCTATTAACATAACATATGCATCTAATTTTCCTTATTAAAGAAATTATATGAAGTTGATTATACTTCTATAACCACAAATTCAAAAGCTCCTGTTCAGTTTTCATCTCCAGCATTACACTATGGTTTTCATGTGTTTTTTTTCCTTCCCCCTCTAAATTTCTTTGAGGTCCCTTTCTATGATGTACTGGGTTTCTGTGGCTGGGTTTTGGTAGGGGTGGGGGGGGCTGCAGGGGTGGCTTCCTTAGAAGCTGCTAGAAGCTTCCCCTGTCTTGTGGAGCCAATGCCAGCCGGCTCCAGGATGGACTTTCTGCCACTGGCCAAGGCCAAGCCAATCAGGAGTAATAGTAACACCTCTGTGATAACATATTTAAGAACAGAAGGTTGTCGTGTAGAAGAAATTCCAGCCAGGGAAGAGAGAAGTGAGAACATAGGAACAACAAGGGACACACCAAGGTCAGTGCAGAAGGAGGGACACGAGGTGCTCCAGGTGCCAGAGCTGAGGCCCCTGCAGCCCGTGGTGCAGACCATGGTGGAGCAGCTGTGCCCTTGCAGCCCAGGGAGGACCATCGGGGTGCAGAGACCCACCTGCAGCCCCTGGAGGAGCCCATGCTGGAGTAGGTGGATACATGAAGGAGGCTGTGACCCCGTGGGAAGCCCAGGATGAAGCAGGGTCCTTTTGGAGACCTGCAGCCCATGGAGAGGGAAGCCCACGCTGGAGCAGGTTTTTCCTGGGTAGGACTTGTGGCCCCTGTGGGGGTCACAGCTCATTTGTGAAGGACTGCACCCCATGGAGGAGTGACCCATGGGACAGCAGTTTGGGAAGACAATGAAGCATTTATTAGCTACTCTGTTTGCCAAATAGATAGTTGTTCCAGTCAAGGAACTCAATTTTCATGCATTAAAATTACTTAGGATTGTTACTAATGTAAGATAATGTAAGGAAAGCTTACACTTGTTCAATATATTGGGAAGATTCATTTATTATGATTGAGTTACAATATCTTCACTTTGTGCAAATTCCATAAAAATATTGCTGGCTGAGTATTAATATACATGAGAATGAAAAAACCTCTCAAAACGTGTTCTATATTGCTTTTAAATACTCTACATATATCTGCTAACAAGCTTGTATGTGTGATTGCCTACATCTTTGCTTCCACACTTATACGATCACCATTGTACCTATAAGTTACAGTAAAACCTTCAGTCTCTCTGATGTCAAGATAGTAATCCATGAAAAATCAGTCAATGAACAGTTTTTAAATGAACTCTAACCCCTTACTGAATGCCTGTTAAATTGCATGTATGATACTCTGGATCATGGCTGTACCCCAGCTGGCAACTAAACACCACACAGACACCTGATCACCGCCACAGCAGCAGGATCAGGGAGAGAATCAGAAGGGTACAAACTACAAAACTTGAGGGTTGAGATAAAGACAGTTTAATAGGGAAAGCAAAACCATGTACACAAGGAAAGCAAAACAAAGAATTGATTCACTGCTTCCCATGGGCGGGCAGGTGCTCAGTCATCTCCAGGAGAGCACGCAATAGTGATTTGGGAAGACAAACACCATCACTTCGAATGTTCTCTTTCTTCCTCCTTCTTCACCCTACTATTTATAATGAGTATGACATCATAGGGTGTGGAATATCCCTTTGGTCAGTTTGGGTCACTCAACCTGGATGTGTCTCCTCTCAACCTCTCATGTGCCCCCAAATTCCTCACCACTGTGGTCATATGAAAAGCAGAAGAGGTTTGGTTCCATGTATGCCCTGCTCAGCAATAGCAAAAACATCTCTATATTATCAACACTGTGTTCAGCACAAATCCAAAACATAGCCCCATACCATTCACTGTGAAGAAAATTGCCCCAGCCAAAACTAGAACACTGTCAGATGGAGCCAATACATTAACTACAGAGAAAAATTCAGAGACACCACAGTGATTTTAACATATGAGTTTCCAGAAAATAGTAGTTGGGGGTGGAGTGTGTTTTGGTTTGAAATTGCACTAAAACATTGAATAACTAGATTTGCAGGGTATGGTTTTCCTAGGTGATGGCATCTTTTATTCCTATTGAAACCTATAGAAGTTAGGGACTTCAACCTTCTTGCAGACCTTTAGTGTCAGCTCACCCCTATTTCTCTGAGGCTGAGAAAAGTGTAAAGGTACTTAATCTCTTAGCTGGTTAGTGTAGGGGTTTTTTTCCTCTCCATGTCTTTTCTTTCACACCTATTCTTTTCTATTGCTCCCATAATATTGCCTTTGTAATTTTCTTAGCACCAGAGTTAAAAGTGGCTCCAACTGGTGGCAGCTTCACCACAACAATGCATTACTATCAAAAACAATTGTCTTGGTGTGATAGTTCATCAGTGCCATTTCATACTGGACCCTTTCTGGCTTCTTACAGGGAAACTCACTTCCTGGTCAGGTGAATATTAAGAAATCCGTTTTGGGACAGTTCACATTGTCTGAGATTACAATTCAGAATAAGAAAGAAAAAATAATGAAAACAATTAATGAAAACCATGCCTTGCGAGTTTATCTGTCTTGTAGATGATGCAGAATGACACAGAAAAAGGGGAAAAAAGAGGAGAAAAATGGGAGCAGCTGTAAAATACCAAAATTTATGACTTTTGGGGAGAATTAAGGCTATAAGGAGACCTTCTGTCTTTGCATTCTATCTTAAGTAACTTTTGCAGGCACTCCACTCTATTGTTGGAGTTTTATTCCAACTGGGCAAGGGGTAATAGGGCCAGCAAGGAGTAATGTAGTAGTCTAATATAGCTGGTCCTTGTATGAAAATGAGGCCAAATGGCTTCTATCACTGTACCCTGCCCTCAGGAAAATCAAAATCACTGCCACACAAATTATAACTGATGCATTTCAAAACAAAAATGAGCATCAATAGAAAAAAAATAATTTCATTTTCCTATATTTCTGTGTGTATAGAAAATGATGATGAAGTCATCATTTAGTGCAATTGTTTCAATTATATGAATGCATTTTGCTCAGAAGTAGACATATTGTATTATGAATAGTTCGCCCAGCTTCAAAGGTGTTATTATGGAGCCTGATTCATAAGATTTGAACTGGTAACCAGAGAGCTGCAGAAGGAAGAGCAACTGACATTCTAAAAGATGCAGTTTCTTTTCCTGATGAATCTATAGCTGTAGCTCAGAGACACTTCCTTGAAGCCGAACATACCAATGTATGCTCTCTGCTGAGTATTTCATTGTTTGCTAGTTTCTCAAGTAATTTGAGTTGCATAAAGAGTCAGGTGAAAAGCATATCAGTGTCTCTCATGCAGGGAAAATTAACTACTGTGTTGTTCCTCCTTTATATTTTCTTCTTTTTTTTTTTTTTAATTTTTATTAATAGTTTTAGGTCTTCAGAGTTGCACCATACTTCCACATGATTTTCTTCCTCAAGCACTCTTCCACTTTCAGCTCCCACTCCTTCCTCCATTCTGCCACCTGATTAAACACACAAAACTTTGTGAAAGCCACAGTTAAACCCATCCTGCTAATAAAGACAATTCTACAATAGGTCTAATGTTGAATATGTTTCAGATTCCTGATAAAACCTCTTCATGAAGAAATATATTTACCCACACAGCTGCCACTTGAGGTTGCTGCTTGCTCAAAAATATAAGACAGGGATTGAACTCTGCATCTGCATGCAGAGAAGTTTTATTTAATACCCCAACCACGGGTCTAAAAATGTGATGCTTGTGTGCAGTCATTGGTACAAGCAAGAACTTTATGGAGTGAATACTTTACAACATTATGCTTATTTTTTCTAAATAAATTCATTCTACCATTAGCAGCAAGCTTTAATGCAATTGGGAGCTCATTCTGTAGGTCTTGTCATTAATTGGTATGTAGGTGCCAAAATGATAATGCCTTAATAACTTGGATAGACAGATGTGCAAGGAGAAAAGAATTCTTTGCAGTCAAAACCACTTCTGCCCTTTGTCCTCTTCAAATAGCAAGTTTACGAGCCCTGTGTGCCTGATTCACTAAATTCACCTTTATATATTTGCTCTTTAAACTCACCTATTTTTACAGTTATAATCATATGCAATATTTACTGTCTGCAGTAAATAAAATTAATTAGTTGAGGTACACATAATTTTCACTTTATTTGGTGACTGTAAATAATTTCTGATTCATTAAATGGTACTGTAGAAAGTCTGATCAACTAAATGTTCTTTCACTTATCATTGCTAAATAGTTGGATAAAAGGAAGTGACAGGTAAATGGTGTGGAAGTAACACCTAGCATCACTCTTATCACAATGCAAGATCTTGAAAGCAAAACCTCATTTTCAGCAGAAAATGAAAAGCCTCAGCAAAAAAAGATATTTCCTTATCTCTTTAGAACAAAAAGACATTTTAACCAAATATATGCCAGAAATTGCATTTTATGGCAGTTATGGCAGTAACTTCCTGCAGAAGCATTGGTAGTCATTTTGGAGTCATAAAACATTTGCCTAATTTTCTTCACTATATCCTATAATCAAAGAGGTAAGGAGGAAACATTATTAGAAATTACTTTCCTAATCTTCCTGTGCCTTCACTACCATGATATTTTCCCAAGTAAGCCATGGGCAGGGACACATATTGTCCATAGAGGATATATAATACATATATTTATTTAGTAATAAATTAGTGAGTAACATAAAGATATGTCATAGTTCTTGCAAGAATCATGTTTAAAATATGTATATAAATATATAATATATAAATATATATATACACACATACATATATACTTATTGAATAAACTGGCCAACAACATAAGTTGGTTAGTTTTCTTAAGAAAATATTTTGTGACTGGGAGCTAAACTGAAGGAATTGAAATAATGATTAGGGGACTTCCATATGCTTTAGAAGGTTAGGGTTCACCAAACCTCAAGACAGGACCCGGGTAATGCTATAAAAATATAGAGTTACTTACCTGTAATGAAGATAAAACACAAAACCTCTGCATTCCTAATACTTAAATAGCCTGATTAATCCATGGCCTTTGAAATAGATTCCTCTCATCACTTCATACAGAAAGTAAGGTGTATTAGCTGTGCACATTTTTGCACCAAGCAGTAGCTAATGAAGACAAAACCGAAACTGATGACCAGTTTCTCTGTTTTAAGTGCTGCACTTGTGCCCGAGAAGATCCTCGGTTCTGTCAGTATGAGACAACAAGAAGTTCGTGTGAAGAGTGGACCTGCTGGTCATCAAAACTATAGAAAATCTTCAGACCATATGATACATGGTGGTGAGTGATTCCTTTTAAAATACATATAAATAATTTTAAAATATTTCAAACTTGATTCTTTTAGGAAGAGGCACTTGAGCTGATCTTGGCAGAACAAATGAAGATGGAAGTGGGTAAAACAACCATGAAGTCATGTTGGAAACAACATTGTTGCCTGTTGCATGTGGTTTATGGGTGCTGATGGGAGATAGTGGTCACTGCTGGCATTGCAACACCATCATCCTGCTGAGCACTGGAGGGAGAAAAAGGCCCTTAAACTTACTATAATATCCCGTGTCACTCCCTCAGAAGTGGAGTCACATCACTACATGTCTCCAACTCCTGTGTAATCTACTGGTAGAGTTCTTGAAGCAGCAACATAGGCAATGCCCTCAGGATATTGAGAAGGCTTCTTGGCATGTAATTCTGAATCATCTTTCTACTTGCAGGACTTTCATCTCAGAATGCTTTTTCGGATGATTTTTTAACAAAATTAAAAAATACGAAGTATATGCAAGACTACTGGCTGTAGCAAAACTGTTTGCAAAGAAATAGGAATTCAGTCAGGTTGCTTATTTCAGTGCAGAATCATTTGGAGTACCTAACATTATTTATAAACTACTGACTTCTTAATATGCTATCTCATTCATTACTATGAAATTATAAAGTTACAAAGTTCTTTTTTACAGATTCCCCATTTGTTGTAGTTTCCAAGGTAGTGAAACTTTTATGCTTGTATAGCTTTCCATTGGAAAGATAGAAACCTAGCTGCATGCTATTTGATGCAAAGTTGAGGGTATATTGTTGATAAAAGTGTTACATATGTAATAGAAGAAAAAAATTACAATCCTATTACCTAGCACACATATACTAAAGTTATATCAATCGAAGGAATAAACCAGACATAGTCAATGTAACAGTCTTTTGGCAAAATCCATCACCATTGGCTGCTAAGGGAAAAAAAAAAGATGTTTTGATGGAAAAAACCCTCCAAAGTCAGGAAACAGAGTAAATAAGTGATGTGTAAATACACAATGGATTTGAAAGATAGAAAGAAACAGAAATACACAGGTGTTTTTTTTTTTAGGAAAGTATAATAGTTGAATGCTTTCAGTCCTGTACAATAATTTATGTGATCCATTTCCTAGTGATCAAGAGGAGCCTAACAATTCCACAAGTAAAAAAAAAAATTTTTTTCTTTTAATTGCCTTTGGGTTTTGAAGTAGTTTTCAGTAGTTATTTCTGCTGCTGAAGCAGAACTACTTAATCTGTGATGTCTGACAAAGCAATTTCCTTTCCTGCTCCTTTTGCCAGCTGAAACACTCAGAGCCTTATTTCCATCAGTGACATCTCTTTGGTGGATACAATTGTGTACCAGCTCTTCACTGCAGTTAACAGATAGATAGGTGCAGAAGTGGTGACATCTTGAATTTGAACTTGTGTCTTTTTACTTCCCCAAAAAAATAGATAAAACTGGTAAAAAACTGAGCCATAAAGCTGCAGCAAATTCCTGCTTTGTCTTCATTCAAAGGCAGATGTGACCTGCCTGTTGACCAAAGGTCCAGCGTCTTGTCTCTTCTCTCTGCCACCACGCTGAGTGGCTCTTAGTAACACATGCCTTAGTTTCCTCATCCATAATGGAACAGTATCACAAAACCTCCCCTGAGAGAGGCAGGGAGGGCTCATAGGGCATGAAAAGGACTCCCTATAAAAAGTCAGGGTATCAACTTCATTAATACACGGGTAAACCTTTGCAAAGTTTTGTGTCCAAAGGAGATAGAAATGTTCACTTTCATAAGTCCTATGGGGAGAGGCTGAGGGAGCTGGGGTTGTTTAGCCTGGAGAAGAGGAGGCTCAGAGGTGACCTCATCACCGTCTATAACTACCTGAAGGGAAGTTCCAGCCAGGTGGGGGTTGGTCTCTTCTCTCAGGCACTCAGCAATAGGACAAGGGGGCATGGGCTTAAGCTCCGCCAGGGGAAATTTAAGTTGGATATCAGGAGAAAATTCTTTACAGAGAGAGTAATCAGGCATTGGAATGGGTTGCCCAGAGAGGTGGTGCATTCACCATCCCTGGAGATTTTTAAGTGCAGATTGGACGTGGCACTGAGTGCCATGATCTAGTAAATGGACTGGATTTGGACCAAGGGTTGGACTCGATGATCTCGGAGGTCTTTTCCAACCCAATCGATTCTATGATTCTATGATTCTATGATTCTATGATTCTATGATTCCTTTTTTTTTGGGCACAAAAAGGACATATTCCACTGTAACTTGCATAACACAGAGAGAGGCTGAGAGAATGACTTAACTAGAGAAGCTTTTTCCTAGTGATTATCAACTGCACTATCCTGACTGTCGTATTTTTGAGACAATTCAAGGAAGGATGAAGAATCATAACTGAACTGTGAAGAGAAGGAGCAGGGCTTATGAAGGATGTCAGATGATGTTGCACATGGAAACAGCAGAGTGCATAAAGCCCTAGTGAGTTATATTTTTTGTTATTTTTTATTAAAAGTGGCAGCTTATCCACATGTCAGAGAAGCAGTAGTTTCTGGGTAGCTATGAGGGTCATCCATAGGCAGAAACAATTGCAGCATTTTTAACTAGAAGTAATGAAATATGACTCAGTGGTAGAGAATATAGGTATTTATATAGAGATGAACCTGAATAATGAGTTTACAAAGCCTCACAACTGTCTAAGAGTGTCCCTCTAGGTGTTTTCTTTTCTGTAAAACAAGAGTTTGGGAGAGATTAATCCCTGAAGCACTTCTCTTTTCCTGAGATATCAGAGTGCTTCACCAACACACCATTACCAAATCTAGGGATTATTAGATATTGCTTTTTGATTCTTTATGGAGACAAAAAATATTTATACTATTTATTGCTGTATTTGCTCATTTTAAGCTGTTTCATGGGTGTATTGTGTTTTGACTTTCCAACAGTGACTCATGCTGAGGTGTTAATCTGATTTCAGCCACTCTGTGAGTAAGAAGCAGTTTTCAGCATTTTCAACTGTCTCAGCTGAAATTGCTGGAGGCTGAATTTTTTGCTTGTGGAGCCCCTTCCCTGAGACACCTTTGGTAAATTGCAGACTGTCAGGATGTACAGGGCTTTTATTAACACGCCTTCAGGAATACCCATGTTATAGGACATCTGCACTAATGCAATAAGAGTTTTTGGTTGATGGATGCCTTTATCAGGGAAGAGAAAGATCAGAAGGGGGAAAATTTTAAGACCACCCACAGCTGGTGATTCAGGACATGTTGAGTATGTTTGAGCTTTCCCTGTGTTCATCTTCAGCACTTCAGTGAGAGTAGTGCTTTTTTTTTTTATTGTATAGGTTTTTCTCTGTGAATACTCTATGGATATTGTCAAGATAAAAGAGATTTTTTTTTGTTGACTGATAAGTAGGGACAAGAGCTGAGTGAAAAGAGACACAAGTGCTGATTGTTGGAGACACAAGGCAGATTTGAGACTAGAAAAGCACTTCAGCAGTCCCTGTTTGCAGAAGCAGCTTCCAAAACCTGCCTTTTGGTAAGACCTCGGGGGATTGAGTGCTTTAATAAGTGATATTATCAGGGCCCTGGTTAGTGTTGGACTGAGAGAACATACATTGAGAGAGTTCCAGTTCCCAGGACACTTCTTTACAGGTTGTTAATAAGGCACGTTTGAGAAGAAAAAACTTCCATGAAGTGAGAGCCTGCAGGAAAGGAAACTAGCAGATAATCCTAAGTGCGATCACACAGCACCTACTGGATAGACGAGGGATCAGATCCAGCCAGAACGGTTTAGGAAGGAGAGGTCCTATCTGACCAACTTGATCTCTTTTTATGACCAGGTGACCCTCCTGGTGGATGAGGGGAAGGCTGTGGATTTAGTCTACGTGGACTTCAGCAAAGCCTTTGACACTGTATTTCACAGCATTCCCTGAAAAAGCTGGCAGCCCATGGCTTGGACAGGGGCACCCTGTGCTGGTTTAAGAACTGGCTGATGGCCAGGCCCAGAGAGTGGTGGTGAACGGGGCTGTGTCCAATTGGTGGCCGGTCACTAGTGGTATCCCCCAGGGATCAATGTTGGGCCCAATCCTATTTAATATCTTTATAGATGATTTAGATGAGGGGATCGAGTGTACCATTAGAAAATTTGCAGATGACACCAAACTGGGGCGGCATGTTGATCAGCTGGAAGGCAGGAGATCTCTTCAGAGGGACCTGGACAGACTGGAGAGCTGGTCTGATTCCAACAGGATGAGGTTCAACAAGGCCAAGTGCTGGGTCCTGCACTTTGGCCACAACAACCCCATGCAGTGCTACAGGCTGGGGAAAGTGGCTGGAGAGCAGCCAGGTAGAAAGGGACCAGGGAATTTGGATTGGCAGGAAGCTGAACATGAGCCAGCAGTGTGCCCAGGTGGCCAAGAAGGCCACGGGCATCCTGGCCTGGATCAGGAACAGCGTGGCCAACAGGACCAGGGAGGTGATTCTTCCCCTGTACTCAGTGCTGGTGAGGCCACACTTCAAGTGCTGGAGCAGGTCCAGAGAAGAGCAACAAGACTGGTGAAGGGACTGGAGCACAAGTCCTATGAGGAGAGGCTGAGGGAGCTGGGGTTTTTTAGCCTGGAGAAGAGGAGGCTCAGGAGAGATCTCATCACTCTCTACAACTTCCTGAAAGGAGGTCGTAGCCAGGTGGGGCTTGGTCTCTTCTCCCAGGCAACCAGTAGAAGGTCTTAAGCTGTGCCAGGGGAGGTTTGGGTTGAATATTAGGAAGAACTTTTTACAGAGGGGGTAATCAGGCATTGGAACGGGCTGCCCAGGGAGGTGGTGGATTCACTGTCCGTGGAGTTTTTAAGGTGAGACTGGATGTGGCATGTAGTTCCATGGTCTAGTAACCACAGTGGTCTTGGATCAAGGGTTGGACTTGATGTCCTCAGAGGTCTTTTCCAACCTGGTCACTTCTATGATTCTATGATTCTATGAATGTAATATATTTTGCTGCTTGGAAGAAAATTAGTGCAAGAACAGATATTCTGGCTGAGAAGCCAAGCTGGCTATATGTTGAATATTTTAGAACTATTCACTCTACTTTCTGCCTTTGGCAAAAGGTGAATTTATTTTCCTGAACAAAAGAAATTATTAAATTATAGTAGGACAATTTTTTTTTTCTACAAGGGGAAGTTTTGATATTGGAGATACTATTCCACTGTTTTGCATGGAGAGCCTTTGAACTTCAGCAGCAAATTGTAAAAGGCGAAGAAAGGAAAGATAGAAACCAAACTTTATTAATAAGAACTGGGATGAATTAGCAAATACAACTATCTTCTGCAATGCGCCCTTCCCTCCTTGCATGGCTCTCTAGCAGGAGAGAAGTGAGAAGCCAGTCAGCACTAGGTCTAACAGCAGTAATTTGCTGAGAACTACACGACTGTAGCTACAGGCAGGGCTGTGTATCCCCTCAGGCTCGACCATTGCTGCGATTGGCTTCACTAGGATAATGCTGCAACCCAGAATTGGTGCATAAATTTGGAGGAGGGGGGAGATGGACATGATATGGTTCCAGCCCTAGTCCCTGTATCACCCTCCTGGAGATGAAGGCAGGGAAGACAGCTGAGGCAGTAACTAAAACCAGTGCAGTTTCCCAACCAGGCCTACCTCTATCACCCTTGGGAAGGAAGAGAAATAAAACTGAGGCTGTATTTCTACCAGACTGCGGAGCTGACACTGTGCAACACTTCCCCTGCCCTCCACATCTCTACACACCTTTTCTTCAGGAAGTTGTATGTACTGTAAAGGAAATATATCCCATTTTCAGTTCCCACCACAAAGATTTCAAAGGAAATATGTTTCATCTAGTGCTATCTGCTTTGCCATGAGCGCAGTCAATTCATCCCTCCTTGGTGCAGTTGGATTTGGAGCCCAAGGTGATGGCATGGCCAACAGTTTGTCCTTTGAGAAGATACTTCAAGGGGAAGACTATCCAAAGGGAAATCATCACCCCTGGCTGAAGATCTGATAGGGTCTTTAAGGGACTGCTGCACAGCAGAGCTGTAAGCCGTCCTCTGAGCTTGCTGTAGACTATAGGGTAGGTGGTGTGTGGTAGCTGGAGATACAAAGCACTGGTTGCAACCATGACCTTGCAGCATGTTTCTGCAGAGATCTGCTTGCTCCTCACAGGCTGCATAATTGCTTGGAGAGAGCATTCAGTGGAACTAGGATGGATTAGCCCCCACACAGGAGCCATGCACTGCATCACTAGGGCAGCAGAAGTGGGAAGCAATACCCATCCGTTTGCAGGACTGCAGAGGAAAGGTAGACTCACTGCAGCTCTTAGGGCATTTTCCTATGTCCATCCTGAGCTTTTGGAATGAAGACAGGAATTTGGATTAGTTCATCGCCTGCTCCCTTTCAAAACGCAGACACATTACCAGCCCCCCCCTCCCAAAACCAAAATAATAGATTTTGCAAGCAGCATGTAAAGAATTCACATCTCTTGCTGAGTTTATCACCTAACATAGGCAATGGTATTAAGGTTACAAATCTGGAGGGTGCACACCTTCACATGCCGCTATCAAGTTTATGTCAGTGGCAAAAGCTAAAAGGAGGCTTTTAGCAGTCTTGACTTATACATCACTGGAAGAAAGTCCAGAATTAGACAATTTCTGGTAGCAAACACTCTCCTTTGCAGATTTGGTCTTTCACACACAAATTTAGAAATTCGCTATGCAAAAAATTGTCATTTAATTATATGCAGTAAAACAATATTAATAGACTGCATTAGGGTTTCCCAAAATGACTGCTACTGTTGCTAAAGGGATTGTTTTACAAAAGAAAGGGTCTTCACAGGTGAATCCCCTCCAATGGCAGCAGCAGCAATTATTAGTAGTGAACAAGACATATAAAACAAAACTGGGCTTTAGATGGCTTTGTCTGTGGTAAAATCACAGCTGTAACAGGGGATGGAGTTACAACATAGTTAACCCTTTACTCAAATACCATATGGTTCTATTCTGCAGTGTCCATAACTATGTTCCACTGCAAGGCTTAAAGGTTAAGGTTGCCAGCTGTTCTCCTCAATGAAACTATAAGTGTCCAATGATAAAATTTTACAACTGTATTTCTAGTATAGGAAAACCCTATATGGGCTAGATGTCATATATCTCTCCATTTTTCTCCATCTTCCTTGTGTACACACACACACTTTGCCCTAAGGATATCTCCAGAGAGATGTGCTTCTCCATTTACTGCAAAGGAGTTGCTTTGATGTGATGACAGGGTCATTGTCTATGAAAATCAGGAGATCAAAAGATTCACAGTTAACTAGTCACTGAAACACTTTACGACAAAACTTGAAAGAAAGAGCCAGGGCTGTCTTCTCATTAAGCAGTGACAAAGCAAACATTTTTCATTGACGGTTTCAGGACTTTAATCGCTATTTTGCAGTTCATTCAGGCTCCTTCATCAAATATACCTGATACTTCAGCTCTATGCAGTGAGAGAAAGTTTTGTCAGTTTTATTAAGGGAGAATTGAAAATAAAATAAAAAAAAAGGCAATTTAATCTTTACAAAGGCTGTCAATACTCAGTTACCTTTCGACTGTTTCACATGTACATTCCAAATGCTGGCTGTAAGACAAGAGGCAGGAAAAGAGGGGTGGGAGCTACCCTGGTAGTGGCAAATTTATAGGGATCTGAACACCATTGTTCTGATCAAGTGATGGAGATATGTGTGAGCAGCAGCTTCATCTTTTTACATTAATAGAGTCTGTTCACATGTTAGTGCTATGTGCCTTATAAATGGTGGGTTTAAGAAGCACCAATACAACAAGAAACAAACACTGTCAGAAGGGTAAGGGAATTAATTAAAAATGTTCTGATTCAGGGTCTATACACTTCAGTATCTTCCAGATTTCTCTGACATCTTTTTTTTTTTAGGGCATACAGTACCAGTTTTCATTGTTATGTCAGCAATTCCTCATCAAATTCTACCTGATCCATCAGCTGATTCTGACAGAAGGTCTCAGTTTCATCATGCCAGCTGAAGAGAATGTCACTGCATTTCTCACAAATCTTAGCTAAAACACTGAATTTTGGCACCCTTCTAATTTATTAAAAACCTGCTCTGGATTTTAAAGTGGGGCTTTTTCTCCCTTTCTGGACTAATCTGATCATCTCTTCTAAAGTTAGTTTCTTTAATGCTAAATGATGTTGCAGGCTTGTGGGCAAAATAGCTAATTGCCTTAGGCACCTGGTATTTCATAGCATGATGCTAGAAATTGTTGCTGAAGAATGTACACAACCCAATAGCATCAAAGGATCTCAACACAAAGTTTGCCTCTTTTTCTTTATCACCTAAAAATAATGATGGACCAAGACATTGTGTAATTCAGCCAGATAGAAATGTGGTGCTCCATATTAGCCTGACTTTCAGAAACAATTAAATCCACACCTCTGTTAACACAAAAATATCTGAAGGGTTTCATGACTGCTTCAGATTTCATATCGATTCCATCGTTTCAGGTAAACAGAGGACGATCTTCACATTTCTTGAGGAACAAAGAGGAAAACAGGGCAACTCCTAGAATTTTGCAGCAGCAGACAAAATGAGCTTGAAGACAGGGGAAGATGGGAAGAAAGAAGGGAAGCCACTCAGGCAAGCAAGCCTTTAGAAAAGAGTTGTTTATTATTGCCATATGAAGGAGAAACCTAAAATGTGTGATATATATCCCACTGTTTCTTTTTATGCTGTTAGCAGCTGCACACGGAGAGATAGCTCTGACCCAGTGTCAAATGTGTGAGTGAGAGAAGAGGAACCAAAGGCATCCATGCAAGGCTCAGTTGTCTCTTGTTGAGAAAATTACACCAATGCCAAGTGTGGCATTTCAAAGTGTGGCAGAGTGAGAGCTTACTAAAAATCCTTCTGGGTTTTGCATCAGCTAGTAGTCTGTCTTTATATCTGATAAAGCTGCTAAATGTTGTGGTGTTAAATGAATTAGATAAACCTTGGATAAATAGGTGGGAATGTGGCAAACTATTAGCCTATGTTAAAGAACATTAACAAGGAGTCAAAGTGCTTTGCTGAATGATACCTTTCAGGTATCAGTTGCAGAGAAACACTGTGGAAACTGTGATATAAAAAGCATAATAAAATTCAGGCTGAAATTCACAGGCAAACATGCTGCTTGCAAAAGTGGATTTTGGAGTCAATGAAACCAATGAAAATTGAGCAGTGGATTAGTTACTTATATCTCAGGTGTTTTCTCTATCTCTCCAATGACTTTTTAGTCCTTCAGATGGCAGAACTATCCAGTCCATTCATGATTCAACTCCTGAATTGACACTGATTTAATCATGGTTTATTAAGAAAGAAACAAAATCTGAATTTGCTCATGTTAGTGTGCCAAGTTGAAAACCAAGAAGCTGGGAACTGATTTGTGAGTAGATCAGTTCACTCTGAGTTGGATATCCATCTGTTTGAAAGATGGATCAAATATGGAAAGCAGCAACAGCTTTAGCATCCTGATTTTAATTCACTGCCACAAGTCTGTCAACCCTCTCAGACACACTAGATGTTTTGTGTCTTGCTAATGAAGTAGAGTCACTGTCTATGCTACTATACTTTTGTTACAAGTAATTCAAAGATTTGAAACACATCGCAGAAAATTTAAAATTTAAGCATATGAATGTCCAAAAAAAGGATGAATAGCAGACTGTACTATATATATTGTTAATCCCATCAGTGGTTTGCATCCTATAAAAATTCAAAATAATAACCTCTCACCACAACTGATTTATGTTTTACTGGAGCTTCTTCATGGGAAGAAGCAGCAGTAGAGAAGGTTCAAGTATGTGGCTTCCACATATCATTAAATTTACAATAAATTTTTTACGTTAGTTTGAGAGAGGATTGGAGGTCACCTAATGTATTCAAACTAGGAGCAATGGCAAATGCACTCAACTCTCACATATTTGAGAGCGAACTTTTTTCAGAGTACTTACAATCTGTGAGAGAGTGGACTGGAATTGGGGTGGGCTCATCTGGGGGTTCCATTTTTGGAATGATTCTTCCAGCAATTATAAGCATAGTCCTCCCTAGCCATTTAGGTAATTTAATATTATTAAATGTTTCTAAAATAAGAATTGGGTTATAAAGTATATAATTTAACTTAAGAGTAATTTGTTCCTTTATTTAAATTTTCCCAAAGGATTTTATAGTGGCACAGTCTGACAGTGTATGTGCAATACTACTGTGCCCGTTACACTTGAGACTGTAATTGCAGAAGATGCTTAGCTAGGTTAATACATGGATTTTATGGTCTTAAAGGTCTTTTGCAACACAAACAATTCTATGATTTCTAGCTCATGCATTATTTCCCCCTTAGACTCATAGTCAGCTATGGTACCCAGCACAGGTCAACAGTTTTTCTCGCATCTAAATAAAGGTTTGTTGTGGAGAGTGGTCCAGATTGTGTAAAAGAACATGCTTGAGATATGTTTGTGTGAGTGCAGAAGCGTACAAATACAGATGACTCCTTTTTAGCCTCTCCTTCATTATGAAAAGAAGCCTGATGAGAAATATTATTTGAAGATATAATGCCAGAGCATTAAAAACAGGAATACCTTGTTCTCTAAGACCATAACATATCTCTTACCTTAGCTATCTTTCCCATTATCATGTCTTGATCTCACTCTAATGCTGCCAGCCTCAAACACTGCTTTCTTTTTCTTTTTTTCTTAATTCCCTATGCTTCTTCAGCTTTTGTACTCTGTATCAATGGTATAAACTCTATATTAAAACTGTTGTTGCACTCCGCTTTTTGGCTTGATTATCCTGAGATACACAGTGGAAAAATATAACCTATGGCAGATGAATTAATAATAATTAATAATTTATTAATTAATTTATTAATATTTTCCCCAAGTTTGAATCATACCCCTAAATCATCATAAAAATATGTTTTTAACAGTATGATTCTTTATCCAAACATGACACGGTTGACTGTGGATCTGAAAGGAGCTATCAACTTTGTTCACCAGGTAAAGTAATGTCTTTGAGAGCCTTTAGCACCAAAACCATTGGTGTGCTGAGACAAGGCACAACCTCCAGCTGAATCAGTTATGAACAGATGCCATAGTGCTGAAAGTACATTCATTTGAAAAGTAAAATTAAGATCCTCCACCCTCAGAGACATTTAAATAATTATTTTATATATGAGTAAATTACTCCTGACTAGGTAAAACTCTCCAGGTAATCTCTCTGACCAATACCTTTTCTTTGGAGTTTCCTCTGGAAATGTTTTCTACAAGGCTGGTTCTTCTCTAGGTGGTCATGGCAAGTGGGGTTCTAGTCTAATTATTTGGTGGGACTAAAATTTTGACTATTTGATTTGATAATTTTCCTGTTGAACTGTTAGCCCATTCCTTCCCCATTCTCCTTGGAGATGTATTACTAGAAATAAAAAATTGCAGAACAGATGCTTTTGAAGAGAAAACACTGCCTGTAATTTTTTAGTCCTCTAAGAGACACCTGTAAGAGCAAACTCACACTGCTTTGTGGTCTACCCTGCTAGCTAGAAGGATAGCATTCCCTGGGGACACATTCCCTCCTAATATTTCTTTCCCCAGTGATATGGTCTCAACTGCAGTGTTATGTTTTAGAGCTGCCTATAATACCTCAAACCCTGTGGTGTGCCCAAGGAATTAAGGAAAACTACTAAAGCTTTAATAAATGCAAGGAGGCAATTAAAATATTATCTTCCCATCAGGAGCTGAGTACTTTCTATTGTGTTTCATTTTCTGAAATTCAGCCCTTTTTCCATCAAGTTTAACCCAGTCATACACAGAGTCATCAGAATGAAAATTTCTATGACAAGATGCCTGAATAAATACAAACATCAAGGATATGAAGAATGTCAATGATTTTGATTTGGGTAACTAAATTTAAGTACATTCTTAAGAAATCTGCTTGTTATGTGCAGTCTGTCATAAGCACAGTTGTAAGTATGTGCTTATGTCTTGGAAATGTTTTGCTGAGTCAGAATAAATGTTACATCTCTGAAGTGAAATTTCAGACCGGGGTCCCCCATTCTTTACTCCGTGTCCTAAACATGTAGGAAGACCAATACTATGACTTCTTTATTAGTAAAAAAAAAAATTGTTTTGACCATGAACTTCTATACTATTGACCCCTCCAGAAATACTTGTACTACCAATATTAACATTTTGGCTTAAGATGCAGATTCTTTGTTCTTAGAAATTATTATTTTCATTTCCAAGTGGCATTTTCTTGCTTTTTTTTCTGTGACCTGGAGTCTTAGGGGCAGACTTACAGATTAAAGTCTCTCACATGTTCATAACCTACCAGGTTGTGCCAGTTTTGATAAAATTTTTGCAGTTGTGGCCTCTGAATAAGACCAAAGTTCTTTGCTACTCTTATTTATTTCTAATTATAGAGATGATTTTGAAACATTTTACTTTTACTTTCAAATGTGATGATCAAGTTAAATTTACACTCTGTTTTTTTTTTTTTTTTTTTTTTTTTTTTTTTTTTTGTAGCTTATAAGATTTTGTTTAAAGTGTCTTTATTTCACATTAGTTTTTTTTGATTAACCAAGTCCAGGAAATCTATGCTGAAATGTGGTTTGGGTCCTTCGTTTTACTTATACTGTACCTTTAGATTTTGTGTATTTCTGTAACCAGCTGTATTATTAACTAATTAGTTATGATGTAACTCTTTTCAGTTTCTATTCAGCAGTCATCATGCTGTGATACCTTGTAGTTTCGTACTGCTGCTAGCACAATTACAGTAACTGTTAACATAATGGTAAAGTTACTGTGTTCCCAAAATAACCTCTAAATGGTTTCAGTATTATGGAACTTTTTATTGAGGGCAAAACCATCAAATTGCCTCTATGTCATTGATTTTAACTACAGTGCATGCAGCTATTTTTTCTCTCAGCACTGAGAGGCATGGTGTGTTCACACTGTGCTTCAGTAGATATGCCGGCAGGACCTTGCTCATTCACCCACTTGTTTATCATAAATGCAAAAGCTGCTGTGATGAGTTAAACAAAATGGCCAGTGGGAATCACCAGAGGCCAATAGGGAGCAGAGTGACAGTAAGACGAGCAATTGGTAACACTTTGTTTTGTCATAGGATCACAGAATGCTAGAACCATTTGGGTTGTAAGGGATCCTAAAGATCACCTTGTACAACCCCCCTGCCATGGGCAGGGATATCTTCCAGTAGACCAGGTTGCTCAAAGCCCCATCCAGCTTGACCTCGAACATTTCCAGGGATGGTGCATCCACAGCTTCTCTGAGCAACCTGTGTCAGTGCCTCACTATCATCACAAAGAATTTCTTTCTATCTAATATAACGCTGCCCTCTTTTATCTTGAAAACATTCCCCCTTGTCCTGTCACTCCATGCCCTTGTAGCCCAGACTTCATAAGGGGGTAGCTAAAAGAACCAATGACGAGATGTCCCCCAGCTTTTCTTGGTGGTCTAGGTAGATAACAGAGAGCATTTTTTTACCTCTAAAAAAGCATGCTAGGAAGGGAAAAGAACATTCTGCAAAAACATCAAAGGCAAAATGTGCGGCGGAAGGGCTAGAAGGACTTAGGAGGATAAGAAGAAAGACTGGATTTGGGTTTGAAAGATACAAGAGGTTCCTTGATGGTTTGACTCACATGTGGGAAGAATCCTAAAGGATCTGACACTTCCACTGCATACCTCACATCAATTTTAATTTCTTTAGCTGATTCCCACTGTTGTTGAATTAACTTCTTTCCAATTAGACTTGCCCTTAAAATAAAATGCCCTCGATCTTTGCTAATATTTGTAATGGAATCAAAATCCCCGAGGATAGACATTAGGATTCAGAGGCAAGTCTATGCTCATTTTTGTATTTACTTTTCTATTACTTTTCTTTAGAATGAATGCTTTTCCTAGCCTGGATTCACCCTTGAAAGTCCACAAGGACCAGCTCCAGAACAGTCCTCTACCCTCCCACACATTCCTATGCTGAGGAGGCAGCAAATTTCTCTTCATCAGAGAGACCCATTTTGGGTGCAGAGTCAGGTTAAGCCTGTTTTTGAACTTTCGGATTGAAATTAAAGTAGTATTTTCTTCTTATAGACTTAGAGAGAAGAGCAAATTTTGCCCATGTTTCCACTGTGATTTTGAAAAATGACTTTGTGCTGTATTCAAGCCCAAAAGAGCTGGATGGATACTTGGACATAGTAGTGATGAAGACCCCACTGCCCTGCTCCTCTGGGGACTAAGTCTTGACTGTTCAAAATGATACCTTTCTCCAATTTTTCCATCAAAGCCATCTTAATTTCAGGGGTGTTTACCAGTTCCTATGTGTAAAACACCATTTTTGTTCAGAATTCTGTTGATATATTGGGCACTTAAAGTCCCGATTGTCACCAATACCACTACTTCTGGTAGCACAGACTGTGAAACAGGTAATGAGATGGTGGGCATTTATTTCTATAGTGAGAAGAGAAGGGATGGATCACAGAAGACTGGGAATTTTCAGCTGCTCTGCAAGGTGAAATGGTCCATAAAGCATTTTAGAGTGGGTTCAAAATGAAAGAAAACACAAAACTATATTAAATTGTCAAGCTCTTTTCATGCCAAATTTATCCAGAAGTTGTATACCAAAACATCCTTAATGCTCTTTTAACTGTTTGTACATTAGCCCTGAAAAATGTATCTGATGATGGGAACTCAAAGTTTGCAGAAAACTTAAGATAGGGCATGTTTCTATGTCTTGTCAGCTCAGAGGATGGCAACACTCTTTCACTTCCCATCTGCGTTCCCTCCTTCTCATCTGCAGGTAACTATTCTTCGATACTTTGCTGTCAAAGGGAGAGTAGCAGGAGACAGAAGGTTCCATGTTCAAAATGCGAACTGTTCTTGTGCCTGCTGGTGCACAGGAAGATGAACCGAAAAAACGTGCGTCTGTACTAAACCTTGGTGGGGGCAGTAGATGGAACAAGCTCAATGGGAAAAGGGAAAAATGCAAGAGAGGAACAGGCATGAAAGAGGCATTCTCGTGTTTTTTGGACATCAATCCCCAGCATATCGTAGCAATTTCATAGACAACATCACACTCTCAGACAGAAAGATCATGTGCCCTTCATTGAGGTGCTTTTCGTTTTCCATTTGTCTGAAACCATGACAGACCTGGTAATGTCTCTTTACAGATCTGCCCACTGAGCTAGTTAATGAGCAGATGTGTGAATATATATGGACAAAACATACAATGGTTGTGAGTTTTCAATTGTAAAATTGCTCATTTTAACAGTGTTGATAAAAGCAACTTTTAGCCTGATCCTGCAACCCAGTCACATGAAATGGTCTAGGCTGTGTGCATCACCCCATCATTTAACTGATGTCCAGTTGGAAAATTTGCAAGCTCCTCCAGGCCTTGATAGGACTCAGGGCATCATTTCCAGAGTCCAGTTTCTTTTTCTTGCCCCGATTCAGTTTCTCTCATCTTAAGAGTAAGAAAACAGACACAAGGATTTGAGTGTTATTACCCTGCCCTGTGGATAAATGATGTCCAGGGCTTAACTTAAGTGTACCCCGGCACAGCCACCACAGGGTCTGGGGTGAGGCTGCCTTGTGCATGGCGTTGTGTGTGATGCAACGACTCTGGCAGGCAAGATAAGGCCAATGTGGGAAGGTGACTTGTTGCCTTCCTGTCATTGCTGAGGTGATTGTTATTAATTCTTTGTGTTTTCACCCTTGTGTAGGGACCATATTCACTGGAGACCCACTTTGATAAGTAGCACTCAATATGTACACAGGCTTCTGTCATTCCCTCCTGCCCACCTGCTTCTCTCCCCTATTTTTCAGGCACCCCCTGAAGTGTCACAGGAGCTTTCACAGGTTGCTGCACACTGGGGAAGGAAAGGTGATGTACCATTTTTCTGGGGCAGCTTTTCTGTGCCCAGGGCATTCCCATAAATGAGAGGAGTATTAAGATTCTAACAAAAGTCAGATAAGGGGAAAGGATGAAGGGATGTAATGAATGAAACTTTCATTAAGTCTTAAATAAGTAGTTTCTTCATGTTATCTGAGGTTATCCAGGCTGACAAGTAAGCAAGGCTGTTGTCAAGGTCTTTAACAAAAAAGGATACCATCTGTGTGCAATGCGCTGGAGCCACAGATGTGCCATCTTTAAATGAACTAAAGCATGAAAGAAAGCTCTTGACTAATTCAGTGTGGAAAATCAGTGAGTTTGCTTTTTCAATTAGCACGGTGAGAAGTGCTCCCTTCTCCATCCTGTTACTCCAATTAAGAATGCTTTATTTCTTCAGACCACTGCCCTCCAAACGCTCGTGCACTAATTCAAGTGAAAAGTTCTACATTCTATCAACTGGGATTTTTACAATAGGGAACATGGCCCATTCTTCTGTCATGATTACTTTTTTTTAATGCTTGCTGCTTTGGTGATTTAAAAGAATGGCCACCCAAGGATTGTTTCCTGTACTCATAAAATCTTCAGAGGGAGAGTTCAAGTGATTCTTTTGTCACCTCTGGTGATGAGATATTCTTAGATAAGAGAAAGGATCCAGCTTACAACCCTTCCGAGAGACAATGACTCATTGGTCACAGCTCCTGCAGCTCAGGTGAAAAAATTTTCTCATATCGACAACAATTGGTCAGGAGCAGAGGTTCTTCTTGCAGTGAATATTAGGGCATTTCATATCCTCCCAGGATAGACCAATGGAGCGTTTGGAAGCCCACTTCCCAATTAAGAACCTTCTCATGTATTGGTGGTAGGTATTGGTCTGGGCTATTTGCACTATAAGAGATAGATACAATGTGTTTATGGAGCAGCTGAAGAGGAGAAGGAAAGGGGGAGAAAATCACTCAGTGACCCGAGGTTAGAGCCTCTCCTAGTTATACGCAGGACAGTTAAAACTTAAGGAGGGGTATGAAAGCAAATATTAGTTCCTCCCCATAAATTTTAAAAGCTAGTCTAAAGAGGGTTAGTTGACGATTTTTCAGTGTTTCTGATGTTCCTGCAGATCTGAGTTGTGACTTCGTGCTGGTTTCCTGTATTAAAATAAATTACAGTGCATGAGGGGAAAAACCCACAACCTTTAACAAAACACTCAACATACATGAATTTAGGGTAGCAGTTAAGTTCTGCAATGTAAATGAACACTACCCATAAAATCAATTTTTCTGCTACAAAATCATCAACAAAATATCTCTGGGTTCAATTAACCCCCATGCTTAAGTTTGAATATCCAAGGTTTATGCCGCCTCTTCTGGAGCTTTGATCTTGCGTTAGAAAGAAAAATAGCATTATTATCATGTTTTTCAACACAGTTGACAGAGGAACTGATATTTTAAGAATGCTTTTGAGATGCTCGAGTTGAGGACTGAAGGATGCTGCATCCTTACTAAAAGGAATAAGAGTTGTAGTTTGATCAGCATGATGTTGCAGCTGCAAAAAAAACCCACACTAAAGACAATGAAGCTAATAGCCAATGAAAGAGGTTAAACATAAGATGAGCACTGACTGATTGGCCATACCTCTTCCTGACACAAACAACTTAATTACATTTCTTTGCGATAACCTCAACACTTGCAGGACTGCATGGGTCTGTCAGTTCCCAATTTAAATCATGATTTTTTGAGGTTGGAAATGTTGGTCCATCCCAAAATATAACAGACATAGGCCTGACATATTATGTGAAGTTCCAGACTAGAGATATATGTTGATTGGTTTTTTTACAAGTGAAAAATGCTTTAATCCTTTGAAACTTGATTGAACTTCAAAGAAAATACAGCATTGTCAGGGTTCAATGCTCAAAAAAGTGTTGTGCTATACTCTCCCCCCTCAAACTCAAGATGTTAAGTCATAATACTATTTATATATATACATGTAGATATATATGAAGACTTACAAACATATACATACACATATATATAGAGACAGACATATACCTAAACAAATTTAGATATATATATCTGCCTATATATATATACATAAAAGAGTTCCTCAATTCTCCTATTTGTTTGTTAGCTATTATTAGGTACCCGTTTCTCATATGAAGGACTGTTTTTCTTCAGGCACTAGTCCCATTGGATTACTTTTTTTAAAATTTGTTTTTAGTATTTTTTATTTGACTTTTTTTTGTTGTTGTTTTGGGGTTTTACACAGTTTGAAAAATTGTTCTTCAAATCACATCACGTTTGTAAGGACATAAGTGCTAAGAATGGAAGAACAATGCTGTAGACTTAGTAGATTACTTGATTTGGTTAAAAGAGGAACAAACAGTTCTGAGGAATGAAAAATAATTTCATTACATTTCACAATTATTTCCAAGACTGTGTGTTAAAGCACAATTAAAAGAAATTGGTTGAAATCAATTTGAAATCAAATTTCCCTTTATTCTGGAAATGCCAGCAAGGGATATTTCAACAAGATACAAAAAATCATTGTCCAGCTTTCTTCTAAAGTAGGTGTCCAACAAAAACCTCCAGAAGATTTCTGCATGATCTAGTCAATTGTGTGTAGTTGTTACAGGATGGGTACAAGTTGTTGCTTTAGACACTGAGACCAAAGGCTAGATGGAGATTCATCTGGTACAAATATTGGATCTTATTTATACATATGTGCGTAAATCTTACTGTTAATGTGATCTGTGGTCTCTGGAGCTCAGTGCAAGCCTTCTCTTACAGTGCTGCTGGTGCACCTCAAAGTAAAGGTTACCGCAAACTGAAGGTCATCCCCTGGATCTTGTGAAGTGGGATCTTGGACTTACGTGACAGAATTTCTTAAATACAAATGAGCTAAAGTGCTTGGGGCTACCACAAATTTGGCAAGTATGTCTGTTCAGTGAATTTTTGTTGATACCAAACCCAAACCTGGTGCTTGCTGGCAGACAGCACACATATGTGCTAGCAGCTGTTTTAACCTCAGTTTTAATGTCTGAGGTAATAATTTAAAATGCTGCAATATGAAGTGAAATGAGATAGTGCTTCCTTTAACGTTTCTTCTAAAAGATAAAGATAGTTCATTTTTTTCACCTAGTACTGATGGAAAAAATTTGATTGAAATAAAGCTCCAACAAAACCAAGTTAAAATATTAAATCTTTGAGTGAATATTTTCTCCTGGTTTCAGACAAGCTCTGCTTTCTTTGCACAGGAGTGACTAAGAGAATCAGCGTTTCTTTTTCCCTCAAAAAACTTATCATCCCTACATGTGCTATGAAATTATAATTTTCTTTCAATTCAGCACAAAATAGGCATGTTCATCTTTTAAGCAATGAAAGAGACATTAAGACACACATTTCAGCAAGTATCTGGAGCTTTTATTTTTTCTAATCTGCATTATAAATTGTCCCTCATTTCCTAACAATTTGTTCACTTTGAGTGGGGCTTTACATGCTGTGTGTTTTGCAAAAGGTAATGAACTAGACCAACTCAAAGTTGCCTACAAGGATCACGCAAAAATAAATATCCTACTAGTGAAACCTGCTTTAGAACTTGGCCATTAATTTATCCATTTCCAGTTATACTTATGCCATGCTAGGCATAAAGAAGAATTAATTATCAAGGTTACAGTTGCGATTGCCTGGTGTAGGGAAACAAGGAGAATATGTAAATATTTTCAACAAGAAAATGGTGTAAATTTTTTGTATGCCTCTGACTTAGTTTGGATGTTTTTTCTTCTTGGCCTCTTTTATATCTTTGTACTGAAATTCTGTTGTGAGAGAAGGTACACACAAGTACCACAGTGCTAGGCTTTTAAGAACTGAAGACCTGTTATATAATCAGTAAAGAATCGAACAAGGTGAAAAAATAGTCATGGACTGAGTCAACACAGACCAATTTGGACAGACAGAATTCTCTGATCCATGGCAGATAGCCCATTTTAAGATTTACTGATATCTCCCCACTAGAAGGTATCAAGAAATAAATTGCTGGTACTGAGGCCCTATTCAATAGCAGTGGGAAAGCCGTAACCTCAGTACCAGCGCTGGTGCAATGTTGTGTGGATATGAGATTTGCCTTTTCTAAAGAAATGACATTTTCATGGAGCACTCCCTTAAGAAACATTGCCAGTGGGAATAAAAATGAATGTGCCTAAAATGAGGACAGAGCCCAAAAGACTTCATGCCTGTCTGCCTGCTTTCTATCTGACCCTAAATTGCTCCTCAGAAGGTGTAGTAGTTAATAGAGATACCAGGTACAATGTACCTTCTCACAATTAGTAGAAAGTGCTGTTTTGTAATTAAAGGGTGAAGTGGGGCATGATGAACATATGGAAAAGGAGACCCTTAATAAGTGATAGAACCTTCAAAAGAAATTGCTAATTAGTATGCATTTGATGTGTACTATACCAATTTTAAGACTTTGCCTGGAATAAATTGCTGTTGGGCCTTCGAAGGAGTGGTGAGATTAGCATTTACAAAGAGAGCAATTTTCTGTCTTTTTGACTCTGTTAAATGGAGGAAATAACTTCCAAGACTGAAGCAGTAGTTAGCTCATCAATCATCCTCACAGCTGGAAACTGGGGATCCCAAATGCTGACATGAGTTAATCCGTCAGTTAATAAGTTCATGGTGGCACCATATGGTGCTGGGCCGCCCCACACTGTAGCAAGGACAGTACTGCCTACACAGGCATGCTGCTTTCTCAGATACCTCCCCACTGGCAGATCCCTTTGTTTGTGAGGATCAATTTACTTTGCCCAGCAAATTGACTGAATTGATCACTTCAGAGGACATAATTGCTGTCTAATCCTAGGGAATCATGTCCTGCCCATATGGAAGGAACAAAGGGTGCTGGCAGTAGGCAAGTTGCTTTCTCCAGCCTGGAGGATGTTGTGTCCGGCCATGATGGACATTGATTAAAGTTGATGGTAGATGGATGTGTATCCTGTATTGACTGTAGGTGATAGAGATAACAGGAGGACCAGCTTCCTTCAGGGAGGCTCCTTTACATGTCCAAGCCTGGCTGCTGCCCTTAATTGTCCCTCTCCCCATAGTCCTAACTGGGAGGGGAACGCACACAAAAGTCAGTACTACCAGTTCCAACACTGACCATCACTTCTTTACAACTCAAATACAAAATCATAGGCAGACAAGCAAAAAAAAAAATTAAAAATACTGATGTGTTTAAAACCACATGAACCTTAAGGACTCACCCAGACGAGCCTAGGCACTGCCTAATATATAACTTTCCAGTTTTAACTTTGAAATTCCTCGATTTTGCAAGTATGTTTGATGACATTAATTCTAAATACAGTGATTACATTTTAACAGGGGTAATAAAACTTAGAGCAGACTGCAAATATACAAAGTATCCCATTTAATATCTTCTTTTTAATCAAGCCTCTTTTCTATTACCAGTGCCTTCCTGATCAGTCTTCAGCAGAAGTGGTAGATGCTTCTTTCATCTACAAAATAAAAATTAAAAAAAAATAAATATGTGGATTTTTTTTAACAAGATTAATAAACAACAAATTTCATAATATCAAAATTATACATATTTAGAAATTGTAATGCAGCATGAGTAGACTTTCCCAAAGGTAGAATTATAACAGTGATAAATAAACCCCTACATTTTTGGGTGGTTTCCCTGACTTGTCTTCATAGCAGCATTTTAGTGTAGGATGTAGGGACTTCCCTTAACATTTAGTTTTCTGTTTGTTTCAGTTTCTTAACTTTCAGCTCGTGTTTATCTCAGTCCCTTTGAAATCTGAGGACTGAACTTGATGGATAAATATGACCTAGTATATACAAAAAAAACCCTCTCTCTGAAGTATACCTCAAATGAACTGAAAGAGCTAAGTCATAGACAATTGGCTTGTGCATGCAATTATTTTGGAGCTATTATGTTCATTTTATGGCATGTTGCATTTGGATATTTATCTCAGCATGCAGAACTCATTGTTCTGACAGTCAACAACTTAAAAAGTAAATGTCCCTTTCCTTCCCTTCTCTTTCCTCTTCCACTTCCCCAAAACCTACTCACTCATTTCAAAAAGATGTGCTAGAAGGAAGGTCAGACTCTAAGGACTTTTTGCCAGAATTCTCCCAAACTTCTAGAAAAGTTTGTCTTGTCTCTTTTCAGTAGTGAGAATTAGAGTTTAGAATATTACTGTTCAGCAACCTTCTAGGATGAGTTAGAAAGGATCACTGGCAAATACCTTGATAATCAAGAGAGGCAGTTTCCACAGCATTATATAAAAGAAAGACGTGATTTATTCAAGATGTATAGCAGACAAAGGCACTGTGGATGACCTCAGTTTATCCAGCAAAAGGGCATCTCTTCACCCGTACTTTCTCAGAAAGTAGAGTTTTGTGTGAAAAATGCATATAAGAAAGAGTAAACATATATCTTTTCTGCCCCTTCTACATTTAATGAAAAGAACTTCAGAAGATCACTTTTAAACTATATTTACTGCATACATAAAAGTAGAGGAAAATATTTCCCTATATTAGTGCTTGTGCTTTTAAATCCTCTAGTATATTAGATTATACACAGTGTAGTATTAACTGCAATAAAAAATTCTTATTGCAGGGTATGACTTTATGTTTAAATGAATGGTGGATCTTTTGAGGGAGGACAAAAAAGAGTTTGTAGATATTAGATTTGGGATGGCTCTATTTTCAAAATGATTGGTAAATTATATATTAATGAAGGTTTTTTTGTTTGATAATTTCAAATTTAAGGAAAATTATGTTGACATATGAACCCCTCAAAACTTTTAAAGTAGTAAACATTAGGTATTCTACAAAGTCAGAATTCAGTAACCTGAATGTAGAACATCCCAGTACCATGTTTATAACAAATACAGTGTTATATACATGAAGTATGTAATATATAAGATAGTTGGTTTAAACCAAGCTTCATTACAAATCATATATTTTGCACTGACCTCTGCAAACCTTTCAAAGCTGTCTTTCAAATGGAAATAGACAGACAGAGACATATCTTCATATGAAAAGAATATAGAAAGAGATTCCATATTCTGGGTTGTCAGTGTTGATTTTTTTTCCTTTTTTAATTGACTTTAAATATTCCAGCATGTGGAAGAAAGGGCAGGATATTTAGAGACAGCCTCATCACTACTTGTGAATTCCCACTACACTTGCTTTCTCCCTGGACAATACACAGAGAAGATACCTGAGGTCACAAGTGCCACCTAAGACTGAGGAGACAGATCTCTTAGGGATCCTTGGCAATGACAGCACTAAATTGTAGTTACAATTAAAACTCAGTTTTCTTAAGAGAATATATGGTTAGTATAGCACATAATTTATAGTTGGAATGGCACAAGTTTTCTACAAGCTGAAAGAATATAGCACAACTTATAAGTAGTATAATGCTGAGTTTATAATCAAAATGATTTTCTGGATGGTGTTCTGTGCTGCTGTGCTTCCCTCTCCTGTACTGGGGCAATCAGACTGTCAGGCTGGCCTGGGACCTTCAAGACCGGTGAGGAGGGGAGTACTGCCCTGGAGCCCAGGGACCTTGAGGCAGGGGAAGAAGAGATCTGTTTGTTTTGTCTACTTGGTGCACAGGATCTTCAGGCCTTCGTGATGTGCTGAAGGGAACAAATACGTGTTCCATTCGGTCACAGAAAATGATTGCTTGCCTCATAAAATGGTGTTAGTTATGCTTACCATGGGACTGGAGTTGGGAGCCAGAGGAACAGGTCACAGGGAGCTGCCAGACTTTGTCCTTCAACTCATGCAGCTGAGGTCAGTGCTTTGAATACTCACATTCCAGAGACCTTCAACACTTCCTTGACTGTGATCCAGTCTTACCTGGGAGTCCCTGTAAAACCTAGGCTGTGCAGACATTAAGTACCACGGATGTTCTCTCCCAAGGAGTGTAAAGGACTTATCTACACTTTTCATCCTTAAAACCAAGCAGAAACATCAGATTCATGGGATGCAGTGACCAAACATCACCCAGTTTGTTCAGTTCTACTCCCCTTAACTCTTCCCTCTCCTCCAGAGACATGGGAAAACACAGAAACTCTTCATCAAGGAGTATCTACTCATCTCTGCTGTTTCTGGCACACAGAGCAGGACCTTTGGAAGAGGTTTGCAATTGCTTACCTGAAGTTTGGAAAAGACTATGAAACTTGATACTGAAAAATTTTGGCTTCAATAAAGCAATTATGTAATTGCCTCAAGGCAGAGTGAACTCTCAAATTGCCCTTTCTGAAAGTTTCAGTAATTTCTTGATTTGTTAAAGCTCCTCGCACAAAAACAAACCTGTGAAAGTGCCTTATGCTTCACTCTCTTGCGATGTACTGACAACAAAGGAACAAAGAAAAGAGAAAATTTTGGTTTGCGATCTGTACTTAAAAGTATTTGAATGCTGGTTTTCTGTTTTGCTTAAATATGTTTTTCGAACATATTATGAAGGCAAAATATGAACCTCTTTTGGCTTGTATGTGTAAGGAATCACAATTATTAGGACTACAGGTGATATCAAATAGCTCTTCTGTTATGTAATAGATGAGATTTGTACAAAGAACTGAAAAATATGAATATTTCTGTTCTTTATTTGCTGAATATAATCCTCCTCATAGAAAAGCGTTTCTTTACGAGAATTCCCTTCGTAAAAAAACACGTTGCTGGAGCTTGAAATTCTTGGCTGCTATTGCAGGAAAAATTTTTGCATTTTTCTTTTGGTGACAAGTCAGCCATTTCCCATATTTTTGAAATCAACTGTTTTCTCAGACCCTTTATAAATCAGCCTTCCCATGTTCGCATGATTCTTACAGACAATATTGCATTGTCTGCCAATTGCAGACAATTTAAGACATTTTTTTTCATATTTATAGGAAGAAACCATAATGTGACCTTGTAAGAAGGAGCAGCAGAAAAGGACTGAAATTGTGAGAATTACAAACAATTCTCTTCTTCCAGCTACACTTACGTAAGTAAGAGTGGAATTTGAGGTGTAGCTATGACACAGAGCATCTGATTGGCTGCCTTACCTGCTTCTATCATATCCATCACTCACTGTGTTTTGGGGGTTTATGTCGGAATATTGAATGCAGGTCTGGACAACCATAATCATCATGCTAATTAAGGATATTTTGCTGCATGCTTTTCTCCTACAACCCACCAGCTACAGACTGACTATGCCAGGTAAGAACATTGGTTCTGTAGACTCTATTGCTCTTGTGGAGATGTGAAATATAAAACATATCACACTGTCCTGTTGGGCTGCACTGTCCAGTTTACAGAATACACAACAAGAGACCTGTTAAATGGTGACAAATCCTTTAGCTCCTGGCTTTTGACCTCTGACCACTTGCCTCTCTGCCTGTATCCAGGGAGCAGTCTAGAGAGAGGAATGCAATAAACAGCTTGTAATCTAATAGTGGCAAAAGAAATTACATCGGAACCAACAGTTACGCTACTAGTTGTTAAAGACTAACAACATGTTATGTAAAATGGGGCCTTTATACTGTTGATATGGTTTGAAGCTGGCTCCCTGCCAAGTCTCCAAACCTTACCACCAGAAGTCCCCCCCCCAAACCTCAGGGAGAAGAGGGAGAAAAAAACTAAGAAAAACCCGAAACGAGAGAGAGACAACCAAAGTGAGATATATAAATATATTTACACTTATATACAATTAAAAATATACAATTTCACAAGGGAAAAGGGAAGGGGGAAGGGAAAGAGAAAAAAACTAAAATAATATATATATATATATATATATATATATATCCCAATTAGTGACCCAATATCTAACAACTAAAAAGTTAGCAAAGAAAAATAGCTCACTACTCTCCTGGGACAACTGAGAGTTGCTCCGGAACGATCGCCGGCAACCTCCGTCTCCCAAGGTCGGCAAGGCCTAACCAGGCCTCGCTCCCCAACACGACAGACTCAGCAGCAGGGAACCTGCACCTCCAAGCCACCGGAAGGAAAGAGAGTGAAGGCCTCTCCTCCTTTCTTCTTATAGCCTGGCTTACGTAAAAATCGTAGGGAATACTGGGTAAATCTGGACCTTTCCTTGGTTACAAACTGGTCACCAAGGAAGGCCTAGGCCCAAACCACCACAACTGTGTAGGCTTTTGCAACTGCTGAAGGTCCAGCGCTGCTTCCTGCCCCAGGCCCCCCTTTTGCCTTTATGGAAAGAGCAGTTAATGTCATTCTAAGTAAACAAGCCCTGTCTTTCCCTAAAACTATGAGTAAATTGTGGGTCACCAGAGTCTCTTCTTTCTCATTTTAATTTACCCTGTTTCTCAACCCTGAGCTTTATGATGTATTCCTAACCTCACATCACAGAAGTGAATCAGCACGTAATTTCTGCATTTCAGTTCCCTCTGATGAATATTTATACTTTGATTTTATATAATTTAGAATTTCTCTCTCTGTTTTTCTTTTGGAACCATTACATACAGGTACACAGGACTTATGGTGAAATAAGGTCTACATTTACCTTGCTGATTTCAGTGCTGGCATCTGAAATGATTTGAGGCACAAGTTAAAGCAGATTGTGCCTTACAGTGGATGTCAAAATTTTACTGTGGGAGGGTTGAAATGCAGACTGCATCTTTCTGTTCATACATTCATTCATCCAAAATACAGCAAACCAGCAAGCACCACAGAATTGTAGAATCACAGAATCATTTAGGCTGGAAAAGGCCTCTCACATTGTTGAGTCCAATCATCAACCCAGCACTCCCAAGCCCACCACTAAATCACTGAACACCTCATCTATTCTTCTTTGAAATCCCTCCAGGGATGGTGACTCCAACAGTGCCTTGGGTAGCCTGCACCAGGGCTTTAAAACCCTTTCAGTGCCGAAATTTTTCTTAATATCCCATCTAAACCTCCCCTGGCATAACCTGAGGCTGTTTCCTCTTTGGGACAATCAGCTGTCACCCATAAGGGAGAAAAACAAATAGTGAAGGAGTATGTGAGCGCTGGAGAAACTCACAGGCAAATGCATGCTGCTAAACACCTCTCAGAGTCCATAAAAAAACTACAGTTGTCTACCACGTGTTTGAACAAGAGTATAGATGGAAAGGACAATGCCTGAGATGTAGGTTCAAATCTTTCTCACTACCCACTCTTCCTCATCTCAATGTTTTTCTTCAAATCTCTGCTTGTGTCCATTCCCTCTATCCCTGTGCTGTAAATTAAAGGGAAAAAATGGTATAAGAAGTTCAACCAGCAACTTCAGTGCAGCCATGTAGCTATGGTTTCATAAATAATAATTTTTGGAAAGGTATTATTTTAAGTCACAGACAATAGTTATTTTCAGAAAAGGTTGTTCTAAAGGGGTCACTTATACCACCTGTTGATACCTGTGAAAATGGATTAAAAGCTGAGGAAAGCTGGCAAGATGAGGCAGCTACAGTGAATTAATATGAAGCCAGGTGGTATTACCAAAATACAGAAGAGACTTTATCTTTTCTGTTGGTGGAGAGGAACATCTAGAGAAAATATAACTGTTAGTAGACACAGAGATCTAAATTAAGCCTATCTGCAGGTGTCTAGGACCTGCCTCAGCAATGCTGTCTGCCTAATTTTCCAAGACTGTCCAACCTTAGAATACAGCAATGTGCTCAGAAGAGCTTGTTCTGGAAAAACAGGCACTTATCTCTTCTTATTCATTATAATATGGGATTAAACAGATAACTCTTTAATATGACTAGTGAATATTCCACTAGACTAGCTGTTGGATCCTTCACCCAGAAGAGTAAAGGTTCAGTTTTGGAAGAATGTCAGCTTACATCCCAAGAGATTCCTGATGACCAGGTAGGCTGGGTGAAACACGTCCTCCTCCAAATCAGGCCATTAAATTTCTAAAAATGGACAAGTGAGCAGAGAAGAGGCTGCGTGATGGCTTAATGGACCATTTGTGGTGGGCACTTTTTTGCAATAAGAATGTCCTGACATTCTGATCCTTGTTTTTCTGAGTCCTACCCAGCCTAGCTCAGTGGCCTGGACCAGATCCCTGCTATATCTCACCTGACAGTCACCTATACTCTTGTCCCCTTTCTTATAGCTTTTCCATCTCTCTGTTAGGGGCCTCTCTTAAGACGAGGAACCAGGAGAACGGCTTCCAAAAAAAGGGTGTTAAGCCACCAGTTTCTGCTATTGCTTCTGCTTTTCCTATCCTTTAAGACCTGAGAGACCAAATCTCAGGTCACTGGTATTTCCTCTCATTTCTCTCAGTAGTCTAACTAGGGGCTAGCACTTAGTTGAAATCAACCCTGTTCCATGCACTTCCTTGGGAATTTGTTATTTGGTTGGGAGGAATAGATGAGCTCTGAGTCTATGCACTAAAATTAGCAAAGCAATGTGCCTGGTGCACAATGGATCATTCAGTAAATAGTAAAAAGCTGCGAAAGAAAATAGAATTAAATTTTAGGTTTTCAAAAGTACATGTTCTTTATAATTACTGATCTGGTTATAAACAAATTGTTTTATGTACCTAACATGTATTTCTTTATACTTCAAACTTTCCTCATACCCACTGAGCTGTCTTCAAGTAGTATTATAATTTTTGATCTGTTCTATATTTAGAAATAGTATAGGTATATGCATGTATAGACTAAAGTTCTTTGCTTTTGGCTGTTTGTTTCAATGAACTGCAAAGAGAGAATGAAAAGTCATTCTTCCCGTGACAAGACTGAATGCCTATTAAAAATTCACGTGGGAAAATAATGTTATAAAGTTTCTTCAATTTTGATGTGATTTTCTATCTAGATTGATCTTGGTCTTAAATGGAAAATAGAATAGAATACTTTTTGCTTCTTTAAGTATAAAGGAAAGAGATTTATCTGTACCAGCTTGGGGGAACATGGGGCTGCTGCTGGTTTGGAAAGTGGTAGAGTAGGAAGAGAAGTTGATATAACATACGTGGGTTATAAGTAGAGGAGTAGAAAGAAAGAAATGACAGCTTCTCTTCATTTAAGAGAAACATTAAGAGCAAAAGAGTGATTGCTTGGAGGTTTATCTTTCTCAAGCTTTACATTTAACTGTTCTCCTCCCTTTCTCTTTTATTTTTTATTTCTATATAGAAAAAAAGACTGAGAAATATGCTTGCAGGAGTATACATGCATGCTTACCAGCAGATTGGGTAGTAGAAAGTCCATTCATTTATTTGTTTTCAATTATTATAAAAATGAGTTCTTTCCTGAAATGTGAAGGATTGCAAAGGCATTGTCCAGGGATACCAAATAGGACTATTTTGGGTTAGATCGTTTGCTTTAGGCTGGTTGTTAGGTACAGGGAGATTTGTGAGCCATCTCCACTGTCATATGTCATAGCATCACGGAATCACAGAATCATTATAGAATCGTAGAAACACAGAATGTTTTGGGTTGGAAGGGATCTTAGTGATCATCTAGTTCCAACCCCTCTGCCATGGGCAGGGACACCTTCCACTAGACCGGGTTGCTCCAAGGCCCATCCAGCCTGAAGTTAAACACTTTCAGGCATGAGGCATCCTGGGCAGCCTCTGCCAATGCCTCACCACCCACACGGTATAGAATTTCTTCCTAAAACTTAAATCTCCTCTCTATTATTTTAAAATGAATACCCTCTTGTTCTATCACTATCTGCCCATGTAAAAAGTTGCTTTCCACCTTTTTTATGAACTCCCTTTAAAAGGTCACATCTATCTTGCTTTCAATTTGTTTAAAAACTCTCTCAGTCAGACTTCAGGGTCCAGCTGTCCTATGCATCACTGTGAACTACCGAAGCGTAAGAAAAGCAGCAGGTACTTTCTTCCTCCAAAGTCCTGTGGTGGCCTCTGGCACTATGCTGGACTTGCAGCTGAAGCTGGAGGCCAAAATATTTTCATTCTGTAAAAGGACAGCATGCTTAAGGACTGCTTCAGAGAAATGTTTCTTCTTCATATCTGCACCAGGCAATGGACCTCAGCCTTTCAAAGGGAGGGCAAGTCAAAAATGGGAAACTGACACAACTGATATGAAGTGGGGGCTTTGCACAGTGTGAGGAAAAAAAAAAGTGCTTTTGCTTCTGAACACAGATGTGGTCTCAGAGCATGGGTGTAATTCATTGTCTCTCAGAAATGTTGAGTACCAGTGGGAGTGCATCCCCTTCTAACTCTACTCATACCAGCATGTCTGCGTCTGGATGCCACAGCTGCAGGAACCTGATAAGAAGCAGGTCTATGGCCAAGGTCTATTGGTCTACTGTAGCTAAAGAGGTCCAATAATTCTATTCTACTACTTAAGCAATAATTTCTTCGGCTCATTTTGGACACAAACCTGAGCACTTTCAGATTGTTCTGAAAATTATGAAAGCCAGAATTTTCCAGTGGCCTTCTTGAGGATGCACTAGGTAGAAAAATACTCACACAAAAACTCCTAATGGGTCAGAGGCCATTGTTTTTGCAAAGCAATGCTGGCAAACCTTTCTTTTCTTTTCTATGCTAAGTTGCCTCTGTGATTTCCCTAAATAGTTCCCAATTGTCTAAAAAAAATACTCTTACCATTATTTCTCTTCCTCCTTGATAATTTAGCTTTCTGAGGTTGATTAACAAGTCATTAGTCCTTAGGAGTCCAGTGTGCTCAGATAAACATTAGCATATACAATTGCAAGAAAAATAATGAAATAATCTATAGTAGAAAATAAAACTCAGGAAAATGCTCCTACTCCCTCACATATTTTGTGCAAGATTTCTGTGCTCTGAACTAGATCAATTTGCCTATAATTAGAAAATGCACTTTGCATGAATTGGAGGAATCAAAGTTGATACTCTTCTCTGTATCTGCGTTTGTGTATTTAATGCCAACATACTTGCAAACCTGATGCTGCTGATGCCTTTGAGAAAGCACGCAGGATCACCCTTGAGGAGAAAAGGCAATGCAGAAAGAATCGTGCCCTGCAGAATATACCACCTAAGGAGTCTTTCTGCTGTGCCTTTTGCAATCGGACATGCCTGTCTCATATTGGCCTTTTTAGCCACCAGCGTGCTTGTAACAAACGTGGGTAGAGACCTTTCCCAGATCTTCGTTCGCGAAGCCCAGCCACGAACATGAACCTGCAAACCGATTTTCTCTTTATAAATAAATATAGCTATAAACCAGACAAGCTATTCTGGAAAAATACTGAGACAACTGCTCATTTATATTAAATCTTCCTTAAACCACTCCTCATATCTGTAAGATTCCTTATATCTGTTAAGGGACCTTAAAATGTGTGGAAATGTCATTTAGTCCTAGATTAAGAACCTCTGCCCTTCATAAAGCGCAAAGTAGCATTAGTACAAATGCCTGTTAGGTTCACTCTTTTTAACAGAAAACACCTGAATGAGACTGCAAAATTATAGTCTATGTAGTTTTCCAGTGAGCTGAATTTTCATTTTAGATTATTATCTTAGTGACAGGAATAATCTTTGCAATTTTATCAGTTTCCCACTTGTATAGCATGGGCCCTGGGCAGGTTTTTCTACCATTATTTTTGAAAGCTAAGCTTGATTCTCTGTTGCTCTCTAAAGAAGAGTTTATAGGCTGAAATACAGCTTTAGAGACCACTGATGTACAAACTGACAGCCTTTGAGGTCTAGGCATCTTTGGCTGAGTCACTTGTAAACTACTGCAACTAAAAGACAGTTCACCAGCATGCAAAACCATTAGAAATGCACAGCTGAGTGACTGTGAGTGCATTGGAATGATATATTTGATCTCATTTGCTGTTTATTTTAAAAGCTTAAGTTTATCAATCAGAGCCTACAAGCCGGGGACAAAACAGAGAGAATAAATAAATAAATAAATCCATACACGCATGTATGTATAATTCTGTAGATATTTTACAAAGTTTGTATTTCACAGATTGATTGCATGTATTTATAATGCTCTATTTGTGTACTTTGAACAGGGAAAACAATACAAACGTATGTAAACGTGTACCTGATATCCAAGACTGAAATTAATAACATATATGTATAAGCAAATGTGATATGTCACTTTCATGCAGTGGATCTAATTCTTTCCTCCCCTCTGTTAGCCTTGAACTGTTATAATTTACCTTACAAGAAATATGCTAGTACAGATTTACTCCAGCACGGAAAGCTCCAGACTCCAGATCTGCAAATTTAGTATCTAATAGGCTTCATTCTTGAGATAACAGGTTTGGAAAAAACAAGTCATGTCTTTACTTGCATTTCTTCCTTTACTTGCTATTGATACTGTCTCACAATGTTCCATAGAACATACTTACAAAATAATCTCTGTAACTTAGTAGGTAAAAGATGAAACACCTCTGATCTTCTTAGAAATCACAGCTGGACTGAAATTTCTTTTTTTGTTTTTTTTGGCTCATGCTAAAATCTCAAGGAAGGACTCCTGTAGGTGTATACTGGAAGACAAATAAGGTCTGAAGAGCAATTTCTATGTAATTTTAAAGGAGAGCAGGAAAATCTATCTAATAATGAAATCTGCTTTGTTTTTATTCTGTGTGCTTATGGTTCACATTTGTCATAAATCGTTCCAGTTCTCATATACACTCTTCTCAGGCTTTTTCTAGAGCCTGTAGTTAATACAACTACCAAGGAAACTCCTGTTTTTTCTTGCTAAATTGATTCGGATCTTCATATGAATTTTCTGAAGAAAATTTAAATTCTTTTAGAACCTTGTTTCATGTAACCATCATTTTATTCAGCATGGAAGTAATTTCCATTTATTTACCATAAACAGTTATTCATGAATTGTCACTGTTGCACTTCTACAATTTATGCAATTTGCTGACCTGTAGGTAAAACATTCAGTAAGTATTCTGTAGTCAAGAAGCAGAAATACACACAGTTCTAACTTAGGACACTGAAAGTACTGAGTTTTTCTATTGACCTCATCTGATGAGAGTTTTGACTTCTTACTTAGGAAAGTCATGGGATATTTTAGAGTGACATAATTAGAATAAACATATATCTGCTGAATTCACCAGTAGATTGCTACAATTCACTTCTGTTTTTTGTCTCAAATTTGTCCACACATTTTTCCCAACTCCTGAAGAAATGCAATTAAGAAATAAAAGGGGAACATCGTCTCCACAAATAACTCCACAAAACCATGTTAGAAATAAACCGTTAAAAGTATTTGCATTAGTTGGGTGATGAATTAATGAAATATTTTATTTCTTCAAGTAAAACAAAATGCCATCCCACACAGAAGTATAATGTCAGAGACAGTGCTGCCAAAATGAAGCTTTATTGTGACAGCTAATGATTCTGTGACAGTCGAGTACTTCCATTTAAGGTAATACATAAAGCATAACACGTTAAATTAATTTTTAACTTAATATTGAAGATCTGGAAAATTTTTACACTTGAAGGGTGTTCTAATTTTTTGCCAAGAAATTGAACTACTGGTTAATTTACAATTAGATTTGCAATCACTCTGATACTTGCCGTTCCCATTGGGAAACTGTAGGTGTTGCTGAAGCTGCACAGTTCCACAAAAGAGGCAGGTGACCTGATCACACCCTAAAATATTGGTTAACACTTTTAACACCTTCTCACCCAGTTCTTTGTGATGCTTGAAAAAACACTTGCATTCCTCATCATTCGAGGTTTTTGGTTCAGGTGAGGGGTGATTATTGGCATTGCTAAAGTAATACTTGAGAAACACCAGCCTGTATAGATTTTAGCTTACTAGTGAACCATGCCCTACAGGAAACTCGGTAATGTCAGAACAGTCTGCAAGAGTCATAGATTTATTTTATTTAAGGGAAAAAAGATAAAATTAAGACCTGTTAAAAGCTGATTCTCTTCCAGGAACTTTAGAGTATATGGAAGTGACTGTCTTTATTATGCTTTAAAAGAAAGCTGGTTAAGAATACACTCTGGACAATACAGAGAGTTTAGTCTTCCAGTTTGTCACCCTTGTTGTGCCAGGAACAAATTCTCCAAACACAATCAGTTTCCAGTCTTTTTGTCATCAGAGTGGAAAGATTGCTACCCTTTGACGTGGTATGAGTTGTCAAGTGAATCAAAGGGGACTGTGTCAATGGGATGCAGGACAAAGTTTGAAGCTGTGCTGGAGACAGCCTCAGAGCCTACTCAGTATGAGGAGTCTTTTAGAGATCCCAGGGTGGGTGCTGGAACAGGTTACCCAGGGAACTGGTCCCAGCACTGAGCCTGATAGTTCAAGAAGCATTTATATGATTCTCTCAGGTACATGGTGTGACTCTTGGGGATGGTCGTATGCCCTTAGCCCTCCAAGAGCTGAACTTGTTTATGCTTGCTTCTTCCCCTCTACTCAGCCCTGGTGAGGCCACACCTCGAGTGCTGTGTCCAGTTCTGGGCCCCTCAGTTCAGGAAGGATATTGAGGTGCTGGAGCAGGTCCAGAGAAGAACAACGAGGCTGGGGAAGGGACTTGAACACAAGTCCTATGAGGAGAGGCTGAGGGAGCTGGGGTTTTTTGGCCTGGAGAAGAGGAGGCTCAGGGGAGACCTCCTCACTCTCTACAACTCCCTGAAAGGAGGTTGTAGCCAGGTGGGGGTTGGTCTCTTCTCCCAGGCAGCTATCAGTAAGATAAGAGGGCATGGTCTTAAGCCGTGCCAGGGGAAGTTTAGGTTAGATATTAGGAAGAAATTCTTTACAGAGAGAGTAATCAGGAAATGGAATTTGCTGCCCAGAGAAGTGGTGGATTCTCCATCCCTGGAGATTTTTAAGATGAAACTGGATGTGGCACTTAGTGACATGATCTAGTAACCACAGTGGTCTTGGATCAAGGGTTGGACTTGATGATCTCAGGGGTCCCTTCCAACCCAGCTGATTCTATGATTCTATGATTCTATGATTCTATGATTCTATGATTCTATGATTCTATGATCAGAGAACAGTACTGATGGCTGAGGGGTGATACTAAAACCTCCCAGACACATTCTTGGGCAGTCTTAGATGACAAATAGGCATTTTTTTTTCTGGTTTCTATTTTGAACTTGAATGTTTTCTTCCTGCCAGGAGTTTTCAGTGCACGGAAGAAGTTGCACAACAAAAAGAACAAAATGTGGCTTCTTTTTCTTTTTCTTATCTCCACTTCTCTCACCCTTCCTGGATGAAGTATGTTTATTTACATAAGTTAAGTTTGTGAGAAACAGGTCTGTGGCTTCTTATGGGACAGATCAGTAGTCTGGTCTTCCTGGGTGTTGAGGACCGTAAAATTCCACATTACGGAGACCATGCTGCTCAGAGCACTTGCACGTGCATTTGTTCACCACTCCATTAAAAAAAGGATAAATCTTTTAACAGTAGTACTATTCAGTAGCTATCTCATTTTCAATATGGATCATTGCACCATGGCACATATAGAAGAATAACATATAAAATCTTACATCTTTGGTGATCTACCCTGTTTTAAATTATGTGTGTTTAAACATGTACATCTGTAGGAAAAAATTGGTCAAACACAACTCACTAGCTATTATTGGGATATATTAATTTATTCAAAACATATAAAAGGACTTTATTTACTCTGCAGCTAGTCCAGCTGCAATTCAAAACATGTTTAATTTCATCTGGGAAGAGAGCAGGTTCTTTTCAGCTTGAGTTTTTAGATTTATGCCACTGCCCTTATATTAAAGAAGCTGTTATAGTTCAATGGATATCTTCTGACACTATTAAACTTAAGAGAAGAACTAATCAAGCATAGATCACTTATCTGCAATAAATGAGCTTCCTGCTGACTGCGCAACATCATCACAACGTTGTGCAGAGGGAATACAGTGAAATACCCTTTGGAGCCTGCCAAAATGATATTTTCTTTGGAAACGGGATTAAAAACTGGATTGCACTACTGTTTTCAGTTTTTTAACACTTCAGTTTTAAGATATGAAAATATCTTTCTTTGTAGAGTATCTGGGAAGTACATCACTGACAATGTGCTTTTCAAGGAGAGATTTGGTTAAAGGTTGTTTGTAAGAACAAGAACAATTTTATCATAAAAGACTCAACAGAAATGGACAAAGACGTGCTTGATACACAAAACTTAAAGTATGACTGGATGATTTTTAGACATTTCTATGTCTTTTTTTTCAAATTCTTGATCTATTTTAGGGAAAAAAAAAGGAAAAGAAAAAGCGTTTTTTGGAAATGACACGCAAACTGTAATTTGAATAACTTTTAAAGTTTTACTGATCTCAGCAAGCATTTTTCTGACATATTTTTGTTAGGCTCTGTGAGGTCGGTGTTTTGGTACCTTGAGTCATGAGGTGCTTGTTGTTGCACGAACCCCACTACTCACACCAAGGAGTACGAGAGCAGAATTAAGTTTATTACAAAGGGTATCAGTTTAAATACAGTGTTTAAATCGTGTCACATGATCCCTCAACCAATGACATTATAGTATGTCATTGAACATGTGTGAGAGCCCAGAAAACTAGAAGGAAAATCCTGTGCTACATTCTTCCTGCTACAGAATCAACGTACCAAATAAATATTTTGGTACATTTGCTTTCTGATAATACTTCTTTTGGGAAATAATAATGAGCAGTGTATGTTGTGGGTGGTTTGCCTTCAGCTGTCTAAAATATCTCAAATATCGAAGGAAAAAAGAAATTTCTAAAAATCAAACAGGCGTCTGTGATTCCTGAAAAAAAGAGCTGGCACATATGCTGTTTGTGAGGTTTCTCCTGCCAGGATCAATGTGGTAAAGACAAAAGAATCAGCACTGCTTTGTTTTCCAACACTGATTTCTCTCTCAATGCAAAGCCCAGTTACAAAGCTTTTGCACTAGCCACAGCACAGCAGAGCTGATACTCACTCAGAATACTTATTGGCAGTAGCCCATAACTACTTCTTCACTTTTAACAGATTTTTTAAAAGTAGACCAGGTTGTTTATTGGATTAATGTGAGCTTTGCGTGCATGTGGACTGGTGCTCTGCAGTTCAAACACTCCCTTCTTAAGAGTCCTCAAAGTTTTATCTACTCAGGGTCAGGCTGATCCTTCCTGCTCTCTGTACTTATCTACTATATACAACTTAGCTGTTATCCACTTTACATAAAATTTGTGCAGAAGTTAGAGTGATAATGACCTGTACAGACTATACTCTATTGCCCAAACAGGTTAGTAACAGTAGTTTAGAGGACAATTATGCAATTACATGTTTTTTAAAAGCATAAGTGATGATATAAGCATGTGTCTGATTTATACATCATCTAAAAAATACCAAAAGATCTGGAAATACCTCAAGGAGAAATAAGAAATATGCAGAGCAGCATAATGCCTTCTTAGCAACTGTAGCATGAAAGATACTCTTTCCCGTTCTCACAGAATGTATTTTCATGATTATTATGACAAAGTGAACACCTTTGTTCTATACATTAGGTTTTAAAAAGTATCTTAAAAATACTACAGTTCTACTCAGTGCTCTCCCACTACTGGTGTTAATGACTGACATATTTAAGGTTATTTAATCCCATTAATCCTGAATAACCAATACAGCTAAGAATGAGTGAGCTAGCTTTTTTTTTTTCCTCAGCTCAGTTTCAGTTTTCTGTATTTATATCTGCTCTTGTTGCTGGGGTATCCAGCTCCTGTAGTCAGAGCCTGAAGCTTTGTTTATGTTTTACTTTTTTCAAGAGGCTACAAGTAGCAAAACTAATTTCTATGGTGTCCTCATTCTTTACCCGTCTCCCATGAGAACTTGTTCTGTTGATTTCAAGCCTAACTTGATGCCTGTTTCATGCTACATTCCGTCTCGATTAACAAGTGAGGTTAAATAAAAGTCAGAGCATTTAAGTTATATCCATAGCCCCTTCTAAATTTTTCTAGAATCTCATATTACTTAAAGTTTACCAAGCCAGAGGGTGAAGAGACAGGAAAAAAACCCAAATGTCCAATAGCTCCAGTAGTTTTTACTTTTAAAAAGAGCATTTCTGCATAGTGATTATCTGTGCAGTGCTTTGCTCTATTAACTGGAGTTGAATTTCATTCTCATACAGAATATTAAAGATGACATAATAATAAACAAAAGAGTCAAAAAGGGAAAAATGTGTCAGTGGAAATTTCCTTCCAAACTTACAGTAGACCCAAGAACAACTAACAAAATAGCTAGTAATATAGTAATTTGTAGAAAAATCTGAAGAAACTTGAAAGATAACAGTGGCTAAAGCTATATATTTACAATAAACAGGTTGGATAACTAAAATCCTAGAATCCCAGTTGAATTGCGCAAGGATCTCTGAATCATAAATCGCTGGTTTTAATGAATGCTAATAAACTGGCAGAGGATTTCTAAAGGATGTCTAAAACACAGGCTGCAAAACTATAAAGTTATAGATCAGTTATAGTAACATTAAGTAAAGTTTGAAGAAAAGAGCTATTCTGGTAAGCAAATCAGAATCTAAAGACAATGCAAACATTTTTGAAAGGTTGGAGTTACAAAATTCTTGATTTTTTTTTTTTTTTGCATAATCACATATCTGGTCAATAAAATATTTTTCATATAGTTTATGCTACCATACACATTAATTTATCCAAGACTTTGTGTTGTCTGATGTTTTGGGGCTTTTTAAACAGTCACTAGCTGAAACCAAGGGAACTCAGCTGTTTAGATTAAAATCTGACTCATCTTCCATATTTTGAGTTTAGTTGGTAAGGAGAGATCAACGATGGACTTCCCTAATGAGATCTTTAATGGACTAGTGCTTGTCCTATTCAGTATTTTTATTAACACCAGACTCTGTAAATTGCTAGTGGTATACAGACTCATGGAACAGTACACTATGACAATGAATTATAGAATAGCTATGGCTTGAATAATGGTCACATTAATTGTTACAAGGTCACAATTAAACGAACATCTCAGTAAAATCAAATGCAATCCAGAAAAAAATCCTACAAAATCCTTCTGAGGAGAGGGGGACAAACTTTAAGATTTTCATGTGAATTTGGGGGTAAATATAATGGCAGAGGAACTGACATGATCCCTGACGTACAATAAAAGTTGAATACCAGACTGGCTTTTCTCTGCACATGCATTGGTGAGAACCGGCACTACGATACTCTGCTGCATCCTCACTTAGTCAGAGGAATCAGAAAGGGCACACAGTGAGTGCCTGAGCTGACTCTTTGCAGGCAGGTGGAAGCTCACCATGCTCACACCTTGGGCAGATCAACACAGCCTTGCTGGACCCAGGGAGGCACCTCACAACAGATACTGATGCATATTTTGGAAGGCAGAGAGGCATCCAGGGGCCTGTGACCGTGCTTTTTGGCGGTTAAACCTTCTATCCTATGTCGTTGCTACATGGGGAGTTGGGCAGCTGCTCCACCTCCCTGCTTCGTTTGAGCAGACAAGCTCGGCTCAGAATTTCACACTTTGCCACTGGGCTTAGGGTTATGCCAGGTCAAATCTGAGCCTTGCTCCAGCTCAATCTAGCAAAACCTACCAACATATCTCACCTTCTGCAGGGTGAAGTGGTGACTGTTGTGCTGGAACAACCTATCATCACCTGGGGAAGCCGGAGCCTTGTCAAATCTTGCTCTTTTATTGCAAAACTTATCCAATTTGATATTAATTGTTGCATTTGCAGTCACTAAAGAATATTACCTCCTAACCTAAAATAAATAATTCAAAGTTTAGCTGCTAGAGATGGGGAAGAAAATCAGCACCTATGATGTCTTCCCTCAAACAGCCTGAAAGCTCACAACAGGAGGCAATAGTCAAGATGCAGAGATATACATAAAAAAAGTTCAGGGCAGACCTAAACCAGTCTCGCCACGCATGGGGGTTTGAACAGGTGATGTTCAGAGGTCCTCTTCAGATTTCATGGCTGTGTGACTCTAGATGAACCTGTCCTAGCTACTTCCTAGCTTCTACCATCTTAAAATCAGATATCCCGGTTATGTTGATCATTCAAGCTTGCACTCACAAGGAAGAACAACTATTTCTAATGCTTTTTAGCAATGGACTCCAGTCTTAAGATGTCTTTCCCAGACCAGTGAGGACATTTCGCATGCATAAGATGTTTAATTTATGGAAGATCAGATGTCGGGTTCTGAGTTCTGGCCAAATCCCAATTAGCATGCATTTTATTTAAAGACTTTGAAGTCCAACTACGTGATTAACAACAGTGATGTTTTTAAGGGCCATGCCCTTCATGTATTATTTGGGCTTTCTTAATTTGTGTAACTATTTTTTTACAATCAATTTGATGATTATGTAAATTGATTACGTTTGTGGCACTCATGGGTGATTTGTTCCCAGAAAACCATCTTTTTACTTTCATATTTCTTAAGGCCCCTGAGTACTTGAATATTAGGGAAAGATACCTGTAAAAGTAGGTTAAGGTCCTTAAACCTGGAGATGGAGGTGACGTTGTCTGGGGGCTTGGTAAAGTTATTGTATTTATTTTAAAGGAAGCCTCTAGACAGCACTGATTTAGTACTGTTAATGATGTCTGACAGAAAGGTTACATACTAATATGGAAAATGACAGTGTTGAATACATTTGTCTTCACAATTCATTCATAATGCTTCAGTGCATCGTAACTGCTTCAGGCTTTATTACCTGTGAGTTAGGGACCCCACATTCACCAGGAAGCAGCTGGAGAATGTTGTGTCCAAGTGGTCTCCCTGACCTACCTTGCTCACGGATTCTTAATGTAGAATTAAGACTAAATAAATCAGAAATTGAAAAAAATGTATTGAAATATATGAGGCACAAAGCCGAACTCACATAGGCACAACCTTGTATGCAGATGCCTACAGACAAGGCAAAGGGCCAGAAGTTTCCCCAGTTCACACAGAAAATATTCTGGGAAACACTAGTTTTATGCTTACAAAACAATATTGCAGGTGGAAGTGGCAATGAGAGCCATGTCAGGAGCAGACACACAAGATACTACGAGGGTTTCAAAAGAGACCCACGCTCCACAGCATCAAAAAGCTTCGATAAGGATCAGGAAGAATTGAAAGTGATGATATGACTGAAGCAATCCACCTTGCACCACAAGGTCATTACATCCACCTACACTATTGAAGTCATCTCAGCTTTGAGGCTTGAGCTTCCTGGCCTGAAAAATGCTTCTGATTAGTGTATTAGCACCAAAATGAATCAGACCTTCATTTACTCCTGCATAACCATTTCTAGGACACTACCTGAGAGCATCAATTTTGTGTACTGTACAATGCAGAGAAAGCTACCAAAATAGTAAGTCAGTTTGCATTAAGTTGTGTGTTGCTGTGGTTGGTGAGCCTCTACTGTCAAGACGGATAAGCTCCTGACAATTAGAGGGAGATGATTTGACAGAGTGTATGTCACCAAAATATTTTAAAAAGCCTTGTCTTTACAGAAAAGGAAATTTTGAAGTTTCTTTTCACAAATTCCACTGAGCAATATTTCTAAACCAGTATTTGCCATGAGCTTGGAGACTCTTGTCTCTCTATCAGATAGCTGCAAGGGCTTATTGCGTCTGCAGCTCCAGGGCACTACCACCTGCAGATTGATCTGATGTCTACAGTCTGAGGACTACAGCAATAACTAATTCTAGCTTGTCCTCTAAAATGCCTTACAACAGTTTTCTTGAATCAGTTTTATGAACCAGAGAGAAATGGTACAGGAGTCCTCGACAGTAAGGCAGAACTTTAAGGTCCTCCATAAAAAAAGTCATATATCTCAAACAAATCCTCTGCCTTCAGAAGACTCATGGATCCAAAATGACAATATAACTAACTGTAGACACTGATAAAGTCCAGTATTTCATGGGGGTTGCCACAGAAGACTACATCCAGGCGGTTTTCTGTGAGAACAGTTGCATGGCGGTCAAAAATTTCATCAAAACAGGTGCATTTGCAGACCTTCATTGCTGAAAATTGATGCTTTCTAATAGAACAGTTTTTGTGTAAATAGTCCAGGTAGCCTTTACTGATGACTAAACTACCCTGACGATCTTTCTGATGGGTACAGGAGTATTCAAAATCAAGAAATCAAAACACAGCCAATCAACATGAAAAACATGTTCAAGTTCTTATTTTCTTGCACTTTGCTTTTATTTTTCAGGTACCTTTCTTCTTTTGACCTGTTGGGGGGGGGGGTTGTTTGGTTGGTTGGGTTTTTTTAAAAGTTTTTTTAAGTTTTGGATTTCTCAAGAAGGTCATGGAAATTAAAAAAAAATATTAGTTCTGCTCTCCCAGGCAGGATTTCTCATGGACATTGGGTACTTTGCTACTTTGGTACAAGTACGAGGTACTTTGTCTCTTCCCTTTGTTTTTTCCTTGAAACCCCTTATTTACATAAGCCCTGAATTTATCTGAGTCATTGTATCTATCAGGGGTTAAAATGCCTTGACATACTTTCCCATCTCTTTCTCCAACACAACTTAGTTTATATCAATGTGTTTTTAACACTGAAAAATGTTTCCTGAATATTACTCAGTGCAAATTCAACAAACTCCCGAATTCTTTCTTCATTGTCACCACTACTTTTGAAGTAAGTTTGTTTCCTGATGACTTCAAGTCATTCAGTAAAAAATATCTTTAGATATTTTAAGGAAAAAATAGTTAAAAAAAATTATTGTGTTTTTAGTCCCTACATTAAAGGTTCTGCACTTTCTACTTCCAGTTGTATCTAGATCATATTATTCCAATTATCAAGAGTCATCACTCTACCTGTAGTTGAAACTTCCAGTGTTGCTCCTAATTTTGAGCACTTGTTAATTTCCATTCATTCATTTTTTCATTTCCATTAATTTTCCACCAAATGACCAAGGTAATTAATGACTAAGTCACTATTGATGAAGATTGAACTGAATACTAGTGCCATTAGGAAGTAAATTACCATTGCCCTCCTGTTTGATGCTTCTCCTTTCACATTGCACCCCTTTGCTTTCAGCTCCATGTTCATGTCACATTTTTCTAGTAACCCCCATTTTGTCAGCTGAACAGAGAATTTCCATTATAGAAGCATATCAGATGTTTCACTGAAGTCAGACAGATTTTATCTATCCATATCTGTCTATATTTCTATCTGTATCTACATCAAAACTATTTATCTATAAACCAGTTTAACAAAAACTTCTAAAGGTGTCCAGTTAGTTTAGCAAAAGACCATTTCTAGAGAATCCATGTTGACATTTCATTACATTTACTAATACCACTTATTAAATTTTTATTATTCTTTCTTTCAAAATCTCTTCTAATGCTCTAATGACTGTTGTTTGATTTACTCTGGAACTCAAATCATGGCTCTCTCATTTTCTCCTTTCTGTTACGTGAGTTTCAGCATATGCCAGAAAAAAACCCCAAAGATTCTCAAGATAAATATGGAAGACAAAAGAAGTGATTATGACTAAGGATGTTAGCTGGAGTATTAAATTAGAGGGTCCTCCTAACTGAGAATAACAAGTGGGTAAAAATGTTGATTTCCAAATAATTTTCTGAGGAATTTGGAATAACTTACAGAAGAATAACAAAATTGGCAGTAATCTGTTGAGTTTATAACTACTCTATCTAGATGGAATTCAGTGGGCAATACATGATCACTCAGTTAAAACAGAGACACGAACACTCATGATCTCTCAGACTTCACTGATAAGAGTAGCAGGTAAGTCCCAGTTTCCGACTAGAGTAGACGGAAAAAAAGATACATATACATCTTTGAGACATCTACACATTCACTAGGATAAAAAAAGGTCCATAAGAACCATTCTTCAAACAGCACAAACAGGTTGTCCCATCCATAGTTCTGAAATCTAGACAATAATTTAATTTATGTCATAAATTCATAGAATGATTGGAAGGGATCTTATAGATCATCTAGTTCCACCTCCTTGCCGTGGGCAGGGGTGCCACCCACTAGACAAGATTGGTCAGAACCACATCCAACCTGGCCTTGGATACTTCCAGGGATGGAACATCCACAACTTCTCTGGGTAACCAGTTCCAGTGCCTCACTACCATCTGAGTAAAGAATATCTTCCTAAATATCTGAGACATAGTGCCAGAGAAGCCATAGTTTCGTGCAGGAACAGCCTAGGAATTCAAAACACCCATTTAACTTTGCGTAACCTTATTCATCAAAAAAGATATATTCACTATTCTCACATTCTCCTGTGGTGAGATGCCCGCAAATGTTCAGTGACAGTTTTGTGACAACTTGGGAAAAAAGTTACTCCTGAGATCGTAACAATTTCTGTGCTGCAAATCGTACAGTTCCAAACACTGTTTCTCAGAGCTTGACAGTATGTAAAGTTAAGCTATCCACTTACATCAAAACATAAGAATTACTGATTGGATGGGGCCCTGAGCAACCTGGTCTAGTGGAAGGTGTCCCTGTCCATGGCAGTGGGGTTGAAACTAGATGATTTTTAAGATTCCTTCCAATCCAAACCATTCTATGATTCTATTATAACATAACATAAACAAAACATACCATAACAAAATAACACGAATAGAATAGAATAGAATAGAATAGAATAGAATAGAATAGAATAGAATAGAATAGAATGGGATAGATACAAAACAAAAGCGCTGGAAAATATTAACTCTTTAAAAACATTTTAAGATACAGAGGTCTGAATCCTTGATGATGGAAAAATTACAGATGGAATTAGGAACCATCTTTGCTTGTTCTCTCTTTCCTTTCTCTCAAATTTTTTTCCTCAAAAACATTAACCATATCTTTAGACAGACAGTGTGATTCTGACTGCTTCTAGTATTATTAATGAAAACTGCTGGTTTATTTCCCTAAGAAATTCTAACTGATAAAAAAATCTTTATCCCTATTGTCTTGTGGAGGTTTCTTCCCTTGAAATGTGCCTGCTCCTTTGACTCCTCAGGAATATTTCCAAGTACAACAGTGAGACAATGCATTTCTTACTTTCCGAATTAAGTATTGGTCCTATAGCCAGTATCTAAAAGATGTTATTTTCGTGTTATGTGAAATTGTACTTTATCCATAAACTGGCAAAGCAGTTTTAAAAGCAGAATGCAAAACTAGCAATATCTAATTTAAATATACGGACAAATCCTATGAAGTGGGGATTCCCCGATAATTTTTTTTCCGTGTACCAATTCTTGCTTCCAATTCTTCAAGCAGTTTATTTGAAAAAGATTATTTACATTGCTACAATGAATAAAAGCTTTTCAATAATAAATGTACTGAAGAGGTCATATTTGTTACCAAAGTTTTAACTGGACTGAAGAAATAGCCAACATCCAGAAACAGACTTTGTTGAACTGATAAACACCATGTTGGCAGCTGACATCTCCTCTGTGTTTTCAGTTAGTCCATGATGTCCCTTTACCCCAGTATCTTGGAAAATCACTGTACTCTGACAAACCCGATGGGAATTGACACATGGGAAGCAGCAAGTTTGTGATCAGCAAGATTCAAAGCACTACATACACCATACCACTTTTGTCCATAAGGAGGGATGCCTCATAGATGCATTAAACTGAAATGACTCATATGCATCTGTACTGGGCTGAGGATGTCTCAGGAGAGTATTTCACTTAAGGACACCCATAACTCTGTAATCAACCACCAGAAGAGGAAGTTTTGACTCCAGTCCACAAGATACAAGACCCAAGAGGGTCTGGAGGACACATATAGCACCAAGGGAGAAGTCCAAAAGTGTCAGAGTTGGGCCTGAAGGCGAGAAGCAAATGGAAAATACAGTCTTTATGTGCAAATTACAGAGGAAATTTAAAATTTAACTACTTGTAGGACTTTGAACCTGCCTGCAGTTAGTAATTGTAAGAGGCTAATATTGTTTCCAGAACATCTAAGAACGATTCTGCTTGGTAGAAGGGGATTGGCTGTTCTTCTGAAGGGGGATGGAGGTGAAATATTGAGAACTGGATTCTCCGCAGTTGCCATTTGAGTTTCCAGCATGTTAAGAAAAGTGAATTTCCCTAGTTGTACAGCTCTGGATTCACAGTACAGATAGAATTCACTTAGGACATCAGTGGAGTCATGAGTATGGTTTTTGTAGACCTGCAGTTTAATAATTAAATAAATGTTTAAATATTCATGTCTTTCCCTCAGCTGACAGACCTATCAGCAAACACACTGGTAGCAGATTTACAGCCTCTCCGAGATTTTGCTCCCCAACTGCTGCATAACTATAATACTTTTCTTGTTAATGTTAGATTTCATTTTGAGGTCTCAAAGCACTTTGCAAGAGCACAATGATTAGTTAAGCCTTGCAACACACCTGTGCTGAGGGTACTGTGCTATTATGTCTGTTTAATGGATGTTAAAAATGACCTGTGGTGATGTTAACTCCTAATCTCAAATACAACAGACACAACTGTAGCATGCTACAGACACAGTACCAACAGGGGCACTTCTTCCAAACATTATTATTTCTAACATTTTATGATCTTCAGCATGACATGAAACCATAGTAATTGCTGGAATTTCACCTTGTGCCTGTTCTATTGCTGAGGATTGAAAGCTTTATGTAACAAAGCGGGTTCTTCAAGGTTCAGCTTCTAAAGTGGGGAAGGCAAAGGCTCTATTTGGTGCCCTTTGTGGCATATGGAGCTCAGCTTGCTGGAGGCCACTACCTTTAGGAGCAACGCAACAGGGGAAGGGGTGGCTATTTTGCCAGTGATATTTTCTTCTCAAGTAATCTACTTTACTCAGTTCCTAGATTGCTTCAGACATTTCCTGTAAATAGTCCGGCCTTAGGCAGACATCTAGATGCTGCTAATGACATATAATCATGGAATTATTTTGATTGGGAAAGACCTCTAAGATCATTGAGTCCAACCATTAACCTAATGCTGCCAGGTCCACCACTAAATCATGCCCCCAAGCACCACATCTACATGCTTTTTGAATGTTTCCAGGGATGGTGATTTCACCACTTCCCTGGTCAGCCTGTTCCAAGGCTTGACCACCTTTTCAGTGAAGAAGTTTTTCGCAATATGCAATCTAATCCTCCCTCCTGGTACAATGTGAGGCCACTTCCTCTTGTCTTATCACTTGTTACTTGGGAGAAGATACTGACACCCACCTGGCTACAACCTCCTTTCAGATAGTTGTAGAGAGCAAGAAAGTTCCCCCTCATCCTCCTTTTGAAGCAATGCTGTTCAGCTGAACAGACCTAGCATGGAAAAAGGCCAGAAACAATGATAGCAATTTTACGGCATCTACTGAAAAAAAGCAGAAGACATCTAGCAGTTCAGGATGCTGTGAAAATAATTGAATTATCCATTGCCCTGATTAAGATCAAAGAAGAAAACATAGCTAGGCTGACAAGAGAGATATGAAAACACACCAGAAGATGCCAAAAATATTGCTCAGATCTCAATGACATAGGCTAGGATTGGAAGAAAAAAGTCTGAGGGGAACAGACGGTAGAAGAGAAATGATTGACCTTGTTCATTAAAAAAAACAAACCAAACCAAACCAACAAGAATTATGGGTTTCAAGGCATGCTGTAATTAGTAGCCTTTCAGTCTAAAGAAATAGCTCCTTGTGGTAATAAATTCAGGAACTGCTGCTTTCAATCTGCCCTTTTCATAGTCAAGAGACACAGAGATGGCACAAGCCCAAGGCAAAACATGACATATGACCTTTTACATATTGGTGTGTATCACAGTGGAGCATTCCTGGATTTCTCTAATCATTTCCTTCCTTTTCCCTATTCCAGATACTGCCAGAATACCCTCCCTGGTATGTCAGATCCTTTGTGAGCTCCAGAAAATATGCTGCCTTAATGAGAAAGGGTCCTGAGAGGATTATGAATTGGGCTATAGAGTTTCATAGGCAATAAAGTACCTATGATCTTTTTTCCACCAGTCATCTCCAGATTTTCCTGACACTCTGAAATTTTTCCTAAAAAATTCTTAAGAGGTATTATGAAGTTTATTAAAAATACAAGAAAGGACAAATTACAACAGAATATTAAGGGAAACAGAAAGTTAATATACACTAAGTCTTCATCTGAAATTCATTCACCAGTGCAGGCACGCTGCATCATTGCCTTTCTACCACCTGCATTATGGATGATTCTTTTCTGTGGTGCAGACTCTGAGAGAGTGTTGATTCACTCCTTTTAAATTAATCTGACTAGAGGAAAAAAGACAACCAGAAGCTATAAAACAGTATTTTTCTTCTCTTCCTTAATTATTTAATTTCCGAAAGAAAAAAAACCAACCATGTAGCAATCAAACAAGATCTCAGCAATCCATTAAACACCATTAGTCTTTCATCTTCCTAGTCAGTCTTGAATCATAGCATCGGAGGAAGTGAAAATAAAAACAACCAGATTCTCTCACCACCTACCACGGAATTATTTCCCACATAGTGCCTTGTAATACTTTTTTTTTCCAGTTTAAAATTGACTACATAATGTAAAGGGGCTTTCACCACTTCTTTGAGACAATTACTGAATCATTAGAAAAATATCTCCTCTGGGAATTTTTCTTGATCTCCATCCAATTCCAGTGGTTTCATTGCACTGTTTCTGATTTTGTTTTCTCATGTAATCCTCCCCAATGGCAATCATCGTTTCTTGTCACAGCTCTTCATATGATAACGGTTTAAAATTTGACTACTACTACGATGCTGCCTGGTTTACTTACTTCTTCAAAAAGTGAGTGATAATGTCGTAATTTTCCAAGTTCCATAATGAAAAATTGGAGGAAAATATTGAAAGGCAAACAAACATTAGCAACATACACAAGCAAAAATTAAAAAAAAAATTGTCATGTTCTATTAGGAGTTTGCATGCTGTCTTTTGAATGTGTAAGCCTTTGTCTTCATTAATCTGATATGAAATTTTTTTAAATGATTGCAAGGTCATATCTTACCAGGGTAATCAAATGCTAAAATTCTATTATATTAGTGTAACATGAAATACAGAAATGTAACAGAACGTAACTATGAAAAATTGTTATAATGGGCCATATAGATAAATTCTATCTTGTTTTCACATATTTTGCTGAAATATTTTTAGTCCTTTTTGGCAAAGGGAATGGAAGGTGGTAAAGATACAAGAATGCAGAGGTTGTTGAATGCCTTGTATGTCCTTGAATGCCCTTGTATGCCTTTGAATGCCCTTTCTTGTGGGTTTTATGAATGTCAATAGTATTTCTTGGTTGAAATCCCACCAAATTCAGTGGCAGTGGCAAATTCTGCGGTTGTTTTATTTTCTCCAGTTCAGGACACTGAATCAGTCATATAATTACCTGCACTTTTATTAGGAGAAGATGACTGTCAAAACAAACATGTAAGTTATTTTGTTGTTGTTGTTATTGCTTTTGGTTTTTTGTTTTTAAACTTTCTGGGCTATGGTGCATCTAGTCCTACCAGAGAATGCAAACAAGATCTCCCCAGAATTTCAGATAAATGCCTCCATTCTTGAGGCAAATAATGAAAGTCACTTTTTGTGCTTATACTTCAAGTCCGGAAGTTTCCTTGAAGCCTGTGGTTAATTTTAACACTTTAAGCTTGGTGAGAGAGTGGAGTATTGAATAATGCAATTTGTGTATTTTGTAATACAGTTTTAAAAGACCACATAAAGCAAGGCCCATTCCTATTAATTCATTACTGTTTCACTTCTTCCAGATCCCATATCTCCTAAGTACATTGGCAAAAACATGCATGTATAATAATCTTGAAGAATTAGGGACAAAATACCACATTTCAGATTGCTTGAACTAATTGAATTTATAAAAGTGTTATTTATTTCTTGTGTTCTCTCATCCCTTCAGTCTCTTTTTTTTTTGTCTCCTTTTTTTATGCTTAGCTTAAAACTCTGGAAGATATTTTTGAAAATATTGTATTAAAAGTGGCAACACTAAGTTCTAATGTTTATCTTAATGAAACATTTCATACTCTGAAAAATTCTCTTTATTCCAAGATATTATCTATGGTTTACAAAATTTTTATGATGATTGTTTGGAGGTCTTGGCTTAGGAAATCTAGCCTTGACACACATTTATGGAAAATTAATTTATTTCAGTTGCCTCTTAATGTTGTCTGAAAAGAGGAACTATTTAAAATTAGCTGCCAGACACAGAAATAATCCTAGTTGAAACAGAACATGTTACATAAAATATAAAGGGGCTAATCTAGCTTTTGGATGGTGCAAGGATTTTAACATATCTTATTACCACCTGGAATATATTTTAGCCAGGCTTTAGAGAGATACCATGAATTCTTCTCATACATTCAGGATCATGGCCTAATATTCTCAAAATGTTTGCAGAAAACAAGATATATTGTGCTGTTGACTTTTGTGAGGCTCCTTGGAGAGCTTCACACTATCAATACCACAAAATTAACTGAAATAACAGCTATTCTAATTACAGACAAGTTAGAAAAGCTGAGACTTTCAATTTTCAAAATACCAGTGGATTCAGCTAATTGCCAAATGCTGTCACAGTGAGAGCAGCCAGGTCATGTTATCAAGACCTTTGTTGTCCAGTGGCAGTGAAAATAATAGGAAGAGAATACTTAGTACCTGAAATAAATGCAGCCGGCATCAGACGCCAAGGTCAGACCCTTTCCCTCCTGAGTGCTAGCCTGGTATCAGGAACAGGAGAGTTTATTCAGATCTGGCAGCGAAGCCCCAGGCATACAGAGACACTCTCTCTCTCTCTCTTTTTGGATTAATTTTTAACCTATTTTTAAACTGACTCCTTCTTGGAATGAAGGATTTTGCAACTTGTTCTCAAGAAACATTTTTAATCTTATTCACTTTACTCTGTTCAAATCAAGGAATATGAAGGAGGAATTTCTTTCTAACAAGAGTGGGACCCCTGAGATGTCATAGCTGGCAATGGCAGGGATGCCTCCCCTTTGGAGGCACTACCAATTTCCATCCCCATGGACGATCAGGTATCCCCATCCATGATCAGGTAAAGCTGGGTGAAAGAACTGGAGCCAGTGGAGCTATCCGAAAGTAATCATAGTGTCATAGAATATCCTGAGTTGGAATTATCAAAGTGCAACTCTTGGTCCTGCACAGCCCAGCCCCAGGAATCACACCATGTTCCTGAGAGTGTTGTCCAGACACTTCTTGAACTCAGACAGTCTTGGTGCCACGACCATTCCCCTGGGAAGCCTGTTCCAAGAGCTCTTTCATATTAGAACCAAGTTCTAGTGAGCTCATTAAAGTCAAGGATGTGGATGGGAAACCACTGAGAATAACATTTGGCCTAAAAGCAAAACTAACCAAAAAATAAAAACACCATCAAGATTTGGGGGCAACATTGTAACTTAAACACATTTTTCTTTATGCTGATGTATGTTTTCTTCTGAATGCTCAAAATTTACTATGTGTTTCCTGAGCGTTGCCTAGCTTTTTGGTTTCCTAAGAGGAAAATAAAATTTGTCATTACTGTTATCCTTTTACTTAAATTCCATGCCCAGGAATTACAGATAGACATGCTGTGCCTTCATTTTGACACATCAGCCATCGCATACACAAATCACATGTTTAAATTTCCACAATCACATGCTCCATTATCAGCCACACAGATAGTAGAGCAAGCTCAAAATAAAACTGCTTTGTTCCAGTCATGAGCTCTATAATATCCCTTATAAATCAGGATTGGTTGTATGGTTTCTTGCACACATCCTACGGATTTGCTATGCAAAAGCCATTGATCATACATACCACTTTCTTGCCTCTTTGCATCTGAAGAGCTATGCTGCTCTGTGGGGCGAAGGAGGGGGAAAAGAAGGAAAAATTTATGGGTTATGAATATTGACGGAGAAGATATTCTTTGTTTATTGAAGCTTTGTTTACATAAAAGCTCTTTACAGGGTACACCCTAAGTCTAGAGGTCCTAAACCAGTGTCAGTGAGCTGTCTGGGTATTTTTTCCCATGTATTGCACTGCTATTCTGCTGAAAATAGGGGTCCATTAACATTTGGCCCTTGAAGTTACTGAGGCTCAAGTCTCTGCGGTAGAACGTCTGCCCAATATGCAAAATAATGGAATGAATGGATTCATTGGAAACAATGATAACAAGACCTGGCTGAGCTAACTGTGACAGCATGTGGTAATTTTCCAGCCCGCTGATCCTGTAAAGAGAGCTGCAGCACAAAGTTTAGACTGTGGGGTAGGTTGGTCTGAATGGCTGCAAATAAGTGCAGAATATCTGATGATGTCATACATGCAATCTGACAGATGGGGCAGGGGTTTTGTTTGTTTTGGTTTGCTTTGCTTTGTTTTAAACTTGAACTTAACTGTTTATTTTTCCGACATACTCACAGATTACAATTATAACATGAGAAGGCACAGTTGATTTTAAAGCGTGTCTTGGAAGCATTGTTGTGCATTAGATTTAAGAAACAACCTTATTTCCTGGTGAAAGATGGTGTTTGTGCAGTGACTGTTCTGTGAATTACAGAAGAAAGTTGTTATAGAATGATGCATTATCTCTATATTCAGCCCTGGGGCTGCATTTTGAACCTAGCTCCCCTCCCCAAATCCCAATACATAATCTGAATAGCATAAATAAGTATTTTATTGCCTTAATTAGTCATCACATCAGAGAAACAGGCAATAAATGTTGTCTAAATAGGTTACTAATTTAGGTTTAATTTCTGGGAATAAAATGGGATAAAGTAAGTTCATTTGACTGTTAGGGAATTTGTGTGTGTTTGCAAGACTATGCAACTCTAGATGTGTTGCAAATGCACTTCAATGCAAACATATGCTAACACAGTTATGTACCTCCTGAAATATGTTTGAACGTTTACTCAAATGTGGACTGGAAAGATATGATACAGCATAATAATTGTGAGTTACCCTCAATATGGCTCCTTGCCACGTTATAGCTGAAAAAAACCATTAAAAGACAATTCCAATTCTGTGTTTGTGACTGAGATGATAGTACAAGTATAGAACATATTCCTGGAATTTTTAGCACCTCTAAAACTAGATTAGACTTTTCATATGCTCCAAGGGAAAGATGCATAGAAATTTTTAATGTATTCCAATTGCACCTTCCTCTCTCCCTTCCGCTGTTATTTGTCCTTTTGGCTGTGAGCTCTCGAGACAGTGTCGAAGCACTGTAAAATAATGACAATAGGAAGAAAGTAGAGGTACACAAGTAAAAAAAGAAACACACGTTGATTACAATGGGATTTTCTCTAAGCTTGACATAGTTATCCAAAGTTAAGATAAACACAGGCAATATTTTAAAATGACAAAGCACTGCCTAAGCAAACCAGAAGGCCAAATTTTGAGGACCAGAGTTTACTACTTGATTTTAGTATCATTTTTGAAGCAGAGAAACTGTTGGGAGGCATAACTTTTATCACAGCTTGAAATTATTGTTATCAACAATGTGTATTATGTCTCAACTGAGGAGTAAATTCCTATTATAATAAACACTGTACAAATATACAATTGCAGGCAGCTTCTGATCCAATGAATTTTTAGTGTGATAGGCAAATTCAACACGAAGACAGACCAAAAGGTCTCTCTATACTTTCATGAAACTCTTCATATCCACCGAAAGAAATAGGAATAGGATAGGAAGTGCCATGAATTTTTAGAATGGGGAAAAGAGGTTTGCCCATCTCCTCCATAACTTGAATCTCATGTTGATTTTATTGCTAAGAAATTGTGACTACATTTTAATGTAACCTACTAGAAATATAAGGAGCATGTTTGTCACCCTCAGTGACCAGAGAGGAGAACAAAATGAAATACATGAGTTGTCACTAATATCCACTCTTAGGCTGTAAACTCTGTCTTTTTATTACTCCTTGCTTTATAGAAGAAGAATTTCCAAATTCTAGGAAGTTTACCACTTTTTGTTTAATACCTCAATATAGGACATTTTCACCCAGGAGGGATCTCCGTTAGTCAGAGAACCAGTAAAATTCTGACACGGGGGAATCTGCTTTTCAGATTTTTTTAATTTCTTTTTTGTGAGTAATGAGTACCTTGGAGGAGGGTAGCCTGTGACAAAGATTCAGAGGCCTCAATAGTTTTCATACAGGTGTTAGGATCCCTCAATTCAAGCATCCCAGAAACTCAAAGAGAGCCCTGAAACAAAAAAAGAGAGCATGATTCACTGACAAGAATTCATCTTTTTCAGGTGAAGAATTCCTGCAGCTATTTGCAATGGAAAAGAGATAAGAAAACAGAACTGTGGGAACTGATGATTTAGATTTACAAGTGGTTTTACTGCTCTGGGAGAATGGAAGTGACTTCAGCCTGCACAAAATTCTGATGAGGAGAAAATAGTACATCTTGACTTACCAGATGTAAAATATTTAATCATGAAAACATCCGCAGTGGGGCAGAAAATAACTCATCAAATCACAGTTATTAACTTTTATTAAAAAGAAGTTTACAGTTTTTAGCAAGTAAATGCATCAAGTGCTAAATTTTAAATTGGATTAATTAATTGTTTGCATCATTATTATGAAATCTGCTATACAAATTTAATTTTAATGTTAATTAAATAAAATTAAAGTTATAATTAAATGCTGTAAATTATGTCTATTTTATTATGACAAAGAGTTATTGGTTTTAAACAAACTAGGAAGAATAAATACAAGTTTCAGTGAGCTTAGCATGTTATACGTGCATCTTGGCCTTTAAGGAGACACATTGAATGGCTAGATGTATGAAACTTTCAGCACCTGCTATTTTAAACTGGTTTAATTTAACAACTCGATCACTTTTCTCCTGAAATCAAGTATTAGTTCCTGCAGAATCTTTATTTCTGCTACATGTGTATGTGTACATTGCTATAGAGTAAGTCTGCAGCATTGTTCCATTTTTTGATATAGTACTGTATTCCTTCTACTTTATATGTACATACAGAAGCATTTACCTCTGTGTGTACAGGTTTACACCTCAGAAATGGTCTGTCCTTCATTTCTGTATTACATGACATTAATGTCATCCCTCCGGTCCATCATGTTGATGGCCATGGGCCATCCTTACTCCTCACTTTTCAGAAACTTTTAGTACTTATTTTAGTAGTTCTGTGAATTTCTCCTCTCTGCCTGTGTGTTCACCAAGCCATTGATTTTAAGGACCACAGGTAAAGACCTTAGACTGTACCTTGTTCCCTTGTCAAAAGTGTCACCACAGAAAGTCAGTGAGGGGTGAGATGCAGAGATGGAGATATTGAGAGAGTTTAAGACAAACACATCTTTTCTTCAGCAATGCCTAAAGACTTCTTGACATTTTGAGATGCCATAAATATTGATGGAAAATAGCCAGTGATTCTCTCAGTTGCAGAAGAGGAATGGTTTCCCAATCCTGCTCATATTTACAGGTAGCAAATCTGTCACACTACAAACCAAAATACCAGGAGATGCCTGTTCAGCTCATACCCCTGGCAGTTTGGAAACTTGAAGGAATAGACATGAGTATTAAAAAATGCGAACAATAAAGCATTTAGAGGGATAGTATAGTAGTACATACTCAGGAACAGATCTGATATTAAACACGCATTTCAGGTCAATGCCATTGCAGAATTTTAATCACAAAAAAATATGTCATCGTTTTACACTATTGTCAGTATAGCAATATGAAATTTAAATGACATTATTCATTTTCGTTTGTCCTAAGAAGTGTTTTTCTCTTTCTTTTCTGATAAATAGCATGGAACATGCATGACAGTAAGTTGCTGCTAATGTCCATTTGACAGAAGGAATTTTTCAGGAAGAAGCATGGACATGGAAGTGGGACAGATGAAGAGACCCCAGGAATGCTCTCTTCCTACTGTACCGGAGAAGCCCATTGTGCCCATGGCCAGGCTCTGTATTAATATTTTCCTGAGCATTATTATAGAGCTTGCATGATATTACATACACTGCAATGTACAAGTGTAGACTCAGGATACCATTTCGTCCTCCTCCAAACACAATGACGTGATTCTGATTCTGCCACCCAAGGTGTCTTTGCACCAGGTTTGAAGAGAACTGCTTGCGTATGGTATTTGGCTACAAAGAAAACATGAATTTGAGGTCTCTTTCTGAAAGGGCATACACTGTATTAATTATCAGGAGACTCATGCTTACATAGCAATACAGCTATGTTTTTAATGTAGAGTTATCAAAATCCAAATTGAAATGATTACCGAATTTTCAGTCTGCAAATGAGAAGAAAAAAAGATATATGGTCTTGTTTATGCACAAAAATAATTTTAAATCAATTAAACTATTGAAAACCCCTATGTGAACACATTTAACTTGGTTTACATCTGGTTTGTATTAATTTAACTTCATTCAGTTTTCACCAAATCAATGCAAATGTGTAACTAGCTTAATGGCTCTTGGTTTTCCAGAACAATAGTCTTTCATTCTCAACAATGGGGGGCTCTTTTAATTTCCTACAAATACAAAAGGAGGCATCAAACTGCTTTTATACCACCACTTTTATACAATCACTTTTACTGTTTTTCTATTCTTTCCTTTGACTATGTAAAGCATGATTTTCTGCATTAAGTAGCTAAAAGTGACAGAACATGAGGGGGGTTCAAGGTAGAACAGGAAAAGAAGACTTTCTGGTTTTTTATGTGCTGATATAAAAGAGTACTCAAGACAAATACAGAGCAGGTCACTCACATAAGTTTCTGGGTGTTTTTCAGGTGTTAATTTCTCCATCTAATCTCCAATATTTGTCGCTTGTCAAACAGTCATGTTGCCCTTTCCCAAGCATTCATTCCCTTCTTTAATTGATGTTGGACGTAGCTAATTTTTTCTGCCAATTAAAGTGAACATTTCTTGTTTCAGAATAAAGTCATGACTTGTGGTTTTGTCTAGGCTGATAACAACCACAACTGTTTTGAGATCCTTCCAGACCATGTAGGATGGTCATTTTATTGTCTTATTTTCATTCTCCTGAACTGTTGGATTTAAGATCATGTTTATTTGCAGACAAACCCTGAAAAGTGTCGTAGGCTTGATAGAAATTTCCAAGAGCCATAAGAGCCTGCTGAAGACAAGAGCTGTTTTCTGGCAGTACCACTAGGTGCTCTGCACTTCACAGGATTCAGACTTGGACTTTACTGGAGGTTGTTAAAAAGCAAAATAATCTTTCCTGTAAGGGTAACAAATTACTTGCAAAAAATCTCTGCTCTGAATTTCCTTGCAAGTTTGTTTTCTGTAACACACTGTTCCTTAGAGAACAACAGAAACAATGCAGGAAATAGGTTTGAGGACATTTTTTATGTAATGGATTTGATATCTCTAGAAGAAGGGCTGAAGACATAGAGTTCATCCCCCAGGCCTTGGGAACATCTCAAAGTCACAAAACCAACAAAGAAGTTTTCAGCTTTACCAAATGCAGTCATTATGTGAAATCCTTTTCCATAAATCATCTTAAAGTTATTTTCAAGGCCGATTCAATATAAACCTACTTTTCCAACCAGGCATATCTGTGGTATGAAACACCGAAGAAAACTATGAAAGCTGCCTTTGTTAATTCACTTGGAAATATAAATAACTGAGATAGTAGTCAGTTGCCTTTGACATGGGAAAACTGCTGGAGAAATTAAGATGCCAAAGAATAGCCCGAAATACTCAGTAAATTACATATTGCAAGTGCTGATGGAAACCACTCATCCATTGTTTGAAATAATTGACAAAAAAGTTAGCATTTTGTGGCCAATATTGGCCTTACCCATCTGGGCTATAAATTCACGCAAATCAACGTTTTCCTGAAGTGCTTATGTTGTTGAAACCAGGAAAGTTTGAAAACAAAATATTGTTTCCACCGTGAAAAATACAACTATCTTTCAATTGGAAGTAGATACTGAGTCTCGAAAATGTTGAGAAATGTGTGATAGCGGTTCTTTTAAGTGACCTGATTATCTAACCTTCTTTAAAAATTGCTTTCTCTCATATTGTTCCCTTATTTAATAACCTCTGTCTTGGAGACCTATTAGATAACATGCCACAGCATACTTAAAAAGTAGAGAGGAATAAACAAAGCGAAACTTAGACAATTGGTGATAAGATTGATTCAGAATTCCTCTACATTGATATGCAATAAATTGCGTATGCTAAGTATGCTCATATATAATGTAAAACACATATAGTTGCAAATGTATTGGTTTTTAAAATACATTTTTATGCATGCACATAAACAAGTAATTGCAGATATGAATATATTCCAGTCTTACTCAACATGGAAAGTTAGAGGTTCTGTTTTATTAACTGGCGTCTTGAGACCACAGTTGGTTATTGCTGATTCTTGTTGGAAGCAGCACACGTCAGGTGGTATAGGTGTTTGGTACTACAGTATCATGTTACCACATGCCAGGCAATTTCTGAATCTCATTTCTTGTGTCAGAGCTGCACAGGTATTGTCTCACCCACAAAAGTAATCCATAAAATATACAGTAAATAAATTATTAACTTACATATTACATTTGTATGTAAAATATAGTGCATGCCAATGTGCTTCCTGATAGGTCTCTCAAGATTTTTCTGTGCATATCATTGAAGTGACACAAATGAAGCATGTGCTAGTTCTATTTTGGTTTAACTTTCTATTATACAGAGTAGATGCAGTTATGCCAAATAACTTCTCTATTATCAAGGACAGAGAGAACAAAGACATCAAATGTATTCTCTAAAAACTCCTCTCTTTTGCATTTTATTTCTCAAATTATTCATTAAAGTTACCTGTTTCAGGATGACCTATACAAATCAACACAGATCTGCTAAGATTTATAAAATAATAAAGCTTTGATCTAGGCAGTAGGCTGCTCTTGCTCTCAGCTTTTGCTTTTACTTTAGCTTTTGCTAAGATATGTCATTTTGTTTGGTCTAGTTTTGTTTGGGGTTTTTGTCTGCTGCATGATTTAGAGTAAACACATTTGTCATTCTAAGTTGAAGACCGAAAAGGTAACTATGATATGAATAATATGTAAGTACTTCATGACCTTTCTATAGATTCAGTATAAACTCAGCATTGGTTAATCTCTGTCAGAACTGTATGATTATTTTTGATATGTCACTGACGTCAGCAGAGGATAATGTGACTCAAGTGACAGCACTTTGAAATTTTATCCAAGCCAGATAAAAAGTTACAGTAGTTCAAACTTTCTCTTCTTTTATGATCAAATTTAAGCCGGTAACACTTATAAACTACTTGTTGATTGAATAAAAAAGTGACATTTTCTCCTTCAAAGAGAAAATGGCAAAAAAAGATGGGAAAAAACCCACTCGTTTTTCAGGTATGAAAATCATTTTACTAGATCCTCAAGTCTTTAGAGAAGATTTAGTCATTACAGACGGCCCTCTTAAAGCTGTTAACGAATGAAGTCTTGCCTGCTGTACTTTACAAGGCTACAATTTTCATCTTGGGGTTCCTGTGACTAAATAGTTCAACTAAACTCGTTCAGTTTATGACATAAGAGAATTTCTCAGTGAAATTATAACCTTGGGAATACCCAAGCAGCTTTTGATTCTATTTGCAGACTCAAGTCTGCAAATCGCTACTTGTGTATCACTGCAGAGCAAGTTAACTGTAAGCAATAAAGCACTGCAAAATTTATTTAATACATGAAAATTGTTTTTTTTTAGTAGCATTGTTCACATTCATATCAATAGTTTAGAAAACTGTGGTGTCGCCTTTTTTGCGTGTGTTTTTCTGGGCAGTTGAGCTCTTTCAATAGGATAAAATTCATGGCCTCAACAATTGATGTTTTGGTTACCTCTGCACTGAGCCAACCCTTCAGTAAGTTTCCATTGTACCATGGCTACTGCAGTGTAAGAAATATGTCATGCCTGGGCGGGTCTTCCCCAACAGTACTTCTTGCATGGATGATGCAAGCTTTATTTCTGGAATTTTGGAAGACTCTCTTGCCTGACCAACTCTGGTCAATTTCTCTGCCTTTTCCATTTCTGTCCCTGTCTTATCATAGAACTGAAGATTGGAAAAGACCCTTAAGATCATCAACTCCAACCCTAATCTTCTTCTGCCTTCCCAATTGTCCCTGTCCAATGCGTGTCACAAACTTTTCTTCTTCCGTGCTGATTAACTTGTTGAAAAGGCACAGAAGAGATGTTATTTACTACCCACCCTAGTCCTGTCACTTGCATCTCTGCTGCAAGACCTTGGTCTCAGATCAGACAGACTCCAAAGAGGAATTAGAGAATCATAAAGTCATTTAAGTTGGAAAGGACCTTCAATATCATCAAGTCCAAGACCATGAGGTAAACTGCAATTTCTGTCTCCTGAAATTGCAATTTTGTCTTTTGTGGTTTTAAATCACTTAGGAACCACTCTAGACTTCAATAAACCAAAGAATTATCCAGATTTTCCTAAGTCTGAGAATTTTTTGTAACTATTCACTAAATAATTTTGAAGAAGAATTTTTCAATATAAATGCAGGTGATCTGCAATTTGTTTTTTCTCACCACTTGACATTTATTCATCAGAGTACACTACCAGTCACATTTTTATTTTTAAAAATAATCATAATTGCTTTATGATTTGAGATTCCCTTAAAATATTTGAAAGTAACCATATTTAATGCTTACCAAGGAACAAAAGAGAAAAAAAGAGATTGCCATACTTGCAACCTAGAATCGTAAAAGATTGCAAGAGTTTGGTCTCTTATTTTTATTTTCATAATAAATCAGCTTGATGCTTATTAGTGGTCAATGTGGTTATCAACTTTTCCCCTGTCCTGTCACTAGCTGGCACACTGTGAACCATGAGGCAGTGGGATGAATAGGAGGAGACCATGTGAGATCTCTTTCAGTACTGTAGTCTGGGCTCCTACGCAGTGGCTACTTAACTGGCAGAATTCTGCAGAAATTTTCCTTAATTACACTGTGATTGGAATCACACCAAAAGTCACATCCTTGTCACCATACAGTGTCACATCTACAGTAACCTGCTAGTAATCTCTAGCTCACAGAAGTGTCACAGTTTTGCTTTGAAGCATGTCTGCCTCTTTATGTCATAAGGATGTCCTCTTTTGGTTACTCTATGTCCTTCATCCCTGGCAACATTGATGTAAGTTACTGGTAATCTTCAAAATTGCTTTGTTTTCCAAAAAAAATATTGGAACTGAGTGTATGGATAATATTGAAAAACTATATGAGTGAATAGTAAAAATCTTCTCCTTACTGTCACAGCACTGCAAAAACTGATCTGCATACCGTAAAAAAAAAAACAGCAATTGTTCAAAGGCAAACTATGTGTATTAATTTTAAATCACTGGAATGGTTTTGTTTCTACTTTTTCTGCTCTGCTTCATGTTTCCATCATCTACAAGAAGCAGAATGTTGAAACTAGGAAACTTAGTTTTCAGTGATGTAACTGCTGCAAAATCTCCCAAGAAAACTCAATATCTTGGTAAAAGAGGTTTAAAGAAAAAACTTGAAAACATTTTGGGTCTTCCATGAATCACATCACCACATCTTCAGAGGTTTGTTTGTCATCTAGTATAAGCATTTGACTCATTTTTGTTTCATCTAATCTCTGCTTCTATTCCACTGCCTTTTTCAAGATATGGGAATCAGGCCTTTGGTGTTAATATTAAACAGTTTAAAAATATTTTTCTTCCACAATCATGCTTTATTTTTCCCTTCCTACTTTTCTTTTATAATATCAGGTTCTCATATATCAGGATTTTGTAGCACTAGTGAGTACAAGAAAGAGTCTTCTCAGGATTTCAATTATCATTCATAAATCATGATTTTCAGGGTTAATATTTCAATACCTGTAAATCTCATGTTACAGAAATGAAGCATCGCAGATTTGAATCAACTCTTTCCTTTTAAAACTGGTTTTAACCCATTAAATATTTTTTTTGAATGATAGGAGATGTATCAGTAGGCCAGCTCCTCAGGAAGCAGCTGTCTGGAATCACTCAAGTAACTTCACTGATCAAGAAAGGAAAGACAAAATTATTATTAAAATATTATTAGTCGCAATGTTGATAGACAAAACTTGGCTCATAAGCAGAAGCAGAAAGATGCTAAGTGTACTCTTGAGAGCACATCCTCTTCAGTAATAGTTGTCTTTGGTTTAGAATCCAGGATGAAGGTCCTCTCCTCTGCTTTGTCTGAATTCAAGTCTCATGTCACTCATGACATCAGGTTTCTCGTGGTCTCTTGCCTCTTCCATCATTCTCACTCTCCCCACTCAGTCAGACTCCAAATTCTGAACACTGGTGCTCCTGGAATCTACAGCTTCCAAAAAAATCACTAAAAACCCAAAAAGTGTCCCTGTATCACCAGGGCTATCACCCTGTTTACAATGCTCATATGGAGAAAACATTCAGCTGACTTTTACAGCTCTTCTTTCTTTCTTTTCTTTTTCTTTCTTTTGCTATTTTCTGCCATAATCCTAGTCCTGCATTGCTCCTGCCAGCCTCCAGCAGACAGCATGCTTTATGCAGTGCAAGAAGCGTATGAGTTCTACATGGCCTCTTGATAGTGGGATGGAGAGACAGCGTCTCTAAAAATTAAGCCATCTAAGGATCAGTTTTACCATTCAGTTAAGACTTTTTCTTTCATGATTTTTCACCATGAAGAGTTTGTAATTATTTTCTTCAGTCATTCTGCTCTTCCTCTTTGCAGGAGCAAGATGTGGAATAGGAATTTCAAACAGCTCTCACCAATGCACCTCAAGAACCATTTTATGACCCTCATATAGCACTTTAAAAAGCTGTTTAATTTCCTATTTAAAACAAATTACTCTTGTATGCTCTAATCAGGACACAAAGGATCCCAGATCTTGTCTGGAAGTATGTGGAGGTTACTGAGAGGTTGTCCAGATTGATGGTTACACTGAGTGTATGACCTTAAAATGAACTTTGACTAAACTTTGCTCTTTGTGCACTTGGCAGTCTGTATTGGAAAGTATCAATTGTCTACATTCAACATATTAAATGTAAGGCATATGCTTTACAGAGACTTGGATCTTCTTTGTTTTTACAGAATAAAATCTTCATCAACCATATTTACATCAGTTGTATCAATTATTCCACAACTATTTCAATCTGCTTTAGAATGCATGTATTCCATTAGAACATGTCAATCATCTCATGTTTCTTCACCATTTCCTCTTCTAGGTTGTGTATCCTTCTCATCACTGTGACAAGGCTGATAAACAATAATTGTGTTTTGGATGATAAATCTCCATGACAGTTTTGCAAGACTGCTTTACGCTTAAGCTCCATTTAAATCCCAGGAGCCAAGAATTGCATTAGCATACTTTTATTTGAATTTTTTTCATGTATTGCAGATATATATACATACACATACATACATACATACATACATACATACATACATACATACATACATACATACATCAGGGAGAAAGAATAGGAGAGAGAAGAGAAAGAAAGATTTTCAGATCACGAGGTACATGCTTTCGTAGAAAGCATTCAGGCACACAACATAACAACAGAGAATTATTGCCACAAACAGGTAATATACAGATCAGAGTGAGCACTTGCTATGACCAGGACAATTTCTTTTACTAATAAGTGTCTAAAAGACCCTCCTTATTATTTATTAAAGACTATGATATTACAATGGCTAATTCATGCTAGCTTGTCAAAAAAAGCCTCATTAGCAATTTTTCACCCAATGTTTTCACAAAAACCCTAGCGTCCCTACCAAACTAGGATCTCCCCTCTGCTGTCAATAGCTAATTGTCCACTAGGGCAACTTTTGCTGAATATGAAAATGTCATGGTTTGAGAACCCCAAAATCCAATTCCCTAGTCCAAACCCCCTCCCACATCTCAACCCAGTGTGAGATGGGTTTCCAGACACCACACAAGACTCAAAATGGGGGGAAAGGGAATATATTACAATGACTGTACAAATAAATACTACAATACATTATATACAATCTTATCTATCTCTACCATGACATAAAAGTATTTATAATGGATCAAATCTCTTCTCCCCTCCAAATAAAAGTCCAGGAGGGAAGAAGGAAGAGATCCTTTCCACTCGGAGCAGCAGTTTCTCCAGGGCAGCAGTCTATCTCTCTCTCATGCATGCAGCAGCTGTAGTTGGATCTCTGCCAGCACACACGAGGGGGGTATCCAAGCCCCTCAGCCCGTCGTCTCCAAGGGAGGGTCTTCTCTTCCGTGGGCTGTGTTCACCCGGACAAGGTCACTTCACCACGGTCATATCAATGAAGTGCAGAGGTCTTCATGACGGTCCGTATCTTTAGGAGATTCAAATTCCCTTTGCAGAGCTCTGTGCTCTGTCTCAAGCAGCGGGGGGGGGGCAAGATCACCCCCTCCACATTCCTTCTCGGAGCTTTTCAGCTCCTTTCTGCAGTGCTGTAGTACTTCAAGACTCTTTCAAGTAAGAGTCCATCATCCTCCTCCTTTCTAGGAGGAGTCTCCAAGGAGTTTGGGGTTTTTTTGTTCAGTTCTTACCTCAACTTTCTCTCTCTCTCTCTGTAGAGCCTAGTTCTCTCTCTGCTGCTGGGTCTCTCTTGGCTCTCCCAGACAACTCTGTGTCTTCCTGCTCAGCTGCATGCTTGTTGCTGCTTCTCTTTTATTTCTTGTCTCTCTGCCACTTTCTCCAGCCAGTGTTGTTTTCGCCACTGCTGCTGCTGCTGACGGTGGAGGAAACTTCTTTAGCTTTCTAGCTACAGGCACTTAGCCCAGCCTTACCCTGTTCCAAGTCCCTGTAGTCCCCCAGCCAGGGCTGGGGGGGCCAGAGCCCCCCGGGGGGCTCCTGCTCTTTCTCCTCATGGTTCTACAGCATGGCTACTTCTCCAACAACAACTACAACTACTTTTCTGCTCTTCCGGTCTGCTTGTGATATGTTTATATTTTGCAGAAGTGCTCATTGCGTAAAACCTCAAGGGTCACCACCTCCTGGGGTTTTTATAACTTCAGGGGGAAAACTGTTTCCCCCCACCACAGAAACAGGACTACCAAATCGTGTTCTTGAAAAGAAAAAAGACTTTTATGCAGTGGTTTAGGTTCTGCTATTAATTTTTTATTTTTTTATTTAATTAAATTTTATTTAGTAGATTCATTGTTTTAAATATGAATTATTTACTGCTTTGCTATGAAAATAACTGGTTTTTTCCCATCCTATTCTTAAATCAAGCAACCAGTTTCCATTTTCCCTATTTGTGTAAAGCTATTAATATTAGTCTATTTTACGACGTAGTGTGAATAAAATGACCAGGACAATTCTAATAGTAAATTCTAATAGTATTTATAGAATGTTATATGTACGTATACTTTGCATAGATATTTGCAGCACAAATATGTATAGTTCTACATACATAAAGGAGTTAAAATCTTTTTAAAAAAGGATTAAAGTTAAAATAACCCAGAAAGTGTTGCACTGCTGCCAAGTTTTAGATGAAGATTAAGCAGCTGAATTAGGTCTCTTAAGAAGCATTTTTGATCAATATTCAGAATAATAACGCAGATAAATATAAAACTGAACATACAAAAGCTATGAATAGCAATGCCTGTAAACCAGGTATCTACTATAGTTTTCAAGGCAGCGGTTATTTTTAAGGACCTTTTTAAATCACACCTCGAGACCACAATTTAGCAATACTGTCAGGACACAGGGCTGACTGATAGTCAACAATGAATGTTGTACATGTTGTAACAGGAGCCGGCACCCATTTGAACAACCCTAAAATTCAGACCCATCAGGAACCACTGTAGTTCAATGCCAAGGAAGACTGAAGAGCAGATTTATGGCCTGGACACAGTAAGAACCAACAGTGGGGATCAAAATCTGTGCTGGGTGGGCCAGAACTAGACTTTTTTTTTGCTTAACTGGAATCATTAGATGTAGCCAGCATGTGAACATATTACTCTACAGAGTAAAAAATGGAAAGCATTTTTAAAAAGACTGGTTCTGAGTCTTTTCATTATATGTATGGCTCAAATGAAAATTTTCTGGGTTAAAATCAATCATCAACAAATAAGTGCAAGAAATAAAAGGGGAAAAAAAGCATGATGACACAGATTTTTCTCTCCTCAGCTTACTAGACACATTCTTTATCACGTCTAAATGTATCAACAAAGCTTGCTTTGCTTTGAGGAATGAGGCTAATTAAAACTCTTTTGAAAAATGAGCCAAATTAAAAAACAAAGAAATATTTAAAACATCTCTTCAGCCATAGTAATAGTCTGATGAACTTTAAATGAATCATTGCAAAACATATTCCAGCCAAAACATGTTTCACCAATTATTCATCAGTGTTGTGGTTATAGTGGTACTAATAGAACTATAAATATTTGTCACAGAAAAGGGCTACACAGCTCTCAGCCCTTCTTTCATTCACAAAGATCTCAAGCTTACCTAAAATCTATGTTATCCCAATTAAACTCCAGATTTTTAAGAATATTCGACCAGGACTCAAGTCCAGATTTCTAAACACTTCCATGTGCCAAGTGAACATAAAAGTAACAAAAGCTCAGCTCACAAATGGAGGACCTACTCAGCAGATTGTCTTATTGGTCACAGAAATTATATCTGCACTGACAAAATGTTCCAAAAACCCTTTTATCTTACCCATCCAGTTTTAGGCATGACCCAAATGCCTAGCTGCATTTCCTGAGGTTATGAAAGTGTAACTGTTTTTTCTCTCATCTGACTGTTCTTAGATTTACAGCTTTAATGTGCTATTTTCTCATCATATTCCTATAATAAGCAAAATCTAAATTTTTGTCTGATTCTAAAACTGTCTCAGCACAAGTGGCTCCATGACCAAGTTGTCATTCTACCTCGTTACACTCATATATAAATCTTTTGGAGGTGACCAGAAGATTGGAGGTGGTTTCCCTCATTAACTTCGCGAAGTGCCTTCTTGAAATACAATGTACTTTCTCACACATTGACACCCATCTCTACAAAACCAAGAAAAAAAGTCATCTCAATCATATAAGAAGGAATCTATTGAAATGTAGTGAAAAAATCCCCCTGAATGAATTGGCCAAGGAAGCACATTTGCTTGCAAAAAAGAGTGAGTAAAGACTGAGAGATGTGAGACACAAGAGAGTGTTTAGCAGAAGCCTGTAACCCCAGTTACAGGGTTAACTGGAAGGTGTTCATACAGTTTTTGTTTGTGGACAAAGAAAAAAAAAGCGGCTTTGTGGCACAGTGACATGCTATGAAACACACAGAGGGTAGCATTAGATAATGTAGAGCTCTCTACAGCCTAATTTACAAGGAAAACCTTTTCAAAGCTGGCTGGCGTATATATGTTCTGTGTGATAGACATCCAGAGTATAGAAATGTGGAGATTGACACAACCTTAGTGTTTTTAGATTACTCTTTTTAAGTAGAGAAGCTGAATAATAGTAAGAGTTCAGTATTAATTTTTAGATTCATTATCTTCATATTAATAACAGACAGTGGTATTAGCTGTGTCTGTCCAGAGCCGCTGCCTATGTAAATCTCAAAGTGAAAAAGCACAAAGCCAGAAGCTGGTACTGGACAGGCCTACTCAGTCCAGCCCTTGCTAGTAAGCAGTCTCCTCTGTATTTACAGTGAGGGCAGCTGAGTTGCACAGCACCTCTCAGGTGTTCCTGCACTGTTCGTGCATGATATTTCAATTTGTAATTTCATCATATTTTTAAATGAAGTACATATCCAATCCTACAGTCTTCAATAAACATCTGTTCAGAGTACCCTAACTGGTTTTCTTACATGGTGGCCACCTTATCACGATACTAGCTCATTATTTTCTGCAGGATACATTTTTTCCATTTATAAAAATTATGGTTTCTGTGTTATTAGCAAAATAAAGTTCTAGTTCAGTGACAGAAACTTAGCAAGCCCATAGCAGCAGAACTGTGGACTGCCTATCATTCACAGAAATCCCTCAACATCATACAAATTATTGTTTCTTCTGAACAATAACTGCTTATTCAGTTATGTTGCAAAACAAGGTACTTTTCTCTCAAGCTGTTTGCATTATTTGCAGTCCCCAGGAAGAGAAACATTTTCTCAGAAAGTGAGAATCAAAGTTATGGCGCTTCTCAGACACAGATGAACACAGTTACAGCTCGATGAAGCTCATCCTCAGAGAAACCCTCTATTGTAAACAAATGAGAGAACAAAAGATTTTGTGTTCCCACCACACGTGAAATTAGCTTTTCATACAGCTGATCCTCCACTGATTAGTTAAACAGACCAATTAATGTCAAGCAACTATCAAGACTTGTGATACTTTTCAGAGTAAATGGCATATATGTGTAATCCCTTTGCTTTAGCTACACACAGTCTTTGAGGAACTTAATTTATCTCCCCTGACAGCAAGGATACCTCTTAGGTAAGGGGTGTCTCATGGTCTCTACCAACTTAAGTATATTCTTCAAGGAGACCCACTTCACTCTATATCTGAGTTGTGGAGTCAGTTCAGTACTGCACACTCATCCCTGAACTGTGGGTCTTTTCCTTCTCACAATGCTTGTCCTTCCACTTCTCTCTTTGCAGATGCTTTTCAAAACCTTTCTGTGCTAAAACTTTAAACCACTGTTAGAAACACTTATTTCCGTCTCACTGCTTCTGGCCAGGGAAATATTCAAATGACATCCAACTCAATATATAATGACCTATGAGGTTTTTATCATTGATAAAAGCTGAATTTTGCTTGTCCTTCTTTTAAAATTCTTTTGGTGGAATTGCAAGTTTCTCTCTAAATAGATCTATAAAGTTTGCTGTCACAGTATGCTGGTTTAAAGGTAAACCAGCAGGGGAAATGAACTCAACTCAAAAGAGAGATTATAAATCAGAATAACAATTTAGTAAAATAATACAATAAGTACGATTATATAGACAAACAATTGGTTTTAACCCACAAAACCCAAATGTATAACCCAACACCCTGGGGCATGAACAGAGTGGTGTTCTCTGGGCCCCAAGTCCAAAGGAAAAGGAGAGGGGAAAACCTGTTGCAGTCTGGTTGAAAAGTGGTGGTTGCAGTCCAGTCGAGAGTGGTGGTTGCAGTCTGGTTGAGAGCGGTGGTCTGCAGTCTTCCTCTGGATCCCATGAGTGGTTCCAAAAAGTCCCAAGACTCCAAGATTATATATCCTCCAGTTCAGGCAGGGATGCTCAGTACCTCCCTCAGGGTGGGGGGTTCCTTAATGGGTGTGAGGACAAGAGTAACTCCTATCTCACAGGCCTCTTAGCACCTAGTTTATAGCCTGAGGATTCAGGCTCTATGTGCAGATGGTGTAAATGGCTCATTGATAACAGTTTCTGGGAAATGGCATGGAAGGGTATAGAATACACAGTTTTGGGTTACACCCATCCAGTGATGAACTGTTCCCGGTTGTTCTAAGTAGGACACACAGTCTGCCCTAAAATGGAGCATTCCCATGAGCACCTTGACTCTCTAAGACTTCTGCTTGAATTTCTCCTTAGAAGTTCACCATACCCTCTTAGTGAGCAAATCCCTATTTAAGTTCTCTACCCCCTCTCAGATCAAAGGTAAGTACACCTGCCGGTTAATGACCGTTCCAAAATATCTCATTATTCTGGTCCTGAAGAAGGTACTTTAAAGAATCCTTGGACGTATGCACTATTTCTTCCTAACTGATATATGCAGAAGAACCTAAAAAGCCATTTGATAAAAACTGCTGTTTGCTTTCCCTTCTTGTTCCCCTCTCTCATCCTCAACTTAAACATAAATGTGAGAAAATTCAGATATTGCTTTTTTTGGTTTCTCCTGGAGGGCTAATTGGAGAGTTCAAAGATGCAGTCTGTGAACATGTAACACATAATTCGAAGGGCAGAGAGTGATTAATATTAACAAAGACCATTTTTACACCTGAGTATTTCTAAGGCCCTCACATCAAATAACTGTGTGGGGGAAAAAAGTTTTAAAAGGAGTAGTAAAGATAATTCTTTCTATGAGAGTACTATGAATTTTCCAGTCAGCAGAGCAACATGTGACCCAGGGTTTTGACATGGATTTTGAATAGACCAAAATATCCCCAAATAAAACACTTTTTTTAATAACTCTTCCCATAGACTCTGCTTATACACCACAAAGGAAAAAAAAAAAAAAGAGAAAGGAATCAAGTATATTTCTTGCTCGTTTCTTTCCCTCTACAAGTCATTCCTAAAACAGATTTCTCTACAGCATAACATTGCTAATAATACAGGTTTACACAGACACACATTTTATGCTCTACACAAAAGTGTAATCAGCTCTCCAGCTCCCAGAAAAGATTTAGTAGTAGATGTCACTGATTAGTTGTAGAATCACAGAATCATTGAATCATAGAATAGTCTGGGTTGTAAGGGACTTAAGAATCATCTGGGTTGTAAGGGACCTAAAAATCATCTAGTCCCAACCCTCCTTACCCTTGACCAGGCTGCTCCAAGCCCCATCCAACCTGGCCTTGAACACTTCCATGGATGGGACATCCACAAGTTCTCTGGGCAACCCATGTCAGTGTCTCACCACCCTCACAGTAAAGAATTTCTTCCTCATGTCTAATTTAACCATGCCCTCCTTCCATTTGAAGCCATTCCCACTTGTCCTGTCATTCTATGCCCTTGTCAAAAGTCCCTCTCCAGCTCTCCTGTAGCCCTTTTTGATACTGGAAGGTTCTATATTACTAGGTCTAGAGTCTTTTTCAAAATCCTACTATATGCCTGAAGAAAATAAACATAAAATTCAGTTAGAAAAAGTACATATTGTGATTTTTTTTGTCTTTAATTGTATCAGTTTACTTAGGCTTAAATAAGGACAGTGGTCAAAAAGAGATGGCATCATAGACTTCTAACTTTAGGGTTATACTGAACTGCACTAGAATATATAAATTAAAAATTAAAAAAAAAATCACATATAAACAGGTACAGATTCCCACACTCTTCATTTGAACATTAACTTCACTTCTCAGCATCAATTTAATATTTCAGTCTGTCAGAATTTCTGTTTTAAGAAACTTTGAAGTGTGATTTATGAAGAGTAAAAAGTTTGCTGACTTAATATTTGTTTATATGATGAGGGAAAAAAGGGACTCTCCCTGTTTCGCTATGGGGAGGAATGACCACATCAGCAAACCATGAATTGGTGTGTGCAATTCGTGTATTTACAGTGTTGAAACTGGATAAAAAGGAATTCTTTGTCCTAGTGAGCAAATGCAGTGTCAGGAGCCTTGAACTTTTTTCATGGAAGGTAATAAGTGACTCTAGAGTGACTCAGCACACCTAAGTGTTGTTTTCCATTAGGATGCAGATTATTAACTTAGCTGATTTAGAAGGCTATAACTGGTTGTTATTAATGTAGACTTTAAAGTAAATTAATTAATAAAATAGGTTTTTCACATAAAAACAATCACTCTAGCAATCTGAATAATCCAATACGTTTGCATATTACAAAGAGCAGGAAGAGGAAATAAAATCTGTTATTGGGTAAATTTCATTTTTTTTGTAATTTTGAAAGAAAGTTAGGGTAGACTGATGAATAAGCTGTTAGGACATAAAATTAGGGCCTCTTTGCATCTTCACAATAATGCAGATTATTCAGAAGATACCTTAGTGTAAACTGTTAAATAATATTTAATTCAATATTTTACTGAAATATATCCAAGATACAAATTTATCCATTGATCCTGAATGGACTACAATAAATTTATAATGTTATCTCAGATGTGACTCACTGAATTATACCACTTAATAAATGCAACAATTTTAATAATGTCCCTTATCTCTCAATTTACATGTTTATCTACCTAAATAATTAAGGTTTTAATGAAATGGGCTGACAAAGTTGAGGTAGGGCCAGATTTGACATTCCTCTAGTGAAAAAGCACAAATATTTGTTAAGTCTTCAAAAACTGAAAATTCAGTTTTGTTCCAGTGACAAAGTTCCTAATTTAAAGCTGTTCCTCTCTACAAATTCAACTCATGCAAAGATTTACAGAACACTTAGCCTTGTAGGGTTCATGGCTAATAGAAACTTGTGAAATACTAGCAAGTTCAATTCTCCTCTCAAGAGCTGCCTCATTTTAGATAGCTGCTAACCCTTTATGATCTCTCTGCCAAACAAGCATGTTGTATGTGAAGGATTTATTAAAAGACTTTGATATGCTGTTGGGTTACATTTTCATAGGTGCACCAGTATAGAAATTGACACTTGTGTGATGTTCCCAACAGCAGTGACAGAACAAGCAAGACTAGGAGGAATAATCATGCTCAGAACTGTAGGATGACTACGTCTTTTACACTGTTGGAGGTAAGCAGAAATAAAAAATATCGAATATTCCTGCTCGTCTGCTCCACGCATCCTGATATTCCACCTCCTACCTATGAGGATTAGTCCTCAGAGATCCAAACCATTTAATCGCATAATTCTTAGTTTTTCTATAAAGCTTCTGTGTCCCAATAGTATTGATTCATAGCTGGCAGTGAAAGGGGATTTTTTCTGAGCAAAGTGGCGGGTGGTAAGATTCAGTCTCAACACACCATCTACCTTCAGGGAAAATGGTTCTCACAAACAACGGATGGATGGCACAATGGCCTGAAACTCAGGTCACATTATTATCTAAAAGGTTTTTTGTTTTCATTCAATAGCAGTATGATAGGTTAATCAAATCAGTAGGGAAAATCCTGTGGTGGTGCTGGTGAAGCAAAAACAGTATGTTATTCAATCTGGTAATCATAGTGAATAGCAGTTCGGGGGGGAGTGAGGTACATTAGTACAGAAAGAGGCAGAACAAATGCATTTGGGTTTATTCAGCTACTCACCACATATTTTGCAAGAGTCAGACACAGAGATAAAGTATCATGTGAGATTCCTCACCAAGTTATTGAATTAAAAGGTTAGAGAAAGGCAGAATCCTCCAAACTTACATTTAGACTCTGAACTGATGGGAACTCATAGGAGCCAGAGGAAAGGTTGGGGTTTGTGTTTTTCCTAAGAGAAATTGTCCTGGCATTTGCTGCCTGCTTCATCATCTGCAGTACCTCTTTTTGTTGCCACTGAGATTTCCATTCATTGATTAATTTAAACTCAAAGGAGAAAGCTGACAAACACAAATGCACTCATTGTCCACACTGTAATAGAATTAGGAATCTCAAGATACTTCCTGCATGTTAATGAGGTTTGTTACATAGCACTGTGCAGTTGTCAACTTTTCTCCTAGTAGGTCTTAAGACTGGGAAAAGTGGAAGATCCAGGTGTTTTTTAAGCTCACAAATGCAATGCACTCAGTGTTTAAATGCCAAAGTTGTGGCACAACTATAGGAATGCTGAAAGAGTGACAGTTTAAGTTTACACCTTATCCTCACTGATGCTTTTTTGTAGAAGAGAAGGAAAGAAGACGTGGTGTCAGTTCTCTAATTCTGCAGTCTACTCATTTGTCTTGAGATGCGCAGGGTACGCAGCCAATACAATATATTTTCTTAAATCACATATAAACTGTCTTACAGGAAAAGAAACTAGAGGCACTGCTTTATGGGGGTAGGTTCTTTTTTTCTGTTTTTCATGGGTCTTCATATACTTGCCTCCGTCTGTGTTAAGTCTATAACCTATTTATAGTGCTTCACAACCAATAAGATTTGCAGATAGTTTGAAACTGATTTCTGCCATAGATGGTCGGGATCTATTTCTGGGAAATACCTACAAGGAAGCTACAGCACAACAGAGAAAATGCATTTTTCTGCCTCCTTTTTCATTAACTTCTTTTTGAGTTCTGTTGTTCATGAAAAGGCCCATATTGATCTCTACGTAAAGCTGGAAGGCTTAGCTTCACCGAAGTCAGTGTATGAGCCTGGGAGATGCAAGACCAATGGTTATTTTCTTAAGCCTTAGCAGAATATGTTTCAACTGGCATGAGTATTCTTAGAGTTCCAAGTAACAGGAGTTCAGGGGTGATGCAGCATCTGTGGCACATAGGTCATGCCTGGTCCCACACTGTCCCCAGACAAGAAGTGAGTACCTCACCTTGGTACTCAGTCTGAGGGGACTGACTTGTTTCCTGTTGGAAACGTCATACATGATGGTCATATGCACAACATTCGGCATATATTCACAACTCCCTATATTGAATATTGCATATTTAATTTCTGCAAGTACTTCAATGTTCACTAAATGTCAGAAACTGATTTAGCCTAGATTCTTCCTTGGATTAATTGGCAGTTTATATATTTATTTTGGTTGACTGATAGAAGCTTATTTTTCTTCCTTGTTCAGTTACACTTATTTTGAAAGGACTACCTAAATGAGCAAAGTAAGTAATTCGTAAGATTAAAAAAAATAAAATTAGGGCTGTGGAACCAAAGGGAATCTGAGCTAGAATCAAACAGGAGTGTCCTCTAGCTATTAGTAAATTTCCTCAAGCACAATATTTTGTTCTGTTTTTGCAGTCCAATCCATACCTTCTAGTGTGCCAATCCCACAGGTCTAGTATTGCAAGAGTCCCTGTTGCACTGATTCCATGACTTCACATCTACTGGTTTCTGCAGAGCACCAAAAGAAGCAGGTAAAGGCAATGAAGAGCAGACTTAAAAGTTTCCATGTGTGCTTTGGTAACAGTAAGAACCTAATTATTTTTCTCCCTGTATCTCACTTCCCACAAGCTAGCATACACCTGCAGAAACAAGCAGTATTTAAAAACGATCCGCCATCAGGAACTGCATTTGCAGAATTATCCCTGCAATTCATTGTGACTTCACTGTTTCCAAATTCAGAGTAATAGAATCTGGAGCTCGCTGGTAGATGCATTTGTTCCTGAATTCGATATTTTGTATTTACAAGGGATTGTACTCGCAGAAATAAAATATTCAAGGAGACCTTCCATTGCCTAACGGGGCTAGAGGAGAGCTGGAGAATGACTTTTGACAAGGGCATGGAGTGATGGGGCAAGTGGGAACGACTTCAATATGACAAAGGAGAGGTTTAGATTAAATATTAGAAATAATTTTTTTACTGTGAGGGTGGTGAGGCACTGGCATAAGTTGTCCAGAGAAGTTGTGGCTGTCCCATCCATGGGAGTGTTCAAGGTCAGGTTGGATGGGGCTTGGAGCAACCTAGTGGAAGGAGGCAGGAGGGTGGAACTAGATGGTCTTTAAGGACCCTTACAGGTCAAACCAGTGTATGATTCTCTGGGTTTTTTTAAATTAAAAATATATATAGATTCAATATTCTGTGCTGAGTTTAAAAGTTGTTTGAAATTTGCCAGGATTGCAGTGCAAACATGTCCATAAATGTTGACAACCTAAAGTAATGACTGGCACACCAACATTAGCTAATTTTTTTTGTGCACTAGTGTCACTAGTGCACACTAGTGACACTAGTGCACATGTCACCATGGCTAGGCTTCGCGAATGAAGATTTGGAAAGGGCTGTACCCACATTTGCTACAATAGGCCTGTGTCTCCAGGCCTCCCAATTGGAGGCCAGAGTAGACTAGTGATGAAGATCAATATGGCCAAGGCTGAGATGTTGTTTCAGGGAGTCCTTGAATCTCCTCTTCGGGGCTCCTCTCTTGTGGCAGCCAGTGGCAAGTTCACCATAAAGCAAGATCTTAGGGAGGCGGTGGTCCTTCATCCTTGAGACGTGCCCTGCCCATCGTAACTGTGTTCTCAGCAACATGGCCTCAATACTTGTGACTGCTGCTTGTTCTAGAACAGACATATTGGTCACATAATCTGACCAGGGAATGTTAAGGATTGTACGGAGACAGCGCTGATGGAAGTGTTCTAGGAGATGCAGGTGATGGCGGTAGATGACTCATGATTCGGAACCATATAAAAGAGTAGACAGCACAATGGCTCTGTAAACACTGATCTTGGTACTTTTCTTCAAGTGTTTATTCCGCCAAACTCTTTTATGGAGTTCTCCAAATGCTCTATATGCCTTTGCTAACCTGTTGTCTATCTCTCATCCATCTTACTGTACGAGAAGATGAGGTTACCTAGGTAATTAAACTGCTGGACTTATTTGAGCTCTGATTGGCCAATGGTGATATGGGGATGATGGAAGACTTCCTGAGGTGCAGGATGATAGAAGACTTCTGTCTTCTTTAAGCTGACTTCCAGCCCAAAGAACTCAGCAGCCTCAGCAAAGCAGGATGCTAAACTCTGCAGAGCTACTTCTGCGTGATCAATGAGGGTGGTGTCATCAGCATAAAGCAGCTCCCAGACAAGATGATTTCAGGTCTTAGTGTGGGCCTTCAGTCGCCTTAGGTTGAATAGGCTTCCATCAGTACAATATTGAATGCTGATACCATCTTCTTCATCGAGGTCTGCCGTGGCCCTTTGGAGCATCATGCTGAAAAAGACTGTGAATAGAGTTGGTGCAAGAACAGAACCTTGTTTCACACCATTAGTTATTAGAAAGGGCTCAGAAAGTGCATCACCATATCTGACTTGTCCGTGCTGATTCTCGTGGAGTGAGATGATCATCTTAAGGAATTTGGGGGGACATCCTAAATGTTCCAAAATCTGCTGCAGACCTTTTCTGCTCACGGTATCAAAAGCCTTGGTGAGGTCAACAAAGGTTACATAGAGACCTTTGTTCTGTTCCCTACGCTTCTCTTGCAGTTGTCTGAGAACAAATACCATGTCTGTGGTACTCCTCTTGGCTCTGAAACCACATTATCTTTCAGGTAGAATTCCTTCTGCTATAGTGGGTATTAGTCTGTTCAAGAGTATTCTTGCCAGGATTTTGCCAGCAATGGAGAGCAGAGTAATACCACGGTAGTTTGAGCAGTCTGATTTAATTCCTTTCTTCTCATACAAAGTGATGATGACTGCATCACGAAGGTCAGATGGTAGTTCGCCGAGTTCCCAACAGCCCACCACAAACTCATGAAATTTAGCATGGAGTGCTTGACCCCTGTGCTTCCAGACTTCAAGTGGAATTCCATCAATCTCAGCTGCCTTGCCGATTTTCACCTGCTGTATGGCCTTGAGGGTTTCTCCTAAAGTGGGGGCAGTATCCAATTCATACTTCACCGGTTGTTGTGTGATGGATGGAATTGCTGAGTCTTGGACTACACGGTTGGTACTGAAAAGAGTCTGAAAGTGTTCAGATCGATGATTCAGAATGGAGGTTTTATCTGTTAGAAGTGTTTGACCATCAGCACTGAGTAGAGGGCTTTGTACCTGGTATGTAGGTCCGTATGCTGTTTTCAGGGCCTCATAGAATCCTCTGTGATCACCCGTATCTGTGCATAATTGAGTTTTTCCTGCTAGACTGATCCACCACTTGTTCTGGATGTCACGAAGTTTCTGTTGCAGCTTGCTGCATGCAAGACGAAAGGCTGCTTTTCTGACATGTCAAGATGGCTGAGCAAGGTGTGCTTGGTGAGCAGTTCTCTTCTTCCTCAATAATCCTGCTGCATATGTAGGAACACAAACACATTTTCATTTGTTTGGAGAAGGCATTTAATGCCTTGTCACGTGGTTTCATGTCTCTGGGATGGAAAGGGTTTCATTCCTAGGAGATGTCTTATTTGGTCATACCTAGGATTCTTACTGAATCAGCTGAATCTTACTGAATACAGAACAAAATCCCCTCTCCAGTTCACTTTAGATGTTAGGCATTCATATTTTGAAATATAATGTGGATATATTTTATAATCCTTTAGAAAGATGAAGGTCTTACATAAAACTCTAAAATAAAGCAGGTGCAGAGCCTTTCGGTGTGTTGGGTAGATGTGCCTGTAATGGAACTGAGAGGTCAACCAATTAACACCTCACATGATCCTTGCTGAAAGTGTTTAGTATGGGGAAAAGAGATTAAAATGTGACACTTGACCATAAATATGCAAATTTTTTTCAGGTTTCTGAAATTTTTATTCTTCATGAGATGTTATCCTTCCTGACTTTGCCTTTGGAAGAAAATCTTGGTTGCTATGAAGGCAGGAAAGTACATAAAAAGGTGATATATCTAGGTTTGGTGTTCACCAGCCTACTACACTGAAGACTTGCTGTGGAATTTAATACATACAGTACATATACACAGTATAGATATTATATTCCTGAATGATAACTTCAGGAAGGCATGGCTCACATGTTTAAACAGGACTCAACTGGAAAGCAGAACACAGACAACTTTGAATTTTGGCCCAGCCCAGTACTGAATGTACCAATATATTCCCAGAAATTTCTGATTTCCAGAAGTAGCTCCATAGCAGAGTAGGAAGTCCCCTTAAAACTTTGTGACATTTTGAAACAACTATGTTAATAAAATAAGAAAATAAGCTATATCCTCTCTAGAGGCTTTTATATCCCTAACTACAATTTCTTGAGCATTCCAGTAATTTCTTTGGAATGCAATAGATGTAAAATTGCTGCATTTAATATATATGTTTGAAGTAAAAGGAAAAAAGCCTCATATTTATCCTGGGGAAAAAAAAAAGATACTGAAAGATATTGCACTAATTCCCCCAGTACTGTTCATCTTGTTAAGACAACCTGTTTTTAGGGCAATATATGCATGTGAAAAGTTGATTGTCAGTACATAAAAGCCTGCAGGGATACAGCAAGCAATGTGGGTAGAGAGGAAAGATGATATTCAGACAACCACCATTTATTTGGACAACAGCTACTGACCAAACATAAATCTTCAGTAAACCTACAGGGCAGGGGGAAGAAAAAAAGACACTTATTTAAAGAACTGGGCTTCATTAGTGCGGTGAAATTGGAGATTTTGTGCATAAATTTTGTGCAGTTAGTACTAGTATTAATGTGAAGAGTACACCAAAAATACTGATTCCTCTGAGAAAATGTCTCTTTCAGAAAGCTGAATAAAATGCTGTTTGCAGATATTTGCAGATGTTCCTACTTACCTTCATTTCTCAGCTACAGCTTTGTCTCAAAGTGGGAGATGTGTGACAAGAATGAAAGAAATGTGAAAAATTTCAAAGGCAGAAAGTTATAGAGGTGAAGAAGAGAAAGGAAAGTTACGGCGAATTGAGGGAGAGGGGGAGACCTCCAGACCTTAAGCTGCTATCCCCATTGCCTGCGAGGTGAATGCCCTTCCCCCCACCCCAGCACGTGGCCCGGTGACCCCGCAAGGAGCACACACAGACCACCTGGGAGGGACGGACGAAAGAGGAAGTTTATTGTGGGGTTGGGGTTTATAAGGCTTTCGGGAAGGTCAAAGGGGACCAATCACAAGTTCAGGGTCACACAAAAGAAACCATCAGGTAAGGGGTCAACAGCCAATAGGAAGGGGTTAAACAAAGGACCAATGGGACGCCTCGAGACATCTTCCCAGGACACCTTGTATGGGAGACAATAGCTTCACAGGGGGTGTTTGGGAGAGGGATACAGTGACACTGCAGAAAATACACAAACATGTTGAGACATGTTTAAACTACAGTAAAAGCTTCTGTTTCCATAGGGTTTGAGCTGTTTTCCTCACCAGTCCATTTCTGGCAGGACTTTTTCCATACTGTATATGGCAAATGCGTTGCCACAGGAAAGGACCTAGAGAGGCATCAAAAATAAATGAGAGTAGTGCAAAGGGGGTAAAGATAAGGAGAAAGAGGAGATGCTTTAAAAAGCAGAATTAAAAAAAAAAAAAAAGAGAGAAAGTGGCACAACTGTTTATCTGAGAGACTGAAAACCACAGAGAGTGAAAAACTCAGAAAGAGCCTGAAAGGAACTGGGTGATTGAGGATTAAATATAGATGCACATATGGAAATGCCAGACCACAAGAAACCATCAGAAGGTAAAAAAGCAGGAGAAGTGTGCTCAGAATAAAAATGTATGAAAGAACAGAAGATATGCTTACAGCAGAAAGCCAGACTAAATTATTAAAATTACACATACTTTTAGGAATTGAAGAAACAGGTAGAAGCAGGTGAACAGGAAAGAAAAGAAATTGAAGAAAGTGACCAAGGTTATTTTGGATTACTTCCTAGAAAACTGGGAGCTAAAATTTGATGTAAAAAGCCCACGTAATTATGCATATTTTTGAATTGAATCTGTCACATCTCAACATTTGAAGCCTCAAATCCTGCATCTTTTCTCTGAAATCTGAAAGACTGTTACTCACAAAGGCTGTTGTTCTGCAGCATCATGTACCTCATGTCTTATTTAAATGTTTCCACAGATATCTCATATGGCGCTGTTGGATTGCACTGAGGTCAACTGCATATGACATGGACATTGTCTAGAGCCTGCATCAAGACAGGGAGGGGTGCTGTGATGCTGTATTTGTGTTATACTCACAAAACTTACCCACACTTGTTTCCATGCTTCTCTTTAATTTAGGGAACAGGTGACTTCACTGTTGGTAGGCACCATGCCTGAACAGGATGATCATCTAATGATCATCTGATCATCTAAAGAGGCAAGAAAAGGAAAAGCAAAGGGATTGAATTTTAAATGGTATTAAATAATCCAGAAATGTTAGCAAGGGGTTTATACTCATCTTTCTCAGAGGTGTGGAGGTAACTTAGAAGATATATTATGGTAGGCAAGGAAATGCTTTCTATTTTTTAAGGAAATTTGTACAGAATAAAGATAAATCACATGTTGCTAAAAAGTAATACAGTAATATAATTAACCGGAATTGTGTTGCAACATTTATTGTATAATTCCTTACTAATGGTACAGTTTTTGAGATCTTCATTCCACAAATTTTTTTCATTAGTTGTCCTTCTGAAACATATACAAAAAAGTGTGAGAGGGTTGTATGTCAGAGCGACAGCATTAATAATTTTTATTTGATATGATTATCTCTAAAGAGCTATATCACTTTTTCTTTTTTTTTTCCTTTAGAGAAGAATTATTTCATTTTAGTTAAACCATATTTTTAAAAAATTATGTTTTTTCTTAATGTTCCCTCAGATCCTTATGCCAACATGAGCTACAATAAATAGCAATATTCTGGTGTAAGCCCGTTCTAAAGTCTGACATGCAATCAGTTCTGCTTCACACAGTAAAATGGTGTGAAATATAAGAAAACTACAGCTGTGAGTTACCAAACAACAGACCAGTTATTTTAATGCACAAGAATCACGTCAGAAGCTGATCTAGCACATCCACCTGAAAACTTCATAGTAACAACTTCTCAGTAAACACGTGGGTATTTGTCTTTATAATTTGCCTTAGTTTCAAGCATAGAGAAAACTGATGATCTTTAAGGCCCCTTCCAACCCAAACCATGATAAAAGATATTCATGAAGTTCTACAGGAGTAATGAATGGCTTGGGAGATATGAAGACCCCTCTTTCTGATGAGCAGAATAGTTTAAACCAGCCAAATTTCAAAGGAACTGCATCGTATGTTATTTCACGTGCAGCGTACTTCCTAGTGCAGGGGAAAAATACTGAATTGGTTAAAAATCCAAACTTATTCTTTCTTCCCAGTTGAAGTTAGCCTCCCACCTCCCACAACAGTTTTATGCTAACAGTTGGATATGTATTTCAAAAATTGTAAAACATACATCTAGAGATGATATATGCTTCTCTTTTCTTGAGGATGGGATTTGTGCCTGCGCTGTCCCAGTAGAGCAAAGCTGTGACTGGGGTGGGGGGGGGGGTAGAGGCTGGGCAGTGGGTTCTGCTGCAGTCTTCCCTGAAGGGACCAAGGGAGAAATCCTGGGTTTGCCCTTGGAATGAGGATATGGCAAAGGGTGGTGTTGTCACTGTCACTCCTGCTGTTGACTAACCTCCTGCTGATCTGGCCATGGCTTTCGTACGCGTAGAACTTTCATACTGGGTACAAATATCTGCAGCAATTGAGACTGACAAATAAGGGGGTCACCATTACTAGTACCTGAATTTAGCGGGAGGCAAATCACTCCTTTTGGAGGAGAAATTTCTTAATATCTCTCCTTGCTTTTTACGATAAAAATTGGTGTGTAGCATAACCATTGTTAGCCCCGTGATGGTTCATTACCGAGCATCAGAGAGCTTGCTCTCCAGATTTGGAGACACAGAAGCACAAAGCCAGTTACTGTCCTTGTCTCCAACAAGTTAATAGGTTGAAAAAAGATATACCTATCTGTCAGGCACTCCAGGTCTTTTCATACTACAAGCTCGGAAAATGGGTCTTAACCACTTATCTCCCTAAGATCATCTTTATTGTATTTTGCTAAGTGGTCAAAAAATAAAATAAAAGTGAAAAGAAACCTCACGCCTTGCTTTGAAATTTACCTTTTCAAGGAATGGTTTCCTCTCTTCCTGAAGTAGTATTTGATGAGAAATAAAAAGCTAGAGAGTTACTTGCAGAGCCTTTTTTCAAATCACAGAGAAATAGATATTCAGTGATAATGAGAGGAAAGAAATGGAATGTTTTCTGCAAGCATTGGAAGTGATTTGTCTCTAGTCATGGAAGCCATCTCCCTGGGAGCTTGCTGGGAGAAGAAGGTCTGTGCAGCAAGGTGTTTGCATCACTGCCCCATCCAACGGAGTGGTCAGAGTCAGCAATCCTCAGGCGCGGTCAGCTGGCCTGGTGCAAACCCATCTCACTGTGGGTCTCTCTCTTTGGATTGCAACTCTCCCACATACCTGCCTGGAATGACTTCCTCAGCAGTAGATTTTTATTTTTTGATCCCATTTGTTCTCCTGTGGTACTTTGGTACAAAACTCTCTTTTCATGAGCTACTGTATCTTTCAAACTTGTCTGAAAGGATCACCATGGGAACCTCCACCTCCAAAACCACTTGGGAACTTACAAAGCAAAACATCTTTTTTTTTTTTTTTTTTTTTTTTTTTTTTTTTTTCCCAAATGTGGTTGATTTCAGGATTAAGATTACCCCTTGGCCATTTACCAGACAGACTGTACATTGTGTTCATGCTTGTCAGTGCTGTTGCCCTCCCAGTATCACCATGATATGATGCATTAATAATATTTACCAGCTTGTCAGTTGGTCAGTGGCCACAGAAATGGATCATTTGTTATTCAGTACAAATTAGTCATTGAGAAATCAAGCTGCAAGATGCTTATTTAGTGAACATTTTTTATTCAAATGTACACATGCTTTTAGAAAAGAAAACTGTGTAAAACTTGTGATTTTGAATAGTGAGAATGAGATGGGAAAAAAGAGCCATTTATACTGACGTCTTACTCAAAAAAGTAATGGAAATGAAATTTGCTTATTCACAATTTCAGGTCCTTTTCATTCTGTTAGAACAAAGTAAATAAGGAATCTTTTATACCACTAAACTTAGATTAATTTTGTATGGCTGAGACAGTGAATCTAATATTGTAATACTGCTGTGCACCTGAAAAGAGAGATTTGTGGGAATGGCACTGGTAACAAATGCCATTATAAAAGAAAACATTTTCTTTTCTTGTAGAATATTGACATGTAGAAAGACATATCAGCAATTAAACATTCTCTTCTCAAACCACATCCACTTTCTTTCTCAGTACAAACAAACACAGCATGGGCATTCACAGGACCGTTTTCAACTCCAAAAGTGCTAGATGACTTCACTGAAACTTCTGATGTTTCACCAAACAATGACTTGAGTGTGGTGATCTTGTTACCTCAGATTTATTTTCTGTAGTTTGTTTTCACTCATTTCTCTGGGGGGGGAAAAAAACCAACCCAAACCAACAAAAAGCAAAAACTAAAAAACCCCCACAAAACAAACAAATAAAACCAAACCAAACAAACAAAACAAACAAAAACCCTCAAAACTTTGGGGGTGGGGAGAGGGCAACCCCCCCCAAAAAGATAAAACAAATTGGGAAAACATTTAATTTAACTTTATAATTAATTAAATACAGCAAAATTCAGTTAAAAACTAATACTCAATGCCACTGAGTTCTATCCATGGTAGGGAATTGGAACTAAATGACCTTTAAGGTCCCTTCCAACCCAAACCATTCTGTGATTCTATGGTTCTGTAATGTAAGAAAAAAAGTGTCTGCAAAATTTTGCATGATGTAAAATGTGGGTTTGCATGTATCCCCATGTTTCCAGTCATTACCTGTTCACAGGGTGCTACAGACTGGAAATTCCATGCAAATAGCTTCAGCTATTCATCTGCAATGAACACTGAAAGCTGTTGGACAATTAGGCTGCCCAAAAGAAAGAAAATAAAATCTTTTTTTTTTCCCATGGATGTGTTGAGGGTGGAGATACAGTGAGGGTGTAGGGAGGAAAGGAGCTTTATCATTGCTGAAATTAAAGGGAGATGAGAACCATCTGCAAGTGGAATGCTGCACCACTGTGTTGTTGGGATGAATGTGCATGTGCCACCGTCTCCCATGCAGCATCAGGAGTTGCTAGGCTACCCCTAGCACCAGGAATGCAGGGAACAATAATGTATTTACATGTTTTCAATTCTGAAAAATAAAATAGGAATTGGTATAAAATACAGTGTGGCACCCAGATAAATTCATAGTGGAGATATCAGAGGAAAGGAGCCTTTCATCTCAGTGATCACCACAGTGATCACACAGTGTTTTACTCCTGGTTGTGACTTATGGAGGGCAGAGGCGAGAGTGCCTGTCTGTGAGGTGATGCTTCCAGCTTCTGCACCCTAGAAACTTCTGTCCGAGCCCTGTATCCCAAAGCCATTGGGCAGCTGCTGCTCTCAGCTGCATTAGCTGGTCATACAGAAGCTCCTGACAGCCCCAGTGATTTATCAGCCTCAAACTTGGTGGGGAAATAAGTCATCCTTTCACGATGGAAACAAATACAACAGATCTAGTGGAGACTCTCAGTTTACTGCTGTTTTGTCTTGAGCTTTATTGTCATCATTGCTATTGCCATCATTCTCCTGTTCATAGCTAATGTCATCATTTACAGTCAGACGTTGTGCACGCTGGGTGACTAGTGTTGTTTGGGCATGAATAACCTTTTCTATAGGATTAATAATGGATCTTCAGTGAGAAACAACCGTGGGGAAGGGTTAGTGGGGGGAACTCCTGTAAAGGCTGCATGTTCTTGGATGCTCTGCTTCCTCAAGCCAATTCACTGTGATCCTGTTGTACTAAAACAATCACTTGATGTAGACAAAATACATCTGCACAGTGAAAGGAAGGTAAAGGTAATTCCCAGCCTTTCCTCACATGGACAGTGAAAGAGTGCTCTGTAGATTGTGAAAGAGAGCTATCTCTTCACAACAGGTCTGGTTTTGTGGCACAGACTCCACCACCATGTGAAACAGGATGTGTTTTTAATGCTGGAGATGAACCTCTTCTCAGAAAAACATAAGGATCATCTTACTGTACACTTACTTGCCTTTGATTCTTTAAGGATCAGAGATAGGAGGACACAGTATTTCCCCTTCACTAATCTTAGTTATAAAAAGCTACAATAGCGTTTCTGTGCTAGAAGCGGGTTAGTTTCAGTCAAAGGCAGTATGTCCCAAAATTAACAGGTTACCATAGAATGCATGTGCTCTTTTCACCTTTCCATCTAAAGCTACATGCATTTCCCTCAGCAGCATCACCAGCACTTTTGTACAGGGATGGAGGAAAAATCTGTATGCTTGCAGTAATGCTATGTTACAGTCAACCACAGTCCCAACATCTCATTATCAATTTAGCAGGGCAGTCCAGACAGCAATCGCTAAGCTACAGGAAGGGCTTAATTTATTGTTGATGGTTTTCATATCCATCTTTTCAAATAATCAGCATATGTTACATTCTGTAAAACTGAATATGAATAAAGGTTTCATTTTTCCATCATAAAGGATGGATTCAGTTGACACTATAAATTGCAAAGGCAAGCCCTGAAAAGTTTTCAAAACCCCACTACAATCCAAGGGTACAATGGCATTTTATAATGAGTAGAGGATGAATTTCAAAGTGATCAGGACTTTAACTTCATTTGCTGAATCAGTATATCTTCAGTTTCTGTAAAACTACATGTATATTATCTGAATTGTTAAAAAGTTGTTGTTTTCCAAAACCAAATCTGAACTTACTTACAGAAGGGATTCCTCACAGGTTTAAGTTTTAAAAATGAGTCCTACAAGGATAACCTCTGCTCCATAGCTCTGGTTAAGGGCAGAGGTGACTTATGTATGCCTCTCCTGACACCTGTTTTTCTAGATTGCTCATAAAAATTACTCATGGTTGGTATTTCCTAAGACAAAACTCAGGTTCTAGTGCTTAACTGTCCTCCCTGTCCTTTAGTTTTTCCTCATTTTTAACATCAGTTTTGCTTTTTGTAATGAGAACTCAAAATTCCCTTCTGATCTATAGCAGTAGTTTATTCCTCTCTCTTTTCCCCTTCAGCCCACCACAAGATTTTTGGCACATTTAAAGCATACTAGCAGTTTATTTGTAGTCACCTCTTCAGTTAACTAAGCAAATTCTCATTTATATATACTTTTTCTCCTAGTTCATGTTTTGCAGAGCTCACTACCAACCTTTGCACTTACATCCTCTCCCACACTCTCTTTTTTTCTCCCATGGAACTTCGTAAATTACAGTTTCCAAACAAACATTAAATACTAATGGTAGGTCCTCAAATCTGTGTTGCTATACACATGGAATCAAGCTGACTTGAGCCAACAGTTACAACTCCTTACTGTAATCATCTGTAAAAGGCATGCAAAAATAGATACCTGCTGGACAAGTCTTTTGAATTTCTTTTGATAAGAAAGCACTGAAAAAGTAGGTGAAGGTTTATGCTGATACTAATCACCACCATTATATTCTACCTCCCAAAAAATTCACCCAAATAAGCATTATAGTAAAGATGAACTAGTCACATTCCTCTGTCAGATCTTTCCTTGGAATAGCATTGCTATAAACTTTCTCTACTTCAAGGAAGAAAACCAGTATTGGCAGGTAAGACTCTCAATTTTTGTCACACAATTCTCCAGCAGGTTTAATCTCTCTATTCATCAGATAAAATGTAATTTGAAAACATTTTCTAGAATATGGAACATCGAATTTTAGTTTAGAGTGCAGAAAACAAATTTATTTTTTAATTTTAAAATAACTTTATTAAGAACTCAAACTATAGAGTTGCAACTCCATGTTTTAATAGAAAATGGGATTTCTGTTGCTTGATTTCTATGGCTTTTTTCTCTTGTAATGGTTTAAAAGTGTCTTTCTAGTCCAAGATGAGCATTTGTAAAAATGGTACCATGGGATGTACATTTTTTCAACTCTCTGTGAACTTCCAGAGCCAAATTTTATAGCCTTGAAAGTAAAAAGATTTCTTTTGGACTCCTTCTATACTCAGCTGTTATGTTTTTTGTCTGCAAAGTGCTTGACTTGCTCTTTGCAGGAAACATGTTTTTCAAGGCAGCTGAAGTAAAAGAATTTCATTGTTTTGAATTGTGTTGACTATCCTTTTTACTGCCTTTTATTTCTTTGAGTATCAGTGGTCTGTGAAGCAACAGTATGAGTCAGTTTAATCTTTGGCATCTGCAAAGCATTTACCTTATTTTTAGCCAAGCTGTGGTACTTCATGTTCTTCTTCAAAGTCTTGGGTGTAAGGTGAATGATATGTACCACCTGAACATTAATCAAAGTCTGTGTGGTGCTTGATGAAAAGTTCTGTGCATTCCACAGGGCAGATTTTTGTTTTACTGTTGTCAGAGGCAACAGATCATGATTTTCTTCTGTTACGTTTTCCCACTGGTAGTCTGCGGGTGAGGTGCTCTATTCCTATGATTCAGGAACATGCAAGAGTGAGCCCAATGTCCCTCCTCACTCACACCCTGCACCTACACTCACATGCACCTACAAAAATTCAAAGACAGTGTGTGTGCTGGTTTAAAAGTAAACCAGCAGGAGAAATGAACTCAACTCAAAAGAGAGATTATAAATCAGAATAACAATTTAATAAAATAATACAATAAGTACAATTATACAAACAAACAATTGGTCTTAACCCACAAAACCCAAATGTATAACCCAGCACCCTGGGGCATGAACAAAGTGGTGTTCCTTGGGCCCCCCCCGAGTCTGAAGTAAAGGGAGAGGGGAAAAACCTGCTGGTGGGAGAGCTGTTGCAGTCTGGTCAAAAGTGGTGATTGCAGTCTAATTGAGGGTGGTGGTCTCAGTCTGGTTGAGAGTGGTGAGCTGCAGTCTTCCTCTGGATCCCATGAGTGGTAAAAAGGTTCCAAAACTCCAAGTTTATATATTCTCCAGTTCAGGCAGGAATACTCAGTCCTTCCCTCAGAGTGGGGAATTCCATAAAAGGGTATGAGGATGCTCAGTCCTTCCCTCAGAGCGGGGAATTCCATAAAAGGGTATGAGGACAGGAACATCTACAGGCCTCTACTGCTAACAGTTTCTGGGAAATGGCATGGAAGGCTATAGAATACAGACTTTTGGGTTACACCCATACCATGATGAACTGGTCTCAGCTGTCCTAACTAGGACAGTGTGCAATGAGAGAGGTACAGAATTAAGTTATCCTACCACAACTGGAAATGACTCATTAACTCCATCATCTCCAAAGCCAAATAACATTAAGCCTAAATCAGGACACATGACAATATGGATGTACAGTGAGAGGATTACAAGATGAGCATTTCTTCTCTTGCCTTAACCTGTAAGTGGTCCTATCTAATTCTGAATGTTATACTAACACTGCTAACCCCAAAGCCAATTATACCAACCTAAGGAACCTGTTTTCTGTTCCAGACCAGTCTCCATCACACTCTTAGAAATCTCACAAGACCTGTTCTCTGTGTGGTGTGTTTTGCAAATCAGAAGAAAACAGGTATTAGCCACAAAGACTATGCTGGAAACCTAGTGCCACAACTTTGTGTGTACTTGGACACAGTCAGAAGGCCATTATGTTATTCCTGTGAAGAGCACTTTCAAATGTAGGAAAACAAGGTTATAGGAGAAGTTTAAAATCGCTGATTTGACCAACGAATGTTGTGGCAAAACATAGAGGGCTCATAGTTCTTTCCATAACTACGATAAAAAGTAGAAATATGGATTCTTACACAACTTTCTGCAGACAAGTTCAAGGTATAAACGATGACAAAAAGTACTAAAAGTTACAGTAGTGGAAATCTCCTGAAAAGTGACATGAACAAAGAGATAATGAGCAGTAATACTATATACAGTAGAAAAGTCGATGCCACATTTCCACACTTCACATTTTACTTCAAGCCGTAAAACTAGACAAAATATAACCTATTCTTCACAGGGAAAAAAAGGGAAAAAATGGGCATAGGAGAGTTTCTGTTAGAGAGGAAATATTTAACCTTCAGACCAGAAAGTACTAAAGAAGTTGTCAGGGATGAAGGAAGAATTTGGAGTGTTGAGGCTAAGCAATGGGATCAAGGATGCTGGAGAAAAAGGAATGGAGAGTGACAGTGTGAATGGGGAGAAACGAGTTCTGTTCATCGTTTAGGAGATGTAGGATGGCAGCACAGAGAAAGATCAACAGGGATCCCAGAAGTGGGATCAATATGAGATGCTTTTAAGAGGAAAGAGGGGAAGAAGAAACCTAACAGGAGTGGGTGGGCCAAGTGGATAAACGTGAACTGGAGGGGACTTTGGAAATCTGCAAGTACAGCAGGGGTTAACATGAGAAAGGGTACTTAAACAAGGAGAGGGAGACAAGAGGCAGAGAGTGCCTTTCAGATACTGCCAGTTGTCCTTGCAGGGAGTTAATAAAACCTCGAGAAAAATAAGAGACACCTGGGGAGAGGGATGGAGATTTTAAACAGGAATTCAGAGGTGGAAGTGTGCTTTTGCAGATTAGAAAACTCTGAGTAGGTAAGACAGGAGAAATGGAAGGGCCTGGCCAGGGAGAAGATAGGGCTGGAAGAAGAAAAGGTCAGACTCACAGTGGAGCAGGAGCAATGTTGGTGGGGGGAAGACAACCCCATGATGCCCTTCACACAGCAAGGACAGGGGTCAGGAATACTCAGAGCTGCAAAAAAATACAGTTATCATCACCAAAGTAGCAACAGTCCCTGCTATTCTTCCCCATCACTTTGATATTTCCCAGGACCTCATGAGGGCTTGTCTTAATTCATTCTTCTTTCCAGTCCTAATCCCTTCTCCTCTTAATCTAGCAGTGGAGCAGTGACAAATGCATATTGAATATTGTCCACTGCCAGCTGTGCTGAAAAAAGAGACAATGGAGCTCACATGATGGGGGCAAAAGATTTTTGGCTGTATTGATATATCTCTCTGACTTTTCTGAGCCATCCAGGGAGAGCAAATATCACTGCCCACTAATCTGAAACAATTGGCATCATCCCGGGGCAGGGGCAGAGACCTTGGCAGCATCCATCATGGGAGAGAGCACTTAAAGAAGAAGAAAGTGAGCAGTAATGTGGGCATGGAGCCAAGGCTGCTTCAGGAGAGGGGGATTTTAGGAAAGACTTTTGTTGAGGCAGGAGGTTCTGCTTCTGAAGGTGAGCATGGTGAGGAAACTGCAGCTGGCTCCCATAAGCACTCACTTGAGTCGTACCAAGATGAAAACAACTGGAGAAAGTAGGCACATATGTGCACAAAGTCCTGTGGAAGTCTTGCTGTGTTTTGCTCTGTTTGGAGATCAGAACTGGAGCAACCTGCAAAATAACAGGACCTGAATATCACTTCCACATTTATCCTGTTGGATTGGGATGAAATAAAGAAGTTGCACATTTAGAAGACAAAATAAAGTGATGGATGTTTTTATAACTGCTGAAATTGTTTTAATGCTAGAAAGATGAAATCTTAGGCATTGATATCCCTATTCTTGAGCTGACATTAAATAGAGCAATTTGCTTGTTTTTAAATGTTATTCACTTGAAATGCCTGTTCACATTTAACAAAGCAAACCAGAGATGTATTTAAACTTTAAAATTAAAAACCAGCCTACTTTTTCTCCAAGTACCATTTCAAATGGCACAAAGAAATTCACACAAGCTAAAGGAGCCTCTGCATGTAATTTCTGAAGGTAATATTTCCTCATCTTACGGTCTTGTCTGGTACTACTGAGTCAACCTAGTTCTGAAGTTTCCTTGCTTGTTAAGGCTGCACACAGGTCTACAGATGTCATTATTTCAGTGCTGTAGCATTGCAAAAAAATTATCTTACTGGTTTAGTGCAGCTTAGAAGTAAAGGCTTAAAATTACTTAGCATTATGTTTATTGTCTATAAATCCAAATCTGAAATGCCAATTCATGTGCAGAAGTGGATTGTGATATTATTTCTCTCTGGTTTGGGTGCCTTCATGGTTATCTAAGGACTCTGAGACACTGAATTTCATAAAACACTGAACCTGGAGTGTCAAGCTTGTCATACTGATAGAGACATACTTGTCACCACCAGAGTATTTTAAAACTGTGCCTTCCAGAAGATCTGCTCTGTGTGTATTTACAGAAACACTTCAGATGCTTCACCATTTTTGCTGGTTTATGTTACAGCAGGGATGAGTGTATTAAGGTCTCAAAGGAATGCCTTCAAAGAGACATTTTGGCTGTCAAAAACCATAGGAGAATATGATTACCCTCTGGAAATATGTGGGCAAGGTGAGGGAAAAAGACTGAAGAAAACCACAAGTGAAAGGAAATGATTTGCACATAATATACTCAGTAGAAATCAAGTGTGAATAAACTTACACCAGAAACGTGGAGATAATCCCAGAAACTTCTCCTGGATGGGTTACCTCATAGGAATCATGGAGAAAACAAACAAAATCAAAACCCCAGCTTATCCAACACTTGATAAATGCATTCATGGCACTACATCAACCTAAACATGGTACAGTACCAGGGTGATGGTCTTAATAATTTCCATCTTGTAAAAGGTCCCACTCTCATTCTTTCACATTTTCCTGAAGCAAATTGTGCACTGCTGAAAATATAATATCTAGTGTCAAATATTGCTGAATCCCTGTCCAAAAAAACTTCCAGAAGCAGTGGGAAGATTGTGATAAGTATATACCAAAATATATCCAAGTAAGTTATTTCTTTCATTCAATGGCTTCCACGTGAGACAGAGGTAGTGTATCCCTAAACACCACCCAACACATCTAGTCCTTTTCAGTATTTTTTTTATAGAGCCAAGTCCTGATAGTTGTTCACCTCGTTTGTTTTTTAAAAAAAGCCAGTGGCACCAACTCAAACAGTAGCCGATTTGTGTCAATACTACATTATAGTTATACAGTCCTATTGTCTCAACCCAATGCACAGCTTGGGCATTTAAAAATACTAATTCATTGTGGAGATGGAACACATTTTCCTTCCTCACTCAGATTTTTTTTTCCCTTTAATTTCTTATATTTTTTTACTTATCCTTTAATGTTTGTGCGTCTGAAGAATGTGATGGAAAGGTCTCAGAACAAATGCTTCTCAAAAGCACTAAAAGTGAGCTCAAGCCTTGCTTCCTCCTTCCAGGACCTCAAGACAAATTTTCACACAAAGCTCAAAAAAATTTCAGTAAGATATGGGCATCTCTGTATACTCACACGGCCCCTGACAATGGATCCTAACTCAAACAGCCATTTTTTTAACAGTTTGACCTACCATTTTAAGGTAAGGTTTAATTCTCTAGCCTATAAAATCAACTTCATGAGATGAACGATGACTAAGTTTGATGAAACCATGGTGGAGAAAACTTGTCATTTTGTGGCACTGCTGGTCGTGAGAGCACATAGGCATGATGTGCGGTGGATCTTCTCTGGGCCATACGGAAAAACAGAGTGATTAAAACACAACACTTTCATGGTCCTTCTGCATCTTTTCCATTCTGCTCAAATATTTGAACCTTGAAATCACTAAACATACTTGAGAATGAAGCAGTGTAGAGCAGAGTCTGAGGGTTTCATAGACCATATGAAGAGAAGACTGGTGCCTCAGTTATCTGTTCTTTTTTCTTTAGAATAAGGTTTCATTTCATTACAACCATATGAATGAAAATCTTTTTAAGTCAGTTCTATACTTAATTATGAAGAAAAAATATCCACCTCCAAAGAGATATCAAAATAATGAATTCTCACATTTCTTTTATATTTTCTGAACACACATTCAACATTGTATTAAACTCATTATTTCATCATCTGTGTCTGTAGATGAATTTTATAATACTAGTAAAACATTGATTACATTTCCCATTAAAAGATGTTAATGTATTATTTAATACCAAAAATAACCTAGCATGGAAATGAATATCTTTATTGAAGAGACCATTTTGAATAGTTTTTATTCCAAAACAAACAAAAAAATTAAACAAAAAAACCCAAAACAAACAAAACAAAACAAAAATCAACTCTACATTGTATTATGTGTGCAAAATGCTTTTACAGACCAGAACAGAAATATTGAAAATACAAAAAAGCATTTGTGATGTAGAAGAATTATTCTCAGGCTCTGGTCATCATTACAAAAAATAAATAAGAAAGCATCAAGACAATGCATGAAAAGCCCAGGTTATGACAATTCAGTAATTATTGCCAGATTGGTCCTGCAATACTTCCCAGGCAAAAAGTACAAAAAAACCATAACTTCTACCAAGCAAAGGTCAAAGTGCATGGGGTTTTAATGTATTCCTTCCAGCCACTCCTGCCATCTCGTCCTTGCCTTGCACGACTCCCAGAACGCGTACACTGACTGGTAGGAAAAAAAAGAGGAAAATTTCAAGGTTTTTTAAGGCCAGGATCTTCCCTGTTCTCCCTCCACGGGGCACCGGGAGCTCCCCTTTCCCCTCCCCACCCTTGGGCACTTTGCTGGGCGAGGATGTCCCAGGGCACCCACTCCCTTCCCTCCTTATTCTTTCTGTCATGTGACTCCCGGAGCGTTTGCTTTCTCTGAGGATGCTTTCTCCCCTCTCTCACTGAAGGAAATCAGCCTGGAAAATGCCTTCCTTTTCTTTTCCACCCCTCTTCTTTTTTTTTTTCTTTTTTTTTTTTTTCTTCTCTCCCACCCCCCCCCCCTTTTTTTTTTTCCCCTCTCCCTTTTTCCCTTTTTCTTTTTTTCTTTTTCTTTTGGTTAACGCTGCCAAAGGAACGAACTGCTCGTTGCAGCCCCTGCATCCAACTTGAGCGGTACGAGGGGAGGGAGGGGCGCGGAAGGGAAAGCGCACAGCATCTCACACATGCACACACACGCCCATACTCTTCCCAGAGCTCTGCTGCTCCCCAAAACTCAGGGAAGGACACAGAAATTGTTTGGATAGGAGAACTGTTTGAGATGCCCTCGAGAGGGGAGCGCCTGCCCAAAGCCGTTCCGTTCCGGGGAGAAAGTGAGGTCCATCGGGGATCTGGCTCTCCCGAGGCTTCCCGGCTCCAGCTTATTCAGCGCTGAGACCTGTCTTTCAAAACAAAATAAAAATTTAAAACAAAAAGAACCAAAATACCCCAAATCCAAACCAAACAAAAAACACCCCAACTCCCCCCCTAAAACCTCCAAAAAATTTAAAACAAACAAACAAACGAAAAAAAACACCAAAAAACACCCAACAACAACAACTACAATAAACCAACCAGCCAACCAAACTCAAATAAAACAATAACCCCCATATGAACGGATAAAAGAAAAACAAAAACCTAAGAAAACTCCACCCCCCACCCCCCGAAACTCAACAAAAGAAAAAAAAACAAACCAAACAAATCTCTAACCAAAAAACCTAGGAAAAAAAAAAAAAAAACAACAACCACAAAAGAAAAAAAAAACAAACAAACAAACAAAAAAAACACAACAAAAAAAAACAAACAAAAAAAACCAAAACAAAACCAAAACCAAACAACCAAAAAACCCCCACAACACAAAAAAACCCAACCATCAAGGGAATGCAGGAGGCGAGGAAGAGGAGGACGGAGGAAGAAGGGTGCCGGAAAGTTGTTTTCCTACGGCATCTCAGAAGTTCAGGACCGTCCTCCCCCGCCGGGACAAGGACGGGGACAGGGACAGGACAGGGACGAGGAGGTCAGAAGGTCGCGTCGATATCGACTTGACAGCGAAATCACGCAAACGTTGTTTGTTTTAAAGCAGATGTTGCTGCTATTCCCTCCTCAATTCACTTGAAGCTGAAGGAGCTGAAAACTAAAGTCGTCTTAATGTGAGGCATCACATTATTTGTTGTAAATATGATAATAGTAATTTCTAGTTTGCTCTACAGAAAGCTTTTTACTCAAGCAGATTAAAATAGTTTGAAGAATAAAATGCTCTTTTAAATCAGGTACTACAGTACCTGAATAATTTAATAGTAATAGCTATGAGCCCCACCCAGCACAGAGATCTGCTTAGTTGCATGTATTGCATATCTGTACTAAATTATGTTTGAGTTACTTATTTGTTTTTCATAATTCTGCTTAGAAATCTAGGATGGTTTATGGATCACAATTATTCCAGTATTTCCTTTGTTGTTAAAAGTGGACCTGCTACTCCATGGATGCCTTGTAAAAATTAGTTACTTCAATGAGAAAAATTGTGACATAAACTCCTGCATTTTTCTCCCACAGTGATTTTTTTTCTAAATTCAATATGAAATACAGATGTAAAAGACACTTCATATTGTTTTTCCTCTAAATAATTATAAACACATAAACGGACCTATTTCTTTCTTTCCATAATCCACTTCAATCATGGGAGATTAATATCATAAAATCATACTTAAAAAAAATATTTCCAGTTTGCTTTCTCTTTATTTCTAATTAAAACTTTTGCAGCATTTTGGAACTGAGAGCTTCAAAGCCCTCTTGCAAAGATGCCAGGGAGATGCTTAGCTTTTTAAAATGCAAAATAAACACTTCTTTTTTTAAAAAAAATATACATTGTTTTAGAATAACAAGTACAGATACATTTAAGTATAGATTCATAACAGAAGTGTAGATATTTCTAATCAATATCATAATAATAAATAGCACAGACTATAAGATTCCAAAGGGAACTGCAAAAATCCAAATCCTGTTTTAAAAAATTTCCCACTTTTTTGTGATTTAGTCAAAAGCCTATTCATAAAACTACAACTATTAAATGAATAAGGTAAGGATGGGTGTGCATAATTTTTCTTTCTGCCCCCCTCCCTTTTTTTTTTTTTTTTGCTAGCAGAAGATTTGTTTGCAAAATGACACAGACTACTAGCTTATTATAACCCAGAGCACCAGGTCAGTTGATATCATGAAGTTTCAATTGTTAATCCAAAACACACTGCATTTAAATCAATATATTTCTGCAGGGATTTTTCAACTGTTGCTAACTGTTGCTTTATTCTTGTGCATCAATTGGAGCACCTGTAGCTTCCCAGTCAGTCCTCTTTTGCTGTGTTTGTCAAGACAGATATAATGAGCTTTCCTGGGAAAAAACAGGCTATTTTGCAGGTATGGCAACTCCTTTCCACAGAGAGGAGTGAGCTCACGGAGAGCTGCCTGGCTGAGCACCAAACACTGTGTGAACTAAAAGGAACTGTGCTGGCATCTCCAGGCCATAGGACACTTTTTGTTTTGGTAAAAGTGCAGCTTGTGGAAGTTCATGGGAAAGGTCTGTCATGTCAGAATTGCCTGCTCCTGGCAATGCTTGAAAGTATTCAGCTGGGGGATGCGTGGTTGCTGGAGTAGAACACATTAATACATTTAATTATTCTGTAATTTTCCCTTGAGAATAAAGGCTTCATTTTATCAATTAGGCAATCAAGGATTGTGCGACGTGTCCTTGTGGGTGTCAGCAGTCTGCACACCTGCTAGAAACTTTCCTTCCTTCAGCCAGAGCAATACTTTTTTGAATAAATTGTTTTAAAAAAACAGTTTAATTGCAGCCTGGTTGTGTAAAGACACACAGTGGTTTATGTTAGTTGCTGTAACTATAATCCTTTCAGGTCTGAGGGCAAAAGTTTGCAGTGGGAGAGCTTTCCCATCCTCAAAAGAAAAAATGGTAAATAAAGCCAGACAGGACTTTAACCTTTCTTCAGTTCTAAACACATATTCTTACAAAATATTTACTCACAACAACTTAAAGAAAAGACCCAAGAATATCAACATGAAGAAGAATTCCTTCTTCAGCAATATTCTGAAACTCTGTTGTGGGTCAATAGGATCCAGTTTAACCCAAAATAGCATGGGCAGCAAGGGTAGACATCACACAGATGAAACACCAAAATAATTTCTTGAACTCCTATAGTAATTTTGTATGATTTCAGGAAAACTCTCCTGCAAGAGTAGTTCCATTCAACCCACAGTGCTCTCAGCAGCCCCTGGGATGGATCCCTTTCAATGGCAGGGAATTGGTGACGAAGAGCTGGAGTAATTGCTGACACTTCACCTTCACTCTTGATTTTGTCACTGGGACTGGAATACTTTGTACTGGACACTATGGGAACATTTGTAGCTAGTACACTTACTTCAGATGGGCTTGCTATTTTCCACATATGAGCTGCTATTTTTTATTATTATTAATATCATGATCATCAACAACAATGTAAAACAAATCTTTATGTTTCTCAAATCCATACCTTCCCTAAAAGCTAATATGTGTTGCCCTCTCACAGGTCAAACGGAAAAAAAAGAAATATTGTAAGATTCTCTTGATTACAATATTGTTTATTTTTATCTATATTTTTTTTCCAAAGGGTTCTTCTTACATATGCAAAACCATTTATTAAACTATCAGTTGGCAAATGCAGAAAAAAATTATCCTTTAACATTTTTAAGTCAAAACCTATTCCCAAAAAGGTACAGGACTGACAACAAGGAGCACTGAAATCCTTTTTTACACAGACCAGAGGCAATGGAAGCTCTCAGCCACATCTGCATGACACAGCATCCCCAAAAGCTTCATGTTAATGTCTTCAGCCCCTTGGTAGCCCCACGTGATGTGCCATGAATATGATACACTCCAAAAAAAAAAAAGAACCAAACCCGCTTATTTACTAAAAATGTCAGACCTTCAAATCACCTAAGTAATATCACAACCTCTTAGTGCAATCAGCAGCCAAGTACACCTACAGCCATACAAAACAGAAGGCTCAATTCCTCCTCTTCTTTTTTTTAAATTTATTTTTCTAACATTTTTATTTAGTTCACTCTTTTCAGAACTCAGAGTCTACAGGAATTGATTCTTAATTTTGTAAACCTATAAGTGTGCGAAGTACTGAAATGATGTAATTCAAAACATTAGAAAAATTTTTTGCTTAGGTAAGTTAGACCTTGTTTGAAATGATTTGGTTTAGCAGCTGATTAAAGGTACAGAAGTATCAGGCTCTTAATTATCTGACACTCTCAAAATAACTTTGATTAGTCAGATGCAAAGGCATTTTCTGTTTAATAATTAAGCTTAATTATGTTTAATTAAATAAATTTCAATTAAGCATATGTAATTATGCTTAACACAAAACATGTGAGTAATTCTGTTGCATTCATCAACGCATATATTTAAGTCACTTGAAGGGAAACAGGAAGATGTTGCCACTGCATTTCCCAGACAATTCCAAGAGAAACCGGCAGCACAAATGGACTGCCTTCAGTTGGAGGCCTCTTGGTATATATTTACTCCTGTGGCCAAAGGCCCTTAATTTTCTCAAAATAAGAACTTGTTGAATGTGGAGCATTTGGTAGCGCAAACATATATAACATAGTAGCTAAAAAAAAATCTCAGCAACTTTACTTGAAAATTTAATTCCAGGCACTGGTATTTTGGGTTCCTTTTTGAGGTGACACAGTAATAATTAAAAAGAAAACAAAAATTCAGAGTCAGCCAAATGTTTTACATTTCGGTAATCAACAAAAGCCCCCTGTTTTGAGCACTGAAGTTGGTCATGTAGATCTACTCCCTCATTCAGAGGTCTCGTAGTTAATTCACACATTGAAAATGAAAATACTATGAAAAATTATTTGAAAACTACTAAAAAATTAATTTTTGTCTTTGAAAATACTATGGGTAGGGATTACTTTGGCTTGCACTGCTGAGACTCTTTGTCATGAAAAGGAGGTTGTCTATGCTTAAAGTGTCTTATTAAAGTCATTCCCTGAGCTGTAAATCTCACAGCCATGCACAAGAAGCTGGCTGTTAATATTGATGCGATTTTATGTTCTAGGTGCAGCACAAGGTTTCTAGAACACTTCCTGCTAGCACTGCTACGTAGCACCTTTATTCTTTACTGTGAGAGTGGTAAGGCACTAGCACAGTGTCAGAGAAGATGCCCATTCCTGGAAGTGTTCAAGTGTTAGGTGGGGCTTGGGCTGGTCTAGTTGAAGTGACCCTGCCCAGGGCTATGGGGTGAGATGAGCTTTAAGGTCCTTTTCAACCCAAATGATTCTATGACAGCAACAGAGACCCCAAAGCCCTACTTATCACCTAAATTTCCTCTTCCTCTATTTATTTTTGCCATTCTTTGTTAACAAAATAACTTAGAGCCTCATGGCAAACCAGCCAAGAGAGAGCTTAAGCTGCCTATACAACTTAAAATGAGGAGCAAAGCAGCTGTGTGCTACATCCACATTCCCAGCTGAGCATTCAGGATCTCTCAAAATTAGATGGAGGGAGTTAAATTATTTCAGAAGCTGATGACTTGATCCTTATGCAGGGAGACACATGCACATCATCTAGCCACCACCACCACAATGTGCATAAGCATTATTGAGTAACTCAGTGGGAGAATGAACCATCTATCAGTCAAATCCTGCTGCTCAGGCCACAGCTCAGCAGCTTCCAGAAGGGATTTCTTTTGTGAAAAGAGAAATCTGGAAACAAACTCACTTGGACAAAGTTGCAGGGAGATATATGAGGTGGCAACAGCTCTAAGTGTTCAGAAGGGAGGAAGATGAGTGTTAGATGGGAAGAGAGAGTAATTTTTTTTATTTTTCTTTGTTATATATATATATATATTTATAGGAAGGGATCAAGAATCAACAGCAGGTGGAATGAATAAATGATAACCTGCAGAGGAGTGACTTGCTGTAGTGCCTGAAGATGCTAGCAACTGCAGCAAAGGGAGGAAAAAGGTTTGAGGGAAACATCCCTGGAGCAGCCAGGTGTCTCCCAAAAACTAATGATGCTGCTAAATTCTCAAAAAGGAGAATATGATGAAAGGGCAAGGAATACCCCTTGTGATGTGGAGTGACCTGGTCAACCTAGAGGAGACAAAGAGTACAGAAAGTAATTTTGACAGAGTAGAGGAAAAGTGACTAAAGAAGGTCCCTTGAGGTTGTAATTTGTACAAGCTGTAAAATCGTGTTGTTGGAGGCTCCAAAGTGGTCCTAAAGAAGAGGAATTGCTCTGACTTGTTGGAAGAAGCTTTGAGGCAGAGCCCAGCACAGCCAGAGCAGGACTTCGCAATGAATGCATCTGTCTAGCACCCTCTGCAAAGAAACAGCACAGATTTGGGGGGAAAAATAACTGCAGCATGTCTGATACTGTTCCATTTTGCTCTGCCACCACTTTCAGTCCTATTTTTTCATCCTTGTTGCCATACCGCAAGAATTTTCATCTGCCCTGACATCATTTCTTCCTTCTCTCACCAGGACTTGCACTCTACTGTGCTTCCTTGGGATGCAAGTTCCCAGTGCTGTGGGTGCAGCCAGAGCAGAGGGTGGGTATTTGTTGACTGAATGATGGGTCAAACAAAAGTAAAGGAAAATGAGCCTTTGTTGCCTTCCACCTGCCAAATCTCTCACTCCTGCACGTAGGGTCTGAGAGCACTGTGAGTGGGGCTTTTAGCAGGCTTTCCTCACCACAAAACTGACAGTAAACCAGCTGTAATACCTCAGACGTCTTGGAATTTGCAGCTCTATGACTAAAACTTTTTTCTCTTGTGTGTGTGTAAGACTGTGTGTAACTGTGTTTGACTTACTGCCACTTTTGAATGCTTCTTGCAGTTAGCCCTAAAAAGGTCAGATGCCTCCAAGACTACAAATAAAACACAGACTGCCGGGCCCTTACTGACAGTATTTCAAAATTATAACTATACAGGGTATGGCATATCTGTCATCATGGCTAGGCTTCGTGAACGAAGATTAAGGAAGGCTCTATCCACATTTATTACAGGCACGCTGGTGGCTAATGAGGCCAATACGTGACAGACATATCCGATTGCAAAAGGCACAGCAGAAAGACTCCTTAGGTGGTATATTCTGCAAGACACGGTTTTTCTGCGTTGTCTTTTCTCCTCAAGAGTGGTCCTGTGTGTGTTCTCAAAGGAAACGGCAGCGTTATAGATGGTGTGTCTCCAGGCCTCCCGACTGGAGGCCAGAGTAGACCAGTTATGGTGATCAATGTGGCCAAGGCTGAGATGTTGTTTCAGGGAGTCCTTGTATCTTCTCTTCGGGGCTCCTCTCTTGCGGCAGCCGGTGGCAAGTTCACCATAAAGCAAGATCTTAGGGAGGCGGTGGTCCTTCATCCTGGAGACGTGTCCTGCCCAGTGCAGCTGTGTTCTCATCAACGTGGCCTCAATACTTGTGACTGTTGCTTGTTCAAGAACAGATGTATTGGTCACATAATCTGACCAGTGGATGTTTAGGATTGTACAGAGGCAGTGTTGATGGAAGCATTCTAGGAGATGCAGGTGATGGCGGTAGATGACCCATGATTGGGAACCATACAAGAGAGCAGACAACACTATGGCTTTGTAAACACTGATCTTGGTACTTTTCTTCAAGTGTTTATTATGCTATATTCTTTTACGGAGTTCTCCGAAAGCACTATATGCCTTTGCTAACCTGTTGTCTATCTCCTCATCAATCTTACCATCTGAGGAGGTGAGGCTACCTAGGTAATTAAACTGCTGGACTGATTTGAGCTCTGATTGGCCAATGGTGATATGGGGATGATAGGGGACTTCCTGAGGTTCAGGTTGATGGAGAACTGTCTTCTTTAAGCTGACTTCCAGCCCAAAGAACTCAGCAGCCTCAGCAAAGCAGGATGTTAAATGCTGCAGAGCTGCTTCTGTTTGTGCAACAAGGGCGGTGTCATCAGCATAAAGCAGCTCCCAGACAAGATGGTTTAAGGTCTTAGTGTGGGCTTTCAGTTGCCTTAGATTGAATAGACTTCCATCAGTACGGTATCGAATGTAGATACCGTCCTGATCCTTGAGGTCTGCCGTGGCCCTTTGGAGCATCATGCTGAAAAGGATTTTGAATAGGGTTGGAGCAAGAACACAGCCTTGTTTCACACCATTAGTTATTAGAAAGGGCTCAGAAAGTGTGTTGCCATATCTGACTTGTCCGTGCTGATCCTCATGGAGTGAGATGATCATCTTAAGGAACTTGGGGGGACAACCTAAATGTTCCAAAATCTGCCACAGACCTTTTCTGCTCACAGTATCGAAAGCCTTGGTGAGGTCAACAAAGGTTACATAGAGACCTTTGTTCTGTTCCCTGCACTTCTCTTGCAGTTGTCTGAGAACAAATACCATGTCTGTGGTACTCCTCTTGGCTCTGAAACCACATTATCTTTCAGGTAGAATTCCTTCTGCTATAGTGGGTATTAGTCTGTTCAAGAGTATTCTTGCCAGGATTTTGTCAGCAATGGAGAGCAGAGTAATACCACGGTAGTTTGAGCAGTCTGATTTAATTCCTTTCTTCTCAAACAAAGTGATGATGACTGCATCACGAAGGTCAGATGGTAGTTCGCCTAGTTCCCAACAGCGCACCACAAACTCATGAAATTTAGCATGGAATGCTTGTTTCCAGACTTCAGGTGGAATTCCATCAACCCCAGCTGCCTTGCCGATTTTCACCTGCTGTATGGCCTTGAGGATTTCTCCTAAAGTGGGGGCAGTATCCAATTCATACTTTACTGGTTGTTGTGTGATGGACGGAATTGCTGAGTCTTGGACTACACGGTTGGTACTGAAAAGAGTCTGAAAGTGTTCAGATCAACGAATCAGAACAGAGGTTTTATCTGTTAGAAGCGTTTGACCATCAGCACTGAGTAGAGGGCTTTGCATGCAGCAAGCTCCAACAGAAATTCCATGACATCCAGAACAAGTGGTGGATCGATCTAGATGAAAAAACTCAACTATGCGTAGATACAGGTGATCACAGAGGATTCTATGAGGCCCTGAAAACAGCATACGGGCCTACATACCAGGCATATCTGTAATGATGTGTTAATTCACAAATGTGTCCTTAATAAAAGTGCTCTAAATAGGAAAGTCTCTAGATTCATTATTACGGGTAGACCTGGGTGAATATTAATACAAATTTTATGTGAATACTGGTGATTTGGCTTTTTTTTTTTCCCTTGGGTGAATGTTCCCATCAACTTTGAAGGAAGCAAATTGCTGTCACTTGTTTCCAGTCAATCCCCAAGAAAACAAATACCCATCCCCAAACAGGCAAACATAAATCCATAAGGTTAGGGAGGTTGGACAGTATAACTCCACTAGCAGTCCCTTCCAATCCTACCCACTCTGATTCTGTTTATGCTCTTGGGTTTATACTCATTCAGAAGACAAAATACAATTTGAAGCACAGCTAAGAAGATGTTAGATTTGAAAGTTAAAAACAACCCATGAAAAAATGGCACAGATCATCCCAAATGTCTAATGGTGAAAAAAAATCATGCTTTTGCAGTAAACTTACTGTAAATTTGTTAGGAAATTTTACTTTGCTCTGTGTAATATTGAGTAGGAAATGCACTATTGATAGGATATGTGGATGCTCGTTATTTAGAGGCAGAATGTTTGTATTATAAACCCACAACTTTCAGGCACTCCTGCCTGACTAGGACAGACAATTGAAATTTCTAAGTAAATTGAACTATTCTTGTGTTGCTTTTCAAAATGAGGAGAAAAATCGAGGGAAAGACGTGATTTACACTCGAAATAACCAAATCATGCCACCATGAGGGGACAGTTTCTCTACAATTTCTAAGACCACTTTGAATAGGAAAGTGATTCCATGGCCAGAATAGTTAGTAAGAAAGTGACAACAGTACTTTTTTTTTTTTTTTTAAGTGTGTCAGAATTACTTTTTGTTTGTTTGTTTTAATAGAAAGTCTTTCTTTATCTTAGATTTGCAACCTGTTTAGTCTCTAGACATGTGAGGGTGAAATGTACTGTCTTGTTTCCACAGTGAGGGGGTGATACACCTTTCACATGACTCATGTCACTACCAGCATCAGGATGTGATGGCAGAGTTGCAATAATCGCCCTTTTTTTAACCTAGGCCAGGCTGAGTCTATGTGCAGGATGCTGCTGCTCAACAGAAATTTGTACTAGCAGAAGTTTGTATTAGCAGAGGGACACTTACAGCAACAGTACAACATGCACAGGGGAAAAAAAGCCAGAAGAAATTAAAAGACCATTTATAGGTTGTGCATACGACCACACTAAGAGCCCTAAAAAACTCACTACAATGCTGCTTGAGTCACTAACGAATTGAAGCACTTTACAAAATCTGTAGCTCTTCAATAATTTTGAATTGCTCTAAAATGCTCATGCTCCAAATGCTCGTGCTCCATAAAATCTTTCTTAACCACTGCAGACATATAAAAGGCACATCTTCAAAATGATGGTAATTCAACTCCTTCAATCTCAGGTATGAAATGGTTCTGTACTTTTCCCTTGTCATTTTTGTTATTCACAGAGTGAAAAAAAAAGAAAAAGAAAATAGTGGTCATAAGGACACAAGAAAAAAAATCTTTTGTCTGGATTCCTATGTAAAAAATTCAAAAAACTTTGTGGTTTAAAAAAAATAAAAACACAGTTGTCTTATGCAGCATCGGCCAAGCCATCATAAATTTACTTTTTTGGTTAATGTCCACTTCATGAGCAAAAAAAATCCCCAAAAAACCAAACCATGAAGGGGTTGGACAGTCTTCAGAGATATTCCTTTAGTAGTGAAAGCGTTTTATGGTCAGGAGAATATTTACACCTGAAGCATGTTGTGCTGGGTACTGAAAATATGCTAACAAATATATTAGGTTTAACATTGGTTTTTTTCCCTATAACTCACAACACACAGCAGAGAGTAGTATTGAATTGTCTAGATAAGACATTCTTAACTAGAAAGTTTTGTGAATAATGGATATCTCAGTCTCACTACTACAGCAAAAGAGTATTGGTGTGTGGGAGGAAAAATTTCAGAAAAACTGAAAAAGAACATGAAAATTTATTTAAATTCAATTAAGAAATCAATTACAAAAAAAAATCCCAAAGTCTAATTTAAAGAAGGATGGGAATGGGATAGTTCAATTTCTTGTCTAAAAAAAAGCCTTTTTGCCATCAATGTGAAACAACAGAGAAAGCTGCAAGGGAGAAAAACAAGTGCACTGACAGAACAGCAGCAACATTTTATTTTATTTTTTCCCTTTTTTTTTTTTCCTCCCCTTCTCTGCCATGGCCAACTGAAGTAAGCAGTTAAACTAAGTCAGCACAAATGAACAAGGTGAGCCAGCTGCAAACTAAATGGGCAAAACAGCAACGATGGAGACAGCCGGGAGTGGGAGGGCATATGCCCCAGAGTTCAAATCTCTGGGGAAGAGCTCCATGCAGCTCTAATCAGTTTTTAAATGTGCTTACTCTTGGTTTTTACAAGTGAGTTTAAAACCAGTATTTCACGCTAATTTGTGAAATACATTTTGCATCACACAACATAGTAAACCAGTCACTAAATTGCAAAAACTTCAACTGAAGTTTCTTTCCTTTTTCAAATTAATCAAAATTCATCCCTTTTGATTCAACAGGGACTAAGCATCACTGCCCAGATTCCCTTAAAAACCATCCGCGCATGCAGTCTGTGAGACACATATACATTTATCAGTGAAATACAGGCTAAAAAGAAACTGCTATCAGAACATGCTAATTCACTCAAAGAATAACAAAAAGCATGGGTTGCAGGAGGATCAGAACAGGTATCTTGCAAAACATTGCATAAAAAAGAAAATGCTGGCAAAAGTAAGCACGTAACAGTTCTCAGGTATCTTAGGAGTTCAAAACCAGTCCTGTGAAAAGGAACCACATGTGCTACATGAAATAGAACTGAAATAACTCTCAGATGACAGTGATGGATCTCATAATCATCTCTCCACAGGACATAGGAGGGGAACCTGGTGTGTCCTGGACAGCTCCTCATCCTTTGGGCAGTGTCCAGCCCTTACCTGAAGGGTGACTTTTTATGGGGGAAAATAAGGAGAATTCAATTGTGATTCACACTGGGCTCAACACTGCTCCATCTAAACTCAGTATTAATATGCTTCTGCTTAGCCAGTTAGACATATGCTCAAGTTTTAAAAAGTCTTAGCAAAAAAAGACCAGGGTCTTCACACAAGGGACCCTCTCCTCATCCTGAGGTAGACAGGCTTGAACACTTCACCCTGTAAAACTCTCTCACCATGTTTCTAACCATGTAGTATAGTATGGCCAGTCTTCGCGAGCAAAGATTTGGGAAAGGTCTTTACCCTTCGAGCCTGTGCAGTGGATTTTTTAGGTGAGACCCAGTGTGCGCTGAACTGAGCCCACCCTTTAATCCTGAGGTTCATCTGCCGGGGCCGAGCAAGCTTGGATGGTGGCAGCGAGGTCCTCAGGACGTAGGTTTGTTTAGAGTGACCTTCTCTTAGATGGATGGCCTTACAGGGCTGATGAGCTCCATCTGCCCGGGGGAGTTTCCCTGACCGGGAATCGAACCCGGGCCGTGGCGGTGAGAGTGCTGCATCCTAACCACTAGACCACCAGGGGCCCCCTAACTATGTAGTGGTCTAACATTTACCTGCCAAACAAACAATTTACATTGCTAATTCAGATTCATTGCTATATTGTTTGTTCAGCATTGGAAACTTAATTTTAAAACCCTTTTAATTAAATGACGTGCTAGAAATATATTAAAGTGATTTCATTATTTTAAAATTTCCTAAAGGAAAGGTCATTTGCATAGTGATCATTTTTCAGATGCACCAACAGTGGCTATTTTCCAGCATCCAGATTCTACCCCTCTCTTCCCATTTTACATTTAATTTTTCACTAGATAGCAGACAGGCTAAAGAGACACTGCAACCATGAAATTTAGTCAAGTAATTTTAAAATAGTTTAAAACATATCTTAAAAGTTAGTTTTAAAGTCTAAGACCCATTTGTATGTGAAAAGCTTAGCACAGTCATTTTCTCAGATGTAATATCCCTCTCCCAGTAAAGAGCTTGCAAAAAATAAACCTCATACTATTGTATGTAGTAGCATCAAAGGAAACAGAAGATGGAAGTAAAAACAGAATTGTAGAGACTAAACATATATTGAAAAAACACATTTTATTTAAGTAACATGTGCCCTGACCACTTCAAAACTTATTTCTCTGTATTTCAGACTGATGTTAACATAACCTAATTTGTTTGTTAAAAAGCAGAAATACTACTAAATTCACTTATGCAAATAGGCCAACTTTCAGGGCACTATTTCCTGCGCTGAAGAGCTGCTCTGTTTAGCACAGCTCCGCATCACAGGCATCAACAGATGACTTTGGGCATATTTATTTCTATATAATGCCTTCCACAAAAGGCTGCTGCCTTTCTTGATACAGCTCTGCAATGGACAGAAAACACCTACAAGCTTCTTGAGTTCCTTGGGAAGTTAAGAGAACATGGATTGAAAGCACTGTGTTAATCAAAATCTGTTAAAAATCATAAAGTATAACTGAAAGTAACTATTCTGTAATAAAATCCTTTTTCTGTGAGCTTAGAATAACTCTGTTTTGTAAAGATGCAAACATCAGGAACTCCTGGAGCTGCCAGACACTGGAGATTTTTACAAAAGGCAGCAAAGCTGGACTTTACAAGGTTTCTCAAAATGATAAATTTATGCTGTGGGGTGACCTAACTGTGTTTTAAATCTTTCAACAGCTCTTTCTACAAAATGTATAAGAAAAGTGACTTTTCTAGTGGAAGATAAGAGAGATGATAAATAACAATGGATAGGAGAAATAATAACATGGACGGAGAAATGGAATCAGAGCAAGAAGAAAGCTGGATTTCTTTCATAACCAAACTCAGAACAAAAGCAGACAACAGCAAACAAATAAGAGGAAGCATAAGAAAATCTAGAACAGGCAGAGAGGGATAAAACCAAGAAACCTAAGAATGTCTAAGGGACAATGGAAATAAGAATAAAAACTAATAGCTGGTTCTTACAAGTGAAATTAAACAAATAAGCTGCTGGAATGCTCTTCTTTTGTTTGTTTTTCATAGTGGCAGGCCAGGCTATAGAAAAAAAAGACTAAGGAATATTAAGAAAAGTTAAATGTATTCATTCAGGAGTGTTTGAGGAAGGCCACTGATCACCATGGGAGTGGTGTTTATATATAAAAACACATAGATGTAAACATATGTATAACGCATGTGTGCACACTTATGAGAACAATACACTTTGATATCTTTCTTAACATCTGGGGAGATGGACTAGATAATTTTTAAAGGTCCATTCTAGCCCAAACTATTCTATGATTGCATGATCCTCATATGTTTGTGTAGAAAACATGTTAAGCCTAATGTACCCAAGTCACAATTCATTTGAATTTGAAGTTAACTTTGATGCACTGGAGAAATGGTCAGAAATTAATATTTTTTTAAAAAGAAACACAACAAAATGCCAAGTAATACACTTAAAAAAATGAAAAAAACAGATATATACAAAAAAAAACCAAACAACAAACAGAAAAGGAAATAATTGTCTTGCAACAGTACTGTCTAAAAGGATCTGAAAATTATCAAATATCCAGATATGCAGTTTTCAGCTGGGGTAGAGTTAATTTTCTTCAGTGGCTAGTATGGGGCAATGTTTTGGATTTGTGCTGAACACAGTGATGATAATATAGAGATGTTTTTGTTATTGCTGAGCAGGGCTTACACAGAGCCAAGGCCGCCTCTGCTTCTCATACTGTCATGCTGGCAAGAAAATTAGGAGCACATGGGAGGTTGGGAGGAGACCCAGGCAGGACAGGTGACCCAAACTGACCAAAGGGATATTCCAGACCGTTATGACATCATGCTCAGTACATAAAATGGGGGAAAAAAGGTGTAAGAGCAGAGGGGTGCATTAGAGCGATGGTGTTTGTCTTCCCAAGTAACCATTACACGTGATGCGGCCCTGCTCTCCTGACCCTGGCTGAGTGCCTGCCTGCCCATGAGAATCAGAGAATTAATTCCTTGTTTGGCTTTGCTTGTCTGCATGGCTTTTGCTTTCTGTATTAAACTGTCTTTATCTCAACCCACGAGTTTTGTAGTTTTTACCCATCTGATTCTCTCCCCGATCCTGCTGGTGGGGCAGTGAGCGAGTGGCTGCGTGGGGTCTCGCTGCCAGTTGAGGTGAAACCACAACAGCTACATAAGAGCCAGGGTTACAAAGCTGTTGCAAAACAATAAGCAAAGTTAATTGTGATATACATTAACAGGGCTGTCCAATTAAAATGTGGGAGATGATCATCTGGGAGGGGAGCACACAGTAGTAGTCTGTCTAAGCATACAAAGGGTGAGTAATAATTGTGTAAATCTGTAATTACAGATAGATGTGGGAGCATTTGTGCCTGGTGTCCCTCTTTGTGGGGGAGGAGCACACGAGTATAGGATGCAGAGAGAGATGGTAAACGTTCCTGGGCTGGCTGGCCTGATGTGTCCAGGGGGGACATAGGAACCACCTGTGGAGGGTGACCCAATGAAAACAACTCTCTGCAGCTAAAAACTGTGTTCAATGGAGTTCAATTCAGCAGCATTCTGAAAAAGAATTTTAAGAGAAAGTTTTCCTTTCTAAAATATCATTATGCCTCTAGACAGATAAAACATTCCCATTTCCTCAGTTTACATTTTGTTATTTTCAAATCTACAATTTTTTGTATTTTAAAATCTTTTACCACTACAATTTTCTTAAATCATTAAAACCAATGCAAATAAAAAAAATGTCTACGCATAGTTTGTGTCAAATTTTTCATGTGGGAAACCAGACACAGCACTCCCAATCCAAAAGTTCCAAAATTCCAGTCCCTAGAATAAAACTGAATTAAACAGTAGTCTAGTTGTTGGTCCCCTGGTTCCTTTAGTTTTTGTTAATTGCCCTTGTATTGAGAGCAACAACTTGCTCACCCACCACACCTTACACAGAGGATGCATGAAGACTACCCTCTGGAGAATTCACAGCTTCAAGCTGAAATGCAAATAGTGACGGCTCTATTAAAACAATACTTTCTACTATTGTAATTTATCTAATATCAGGTTCCAATCTCTGGTTCCTGTTCTGTCTTCCTCTAAGATTAGAGTCCTCCTCAATGCAGGTTTTTTTTCCATGTTAAGGTACTTTAACCTCTGAATTTTCCCTTGATAACTTTGCAGAGGTTTTTTTTACATTTCAAATTAAAAGTAATTTTTTCTAGTCCTTAAGTGCTCCACAGTTTTCCCAGGTTTTCTCATGAAAAAGAACACACACCACCACATAGTTTTATGGCATTGGTCCTGTATGTCCTGCACTACACATCATCTCCAATCTGCCCCTTTATTTTTTAATGAGCGACATTCACTCCTCATATCCCAGATGGATTCCAGCAGTGTGCACTGAACTAACAGAGAATCACGTTGTACTTTCCTGTGGCCAACAAATCTCTGTCTGGAACTGCTTTCTGTATCATTCATTCTGTAAATCGTAGCCCAAATTCCTTGACATTTTATTCACCTGTTGTCCCTCCCTGTGCCCCCTTTCCCAATTCTGTGAGCTCATGCTGTCTGTGAAATGGCAACAACAGCTTAATCCCACTCCAAGAACACCAGGAGAGGGAAACTGGCAACTGGGACAAGATACAGATGTTTGGGCTGAAGATTTTTGTATTTCACTCTTCTTGTCAGGCTGATACCAAAACGTATGCTCACTCAAAGAAGAAAACTGGATTTTATAACCAAAACTTGCAAGTTTTTCCTATTCACAATATAATCCAAATGAATGGGAAGCAACTGGACATCTCTGATGCTAAAAGACCAGCCTAAATCCAACTAAGAGCCTGAATTCTTTTAGTTTCTGACATATGCACAACTGCTACATACTATAACCCCTAATTCTATAAAAATGAGCATTTCTGGAAATTACAGAAGTTCTACACTTGTTGAAAAGCTGCTTTCAGATTTGACAGATGAGAGGAACATGACAGGGCTTGGTTATTCAGAACCACTGAAAGCAGCTTGTGAACCTCATAATTCAGAGAAGGATGTTTAATTTTCTTGACTGCTTTAAAGAGAGACAGATTGTAGAGTGGCTCTCATTTCACAAACTAAAAAGTTGACCTTCTCCAGGACCCAACAGGATTGCAAAACACTAACCCTCAGTTCTAAAATAAGTATTACAAATTACTTTCTATTTCTTAATGCAGATTTAGAATGAATACTCCTCCAAAGATCACCAAGTCTCTCCTCCACCCATTTTCCAGTCCCCCAGGTAATAGCCTGTTAAGGAGGCAAGAAACAATAACTGTGTTGTACCTGTGAAAATTCTTCATAAAATCCAAATCAAACCAGTAACAACTTCAACATTTTCTCAGCCCTGACTAGACCAGCCAGCACGGGACAGATACAAGATGCTTGCCCTCTTAGCTGGAGTACACTTCCAGGCCTTCCTCTACCACGAACATACTCTGATAAAACAAACATTTCAAAAAATTGGGTAGTTCCTAGGCTATTGCAGTGAATCATGCATGCTTGTACTTGACAGCTGAGATCAGTTTTCTTGGTTTTCCTTGCTGAAGACCTTTTAAATCATTACAACCCTTGAAATCCAAGGCTTGCTTTCATTCCAGGAGCACACTGCCAAGGTTTTCACCATTTCTTTTTGAGCTAAACAACCATTCTACTGTAAAGTCCTGGGGACTGTAGAGCCTAAGGGCAGCCTTAAGCTTCAGGATGCACAGAGAAAACAGAAGTCTTAGCTGGCTTCTGAGACACAGATCTCCCACCAGAGCTGTTACCTTCTTCTTAACCATGATTATAAACTTACCCTGTTATCTGAGGCTGATCACTTTCAGGAGGGGGACCCACAGCTCAAATGCATTGAACACTTTCAAATCCCCACCCAAACAATTAAGACTAGCTCTTCTGAGGACTGTGGGACACTTACAATCTCAGCAACAGGACTGATGCCTGTAACTGAAAGGGTCTTTGGTTTTAGGTTAAAGGAAGACGTTTTCTCAAGGAATTTTTCTTCTAGTGCTGCACTATCTGAGCAATGTCGGCATCATTCATCTGCATGTGCTGCACACATGGAAAGAAAATGCATGCATAATCAAAATTTATATTCCAAAAAAAAAAAAAAAAAACCCACATAAGTTATGTTATTAAACATAGTCCTTCTTAGTATTGTTAGGATGAAACACATAGAAGAGACCATGTAATGTTTTTAAACACATTTCTTTTTGTAAGAAGCAAATACAATCCCTTTCTAAGTGATCTGTTAGGAAGGGTGACAGTCAAGAAGAAAAGTGACAAATCTGTTGAGTGTACTGGGAAACTCAGAATTTCTTCCACTCACCATGGTGTATAGTCAATCTTTTCCCCAGAAACTGTTCCCAAATTCAGACTGTGAAACACTCAAAAATGAAAACATTCATATGAAATCCGTAAGTGGTTCCTTGAGGGTAGACTGCTGTTCACATGATACTAGAAAATTGTTTATTCTGCTGCACCCCAAACATGAAGAGGATAAATGGTCTACTCAATTATTTCTAAAAGAAGCAAACAACTTCGACTAGTAGAGAAACTGATAAAAAGCCTGTTATCACATGCTCTTTGGAGATTTTGCAAAAGTTGATAAAAAGTAGCATATATCACACAAAATAGGAAAAAAATCACACTGATAGACAATAAACATTTATTGATCTTTGGCTTTAGAAATTGACCTATTTTGGATATGGGAAATACTATATAAAATAATGGAAGGGGTTTTTTCAACCTAAAGTACTGTAAAACAGTCTTTTACAGTGCACAAGTGCAAGGCATGCAGAGTACATGTAGGGATACTAAAACACTATATGAGCATCACTGCAGTAGACATTAAATGTCCAACATGGATCAATGCTTTGCAAAGGCAAGCAAGTTGATGGGGCCAGTTGATATACAGCAGATATCACAGTTTCTTGTAGATTTGCTGTGGTATTAACATTAACAACTAATAGATATAAAATTAATTTTAATAATGTGTGCATTATAAAAGCAAAGTTAAACTATAACATTTCGGCACAATTAGTAGGGAGTAAGAAAGTATAAGCTTGCTTCAACTTTGCAAAACTGACTGTTGTTAAAGGAATTTAGGCATTTAGACGACAAACCAATCCTTACTATTTTCACATTTATACAAAATGCTGCCTGAGCAAGACAAAATCAGCTTCTTAAACGTTCTACAGTAAAAAAAGTAATGTAACTTTTTATAAATAGTGTAAGGAAATGTTTAGCAAGCTTACTAGAGCAAGTTTTCCCCAAGAGTGTACTACATACAGTATGGATTGCTACAGCCACATTTTAGAGCTAAAAGCTCAACATGCTGTTTTAAGCCTTTCTTGGAAAAAGGCCTCCTTTGGTAGATTTGAATCGGCAACACCATCTCAACTTACAAGCACTTCACATCTAAAATGCATAATTAACTCAGGAGCAGGCACCTGCTGTTTCCTCACTTGTTTAATTTTCCTGCTGCACCAGAGCAGGCAGGTTTCACCCACAGGTCTTGTGCTGTTGGAGATGGAGAAGCAGTGGAAAGTATGGTTTCCCTATTCAATACCCTAACAGCATTCTACAAAACGAAAACGGTACAAGGTGTAACTTTCTGGAGCTGATTTGCTTGTTGTCAGCCAGCCATACTACATTCAGTACTCTTTGTGCTCTGAATCCATAGGGACTCAGTGAACTTCAGTGTAGCCTTTCTGAGCTCAAGCAGAACAACTTACCTGGAGGAAGTCACCCATGTGCCTGCGCAACTGGGGTATAATTATAATTAACACCCAGGGTGTCACTAAAAAACTTGGTAAATCAACCTTTCAGAATCTTGTAAATCCTCTCTCAATCATAAAACCAGAAACACAATGCAGAGGTGGTAGCAGGGTGTTAAATTACCAGTCAGGTACGGGCAGAGCTGTTAGATTACCATTTAAGTAACAGGAATGGAAAAGATTTCTTCAAAATCTTCTTTGCCTCCAATGTATAATAACTCAAAACCACACATGGAGATTACATATGCCAAAAACTGTATGAAAACAATAATTTCACAGCAAACCACATTTTGAGGGCTAGCAGAATCACCCATGATTAGGCACTTAACAGTGTACAAAAAGAATGCAATGTTACTGGAGGTTGTTTATTATTTGTAGTAATTGTACCTAAGTATTATCCATGCCACAAAAAACAAAACCAAAAAACCTCAAGTGAAAAGTGAGCTTTTCCAACATGTGCTGCACTCTCCTGTTCGCAGATCCTGATAAACCTCTAAAAGCATAGGAGGCAAGTTGTTTTGAAACAGCAGGTAATGCAACACCAGATCAATACAAAGTAAATGCCACTTGACACCATCTTCACTGTGAAGCATGACAGTCTTAGTACTTGTAAAGCTGTAACTATAAAAATCATATTTTAACAGTAATGTAGCAATAAGAGGAAGCTAGAATTTACATAAATAACATCAGAGTCTTTGCCATTTGTCAAATGTTGAAATGAAGGGAGGGGAGTCTTTTCATCTTAGGTTTGTTGTAGAGTAGAAAGTATTATGAGCTTTTCACTTAAAGACAAAAAAAATTAATACTATTAACAGAACAATAACACTTAATTTGTGTGTTCCCAGCAACAAAGAGACATATTTAAAGTAAAATATTTACAACTTGGAGGATGTTCCCTGTGCAATTTATAACAAGTCTACCTTATGAGAAATCTTTACATTAATATTTGCTCACATAAATGGGAAGACTGAAACATTAGACAGTTTCTTGTAATTGCTTTTACAGAGTATTTCTCCATGTATATTCCTCCTAGAAAACCTTACATACTGAAAATGTGCACGATTGTTAACAATGGGAAAAGGAATGACCAAAGACAGAGAAAATAAAAACTGTTTGTTGGCACATCATGACATGGGTATGAACTACCTGGGTAGTTATGAAATACAATTTTTGGTGCATTTTTCTTCATCCCAGGATTTTATAAAAAGACTATAAATATGCATTCTTGAAGCTTAGAACATATATGGGAGGGAGAGTTACTATGAACAGAGGAAAAGAGAACAAGGTTGACTTTAACAACAAGAATTTTAAGCCAGGTTTTGAAATTACTTTGCAGCATTACAAAATAGTAATGACTATTACTATTAAGGAGTAATTAAGGAGTTTGTAAAAAGCTACTCAAAACTCTACTGAGATGTGTATTTTATAAACAGCAGTCATATGGATAGCATGCTGATGACAGAAATGCTGCAAATATAAATCAAGGGTTTTGACTGATGTGTGATCATATGGAGAAGTTTGGTATTTACAGGTGGATTTTGCACTTCGATATAAAACTGCATACTTGTGAATACTTCAGTCTGGACATCAAGTTTAAAAAAAAATTAGTGTAGAAGTGTTTGACTTCTAGTTGCAGGCACTGATATTAATTTAAAAAATGAAAGTATGATCCATGGTATTAGGATTAAAAATAATTTTCATTAAAAACGCCATTGAAATCAAAGTTATAAAAATACTTACACACTGGCATGCAAAATAACATCCAGTGCAGTATTATTCTCCTGGCAGTCCACAGTGAGAGACTGAAAAAAGTTAAGTGCAGCATATACAGATGTCAGTAAAAGCAGCCTGGAAATAATATCTTGGCCTCACGATCTCACCCAGAGGAGAAAAACCTCTCAGTTTAATATTCAGGAGTGGAGAAAAGACATACCATCCACCTCATTGCATGTGCTGCACAAGTCACAAAGCATGGCAGACTTTCCAAAGAAAGCACTTGCAGAAAAATCACTTCAAAGCACAGACTCGCCATGCTGCATCAGCCTGCTTAACAAGATCAGACATTTGACCTCAGAAACTTGTTGCCTAGATGCTCTTTAGAGTAAATACCAGTGAGGTCAAAATATTGTTCTTAGCTTGCCATTTGGGACTTAGGCTGCAGATGCTAAAAATAACAGTCTTACTCATAATGGTAAAGATTCACATTTAATATTTGATTTAGGATACAAGTAACCTGCTGTTGCCTTCCTCCATTAGATTTTGCTAAGCCATTATAGAAAGATATCCCCAAGAGAACATATAATTTTCTTTGGCCTCATTCTCATTCAAGGTTTCTGTTTTCTCTGTGCACTTAAACCTTAACTAAAACTATATAGTAACTTTATATTGACAAAATTAACTGTTGGGTTAAGTCTGGGAGGGGAGGGGTTGTGTCTATCATGCACATTGTGTCACGTGATAAAGTATGAAGCATAGTATTTAAAAACTGATCAAAATCTTCTCTGTGGAATGCACAGACTTTTGAGAATAAAGAGGCATAAGGCCTTTTACCTTGTAGAGTCTTCTGACAGCTTTAAGATCACATGTTAAATTTTTTATGTGATACATCCAAGACCCCTATTACCACTTAGCTGTAGCTACTGTAACCAAGTACAACCCTTTTAATTGTTCCTTTGAAGTTGTTGAAATTTCTGTACTCGCTAACCTTTACACAGAGTGGTTATGCTACGTAATTGTTGTGCTGATGTATCTTCGTGGCATTTTTGTCCACAGGCAAATTTGACTTCACAACCCAAGGAAGAATCCACCATCTTGCAGTACTTGTGACTCAAAGGAGGAGAACAACTGCCACAGAAATTAATTTTCTCTAAGTACATTGCTCTGTACAACTATGTTCTCTTGTACTGATATAACCTGTTTTTCCCTGTTACTTAATCTGCTGATTCTTATGCAAGAGAATTCTGGAAGAGGAAAAAACTGTGCAGCTAAAGAGACCTCAAAAAGTGGCAAATCCTACAGCTTGAGAAGGTATCAAAAGAGGACAAGTGCTGCCTAAAAACCTCACCTACAAAGTGGAAGAATAGACTTGATATAATTTATTCTCCTTTTTCTAATCAAATTCTTTTAGCTCAGAAATTGCCCAAGTGTTAGATCTGGACCTCCCTGAGCTTGCCGGAAGACTTGGATTTATCACTATCTTAACACTTTGTCTACAGGGACCTACTTTAAAAAAGTGCAGTGTTTAAATAATCGCTAACGAGTTTGTTCATATTTCACCTGGAATTCAGTTATATAACCTATTTAAAGGAACTAATCCTTCAAAAATAGCTTAATTTAAACCAAAACAACAGAAGTAAAAATACAATACCAAACTAAATTTAGCCTAGTTTGTTCTGAGCAGGGACATGGGGAAAGCACTGTAGATCAGAAACAGAAGTCAAGCTAACAAGTCACATCACTGAGAGAGGGAGGCGTGACCTGAAGAAAGAGACAAATATGGATTATTTGCCAAAGGCACATTTCAGCCTTAAATCTCTCAGAAATTAAGGGAGACCTTGCTGCAACCTTCCAGTACTAAACAGGGCTTATAAAAAAACAGGGAGAACAACTTTTTACACAGGCAGAGTGTGACAGGAAAAGGGGGAATAGTTTTAAACTAAAAGATGGGAGATTTAGATTAGGTATTAGGTAGAAACTCTTCCCTGTGATGGTGGTGAGGTACTGGCACAGGTTCACCAGAGAAGCTGTGGATGCCCCATCCTTGGAAGTGTTCAAGACCAAGTTCGATGAGGCTTGGAGCAACCTGGTCTGGTGCCATTGCTCATGGCAGGGGATTTGGAATGAGATGACCCTTAAGGTCCATTCCAACCCAAACCATTCTAGAATTCTATGATTAAGCATTGGCCAAAAAGCAAGATAAAATGTGTAAGAAATCTGAATAAAAACTACCAAGCTTTCAGTACTGTTTTACTTGTTTTTCCACTTTTGCAAGATGCTTTCCCTTCACTCCCAGGTGCTGGTAAAGGTCTCCATGAAAAAAAAAAGAAAGCATTTGTTAGCTGCTCTTTTAAAAGAACTTACTAAAGAAGTGGGCAGATACTCCTTTGAACCTTACATAATATACATGGAAGTCAGGACTATTAAAGTAACAACCCCAAAAGACATTTTAGTGTATATATCATAATTGCTCAAAACCTTGGCAATACAGGCCCTCTAGTTTCACTGTCACTTCACATTTTACTGCCATATTTTAGTTTTTCATAAGCCTCCTGGACTCATCTAAGGATTAAATGGATCCAATGAGAGACTATCTCCCACTCAGATCAGACTGCTAACCAGAAGGTCAACCACTCAGTTCTGCAGAACAATGGAACAGCAATGGCTAGAAGCATTGATCTTAATGTTAGCAACATCCAGGTGCCTATTTTTCATTGTGATCAGTGTGATGTCTGAATAGCAAGACAGCATGAGCTCTTAGCAAAAGCTCTGTGAAGCTCAGCTACGTGATCCACTCATTGCCTTTGCTGAATTCAATACTATATAACTACAGTTCACTTGTGCTTATAAGCTTGAACAATAACTATGTCAACAGAAATTCTGATGTTTAACATTATTTTAGAGTATTCTCTATTATCCAGAATTTACTCCTTCAGATTGCAACAACAGGTTACATCTACATAGTGAGAGTCTTCAGCCAAGTTTACTATCCCAACCAAACTGCACTATATTGTTTTATCTTCCTGAAAAAAGGATTAGCATTGAACACCTAACTCTAACTTAAAAGCTGGTCTTGTTAATTCTATTAGTAATGATATATCTTGAACTAATAAGAAAGTCCAGGATTGCTGGACCTGTCATATTTTGTAATTCTATTGTTCATCTGAAAGATACTTCCTAAGAATGTTTTAAGATCTGAATCTATAAAGTCAAATACTATTCTTTAGGCCAATTCACAGTTAAGCCTTTGTCCTCGTTAGTTACGAAAAGCTGGTGTGAAAACAACAAAGCTTGCAGCACCAGTCACATTGAAATACTACACTGAACTAAAACCAGTAGCATCATGCAAGGTGTTCTCAGACATCCCCAACGCATGCGGTAGGTATTGGCTGGTGTACACAAATCTTCCCCCAGTATCACTAAATGCAATTTAATAAACTAATAAATAACTTAAAAGGCATTCAACACAGTAAGATAGTTTATCACCAGCTTAAATTCTTGATTTTCTGCATTCATTGAGTTTGTTTTCCCATATGGTAGGTTTGCTACATATTAAATATTTAGTTAAGCTTTTCCATTTATAAATGATTATTATATGCAAAAGCTGTACACAAATTCAAGAGAAAAAGAACAGTAACATAAAAACAGCTAGTATTAGTTAAAAAACCCACTGACCTCTGCAAAGTGTAATATTAACTGTTTAAAAAAGCTACTGCATATAAATCCCCATTCGGTTTTGCAATTACACAAAACATCTGAAAAACTGTCAATGGTTTTATACTTGGAATTTATCCCTCCACTTAAGCAAAACTTGTAAAGTTGATGCTTTTCTTCTCCTTACTATATAGCTGTTTTATTACACAGAAAATCTATTTCTGGAGCCAAGATCTATTAACTCTTATTATATGGCCAAGTTAAGACAGATTAAAGTGGCAAAAGATGATGATCTGACAGAGCAGAAACTTCAAGATTAACAGTTTAAGCAATCTTTTCTTCCAAGACAGTGTAAAAGTTCTTTAGTATAGCTGAGTACCTCTGAAGAGGCACCAAAAACAAATAGCCCTTTCAACTCAACTTTCAAAAAAAAATTTAATTTTCATTTCAAAAGGGATCTTGAAATTACTAGATACACATACATCCCTCTCCCACGGCCCTGTAAGATACATTCAGTAATTTAAAATAAGATTCCATATTTTATAACTTCATATATATTATATATTTAATATATAATATATATTTATATGCACATAACACATATACATACACTCTCAGTCAGCAGGATTAAACTGTTTTGTTTTGAAATGTTTGATTGTTGTCACTAATTATTTTCTATTATTTTGTGCATTCAATAGAATTTATCTACTACCTCAAAAGAAGAAATTTAAAAGATCCAGATGGAATCTGTGGATCAATATTAGCACCAATACAGATGGCCATTACTCCAAAATGACTGCAGGGACTGAAATAATATATTTGTTATAACTCTCTTCTTACTGCACAAGCACTCCTGCAAAATATGTAGGCAGCAATACCTGTCAGGTACGTACATAACTCCTGTTAAATTTAAATTTTATACAACTTTCCTTACTGTAATATACAGTAACTCTCCTGTCCTGTTGGATTATTTCATTTTCCATGGAGAAAAGTGATCAATAGCTATCCAACAGAATTATTTTTTTTAAATCCCCTCTTTCTCCTTTCATAGTATGGCTCAGTTTCAAGACTTAAAACGATAGGCAGCCACCATCACTACAACCAGTACCCTTTGAACGCAGTTCAGTCACTGACTTTGATGTGTAAAACACAAATTTTTGAGGCTGGTTTGCTGTTTATGGAAACCAAGATACTCAGAGGTCGCATTTTTTCAGCATGCTTACCACCATCTATCACACAATAATGTCAGTCAGTCCCAACACTATAATTCAATTAGTTACCTACCATTTGGGTAACAAAAATAACAAACCCAGTTGTGATTTTAAACATTTTAAGATTATTCACCCTGAGAACACAGAGGAAGTGCTTAAAAATAATTATGATATGTTTTCTCTTCATATATAGTTTTCTCTTCATCTCCTCTTGGGTACCTGGGTTTGTATTGACCTCACACTTGCTTTGTCAGTTGACTCGTTCATGCCACAGTCAGGTACTGGTGATAGAAGAGCCCAAAAAGGCTTGTAGAAAAAAGGCAAGCAGCAATCCACCAGGTGAGGAAAGACAGGAGTCCCCGGAACAGGAGAGGAGTGAAAATATTCTTTAGACTTCCCAAAGCCGTGGTTATTTGTACTACTGTTACTTTCATCTTTCCATCAGCAGGTGGAAACTCAGAAGAAACAGAACTGGGAAGCAGACTCTTTTCTACTGGAGTGTCAGAATTCAGTTCTGAGTAGATGCCCCAAGAATAATTACCTGTCAAAAACAAACAAGTAACAGATTTTTGTAAAATTAAGTTCTACTACTTCTATCTACTACTCCACAGATCATTTCAGATATATTCTGAACACACACATAAAAATGTTAACTTTTTATAACTTAGTAAATACTAACTGTATTCATCTGCATGGTTTCCTGATCATACCAGAATCCTACTGGGGTAGGATTCACCTTTCCTTTTCGCATCCTGACCTCTACATGCAATATAGCTGCCTTGGGACCCCTGTCAGTTCTGGGTACAATTCATCTCACCAGATGTAGATGTCTACTCCAGAACAGAATGAATCACAGCCTAATAAAGCCTATATCATTCCATTGCCTTTTTGCAAAAAAGAATGCCATGACTGCATGGCAGGCTGTGAAAGTTATCTCTCACAAGAAAAAAGGAAAAAAAATATCAAACTGGAGTGACTTCAGATCTCCCAGTAATTACATGAACACCATATTTTATAATTCCCATTCAAAAAGCCTACTAAAGATAAAAAAGCTGAAAAAAATCCTTTAAGGTATGTTCATGAAGGTAAATCAACAATGTTTTATACAGCTCACTTATAGAATACTTCTTGAAAGATAAATATTTCAACAGAAGCAAACAACTTAGTTGGTTGTGTTACACAATTTCTCAGAAACAAATTAAACAAATTAGTATATGATTGAAAGATATCAAAAGCAGCAATGAAGAAAACTGCTTTAAAGCCACACATGAATGTTTTAAAGAGCAGGAAACTACAATGTGTTTCTATATTGCAAATTCTACCCATACATTCTTACTCTCTTTAGTAAGGTGAAAATATAAAAGCCTGGTGTAAAACTGAATGTATTTTTGTTGATCGAGTTTTGCCTACCTAGTGTTTTCAAGAGCAGAGTTGTGTGAAGGAGCATTACCAATGGTGCAACATACTGCAGTGCAATTACACAAAGATAATAGAATACCCGAGCCACCTGGGAAAAAACAGAAGAGAGTAAAATTCATGAGTCCTAGCTGAGCAAAGCAAATCCTTATGAACATGTTGACTAAAAAGAATTTATTAAAAAACCCCAGTACTTCTGCATTAAAGCTGTTCTAAGAGTTTTCTAACACCTCTTGTCATGTGACCTACCGTCTTCAAAAGATCTCAAGAAGAAATCCCTACAATGAACTCTAGTTTCAGGACATTTACAAATCTGAGAGGAAGAGCTGAAGGGAAATAATTAAAAGTATCAGTTCTGTTAAAACAAAGAGAAATTGCATGCCATCAAAGATTCCTATTTCAATACACCAGAAACAAAACTAAATGTTTAATTTTTAAAGTTTCCAATGATTTACAAACTAAATCCCATTTCAAAAATGAAGTAGTAGTCACAGCCCAAGGCCTCACAAAAAGTAAATGGAAGTTTGATTAATGTTGCAGCCTCTTTCCAAAAGCAAGATATTTTTTAAATTTTCAACTGTGAAATACCTTTATGTTAAAAACAATGACAAGATGATTTTTCATTAGCAGTTGATCAACAGCATTTAAATGGTCTTTATTTTAGATATACACTACGGTTCACAGAAATCCCTCCCTCTGCTCTCAATCTGTTCCATTTTTTTCAAGATTGTTACATTGCATATTTTATATACGCTATTGACCTAAAAGCCTAGACCAAATAAAGAATGAAAAAAGTATTGAAATAACAGCAAGCAAGCAATGAAATAAACCTAAGTGGGTTTTAGAAAAGAACAGAATGCAGGGTGGCAAAAATGATGAAGGCAGACATGACATTTTTGGGAACACCTCTAAAACCTCAAAAGGCTTCATAATGAGCAGGCATTAAAACACTAACATGAGAAGAAAAAGTAGTATGACAGTGACAGAAGAAAAAGCATGAGACAAAAATTATTGTCAGAAAATTGATGGAAGACAACAAAAATAGCAAATTAATAGTAATGATCGCTGTAGAATGACAGAAAATAATTTACTGGCAGAAATTCCAGAAAAAGGTAAAGCAAACATGATTAGTTAAACAAGACTAGATCTAGCGACTGTGGCCTCCTCAAAGAGAAGATATGAAGATACTGGATAAATGGATTTTGGAAATGCCACATAGAGAAGACATTACTGTTTTATGGATAGGATTAAAATTCCCAGAAATAAGATAGTGAATTTACAGCAATTGGCATAGTTCTGTCCTAATCCGTTGCTGTTACTTGTATTTCCTAATTTTTTTTCTGAAGCAAATTCCTAGCCATTTTATTTGTAAGTCACTACTGCACAGTCCACTTAGGACCTTCAGTTACTTAGTATAACCAAAAGTAACAATGACAATCCTAGGAGAGAGTCTTACCCATACTTTAATATTCCTCCTGCAACACACCCCAACTCAGCAGGATCAACAGGTAGCACTATCACGCAATGCTAGAAATTTAAGTTTATTTTGCAGGCAACACGCAACACCATTCTACTCCTTCATTTGTTTATGATATACTTTATAACTCTTCTTTTTAAATAAATAAAAAAAAAAATCTAAGAAATCTTGCCTTGTCCACAATAAGATAGGCTATTTTTTAACTAGGCTAGTGCGCTTGAGAGTGGTTTGACAGAATTAAACATCTCTCATTTTATTCCAAAATATAACCCCCTTATCACAAATTTTCCCTCAACTTAAAAATAATAGTTCGTAACAGTATTTTACCCTTCTATCTAAACTGAATCTTTTCTTTCCCATGTTTTAGTTACACATCATCACATATCTGAAGGGATCTTTTACAACAACTTCCAAATAACCAGGGAGAAGCCATGTGCATAATACAGATGATACACCTCTCCATATTTTGGTTTGCAGAATTTCTCTGTAATGGTGCTATTTTTATAGGACATATAGTCTAGGAAGCTTCATTTGGATTTCAGCTTTTCTGCCACAGAACATGTAACCAACTGGAAAAAAAACATTTGCACAGCAGAGTACTCCAAATATATAACTTCAGTGCCACCATACTTACCATTTTCTGTAAATCAACCATACTTATTCTGCCAGCTTCCTTTTTCATCTGATCCACACTTTTCTGGGCTAAATTTAGATAGGCCTGCAAATGATGGCGCATCATAGCCAACCGTAAAGCACACAGCAGGATTATAATCCACAACCTGACAGTGTCAAACGTATCTTCTGACATTCTGTAGATAAAAAAAAAAAAGGGTGATGTTGTTTTCCAAAGGCCACCTACTGTTTTCCAAGGGCCACCTACTCTTATTAAAGGCCACAATTTTTTGTTTGTATCATCTGTAAAGAAATCTTGAGGTATATTGTCAAAAAATAGTTAACACACAATCTACAGTTATGAAGTTCACTTGCAAGTAATATTCACTTTTGGCTTCTACTTCTCCCTCCTGCTACTTCTCAGTAACCCTATCATAGCATTAGATCCAAATTAGTATGCATTTGTCTGTAAATAAGAACAGTTCTTAAGTGCTTAAATTCTGAGTAATGAAGGCAGGATGCTAAAACCCAAGCTCACTCAGATAATACCGGTTTTCAGACACACAGTAGTAGATAGTAAATGGGTACTTCAGTTGCCTGAGATAGCCAGTTATAGCCTCATTTTAAAATAAACCAAGGAACAAAACAGATGCACAAAATATGTACATTTGTGGTGTTTTTTGTAATAGATCAGTGGTCACAGAACCACCTTAGAAGTGTATCTCAGCCCTAGAAAGCAAGATGTGTCAGCTAATCATATCTGTTCAAGTTTATTTGAATACCACAATTTTGAACTATTTAGACTAATTGTGACAATGACAATCACCTATGCTAATTATACAATCTGAATTTCAGATACCACTCTTCTTGAAAATTCTTTCCCCTTTTATGTTTTGAATATTTTAGCTACCAATTCCATATGCACTTCATCAACATGTAGATCTTAAAACAAACTGCCTAGCTCAGTTCTCATGCCAACATTTCTCGACTGTCTTCTGTGGAATCACTCCTCTCTCCTACATCAATATATAAGATACAAGGTTCCCAAAGGTAGTAATGAGGTGGTATTCCACCCCTACAAAGATCATCCCAATACTGCCAAGCAGATGTCAGAAGACAGCAGCTTTTTGGGAACCACCACCTTAACATTCAACATTCTGCAACTAATCCTCATTCTTCTGAAATAACAGAAGCTCTTCAGAACTCAGTAGCACCTTCCACAATACCTTTTATAGCAGGTGCAATTAAATTTTGAGTCTTTCATGTTCCTATGACTTTCAAAGAACATAGACATGATTTTGTTCTCAATACTCCAGAAAAAATTTTTAAAGGGAATCTTACAAAGGAATGTTCTCTTTGCCCAAAGGTGGGTTCATAATGTAGTCCTTAGTGATTGGTTTTACCCACAGAAGAACCATAAATAAAGGTGCCAAGAAGTTTATGTGTAGCAATGTTCTGAAAGCAGAAAAAAAAAGTGGAAGTTATTAAACAAAAATAATCACCATACTGTTGAACAGAGTGTATGGATTCAAAAGGAGAAACCTTAATTTTAAAATTAAAAAGAAAGATAAATAAGAAAATAGGCATGACTTACATTTCGACAAAACAGTAATACTATGTATTGCAAAATCACACCAGATCTGGCTTTTAAAAAGTGCTCTTAGAATATTTATTGCAAACAATCCAACCAAAGGAGTTCCACACACTATGCCACACTACACTAAAAGACTGTTGTTGAAAATTTTTATATGATGGACTAACACCAAACTGCACTAGCTATTACAGTTTTAATTTAGAAACTCAGCATCTCAGATAATTATGGTGAATATGCTGCTATATTACTATTTTTTGCTTTATTAAAAATCTACTCAGATTAACTTCCATTATCTATACAGACCAGGAGAAACAGCTCTCAGAGATCAGATTTCCCAGTTTAACAAAGATTTTTATTTAGGAATCCTGACTAAATCAAACTTGGTACTTACATTCAATGAAAGATACTCAGATCGAAAAAAAAAAAGCCAAAAAAAGCCAGCACAGTTTTTTCCTTTTAAAAGTATGAAACTGCACAGTTGAAGTAAAAGTAGTACTCTTTTGTGATCTTTGAGTACAAACCAGCAGAATTTTAAGAGGGGATATAGTTTTCTGGACTTTCCCCTGAAATTAATATACTTCTTTATTTATAAACGCCATACCCCAATCGTTTTTCATCACTTAAATGAAATTAAAACAGTTGAAGAGATCTGGTGGTTTTGTTAGTGCAATGCCTCCTCACTAACAGAATCAGGTTGTCTACACTTCCACCTCCACCACAGTGCTTCTACACTCTAGAAAATGACATAATCAAAAGTTGTTCTAAAGAACACAAGATCTCACTGATTGAAAACTGTCAAACTTCCTGAAACCATTAAAATGTCTGCAAGTTTCAGAAGATGTCATCACACACATTTAAATAATTGATTTCAGATGAAGAAATAAGCCCTGATAACTATTTAGTGTTGCTAGGGAACACAACATCATCAAACAACATTTCAAAGCATTTCACTAAACTGTGGAAGCCTTTTAGCTGAACTTCTACTTATTTAAGAGATCCTACTGAGTTAATGGACTGGAATGTGACAAAGGGTGCTTTTTTTCTTATTTTGTTTGGTTTTGGGTTTTGTGGGGTTTTTTGTTTGTTTGTTTGTTTCAGTTGTTTGTTTTTTTCAAGTATAGGCAGAAAGGCTGAAAGAGTCCTGAAGCAGACCCTGGTAGAGGAGGGAATGTATACAAAAATGATACAAGTTGGTTAAGAAGACTCCAAATATATGCAGGAAAGAATACTGCTTTCTAAAGGGGAAAAAAAAAGTCAAACAGCTATCAAAACCAAAAGGGACACCAGATGATTTTTATTCTGTTTACCCAAAACGATAAACTTAATTCCTACACACATAAAAGAATCACAGTAATAATTTTTGTACGTATTAGCAAAGTGGAACTTAACCATTAATCTTCAAGTTTTTGGGCTTTATTTGGTCCATGTTCTCTGTACGTTAGGTGTTTCATTCGGTAAAGAAATATGATTTCGTGTTGGGCTTTTTTGGGTTGATTAATTTTGGGGGTTTTTGCTTGGGTTTTGGGGGACATTGGTAGCTGGTGGGTTTTTTGGGCAGCTTTGGGAACTTGCTTAGTTTTTTTGTTTGTTTCAGGGGTTGGTTGCTTTGTTTGTTGGTTTTGTTTTGGTTTTGTTTGGTTGGTTGCTTTTGTTTTGGTTTTGTTTGGTTGGTTGCTTTTTTAAGTAGGCTATGCATGTGACTGCAAAGATAAACAGTTTTCCTGTAACCAAATTAGAGAGCTTTGTATCAGTGACATGTCATTCTCATTTACAGCACCCTTTTCGTCACTGTCAATAAATGATGTACTCATTAATAGAAACATGTCATAAGGGCAAGTAATGGTCTCAGGCCTATTAGAACCTATCACTTGACAATGATTGTTTGCTTATAATTTCTTTACCTAACTATGTTGATCTGACCAAGTTTTAATCCACTTATGATAATTTTTACATTTTTTCAGTTGAATAGTCAAAGTACTGGTACTTGTGAAAATAATTTGCTTTGTGTTGCACAAAGTTAGCTTTAACAATCAGTTCCAATATCCTCTAAACATGAAGCCAGAGAAGTTTTATTTTTCATAATCACATTCTAGTGAATATTAATTGGCTTTTAGCTATTGATTAATGGACTATTGTTTCAGAAAGTTTACATTTCTGCCTAGGATGTAATGTCCACAGGTCAAGAAAGATGTTAGAAAACTAAAGAATACTTTAGAAAAGGCATAAGAAATTTTAAAATATTGAGAATCATAAAAACTAAAAACTAAGAACTTTGTCTAGGTGAAAAGAACAGATTAGGAAGTGATTCAAGTCACTCAAGTCTACACACAGAGAGAAACTTAACAGCACATACAACAAGCCAACAGCTTGCAGCTGTAGCTGGACAACCACACAGAGTGCAAGTATAATAACACAGCATACCTGCTTATAAATTTACCAGGAGCGAAGGACCCACATCAAACAGATTAATTTTAAGCTGGGCATTTATGAGGGAAAAGAACAAAAATGCAGTCTGAACAAAAATAATTTTTGTATCAGAAAACATAATGGTTCTCTTAGGAAATTCACCAGACTAAGTAGCCACAATGGCCAATGTTGCAGAATCTGTCATTACCACGTATAAAACATCAAGATCTGTGAAAGACTGGAGTTTCACCCTCAACCAGAGAATGCTCAAGAGAAATAGTGAAATTGGATAAAACACTTTACTGCCAAACTCAAGAATGACTGAAAATGAAAACATTCCTTTAAACTGATATTAATATCTGACCCTTATTAAATATTCTGGGTCATTTTTGCACTGTATCCTACACTAGATTGATTAAAGGCACAATGCCCACCTGGAGGTGGGGGTGGAAAAAAAAGTCTGTGGTTGCACTTCTACTTCCTGAAGGTTATCTTACTTCCAGAAGGAAATGATGGGTGAATGAAAGCAGAACACAGAGACAGTCATGGTGGAGCTCTTGCAGGAGGAAAGGAAGGCTCCTTTAATTGGGCTCTAATTACAAGGCAAAGACTGTAACAGACTGGCAGAGCACAGGTTGAGCAGAAAGAGGTAGGTGGCAAGTCTGCTCAAGATATGAAAAGCACGCAGCAACAGAAGTCTTAGTCACTACCTTCTTGTTGGAATAGTTTGCTTTGTTTATTTTCAGACACAAAAGATTTAAGACTGAGTAGCATATACCTATTTGCATATATTTTCTCTTACTGTGTTATTTTTTCTGTTGCTAAATTCAGAGCATCCAGATGCATTTGAGCCAGTCGCAAGCCAGGGAATGTCAAAAAAGCACCAATAAGTGAACACAGAACAGCCAGGAACAATTTGAAGGTTAGTTTAGACACAGGACCCCTAAAAGAAAAGAAAGGAAATAAGCATTTTCTTGGGGAAGAAGTTGGGGGGATGGGGGTATCAGAGACTACTTTCAACTCAACAGTATCTAACATTTAATTAAAAAAAGCCAACAGTATTCTATAGTCTTACTCTGGAATACCAGCATTATTACAAACCAATCAGAAGCTAAAATTTTAAAAAAATAATGTCATACCCAACCAAGTCACCTATTTTTATCCTAGTAAAAGAGAAAAACCTAAGCTACTGCCCATAAGACGTTAATTTGTTAGCAGAAAAGAAAAAAAAAAAGAGTAATTTTATATTGTAATTAACAACAAATCATATAACAGAAATAGCTAATAGAATGATTTTAAGGACTATGTTTTTAAGAGAGGAACAGACACCAGCTTAATTGGTCAAAGACAAAATGGATACTTCATTCTACCATTATCCATTAAAAAGCTCTATCAAATTGTTATTCCTGCAGCTTTTCACAGATTTATCCAAAACACACATGTGGCCATTTACATGTCTCTTCCAAGTGATTAGTATACTATATGAAAAAATTACAGAAAAAATTTCCAGGATTAACCAAATTACAGAATTTTTACAGAATTAATTACAGAATTAACAAACACTGGATCACACAAAGAAAAAAAACACAAACAAAGCAAAAACCCCCAAACAACAAAAAAAACCAAGTGACATGTAACTAATAGATTCAAGAGGAACAAAACCAAATCATATGTTTCAAATTCTTTCTTAATCTATGTCATCTAAACTACCAAGAATCACCATCCACTCAATTGCTACTATAAACAGCCAAAGCACTGCAAAAGTTTAAACAAACACTTAAAAGGAAATAGCTTAGGAAAGCAGAGTAAAGAAATGCTAAGAAACACATGGGATTCCATCACAGATTTCCCATGAATTTATTCATAAATGACGCTAATCTAGGTTGAGGAAACTTCTGTTCCTCAAAAATAAAGATATCCCATGGCTTCTGCATGATACTTGAGACCTAATAAGCAAGAAATTCAAAGGTGCGCTCCCAATAATGAAATGCCCCATAAATTTTAGAGCACATGTATAAAGAAAGAAATGTGACAGAAATCCATTTTGCAATATACAAAGGCTGTCTGAGACAGTAGTTGTATACTTATGTAACATCACAAGCTATGGCATGCTCCTCCAACAGTCTATACAAAACTTGGATGTCCTGTAGCAAGTAGATGGTTTTGCATGATAGGAGCATGCTATTACAACCCAAAAACAGGACTGAGCACCAAAATTTATTCCTAATGCCAATTTCCTCAAACTCCATCTGTAGCTTTTGCACACTCACCCTCTTGCATGCCATAGGAATTACAAAAAACACGTATCACCTATTTTAAACAATCCTTGCAAAGCTGAAGGGAAAGATCATGAAAAATCATTTACAGTTTTGAATCTTACGAGCTACAATCACAATGTCAGAAACCACCTCTGTATTAAAAAGAAAACGCTAATGCAACTTCAGTTAACTGTGGGTACTGACAGATTCTTTTCATTAACTCACCTCTTCCCATTATTGTAGATATTATAACCATGTACAAGAGCAAAACATGCAAGTCAAATGCTTGCTAAGAAAATCCAAGTGATTCAGTTGTAAATGCATATATAAAACAGACAAATGTATGTCCAGAAACTTACTGGGATTCCAAACCTTGTTTTTCAAGAAACTGCATAGCACTTTCAGAGAAATTTGAGAAACCTGTAGAGACACATATATTATATTTATTTTATTACAGTACAAATGCAGAATGCCTTTTTGTAAATAAAATACTAGGTAACAGATCTTTCAAACAAGTTTTCACATGTCTAGCATAGCTTTTCATGTACTAATTAGTTAGCCATAATACAATAAAACTTGATTACTAACATCTCTAATACTTGTACATTTCAGGACATGAAAAAATATAACTTTTTTTTGGTCTGTTCCAGTAAAGGAGTTTCACTTTGCTATGAAAACCAAAAAGGGTTAAATCTAAAACTGGAAGGTAAATATCATTAACAAAACAAATAACCAGGCAAAGATTACACTACTTAAAAGAAAACAAGGAAACCATTTGGGATATTCTTTAGAATCTGCATTCCAAAACAAAATTTTTCAGAAGTATATGACACATACCACTCATTTTAACACAGATATTCGCAAAAACGCTGGAAATAATTTTTTTCAGATCATGCAATCACTAGAGCTGCTTCAAACACTAAAGAAAGGAGTTACCTGATTCCAGTCCAAACTCTAGGTAGTTTTCTGTCACAATGAGAATTGCCATCGCTTTCACAAAGAAGAAAAAACCAAAGGTGACACAGACTGATCTTTCACCTCCATCCTCAACTTTGAAATAATGGGTAGTCAACGAAAATAGTACCTTACTACACAAGAAAAAGGTCAAGGAAAATTAAGTTTATAAAGGAACTAAATATCCATTTGTATATAATAAAAACTTGTAATAACTATAATAACTTGTAACAACTAAAATAACTAAGAATTATAAAGTTACATTTTGGTCATCTACACTAGGGATGTTCTACAATATGCCTTTTTTTTTTTTTCTTAAAGTAATATGTGTTCAGCCAATTTCAGGTTAAATTAGAGAATGCAATAAAGCCTAATAATCACATAATCGGTAGCCAGGAATACACTACTCTGGCACAGTTTTGATCTAGGTTTACTTAGAGTAAGAAAACATAAAACACATGAAAAGATGGAACTTGTATTTCTCTCCTTTCAGACAGAATTCTAGAATTATTTTGATTGGAAAACACCTTTTAGATCATTGAGTCCAACCATTAACATAACACCCCAAGTTCATCATTAAACCATGTCCCTAAGCACCTGATCTGTGCATGTTTGAGATTTTTAGCTATCAAAGAAAGTAAGACAACAGTACATTCAGTACTATCTAGAAAAATCTATCTAAAAAAATCTATCCCATGCTCACCTTGGAAACACAAAATCGGCCTTCAAAACCCTATACGGTCTGGTATGATATATCAAGTTCTTTTATCTAACCCCAGTGCCACAAAGACAATTATTTAAGACATCACCGCCTCTCTTATCAGGATGTTTTAAAAATATTTTTTTAATATTCTCCTCTTTTACACATTTCTAAATATAATTAGCTCTAAATTTAAACAGATTATGACAAATTTTTGATGATACGCTGTCAACTCTGATTACTGTGAACTGCAGCCCATCATAATTTATTTTATTTTCAAATGACAGGTAATATCCAGCGCAGATTTAAATAAAGTATTTGGAGATCATTCCAGACACTACATGCTTTGAAAAGGCAAAGAGACCAAGGAAAAACTCGATTTTAAACGTAAACTGTACACCTTTTTTTTTTCCCCACAATGTAATAACATTCATATTTGCATTTTTTTAATACCGAAGAATTTTAAGATGTAGATTATAAGAAAACAAGTTTTAGTGTATCTATTCAGTAAAACATTTGACCAGTCATCAGTTAACCTCTCAAGAAAACACGATTATGCAATGCCACACTTCATCAGGCAGCACATATTTTACACAGGCATTGTTGCATTTCATGTGTATGCAGAGAGGTTTTCAAATGCACAGAGTAGAGTGGCCTAAGCACAGCATCCAACAATTCTAAGCTCATAGTAATCAACTTAAGATCCCTTCATACTTTACAGAAAAAATTTATATATTTAAAGGAAGACTTACCTCATCCCAAAAAGAGGCACATAATAGGTCATACAGACTTGTGTTCTGGAAAGCTTTATTTCTCTAATAATACATCCTTAAACCAAATGTCTTTTTAAAGCTAGGGACATCAATCAGAAATTGAAAACACCTTGAAGTTATACAAAGGACTTAATAACAGTTTGTGATCTACAGTCCTAACCTATAATCAGATTTATAACCCCCTGGATACATCATGTTTTCAACTATGGATTGTGCCTGAAAGATACAGAAAATTCAACCAGGAAAAAGAAAGAATACTGACAATAAACTCCAATTATAGTGCAGATTCAGAACTCAATAAATAGATTAATGATTATGCAAACTACACGTGATTGAAACCCTCTGTTAGTTGAATAATCACCACTGCTCCTATTTTAGGGATGGAGAAAATTGAAGCATTGTGGCTTGCTTCATCACTTCCTTTCACTGCCTGATCTACTATTCAGTACCTACTAAAGGAATAATCTGGGAGTATTCAGTGCTAAGTTAATAGATTCCTCATCCCCCACTTTCATTTATTTTGTTTTGGCCACAAGAGGTGATATGCCTGTAGAATTTATGGTACATCCCTTTACAAAAATATTTTTTTTTTTTAAACTGCTGTAATTATGTAATTTTTTAATTATACAGTCCACATGGTTGAAGAGAAAAAGATCCATCTTCTGTTCCTACTAAAACACATGAAATCTGTCAATTCACAGAATCACACAATATTCTGAGTTGGCTGAGACCCACAAGGATCATTAAAAGTCCAACTCCTGGCCCTGCACAGGACACACCAAGAATCACACCATGTGCCTGAGAGCCTTGTCCAAACACTTCTTGAACTCAGACAGACACACTTCCCTGGGGAGCCTGTTCCAGTGCCCAACCACCCCCTGGGTAAGACACCATTTCCTGACATCTAACCTAAACCTCCCCTGACTCAGCTTCATGCCATTTCCTTGGGTCCTGTCACTGGTCACCAGAGAGAAGAGCACCTGTCCTTGTCAAACTTCATACAGCTCATGACTACCCAACCAACGAATTTGTCAAGGTCTTTCTGAAAGGACTCCCTGCCTTACAGGGAGCCAAAAACTCCTAAATTTGTATCATCTGCAAACTTACTTTGCATCCCTTCAAGTCCCGTGTCCAAGTTGTTTAGGAAGATGTTTAAGAGAACTGGGCGTTAAGATGGAGCCCTGCAAATCCAGGACAGGTTTAGAGTCAGCTGGGAGTTTATCATCCTCACAGCTATGGTCCTTCAGCCCGGGCACTGGGACACCCTTAGTCATTCATCGGTGTTGATGACAGAGGCAAAGAACGCATTAAACACCTCTACCTGGTCTCTGTCCCTGTTTTTGAGGTGACTATATCATCTGGTAAGCATTTTGTTATTTTACAAAGGCAGTCTTTTGCTAGTAATTTGGCTGCAACTGCTACACTGAAAATTGTGATCAATAGCTCAGTTGGAATATTTGAAAAGCACTCAGCTTCTCAAATTTCAGAATAAGAGAAATCAATCTGTGAAGAGTTACTATCTGCAATAAAATGTAACTAAGGAATAATAAAAAAAAATTGTAATTGAAACATTATAGTCTACACCAAAATGAGTTCTCAGTAACACTGCAAAAGTAATTTTTAAGGCAAAATTCACAATCAGAAGGTTATGACAATAACCTGTCTTAAAAACTCCCTTAACATCTTTGTTTTGCTAGTTCTTCTGTTAGTCCATTTCAGGCACTGGAAACTGAGTGTGTGATGAAACAGTGAGTGATGAAAAAAAAAAAACTGATGGTCCAACACCATATACCGCAGCCTTTCAAAAATATTAAACATTGAGCAGCTGGTACAGCAGGTCTTCCAAATGGTGTCTCCAAGAAACACCTTTTAGTCTTCCTGAAACTATCTAGCCATTTAAAGATTTATTTTTCTATTCCACTACAAGTAAGAGAGATCCCTATCCTGGAACTGTTTACCCACATTACCAGGAACACAAGTACTACTGCTTTTAGACTACTAAATTTCTGCTAATACATAGATGTGTAGACTAAATTAGCTTCTTGGACTTTTCTGATTATCTACACTATGAACATTAAAAGTTGCTAACAGTGGGTTACTGCACTGAATCAAAACATCCATTTCTGGAAGACACAGCTGAAAAATGTCTAATTATCATTTCCAAATTCTCTAAACTTTTTTGGTCATTCATTCAGTCAAATCCTTATTATAAACTATCACCTCTTACCATACACCCACAAAACAGAAGAAACACTTGTCAACAAAACACAAAACTGTTCTATATTTAATTTTTGACATATCACATTGACTGATGTCAATCGAAAATAGGGAGGTAACCAAATTTCTCTAGCATGTCAATTATCATAGAATCATTCTGGTCTTGACATACCAAATTAGTAATTAGTTGAGTAAGTTTTAAGTATTCTCGCATCCCAGAGGCCTGATGTCACAACACGTGAATGAACCGCTTTTCTTCTGAAATCTCATCTGACTAGGTTCCAATGACCACAGGGAATGTTACCAATGCCTCTGTATATCACTCTTTGCATCGCTCTCCTTCACTCTGAAAGCTGTAATGCCTGGAATAAGTTATGTTGACACATTTATGGAGATGTTAATGCTAATATAAAATTTAGACTGTGCTTCCTGGTACTGCAGCCTTCTGCATTGCCACACTGTACAGGATCACACTACTTCATCCCATCAGCCCAGAAACCATACAGACTCTAACAGCCACTTGCCCATTCACCCTACTGAGACAGAAAACTTGCACTGACAGGCAGCTTAAATCTTTTTTAAGGTTTTGCCCTGAACTGATGAACAAGTGAAAGCAGTAATAGGACTGTATTCAAAACCACGGTAAGAAAGGGCTATTGCAGTGGATTTTCCTACAATATATAATTCACAACTCTGTTTCACCTAGAATTGCAATTAATTGTAGTGTTATTTAAATTGGTTATTCCTGACATTTGAAAAATGAAGCAAGTAGGGCTTTTTTGTTCAAGAAGTATTAAGCATACTGAAAACAAAAAGTGTGGAATAGATTTCCAAACTTCTCCAAAAGCTGTATCTTCTGTACAGAAGTCTATTTGTGATTGCCAAACTGAGCAAAACCAAATTAGTTTAGAACCACTGGATACTACAGATGAACACTAGTATTTGCACACATATATTTTTCCCATAAATGATTTGGTATTAATGTTAACAAGCTATTGATACCAGCATTTACAAAGAGCATGTGCAGCATACACATTATCAAACAATGGTACTAGCTTACATGATTCCCAAATGCTAAATATTTGTGTATCCTGCCCATTAGCAACACAGAGATTTATATGAATTACACTATTATGTAAACTATTTGGAACAAGTAGAGTGATTCAAGAAAACAGCAAAGGATACACTGCAAAAGCCAAGACAAGCAGACACCACACTACGCTGATATTCATTTCCTGTGAGGGCTTCACAATGCTGTAATAGGCTTCTGTCACCACATACACAACTGTAGCTGCAACAGTGAAATCCACCAACCACTGATACTCCGGAAAATAATGCAGTGCTGAAAAATAAAAATTTGTGAATGCTAAAGGTATGCTTTAACATATATACAATGGAGTAGCAACTAAAAAAAGTTTTCAGTTAAGTGAACTCTAGGTAGACCCAGATCAAGCAAGTGAAGTGCAACAACAGTAAAAAAGCCACATATTCTTACTCAACAATGTCAAGTTCATTCTTCACTTCTGTCATTCAATACTTGTGGTCATTGGAACCTACTCACATTTAAAAGGCTACAAGATTTTACTATTTTATCACCCCAGTTTTATACAGTAACATCCTAAATTGAAAAGGCATACATAATGTAGATTTCACACTACAGAAAGAAAACAGGTCAGTTCTTCAGCTGAGTCTAGCTACAATTCCAGTTCAGAGTTTTTTCTGGCTTTCTGTTAAAGCTCATTGGCAATCATTTAATATACTACATATGATCACTTCTTTTTATTTAAAAAAATCCCAACATCTAAGATACTGATGGCTTATTCTTCCAGATTTTGTTAATACATCCTGTACAGCAATAGTCATCGGGTAAATTTAACTGTAAAAATTCTGGGGATTGTACTGTGTTACATACAGGCTGGATTCATATCAATGAATAGAGAGCTCCCAGAGGTGCTGGAAACCACAAAGAACAATTTTTGACAGCAAAGTGTGGTCTATCCCACACAAACACCTTCCCTACACCTTCACAATTTGAAAGTCAGAAAACATTACTGAACGTTTGACTTGACTACAAGCTAACTGTTGGCAAGCACATGAAATTGGCCAAACTTGGATATTTCCAAGTCCTGTACTTATTTTGAAATAACAATCTGGTTAGATTCACCAGAAAAACTTGTATATATAACTTCTCAAAGACAGTTAAACCCTATCTTGTATCACTCAGGTAGACAATTAAATGCTACAATTTCAAGGAAATAGCACTGATTGAAACTTGGGAACGCTTTGTTTATTTACATAGTAGCTACAAAAAACTCTGCGGTGTTAAAGAAACACCGTCTCCTATAATTTGAGAAGTCTCCTGCAGAGGACTATGCTTCCATTCTTTCTATATTTATCCAGAGAACACACTCATGTAAAAATGTAGAAAGGAAGAAAATATGTATCACACTTACATACATATCCATACATGAATTTTCTGTAACAGAATGACTGATTATGACTAAGGAATCGAAAATCACCATTTAAAAAACAGCAAGTTCCAAAACACTTAATGCTGCATATTTCTGTACTTGTGTCACTTCGTGTTTTTAAACATTTTACCTTAATGTTTCCAGTGTGTGGTTGAAAGGTCTAGGTTTCAATGCTACAGCACATTTCTTATTTTAGATAAGCAGAAAATATATGTTTTGACATCTGTCAATTGTTATTTTCTTGTACAAAGCTACAAACTCTATTCTGAATAGACTATGAAGTGATTCTTTTGGTGTTGTCTCACATCGCTATGGAAGTCTGATATAACAGTTGTGCTTTATCATAGGATCACAGAATCAACCGGGTTGGAAAAGACCTCTAAGATCAAGTCCAACCCTTGATCCACTACCACTGTGGTTACTAGACCATGGCACTCCGTGCCACATCCAGTCTCATCTTAAAAACCTCCAGACACAGTGAATCCACCACCTCCCTGGGCAGCCCATTCCAATGTCTGATTAACATCATGGCCAGTCTTCACGAACGAAGATTTGGGAAAGGTCTTTACCCTTCGAGCCTGCGCAGTGGATTTTTTAGGTGAGACCCAGTGTGCGCTGAACTGAGCCCACCCTTTAATCCTGAGGTTTATCTGCCGGGGCCGAGCGAGCTCGGACGGTGGCAGTGAGGTCCTCAGGACGTAGGTTTGTTTAGAGTGACCTTCTCTTAGATGGATGGCCTTACAGGGCTGACGAGCTCCATCTGCCCGGAGGAGTTCCCTGACCGGGAATTGAACCCGGGCCGTGGTGGTGAGAGTGCTGCATCCTAACCACTAGACCACCAGGGGGCCCCCAATGTCTGATTACTCTCTCTGTAAAATATTTTTTCCTAATATCCAACCTAAACATCCCCTGGCAGAGCTTAAGACCGTTATATTCATCCTTTTCCACAACACTGCTATTAAAATGCTACCCATGGAACATGAAAGGAGACTTAGCCTGAATATTTGCTTTCTCATTTATGATCAGTTTTACTCCTATTCATTAATTGTCTATAAAAGACATATTCCACCATTAATTGCAAATAAACATTTCATAGAAACAATAAGTATATATCTGAAATATTACTGTTTGAATAGAGTTATTCTTACCAATAGTGTCCCTTTCTGTCACCGATTTTGTTTCCAGATGAAGATCGATGTCTTTTGGAATGGTTAAGGGCTTGTTTTCAATATGACCATTATATTTTCTGTTAAAATAAAGAAATAAGGAGATAATACAAACAAGAGTATGACAAAATAAACTTTTTCAATATATAATGACATTTCAAATTTAAGAAAAATGCAGATCACTTTTTTTTTTCCCCAAATGCAAATATTTTTATGTATCTGGTTTAAAGTAATATTTCAAGTTGAAATCCTGAGAAGCAGCCAGGTATGTCAATGGTTCCTAGCTTTACCTTCACATATTTCAACATACTGCTGTGGTATGGGTTTAAATGGCTTCTATATGCTGCATCCTGAGCAAGTATTGGGTCAAGATCCAATGGCCAGTATTTACTTCAGCCCATTGATTTTCTCTGTTCAGAGAGCTACAGGGTGTTCCCACAGTCAAAAAAAAAACAAAAAAAAAACCACAAAAAAAGCATCAGTCCCTCTTATCACAACAAGGTGCTTAGCAAGTACATCACACGATCTGGATTAACCTAGGTCCTTGAAAGATCCATCCTACCAGCCATCAGGCAAAGACAACTTCAAGACAGCTTTCTAATCTAAAAAGATGTGTATTTAGAACACAGGGTGCTTTTCATCTGGAACTCTGAAACTCTGCCAACATCACGATCTTCACTTCCCCGAAAATAAGTCATACTGGTAGACTTCAAATTGAAAAAAACCATTATTCTTAAAAGAAAATTAACAAAGTTAGATGAAATTGGTCTGACAGATTACTATTACTAAGGTAAAATTTATCTCAACACTATTAAAAAAAATCATTTAAGTAGATCGGAAAATGTTTTGTTAGATTAAAAAAATCAAACCCCAACTTAAAATCTTTAAATGGCTAGAAGGAAACAGTAAACTCTGCCACATTCTAGAATACCACCTCTGAAATTAGAAAAGGAGAGTTAGATTTTCCATAGAAAGACATAGAAAATTATTGGGTTATATATAAGCATTAAAAAGAAATTCAATCAATCTCAGCTCATATGTGAAATGAGAATACATGCTGAAAGCATTAATAGAATTTTTTCAAGTTATATTAATTCTTAGTATCATCCAAACAATTTTAACAGACAAACTGTGGATAGGAATCTAAGGCATTTCTCAAAAAAACTCAGTTCCCTGCCCACAGCTGCACTCCTGATTATTTTCCTACTCCATGCACCCAGGAGTACCATCATCTTGAGTGAGATCAGCATTTTGATGACTGAAGCTATTTCAGTTCAACAAAATTTGGTGTTCCTACACTGTAATTATCCCAAGGCACCCACAATCCAAGAGACACAGACAGAACACACCTGGGATCATTGGAAGCTTTAATTCAAAGTAACTGATAGCAGCTATGGACCTTTTCATTAGCCTAGGAATTTAATATAAACACAATTTATGCTGAAGTAGAAAATTTGCCTAATATTCAGGTGCTATTATAACCTACAGCAGAATATACTGAAGTATAATATGCACTGAATAAAATGGACTAGAAGTTCACACTACAGCTGTTTCTAAGGCTAATTTTCAAGCAAGTTCCTTGTATCTCCTTTCATCATTTCTCTTTTAATTAGTTCAGATGGGCAAAGTATTTAAGGAGCAGATATTATATTTTTAAAGACTATAGGCTGGACAAAGCAGATTCTTTATCTTGAAAAGACATGGGGAGTATCAAATAGATGCATCCTTATTTCTCCTACACCATCTGTTTCACATCTCCTTGTTGAGATGATTCACAGGGAGATGTGCATTCCATTCTGTGCAATCTAAATCAGTACATCCAAACTGATCAACAGGAACAATTCCTCCTTAACTATGGTTCTCCCTCAAGAACAGTCACTTCTTTAAAGGACACAGAGGTACATTTATTCACTAAATGTATTATTCAGCTGTTAAAAAAAGCAAAGCAAACATCATTTAAGCCTCCACGTTATCGCTTTGGTTTCTTTGAAGTTTTATATCCCTGGTGATTAACGTTCACCCTCGAACAAGCACCTACTACAACTGTGGGAAAAGACTAGCAAGGTTGAGGAAAGGCAATAAGAGCAAAGTACAATTATTACTTCGCAGTGTGATTGTGTTTTTCTGTTTAAGGCTCCTATGAGTGAACATAAAGTTATAATTACATAACAAAGTTATTTTACACATAAATAAATATCACTGGTTAAATGGATTGCTACAAATTGTAATGCTATTCACAATTATTTTGCCTTAATTTGTCACAGAAAATTGTTAGATAAAATGAGTTTCTGAATTTTAAAGAATATTGCAAAAAAATTACTATTATATAGCTTTAATTTTACAAGGAACAACTTAACCCAGACAGTGGTGGTGAATGGTGCTGCATTCAGCTGGCAGCTGGTCACTAGTGGTGTCCCCCAGGGATCAGTGTTGGGGCCAGTCCTGTTCAACATCCTTATCAACGATCTGGACAAAGGGATCAAATACCCCCTCAGTCAATTTGAAGATGACACCAAGTTGGGTGGAAGTGTTCATCTACTGGAGGGCAGAAAGGTTATGCAGAGGTATCTGGACAGGCTGGATCAGTGAGCTGGTGCCAAAGGTATGAGGTTCAACAAGGCCAGGTGCTGAGTCCTGCACTTGGGTCACAACAACCCAGTGCTATGGGCTGGGGGAAGAGTGGCTGGAAAGTGGCCCATTGGAAAAAGATCCGGGAGTGCTGGTTGACAGAAGAGATGAACATGAGCCAATGTGTACCCAGGTTGACTAAGGCCAAGGGCATCCTGGCCTGAATCAGCAATAGTGTGACCAGCAGGACCAGGGCAGTCATTGTCTCGCTGTATTCAGCACCAGTGAGGCCACACCTTGAGTACTGTGTCCAGTTCTGGGTCCTTCGATTCAGGAAAGACATTGAGATGCTGGAGTGAACCCAGAGACAGGCAAGAGAGCTGGGGAAGGACGTGGGGGTTATGTCTGATGAGGAGAGGCTGAGGGAACTGAGATTGTTTACCCTGGAGAAAAGCAGGCTCAGGGGTGACCTTATCGTTCTCTTCAACTACCTGAAAGCAGGTTATAGCCAGGTGGGGGTTGGTCTCTTCTCCCAGGTAACCAATGACTGGACAAGAGGATGTACTCTCAAGCTGAGCCAGGGGAGGTTCAAGATGAACATCGGGAGGAATTTCTTCACGGAACTGGAATGGACTGCCCAGGGAGGTAGTGGACTAACCATCCCTGGAGGTGTTCAAGAAATGACTGGATGTGACACTTGGTACCATGGTCTAGTTTACAAGGTGGTGATCAGTCAAAGGTTGTACTAGGGGAGTTCAGAGGTCTTTTCCAATCTAAATGATTCTGTGATTCTGTGAATCACAGAAGCAAATAATGTTCCCAACCATGCATCTTAAGAGCTAGGAAACAGGGAAAAAAGTGACATTACAATTAACAGATTATATGAGAAATGTGTAAATTAAGTCTTAAGATTTATTTATAAGAGAGTTCATACTGGGATAGAAGAAACAGGGCTAAAAGAAACCTCCTGTGTTGCCAAAAGAAAACCAGAGGGCATTGGTTGTTTTAAACATAGCCAATTCAGAAATATCACATCAACAAGACGAGCTCCACCACCTCAGATGTCTCGGTTCTTGACACAGCTGTATTTTTGTTCAGAAGTACATGTTATTCTGTTCAGAACCTCAGGTCTGAACACCAGAAATCTGTTTCCAGTTTAAGCTATCCCACCTCCTCAGTTGCCTTTTTGATAGGTTGAACTAGCCCAGCTCTTTTAGGCCCCTCTTGTAAGACACTTTCTGTTTCCTGGATGATCCTAGCAGCTCTGTTCACCTGTTCACATACAAAATTAATTTTTCTTTAACATGAGTGATCAGAACTGTATACAGTAATGCAGATAGAGTTCTACACTGGTGTCTTGTCCAAGAGGATTAATATTACCCTCTCTCTTTACTAGAAACACCTCACGTAATACATCCTAGGAGCACATTTACCTTTTTCACAGCTGTGTAAGAGTGGCAGATCCTAATAATCTAAGTTGAACTAATATACTCAAATCTTTCTTCCCTTGATTCAAGAGAAGAGGTTCAATTCTAAGATTTGTTTTCCTCAATTTTTATCTAAATAAATACATCCACTGAAAAAAAAAGCTTTGCCACCAAATTAGCAGCTTCACAGACCATTTTGTGAACTGGAAATTAACCAGTTCTACACAACTTGGCAATGTTCAACCCTTTGTTAAACTGAAAGAACGCATTTTGGTAAAGAACTGGGACAATTAATGCAAGTGGGGTAGTCATATGCAACTAGCAGTTTTTAACTCACACAAAGACAAAAGTTGGCTGGCAAAGTTATTCCATGAACATGCCGAAAAAAAACAGAAGAGAGGGGAAGAAAAGCTTGAAACAAGTATTTACCTGTCTTTTTTGCTCTTCCCTCTTTGCTTCCCTGCAAGAATCCGTAGTTCTTCTTCAGTGGGATGTTGATACCACCGTAAACTGAAGAAAAAGAAAATTTTAAGTATAACAATACCTGTGTTTGCAATGTAGAGTGGGGCTTTTAAAAACTGTATGTCAGTGCAGACCTACATGCCTATCAAGACACCAGTCATTTGCCACTCCTAAGCAGGACACCCTTATGTGCCAGTACCAATCGTGCCTGAACTGAACCACAGTTAAACTTCAGTTCTCTTCAGCGTGAGATGTTTATTTATGATTAGAAAGCTTTGACAGTTGTCATTCACATGAAAGCCCTTCAGTTCTCAAAACACCAAATTTTAGAGATATCACCAAATACAGGGCTTGTAGAAAAGGTTCATTAGAACAACTATACCATTAAAATTACCCATCAGAACCATATTCTAAACAATTTTATAAAACATAATTATACCCTCAAAAACCCAGCAATTTTTCAGAATCTGAAATAGCTATTATCTAATAATCATTACCAGTCTTTTTCTTAAGCAGAGCAGATCATAACATCAACACTCCTTTCCTAAAAGCCTCCTCACTGCTAGCTTTAAATCCTACTAGAAAAAGTGATATAAAAAAATCACTAATTTACATGCAGTTGACCTACAAGTTTTTCCACTTTCACAAATCAATGCATCATCCATTGCTCATTCATTTAAAAGGCAAGAAGTGGGAAGGAAATTCTGAAGAAGAAAAACAGAGATGGTTAAGTGCTAGGATGGTATATTTTACTTAAATCTCTAAGTACATCAAAAACCTCAGTAGCTGAAACAAGGCCTTTTCCACATTCAACAAGGGAAGATTATCGTCCACATGCAGGAAGGATGTCACTGTGATCTCCACTCTCAAATGCTGAGGTAAAGGAGACCAATTATTAACCAAAAAAGACTTGGGAAATGTATGTGGAAGTAGGAGGGCACTAATTGTCACCCACAGCGACATGGGTTTACACTGGTAATAGTTAGAGGCAATAATGGAATCCACAACCATCTGCTCATATTAAGTACACTGCACCAAGTAGGATGATTCAAATCTATGTCGGTGAATTAGAGATGATGTCACATCCAAGTTCAATGAGATAGCAGGGCAAATTTGGAAAGTAAGCATCAAAACCCAAACAACCTCAAGCCACTTGATAACACTTGACTCCCAGCTCTGTTTTGGAAAGGCTTCCTTCAGCTTGGGATCTTTTCGAGAGAAAAGAACTCCAATACCAGTCAATAAAACATCAAACACCACAAATTTCCCTTGAAGGAATTGACTGCCAGTTCCAAAACTGAAAATAGCAAATATTACAGACTTTGCACAAACAGAGTTTTGGGGGGAAAAAAGAGGAGCTGACTTTTGTTCAGGTTTTTTTTCAGTGTAACTAAGAGTGAATGTTGTTTAATTAACTTATTTTCATCATGTGTGGTCCTAGCTGAAAAATCTGTGGTTTGTAAACTTTGCTGCAAAAGAGACTTTGTTAAGACTGAGACACACAGAAACTAGAGAAACAACCTTTTCATCCAGGAAGACAAACTACGTTGGAGATGCTGACTTCTTCCTATCTTTCACATGACCCAAAGAAAGTGTGAGAAAGCAGAGAAATATTCTTCTGCTTCGTTATTCACAATCTCCCGGATCTGAATTTGGCATGCTGAGACTACCATAAGTAGTTCTGTAATGATGAAAGCTACCTAAGCTGTGAAGAAGTTTTTCAAAATCTTTCCTGCACGGAGAAATAGTACCTAATGCAGCAGAACAGACAAAATTCTTGTTCTGTGTAGTATGCTAACCCAAATCAAATACTTAAGTTACAATTTGCTCCTAATACAGAATATTATGTTGGAAGTGATACCTAATTACAATAGGATACAAGAGTTTGGGGATTTTTCAGTTCAAAAACCCTATACACTTAGCATTTAAAATCTTAAAACCAAGAGATTTGAACCAACGTTTTCATAAAGAGGGAGACAATAAAAAAGTAATTTGTATCTGTTCTAGCTTACATATGCTTAAATCTGAAATCCCACAACTGTGGCTTTGACATATCCAAGTTAGTTTGAATAGCAACAGCCACACAGATATGCCCCAGTTAATCTGAATGAAGATCATTAATGAATGCACGACAAAACATCCCATTTTCTCCTGTCTTCCTGAAGTGGCCTGAAAACAGAACAACTGAAACAGCTGAGCAACTTAAAAGCAACATTTTGGTAGAGCAAGTTTTATTAGTTAAAAATGCAAAGGCATATACAGATACTTAGGCTGCCAATTCTTCCAATAAATATATTTAAATTCCATTCAAGCTCTGAAAATAGCATTGATTGAAAAAGTTTGTATTTCTTTACAAATTTAAGTAAATAGCTTTTTGACAGTCAATGATGTAAGTATCTTATGTCTGTCTATTCTAACAATTCTTTTAAATTTTGAAATGTCTGTGCTTCCTTTTAATGGACTTTGCTTGTACACATATAGGCATCTTGAAATCAACTGGTCACTTAAGTGTTTCCATCTTGTCTGGTAACACATTTATCCTCTCTCCCATTTGGCAAGGACTATCTATAGACATTTCGGTCTATCTTCCTTAGGAAAGCCTGCCAACCCTTTGGAAGCAAGACATTTAGTTCAAATCACTTAAAAATCACTATTGGGAACCAAAGATGAGTTGGAGTCTATTGACAAAGGAAAGGAGGAGCAGGTAGTAACTTCTCCTAGGCCATCTGGACTGCTTAGGAGTGTGCTTATTTGTACCTGTACACTTTTGTGTATAAAACACCCTACCATTCCACCTGCCCAGGTCTGCCAAACCAAATACCACTGGCAAAAACACAAAACTAAAGAAAAATAGGTTAAAAATAATAGATAGTTTCTCAACTAAACCATCAAAATAACTGGTTTTCTTTCTGCCATTACAACTCGAGATTCTTGTTGTCACAAAGCTTCTAACTTGTTTTCATTTCTGGTACACAGAATTATTTCTGACTCTTCATACAATTCCTGTATTCAGGGAATTATTCATAGTGTCTAAAATTACAATGAACTAAAATAAGTTACCAGGTAAATAAAAGAACACTGAAAAGCAACCATGAGATTTCCAGGCTACTAACATAGTAAAGGCAATATCAGGACTCCCATTGACTTCAGTAGGAGCAGAATTACCTAAGCACAAGTGCTGAAATCTTGCTTCATGTATTTATCAATCTGCAGGTGTGCAAAGATAAATGGAGAAAAGGATTAGGAAAAAATATTTGAACAGCAAACCTCTCCCTATCATTGGTACATGCCTTAGAACAAGGATACAGAGAGTGAAAACTTTGAAAGAACGAAGATCGCAGACATAATACTGAGCAATTCTTTTAAAAGAGCAATTAGATATTTAAATTTTGAAATAAAAGTCTAAATAGGACATAAAAAGTATAACATGCCCTTTGGTGATAAAAAACACTCTAGTGGTAATACACTTGAAAAGCAAATGGTAGGTAGTTTCATATTCATTAATGTAATACTCTTTTTAGGGCACAAAAAAGGTGATCATCACCCTGCAGATGTGGTCAACAATGAAACTTCATTAAGAGTATGATTCCTGTTCGTGTTATTCACCTAACAACTACTGTTTTCTGTTATACATAACACACCTCTAAACAACATTTACAGTCAATTCTCACTAGCAACTTGCTGGGTGATGAAATGTGGGAAATTAAAAAGAAACAAGTTGGTAATTAAGAGATGTAGAATCAAAAAAGGCAATGGAAAAAAGGTAATGGAAAATTATACAAGACTCATTAATACTCTTATGGAGTATATTATTATTCAAGGGATACTCCTTGAATACCACACGTATTCTCAAAATTTTAACAATTACAAAAGACAGCACTCTACCTTCTAATCAAACTAAGTATTTTTCCTACCAAATGAAAAAAACAGTGTCTATGATTCCTTTTAATATTTAGCATACTGATTTATATTCAAAACAGCTGTTGTTTTTCATTGTTATTATGGACAGAGACACACAGGGAATGCTCCCCCTGCAACTCACTATGTCTATTTGATCTATTGTTACAAGGAAGTAGTATATTGAATTTATGCTAATCCTGTCCTATGAAGTATTAAAAACCCAGAATTTTTAACAAATACCTAAGTACTGTTTATATGAAAAGCTAATCAGGAGGTGGATTAACAACACCGCAGAGGCAGTGCAGAGGAAAAAAAATCCTTCCATACTTCAGTATCTTGTATTCAGTTTAGCTTTTTAATATTAAAGGATGTACCTTGTAGCTTTAATATAAGAGTTGAAGAACAATTAACTTAATGACTGATACCATTAGCAGCAACAAACAATTCTGTTCTTTTACAGCAACACTGTGGTTTTACCTTGAGCCTGCAAATCAGGTGGCACAATGCTACACTATTAAGAACAGCTGTCAATTACTTTTCAAGAATTACTGTTACCGCTCTAATGCATAACTGCATTGTCATAGTCACACATTGTATAGCAACTGTTTCTTATCTTACCTGCCACTACAGAGAAGCCAACGAGCAAGAGAATAGTGAGGTATGATCTTCTGTATGACACTAGCCATTACCATGGTAACCACCAGCTGTACACCTATCACACTCTGTAGAGAAATAAGTTAATAATAAGTCAGTATGTGTTTTAGAAAAGTCATAAAGTATCTTAAAAAAAAAAATAAAAATGCTCTGTATGATAGGTTAATTTTTTGGTTAATTTTAAACTGGAAAGGAACAGAGGGCAGGATACGGTCGCAGTTTTCAAAATAAAAAATCCCCTGAAACTTGCTACAATCACTTACATGTTTCATCAGAGGGAAAATGCATTCCCAGGTCATGATGGCCGTAATATATGCCCCCTGCTTCACATACTGAAAGGCCACCCATAGACATGGCATTTCACAAGACATTATGCCTTAAACCTACATCCCTGATTACAAATTTGGGTTTTGTGATCTCTTCAGCTCTGACACGATTAAACGGCTGACATCACAAACCCCCTGGAGTTAACAATAAATTCAAAATTAACAACATCCACATTGTGAAATTGCAGTCTTTGATTAGTGTAGAGTATTTGCCCCACACTGAACTCCAGGCAGAGGTGGGGAAAGAAGGGCACATAGGAATCAGCATAGCTTCAACATCCAGCTCTTGAAAACCATTTGGCACTTGAGTAGTGTCAGCAGCCACCTCATTCCCAGTCACTCAGCAAGCTTTAATTCTGACTGTTTGTTGTTGTTTCCACAATTTTTTTTTAATGCCATGGCAGACTTCCATGCATCCCTACTGTTCTCTCAGTAGAGAGTAAGTCCCACTCTGTTTCCCAGCCCATCCCCACTGAAGGGCTTGCATCCATCCATGGTGGCACTGTACTGCCTATCCTATCACATCTTTGTTATCCAAATGAAATCATAGCTCTGCAACTTCATACAGCCCCCTACTTCCCCATTTTTCCCCATGCTGCATGCATCAATGTACTGGCAGGTCAAAGATGCTCATTTCCCTGAAGAGGTCTAAGAGCTTCTCCCTCATAATGTTGGCCTCATTGTATATACAGATATTTCCTATTTGTATTTACCTACATGTGTAAGTTCCTTTCTCCCCTAATTAGTTGTTTTTAAGGACTCCTCTCAACATAACCTTGCATCCTTTGCTTACCAGCTCAGTCCACCACTTTCTCCTCTTGATTTGTGAGTCATCACCTCCTTCCTCTCTCAGTCCTAGTCTAAAGCTGCCCATACCAGTTTGGCCAGACTGTTGGCAAAGATGCTTTTGCCCCACTTGGCCAGGAGGATGCTGTCCCTCTTCAGCAGTCCTTGCACCTCAGACGGGGTCCCATGGTCATACAAGCCAAGTTCCTGCTATGCAACAAGCTGTTAACCTACAACTCCTCGCCAACCTTCCCCTTCCCCAACAAAATAACTTCTTTGGTCTTAAATATTGCACTAGGGAAAGTTCCTACCTTCCTTCAATGCTGTTTCTTTCCCCACCCCCCCTTAAATAAATCAGAAATTGTGTCAATACTGTGTAGATGAAATGTTTTTGCATGATGTGCAGTATCATCCTTAAGCTAACATGATTGAGGGAGATTAAGATAGCCTAAATTATCTTGCAGTATTTGTAAACATTTTCAATATATTACCACACATCTCATAACAAAGTGCCAAACGTCAGTTAGAAGTACTTGTTACCTTTTTATACTTTGAAATAACACCTTTGGAGAGGTTCAAATCCCTTTAGTGCTCAAGCCCCTCCTTGCCTCCTCCCTCCTTGGAATTTCTATTGCTCCTACACATTGGTGCCATCAATTCCCTGAGGTATGTCAAAAATTAAGAACTCGCTTTTGTTTATGCTCTATGCCACCGAGATCAGGGATCAAGATCGGGACTGAGAGGTGCATGTATTACTAGTCTACATTTATTGAGGATTGTGCATAGTTCCATGCACAGATTACTCAAACCAATTCCCTGGCTAATTTCCCTTCCAGTGAAAAGAAGTGTTGCTAAAACAAGCTGCCTGCATAACATATTTGATTTTTAAATTACTAACTTGCTAAGGAAGTATATACTCTCTACTTTGTATACAAAACAAACCACGCATTTTAAAAATCAACTGTTTATTCTGACCACCTCACACTAAGCCTGACCACTGCCACCCAATGTAAGAGAGAAATCACTGTCCCTTTATGCCGCCTGCCCACTAAGCCATGATCCTCAGAATTCACTCTCTCGGTGTGTCTCTTCAATTACTCCTAGAGGTTCCTATCAGCAAGGGAAAGAAAATGCCTTTTCAACTCAAGACGACAGGAGGGAAAATTATACAAATCAAGGCAGTTATTTTTTTACAGGGCAGCAGGACCACTACCTGAGCTAAAACACTTACAAATCAACAGACTACTTAAAAGTTCACCAACAGAAACTCATTTCCTTACTCAAGTGAAGGCTGCAAGTTGTTAACAGAACTCATTAGGAACAATTTGTCTTTAACCACTGAATGTCTCCTGTATCCTCTCTACTCCCTTCCAGCAGAAATTCACTAATTCCCATAGAGGTTTTTGCTGCATTCGTTAAAAACAGAAATACCTACAAACATTTCAGCATACAAATGAAAACAACTCAGCAAGTTTTAAGCCACAGGAAAAAAATAACCAAATCCCAAAGATATCACTAATCTTAACTTTAAATCTGACTTTGTGGTAGAAATATCTTTCTCATATTTTCCTGCACTTACTTTCCTACAAATAAAAAATGGATATATGAGGTCACTTGATATAGGCATTTTCTCTTGATTCCTGAAGGTTAGTAAACAACCACAAGTAATATGTTAATAGCGTAAAGCTGTGACATGAAATTTAAAAAAGTCCACTGCATTAATCTTCCTGAAATCTGCCAAGAACACATGGAACAGGAAATACAGTAGGTGATGTGGTCACTCAACACGCTATGTGCACAGCACAACTTTTTGCCAACTCTACCCTTTTGCCTGGATGTGGTTACACTCCGCTTGTGTGTTTTATAAACACATACCAGAAGTACGTGCAACATCCCAAATTACCCCATATTATCACACTAGAACACATCTTTCCCCTCCCCCCGAAATACAGTTCAGGCTCTGTCTGCATCCAGCCTCCCACATAATTCTAAGTCTTCACTTTACCACTAATACCAGTTTAAATTTAAAACCACTCATTTCAGGAACATGAATGAAAATTGGGTATTGGTTCCCATCAATATCTTGCATCCTCTACTTGCACACTCTAAATTAGAGGACAGAGTTTAGATTTTAGTCAGAAATCCACAATTTTAAAAATCGAGAGTATAAAAAATAAAGTATGACATATTTGAGAGAGATAATGCACAAGGGTAAAGCCCACATCATATGGGGGTTTTGAGGGCCTCCAGTGAACAAAACCTGGAACCCATCACCTGAACTGTGATAACGTAATTAAGCAATCACTGACCACGCTGACCCAAAACTCATAGAAGCACTACTCACCTGTTAAGAGATGAGGAACTGCTGCACAGACTAAATAAAATGTCTGCAGATACAGAACAGTTTGTGAAAAATCATGTTAACTGAACCCATTTCATAAGACCTTCGGTGCACTGATTCCACACATATCCATGTCCCTATCATGCCTCAGCTTTGCAGCATGGAATTTGAAATCCAAGTTCAAGACTCTAGAGAGAGAGGTCAGTATTCCATTGGTCAGAGACACTTCTGTCAATCTCTAACGCCAGGAAGCACTGGGACCAAAGAAAGAGGACTATGTGACATGGTAAGTCAGTTTCTCTGCAAAACATAAGCTGGAAAGAAACCTCCCGGCCAAAACCGAGACTGAAATAGTAGAGCCACGCAGCGACAACACTGTCAAATAAACTGCAGTCTAGCTGTGTTTCTGTCATAGAAGGCCTTTGGTTAGAGGTGCCTCAGAAGTCTGGAGCATTGTGCTCTCTTCCAGATCCTTCAGTAAGTATGGCAGTTTGACTTTTACTTGCCTAACACAGCAGACTTCACATGAAAGCTTTAAATCATAACAGAGAACACATAAGTGGTCCACAAGAGCAGTATTAGCAGTTACATTAAAGGAAAGCTGGCCAGATTTCTTAAAATTGGGGAATAAAAAGATGACACATCCAAAAGGAAACAGCACAAGGTTGAATAAAGTACAACCTAAACCTTCACAGTGTTATATTACATACCTGGTGACACAGTTGCTGATAGTGAGGAGAACAAAAACTAAGAATAAGCAACTAAGATAGAGTTACAATACTCCTATCTACAAGTTAAGTGTACTTATAAAACACCAACAGCTATCTCAGAGCAATGAAAAAAAGAAAAACCATCAAAATTAAAAGTACTTTTGCCTAAAGGACATTTTTCTTTTCATCAATAATTGACTTACAGAACAAGAAGCACAAAGTCAGCCAAGGGTGTTTTATTCAAAGACACCACTCCAGTCTCCTCATTTTGACCTTGCCCAAGGTTATTCTTCCTTACTTGTAGTAACAGGTTTTTCCATCTTTCTTTTCCTTACTACATATGTACATATTACAAATAATTCAAACACCTTGCTTTACACAGGACTTTGAAACTACCTGTTCTCTGACAAGAACCACCTCCTCCACTGCAAGACGAGAATCTTGAGCTGAAGCCAACTACTGTGTGCACCAGGACTGCAGCAGGGATACAATTGCATGCCTGAAAAAACAGCCGGTCTACAATTTCACCTTCAGAAATGTAATGCCAGCTGCTTTCTTTCTGAAGTGGCAAGTCTTGTAAAAACAAGATTTTTACACAACTGGACTGGAGTATTCTGCAGATGTTAACTCAGGGCATAAATCTCTTTCAATGGTAGCATGCAAACATGCTAACAAGGCTGTGAATTTCCAGGTAAGAAATGGAAAAGGTATTGTATTAGTGGTGACCAGCAAGATCCCTAAGAGAATATAAGAAACATTTTCATCTCCTGCAATTCCAAATGTGCAATGGTATTTGTGGAGCCTGAAAGCTAAATTGGTATAAATTTTTCAAAATGCCTTTTAATAGCTGACACATTATTGCTTTTGCTATTAAATGACACTTTTCCATAGGTCAATTTTCCCCCACATGCAAATTTTTCTCTGTATGTATACGCCCATGCTCAAGCTGCAGCTTGCAAAAGCGTGACAGTGTTCTTCCGAAACATAAATGCAATTCAGAATTGTTTCCTAAACAGTAGAAAATATTATATGGGATGGCCAAAGAAAATTGAGCTTGCTGTGCAGCATCTTAAAATGAATGCTTCCTGTGAAAAAGACCACTTTCACAAAAGACCTGTAGTCAGAATGATAGTCAGCAATCTGAGGCAGTTCAAATCTTACTATATGTAAAAATCAGACATTCATAAAGTTAATCTTGGGAAAGATATCTATGCCAAGAGACCTCTTCAAAGTTCAGATTTTTACTTTTTTTTTTCTTTTCTCATGACCAAGTTTTCCCTGAATCAGAATTTTCATGCACTTACCACTGTTTACAAGACAGCAGAGATGAACAAAAGATGCATGAAGTGGTATGATGAATACACAAGAAGTTCAAGACCCAATCACTCACCTTCACGGGTCTTTCCCACCCAAGGGTCACTCCTCTCCTGACCAGTGTCTTTCCACAGATTCAAAAGACAGACAATAAACTTGCATTTTACCCGACAGTGATCATTAGGCAAATCAAGTTATTGCTACAGAAATTCCATGGCTGGAACAAGGGCATTTATAAAAAGACACATTTATTTTTATTACTGAAGAGGCCAATATTGAATATTTGTTGTACTGAACACAAGTAGATATGCAATGTATTATTAGATTACAAGTAAAACTAGTTCAGAGAACTGATCTACTACACAGGAAAAAACAAGGTTATACTCCACTATTACTATTCAAATACTTTTTTACCAAAAAAGTAGTTGGGGAAGTTTACCAATACTTCCCCAACGACCACAAGTAGGAACTATGGAAGCTCCCACTCTCTAGAACACTTGCTTTTTAAAGAGCAGGTTCTGCCATTAAAGGAATAATTCCAAGCATAAAAAGTGAAAAGTCTTTGATGCCTCTGCTGAACAGTCTAAAACACTGTGGCCTTGCACGGTATTAAGACACTTGTGCAGAGTGTAAAGTCATGGCCTAACTCGCACTGCAACTGCATAGATGAGTCTTGGCAGTCCCAGCTTGGCAGATCTTGATTTTTAAGACTTGATTTAAAAGCCTCCTGGTGCAAAAGAAACTGATGAACATTTCATTCTCCTGTTGCTTTGGAACTAGAGAATGCAGCTTCCAAACACTGTAAAAGTAGACAACCATCTTTTCACTTTGCTGACGTCATGGAACCACAGACAAAGATTATTTGTCCACACTGCCAGCAAAGGAAACTGGACTTGATCTTTCAATCTCATCAGGCAGCACAAGCAACCACTCAATTTATTTAATTAAGGACCTACACTGAGAGGAAAAGCTCACAATTTTCAAAAAGTAGCTTTCAATATGGATATTGGCCACAGCACCCATGGAATCCTATAAATGAGTATTTCACGACCTTTTGATTAAATATTCTAACCTCTAGAAAAAGAAAAAAAGGAAGAAAAATACTTCATAAGGAAAAGAAATACAGTTCCTTTCATAAGCCTTTCATAATATACACTATTAAAAAGAGCTTTAGTAGAATCATGTGATTAAATCTGTAAGTATGAGAACAGTTAAAAGGCAATTTTATTAAAAATGTAACTGTAAAGTGCATTTCTTAGCAATCTGCTTCAACAAACAGACACTTCCGCCATATTTAAAATGACATTGAAACTTAGAGTCATATAGTCATATGGAAGAAAAATATAATATAATAGATATAAAATACATAAAATATACTCTATATTATATGTGTAATGGCACATACAAAATAACTTTTTATACCTGCACCAACATATCCTTGCTCCTTTTATCTATAAGTACATTAAAAGCTGAGCTGATCAACTCCAGTGTTTTCAATGGTAACTAAGACCTAAATACAAAATTCAGCATCTTTATTTATTTGATATTCATTACTTAGCCTCCTCTATTTAAGCGACATATATCCAACAAGTTTATACCACTAACAATTACACCAGTCAAACTTTGTTCTTCCCCTACAACATTACAAGGTCATTCATTGTGCATTATGTTCAGAGCAATAAATTCTGGCTGTGCTGAAATACCTGTTGTGAAAAGCAATTTAAAGCGAGATTCTTTTTTCTTTAGGTCCCTTCCAACTCAAACCACTCTAGGATTGTGTGACACTGCCATGCTGCCACAGCACACACTGTGACACGGCCCAGAGCTGGCATTAATGAACAACAAAGGTTTCTACATATATCCAAGACCACTTACACACCCTATTTATAGGGAGTTTACAGAAGATGTGAGTAAACAGTCAGAATCAAGGAATCGTCGTGGTTGGAAGAGACCTTTGAGATCATCAAGTCTAACGTCAGCCCAGTGCTGCCAGTGCAATCACTAAGCCACCGAACCACATCACCCAGCGCCAGATTCAGACACCTCCTACACACCTCCCGGGATGCTGACTCCACCACCTCCCGGGGCAGCCTATTCGAATATCCGACTACCCTGACAGTGAAAATTTAATATCTAATCTGAACCTCCCCTGTCTCAGCTGGAGGCCATTCCCTCCGGTCCCCTCACTGCAGGCAGGAGAGACCGGCTCCCACCTCACCACAGCCTCCGTCCGGGGAGCTGAGGAGGGCGATGAGGGCTCCGGGTATTTATGGTCAGACATCCCAACCCTGTCACAGAACCCAGAGCACGGTGCCTCACTCTCCTTCCCCGCGGAAACGCGGCACAGAGGAACCGAACCCCCGAGCAGTGCAAAGGTGCCGGCGTGAGGTCGCGGCGAAGTACAGCCAGCACGATCATTCCCTTAATGAGAGCTAATGAAGAGACCCACTCGGCGGCCTCGGCCCTCCCACAGCCGGGGCCGGGCCCTGCGGAAGCGTGGCCCCGCACCCCAGGCCGCGAGCAGAGCCTCTCCCCACTGCCCCCTGGCCCCGCTCCCCGCGCTCACCATGGTGCCGGTGCCGGTGCCGGTGCCCGAGCCCGCGCCGGCCCCGCCCGGCCCCGCTCCCGGCACATAAATCCCCCGCCCGCCGCTCCCGCCCGCACCGCGCCGAGGTCACGCCGCGGCCCCTCCGCTGCCAGGCCCGCCTGGGGTGCCCGAAGAGCTGCCTGCGCGGGCGGGGCCGCACCGCGCTGACACCGCGTCTCAGCGACACCGCTGCCCCCTCCGCTCCGTGCCTAAGGGATGGGGAGAAGCAGGGAGAGCGAAGGCGCCCACCAGGGAGCACCCTCCGCGGGCCGCTCGGCGCCAGCCCTGTCAGGCACAGGCGTGGGCAGACGGCCTCGGGCAGGGCGCCGGCGCGACCTCAGCCACGTGACGCAGGTGGTCGCCCGGAGCGTGGACTCCCCCGCTACGTCCCGGGCACCGCCGGTGCCACTGGGAAGGGAGGGAGGGAGGGAGGGATGATGTGTGGGGGGCGGCAGCGCTAAAGGAACGGGCCGGGGGAGGGGAAAGGGCAGGAGAGCGACGGCTCTGTTGAGCATGCGCAGAGGTCACTGAGCGCTCCCTGTGCCGGCGGTGCCGCCGCGCATGCGCAGCGGTGCGCGGTGAGGGCGGAAGCGACGCCAGCCCCGTTCGACTTCGACATGGCGGGGGGTTCGCGGGCGTCGCAGGCGGCGCTGAGGGAGCGGGGCGGGGCCTCGGGGAAGTGACTCGTGTATCCGCCCTGGAGTGGCACAACGGGGGTAGAATGGTGCTCGGCCTTTGGTCCCAGCTCCGCTGGCCGCCTAGGTCTGCCCTGAGGGACGCGGCTGGATAGCCGGTCCCAGAGGAGTGCTGGGAAACAGCCGCGTCTCTCAAGTGGAATAATAAAATGGCTTTCTCGTAAATCGTACCACTTTAAATGCGCCACTGCGGTCTGTCAGCTGTGATCTGGAAACTGAAGCATTCTGGTTGAATGGATAAATGGTATTTATGTAGAAAATACCTACATCTGGTGGTGTTTTGACAAGCTTTGCTACCTTTTGAGAAACCCAGGAGAGCGATTTATAGAATCAAAGAATGATTTTGGTCCACAATTTTGAGGATCGTTTTGTTCCAACTCCCCTGCCATGGACAGGGACACCTTCCACTAGACCATGCTCAGAGCCCCGTCCAACCTGGCCCTGAACACTTCTAGGGATGGGGCATCCACAGCTTCTCTGGGTAACATTTCTTCCTAACATCTTTCTCTGGGTAAAGCATTTCTTCCTAACATCTAATCTAAACTCTTTTAGTTTAAACCCAGGACACACGTGGCTTTCTGGCCTCCAAATGCACGTTGTAGGCTCCTGTTCAGTTTTCCGTCCACCTTCCCTGCAGGGCTGCTCAGAGTGAATCCAAATCTCACTCTGCACACAAACCACTAGGAAAAGATAATTTAGTCACATCATAACAACTGTCATGAAGACCTATAAATTCTGTCGTTCTGACATTTTTAATTGTTACTTTAAAATATGTGGCAGCTGAAAGAAAAACTCAACAAAACCCACACAACATCACAGTTATAAAACAGTAGAGCAAACAGACTTCAAAGAAAATCCTCTCAGATACCAGAGATTATAGTACCAAAGACAAAGAGAAGATGATTTTGACTTATTCAAACCCTTTAATTTTAGTCAATAAGTCTTTGGCTTCCCTATTTATGAATGCTAATTTGGTGGCATTTGTGGCAAATGTAGCATGGTAGAGAAGAGCACTGTCAAGAAAATAACAAATTCTAAAGGCATTTGGTTTACACCATGTGTTCCTGGCAGATAGAATATTAAAGAAAATTAGGAGGTTCTTAAAAAAGCAATGTTAAAACTGAAAAGCATCGATCTTGATGTAGAAATGGTAAGAGATGAGATGCATTTGGAGAGCAACTGATTTAGACACATTTAACATTTTTGGGTGTAAGAGTCTCAGAAGTATGTCTTCTAAAGGAAATTCTTACCTGTGGAATTCTTTGCATAAGATTTCATCACTGATGTGGATTTGGTGGCATTTTGTGAAAAATAAACAATCAAAATTGCTAATGAGCAGAGCTATTTCATTAACCTAAACAAGAATTACCAATTGGTCAGCTTGAACTCCAGCAATCATGAGTTTAGAGACCTAGTATTTTAATTGCGGTCTTGCTTAAATGGGTGCTTAACAAAAACAATATGCACACAAAACAAGGCCAAAGCTCCTGTAACCACTATACAAAAATGGATTTTTTTTGAATGGATTTATAGGAGTTGAGTGGAGCCTTTCAAGCAGCAAGCTAAAGAAGATTGTCCCATGTGCTACTGTCACAAACACCATCTCACCTGTGAAGTCATTCCCCTGAGCCCTGTTGTCTCACATAGTGGGCAAGTTTTAAGAAACTCCTTAGATCAGACATGTCTTTGCTGCCTGTGACACCTGGATGCAAGGCTGGTTTAAGCTGCGCACATGTGCCTCATTCTTCAGAAAACAGGCAAAAGCTCCTCAAAAATACATTTCTAGAGTATTATGACTACGAAGGCAGTGGGTTCATTTTTATGTGCATGGGTATGTGTCTGTGCTTAATAAGTTGCCTCGTGAAATCTGGGTCTGGCCTGGGTTTTCTAGATCTTAATCCCCACACCCAGCCTCTCTATTGTATTTTAATATTATGACCAAACTATTTTAACTACGTACAAAAGTATGTATTTATTATATATTGGTTCACACAACTGTGCCATGCATACACACGTTCCCACACATATATATGTCTGTATGTGTAGAAAACTCATGTTGTCTAAAATGTGTTCTTTAAAATGGTACACAACATACAACAGAGTAATCAAACCAAATTTGCCACTGCCAAAACTAGGCACTCCTCATGTTATCAACTGTATGTCACTTCTGAAGTGATTACTGTTCTGTTCAATTAACACAAGTAACCCAATTGGAAATGTGCTTTCTGGTAGTGAGCACACTTTTTTCCCCTAAAATATCAAGCTACTGAGCAGCAAGTGCCTTCTTGCTGAGCAGTTCAGTAGTGCTAGAGAGGCCTGTGGTGTGTTGTGACTTCATTTAAGCACTATGTGTTAAAAGAATTTAAAAATAGATGGCTCAGACAATAGTATTTCCTTTTAAAAAGCACTCAATGGTTTTGATGTTTTTTTCTCTCTACTGTACCTTAAGGCTTCATCTACATTGTTTGAATATACACTGAAGTACTTGAAAAATGAAGCCGTAACGGCATCATCAAAATGTGGGTATATCAGCAATGGGCCAGTACATGCCGCAGTATCCCACAATGGCATTCATGTGCAAAATTTCTTGTCACGAGTGAGCGGGCAAACTGGCAAAGCATTCCAGATGTGTGATGCAAAAAAAAAAAAAAAAAAAAAAAAAAGGTGAAGATCTCTGGTATTTTGGCATTAAGGCAAGCAGTAGATGATGATCAGTGGGCTGGAATCTGCAGTGCAAGTGCAGAAAAGAGCTTGAGCCAGTTGGCAGGAGCTGGACCACTGAAGGTCTTGCAGATCAGAAAGAGAATTTTAAAATTAATCCTCTGCTTCACAGGGGAGCAGTATAATGAACAAAGTAACTCTAATGTGTTTGGAGGTTTGGGAGCAAGCTAACAACCTGACAGAAGCATTCTTCTGTGCTCAGCGACAGTGCCACAGGCCTCTCTACTCAGTGCCACAGTTCCTTGGGCATCCAGAAATGTGTCCCAAGCACTTGTAAGTATTACAAGTGTTTGGGGGTGGGGGAAGGATGAGGGTGAGGGAAGCAAACTAAACCTTGACACTCCAAGAATGTTCTTATTCTTCTACAAATCAGAAGCAGTGTTTGTAAGGCTCAGGACTAGGAATCCCTCAGCCCCTGTTGATGCCTCTGCATTCCTCGCAAGAATGGTGATTTGTATAACTTTAAACCATGAAAGGGGCCCCAAGAAGACTGACCGTGAGTGAGTGGGGATCAGGTAATGACTTGTTCTAGTCCCATGCTGTCAAAGGGGAGATAATGATCCGGAGACAGGTTTTCCCCATCCCGGTTCCTCTGCTATTCATCAAAGTCAGTGATGAATTTTTTACTTTGCTGTGCTGTCTGGAAAGGGGACAGGTCTGACTCAGTCAAGTATGTACAGAGGGCTTCATGCATGAAAAACCAAGCAGCCCCTCATTTTTATTTTTTGTCCCTGTCTACGTTCCCAACAACACACAAACAAATCATATGTGCAACCCTTTCTTCAGAAAAATCCCCAAAAGACCAGCGTCAGGAAACCTGTCATGCAGTGGGCCCTGAAGAAGTTGGCTGTTGTCATATTGAAATGCACTGCTGCTCTCTAATGAGTGAGAGTTAATAAAATGAAGTGGTAAACCCACACGTGAGTTATGAAGATCTTCCCTCACTAATGAGAGTTATCCAGCATCCCATGGATGCTCATTACATGTTGTTTATATCCAATAATAAAGTCTTACATTGCTTCAGTGGCGTTATCTGGAAGTCGTGCTCTGTGATCACAACATAAAACTGTTGAGTTTTGTTGCCTGTACTTATTTATCTCTGCATTTTTTTTCTCTCTTAAATGTCCTCCATATCAGAGTGTTATTTATAAGAGCAATTCTTCACTCAGTTTAAAGTAAAGGAAATCTTAAAAACATCTCGGCACGGACTTATTATGAAGACATAGAGATTTTAGCATAGTGGACCAAATTAATTTCCGATGCAAATCCATTTATTTTATCCCAGTCACACTAGGGATGAATCTGGGTCAAAAATGTCTAAAATAGATGTAGTCAAGATGTAAGGCTCAAATTTAAAAGTAGAACAGAACAACACATCTGTTGGGTGTTTTTAACTGTGCCCTTGTGTACCTTATTGTGATTCCAATGTAACCTGGAGGTAAAAATGTGAGAACCTCTGCCCTTCTTCTGTAACGTGGAGTTTCACAGCGGCAAAGTTAGTATTAGTTCTCTGGTAGGCAGAGGAGAGATCAATGAATTTTATAAACTGGCTTCAGGTAAATGATGCTGAAACAATCAGTGTTTCAGTGGGAGCAGAGGGTACATAGTTCTGAATGTCAGGATCCTTGAGTTTTGGGACATGTTTGAAAAAGCTGAATGTTTTCAATCATGCCCTTTTATTTCTCTGAGATTAAAAGGGAATAATTAAAAATTGAAAAATATTTACAAATAATAAAAATAGTTCTGCTGGCAAACTCTCTGCTATAGTGCTCTGAAGTGGTTCTCTAACAACCTGCAATACTGTGGAGAATCATCATCATGGCTAGGCTTCGTGAACAAAGATTTGGGAGGGCTCTATCCACATTTGTTACAGGCAAACTGGTGGCTTATGAGGCCAATACGTGGCAGACATATCCGATTGCAAAAGGCACAGCAGAAAGACTCCTTAGATGGTGTATTCTGCAAGACACGGTTCTTTCTGCATTGCCTTTTCTCCTCGAGAGTGATCCTGCGTGCGTTCTCAAAGGAGACAGCTGTGTTATAGATGGTGTGTCTCCAGGCCTCCCGATTGGAGGCCAGAGTAGACCAGTTATGGTGATCAATATGGCCAAGGCTGAGATGTTGTTTCAGGGAGTCCTTGTATCTTTTCTTCAGGGCTCCTCTCTTGCGGCAGCCAGGGGCAAGTTCACCATAAAGCAAGATCTTAGGGAGGCGGTGGTCCTTCATCCTTGAGACGTGCCCTGCCCATCACAGCTGTGTTCTCAGCAACGTGGCCTCAATACTTGTGATTGCTGCTTGCTCTAGAACAGATGTATTGGTCACATAATCTGACCAGCGGATGTTTAGGATTGTACGGAGGCAGCGTTGATGGAAGTGTTCTAGGAGTCGCAGGTGGTGGCGGTAGATGACCCATGATTGGGAACCATATAAGAGAGTAGACAACACTATGGCTCTGTAAACACTGATCTTGGTACTTTTCTTCAAAAGTTTATTACGCCATACTCTTTTGTGGAGTTTTCCAAAAGCTCTATATGCCTTTGCTAACCTGTTGTCTATCTCTCCGTCAATCTTACCGTCCGAGGAGATGAGGCTACCAAGGTAATTAAACTGCTGGACTGATTTGAGCTCTGATTGGTGATGTGGGGATGATGGGGGACTTCGTGAGGTGCAGGTTGATGGAAGACCTCTGTCTTCTTTAAGCTGACTTCCAGCCCAAAGAACTCAGCAGCGTCTGCAAAGCAGGATGTTAAACGCTGCAGAGCTGCTTCTGTGTGGGCAACAAGGGCGGCGTCATCAGCATAAAGCAGCTCCCGGACAAGATGGTTTAAGGTCTTGGTGTGGGCCTTCAGTCGCCTTAGATTGAATAGACTTCCATCAGTACGGTATCGAATGTAGATACCGTCCTGATCATCGAGGTCTGCTCGAGGTCTGTGGAGAATAGGAAAGCTCAAACATACCAGAAGTAAACATTTTTACATCCTTAAACATTTCAGTCTGTTTTCCTAAGGAATTCAACTGTAATTGCTCTATGTTTGCATGAGCATGTGAATCAATGAGACGTTTCACCTTGATACTGCAGAGCTTCTTGTCCAATTCCTACCAAACCAGCCTGAAAGTTCTTACAAGTCTGATGAAAGTGTGAAGCCAATGTCAAGGAAGACCCTCATTATTGCTCCCAGTACAGGTAGCACTACAGTGTGAACTCACCCCTTATTAAAATCTGCATGGAAGAGCACACTAAATGCAGGTAAAGCATCAGCTGGCCTTCATATTTTATTCCAGCATTAGGAAACCAAAGCACAAGACGCAAGCACAAAGGAGATTAGGCTTCATTAGCTCTGCTGCTGATGTGAGATTTGTATTCAGTCAAGTTTGAGTCTGTTGTTTAACAGCACCCTGAATAAGATAGTTGACTGTTTCAAAGTCTTTTTGAGAATATATGCACTGTCTTTTGGGCCATAATCTGTAAAGTGTTCTTCACAAATGTTAGAGGCATGTCTGCACCTGCCCTTGTAGATACTCTGAAGTACAGAGAGAGACAATGTATATATATGTTTGTGTGTGTGTGTTTGTGTGTGTTCGTGTATATAGGCGTGTATATACGGAAAGCTTTACAGAAAACTAGACAGAATGCTGTTGTCACATTCTTAGTCAACATTCTGAGAATCATCCTCAGCTGAGGACTTTACATTTAGGCTCCAGTGAATACTGCTGAGTTGAATCTTTGAAAATTTAGCCACTTAGGTGACCAAAAATCCAAAAAATGGATTTATGAAAATGATTTTATGTACCTCTTGTGCAAATATTCATCTTCAGACAGAGGGACTGCCTCAGGCAACTGCTCCCTCCCCTCCCCTCCCTTCCCCTCCCTCCCTTCCCCTCCCTCCCTTCCCCTTCCCTTTCCCCTTCCCCTTCCCCTTCCCCTTCCCCTTCCCCTTCCCCTTCCCCTTCCCTTCCCCTTCCCCTTCCCCTTCCCCTTCCTTTGTTCCAGGTAAGCAGAGAAGTGGACCTTTATGTAAGGTGGGAGAGAAAAGTCCAGCCTGCTTCTGGCACAATAACATTTACAGAAGAATGCGTGTTTTCTCAGTTATAGCCCAAAGAATACAACCATCTGTATGAAATGAGAAATAGGTTAAATCTGACACTTGAAAGTCATGAAATTGCTGCTGACAAAAGCCTCCCAAGACAAATAAATTTTGCTTCACATGTCTTGATTTCCTGGCATGTATATGCCTCTACATCCACTGTTGGTGTAAGACTGTTAGAAAGCAATAGGTTAATAGCAGTTCTCTAAACAAAACTGTTCATGGCATTCTAGTAGTGAAGGATTCTGATAGGGTTTTTCTGTGGAAAGACTTTGCAGACTATGAGGGGAAAAAGAAGAGGTAAGACAATGCTTAAATAGCCCCTTGGTTTTTGAAATACTTCTCTATTCACTGCAAACCATATGATACTTTTTCCCCCATAGTGAGTGTTTTATAAATATTTCAAAGCATTTTGGTTTGCTTGCCTATGGAAGGCAAAAAAGGAAAAAAAAACCCACAAAAATGAAGTTCTCTACAAAAATGGTTGAATTCAGCTAGTCTACAGAACAAGGAACAATTCATAATGGGATATTAGTTCAGAACTGCTTTGCAAATAGTAACAACTGTTATGTACAAGTGTGTAAAAACCCAAAAGATAAATAAGAAATACCTTAGTCAGGAAAGTAAACAGAGGTAATCATATATATACTTGCATTTACACATGCTCAATGCAATCCACACATATAAATTCTGAGGGATTGTATGAGGATATGAGGAATGTGAACTCCATCCCCAGTAGCCCTCTGGTAGCAGACAGAATTATGCCAATATTAAATTAGGAGAAAATTAGATGGCACTATCTCTTCCCTCCTCAAGTGTCTGTTCACATCATAAGCTGTATTTCGAGTCCAGTACACCCATCCTTCATTTCTGACTCCTATACATAGCGTAAGTGTTGGGGAGACATTTACACTGAGATCTGTTGACTGTGGGAGAATTCTTTTAGCTTAAAAAGGAGTTAAACAGTATCGGTAAGTATGGCAACTAATGCCATATTTAGAAATCGTATTGTAAAAGTCAGGAGGGAATTGGAGTGTATCACCTTTAGACACTGTGGGAAACATATAGCTGAGTAATTCTCTCACACCCCTTTTAGTCCTATTTTCCTCTTTCTGTCCCTGTCGCAGGAGCATTTTTAATCTTTTCTATGTCTGCATGAATGCATATGAAAGACTTATTTGTTTTGCATCACTTAGGAAAAAAACTGATAGAAGTTTTTTTGGGTTTTGTTTGTTTGTTTGTTTGTTTGTTTGTTTTTAATAACAGCATTTTCCTAATGCTTCCCTTGTGTTGAGAAATTACCATAACTTTAGACCTTGCTCTTCCATGTGTCTTTCACTCTAATGTACTGAGAGACCTAATAACTAAATACTAATTATTGATACAAATCAAACAGTAGTCCTGGGAATTTGGTCATAATCTCTTGTGAGTGGCTCAATCTTTAAACTCCCTCCTTTAAACTCTTTAAATTCCCTCCTTCTTTCTTTATCTGTCATACTCAATCATCATTGTGTAACTTTTAAAAATTAATTTTCTGTAAAAAATGGATACAATCAGAGCAAGCAGCTGCCTGAATGTTACATAATACAGAAGTGAAGATGACATGCTGTCCTTTTGATATGTCTATTCAATATTTACTGTCAACTTCAACTAACATTTTTATAATATTAATATTTTAAAACAAACACATTACTACACTCAAGTACTTACATGAGTAAATATGCTACAACCAGCTCCACCCTCCCATGTTCCTTTAAATACTAGCAAGTTGTCTGTGCAGTGAAGAGCAAAAAATCAGAAAATAATGGAAAATGAAATTGTTTTGTTGGCTCTGATTTGACACGTTGCTCCTTCATAGCAAGAATTGATAATTTTTGTTTACCACAGACTATCCTGAGTATTGCCTTAATGGTCAGAGTTGGCATTTTTAAAATTATGATAATGTTACAGTTATTATATGATAATTTTCCAGTTTTTATATAAACTTCAGCTAAGGTATTTTGGTGTTCAAATAGGATCAATTCAAGATAATAAAGACTATCTCCTGGAACAGCAAGATAGTGGTGTGAATGTGTAAGGATCATGGCTGTGCTTTCAAACTGCGGTTGATACCCAGAATAAAGGTGGAATTATAAATGCTGAAGATAGTAACGTTCCCAAACCAGTTATATCTTCTAGCATCTCTTTTTCCCTCTTGTCTTGTAGAGGTCTGAATTTTTTTTGTGACTAGCTGAGAGGTAGGGTGGTCTACCTGGGATTTAAGGCAGTCATTGGCACAAAGTTTTCCATTCCCTCCTACATACCCAACTCCACCAACTCTGCAGGGAGGGTCCTCATGTCTTTGATAACCCAGCCCATTCTGTCTTTTCTCTGCTGTCTTGCAATCTGTGTCTTGCTGAATTTTCTTGTGCACTTGACTCACAAGGAAGACTGAGTTTGGTACACTTTCTGTCCCTGGCAGCTGACTTCTTAGATTTAGCTGTGAGACTAATGTTTCACTCCAGTTCCACAGCATGTATTGACTAAAACTGTGACTCTTACCATGGAATATGCTATTGTTATCTAGAACTAATGTGTTTAGTATGTGTCACTGAGGCATTTCAACATTAGGTCATCCTCGTGTATTCATTATTTGCTTTGTCGTTTTGGGGTTTTTTTTTGCTACATTGCTTCTTATTTGCCCCCCTAGTTTGTTTGTTTAGCCTGCACTGAATGGATCTCCCAACTCATAAAGTGTAATGGCTGTGATAACTCATGGAGTATAAGAACACAGTAGAAGATGGTGAGCTTTTGATACAAAAATAACCTACACAAGGTGGTTCTGAGGAGTAAGGAGTGTACCAAGGCTGAGCTGTATGGGAGATACTTAAGTAACCTTTTTGAGGATGGACACTGATCATGAGCAGGCTCTTGAAGTATTTTTATATGTTTATAATGGGCATGAACCTCTGCCACCCCTCAGTGAAGAAGAAATATATGACTCTTACTGTGGGATGAGTCAGAAATCTTTAGCTGATATTATAAAAACAACAGGGAAAGCTTCGTGTCTATTTCTGCTCTGGTCAGGAGGAAAACCGGGGCCTGGCTCAAGCTGCAAGGAACCTACAAGCCCACCGAGGGGCCTGTGGAAATGTGTAAGGTAGCTTTTGGTGTTTCTAAGAGAGGAGGAATTTATCTAGTTTGTAATTTGTTGAGTAGTCCTGAAAAGCTGTTAGCCAAACAGCTCTCAGATTGTGTTGGGAAGAATTATACCTGTGTATCTGCTCAAATGGATTTAGGAGGTTGCTTCTGGCTGGGGACTCCCTTCCTGGAATGACATGCATAAGCATGTTGTTTTCTCTGTCTGGACATGCTTAAAGCCTTTATGCCATCTTCTTCACGACTGCTAATTGTGGAGCTACTGCTCCATCAACTGACTCATATTACTCAGAATATGTAGCTCACTCTTTTTTTTTTTAAGTTTCAGAAGTTGGTGTATTATTTTGGTCACAAGTATTGATCCTCACTCCTCAACACACCAAATCGCCAAAGACCATCATTGCAAATAATTAATAGCAGGAGGAAAAATCACATTAGAATAGACTATGACTGGTGGAAAAGTTAAAGTAATTATCTTTTAAAATAATTTTTACTGCTATTTTTACAAGGTTCTAATTAGTTCAAAAGGACGTTACTGAAAAGTCAAGTAACCTTTGATTCGAACCTGGTGTCCTCATCTGTGAAGAACAGGGAAAACACCACAAAATTATAGAGATGCAGATGGATATCATTGTTGGAAATGAAATTATTCCTCATTCTGTTCTCCCAGTGTGTAGGAAAATTAGAGTTCCGATACAACCTAAGAAACTTTATCTGCAATATTCACAGGAATAAAAGACTTTGTATGGGCTTCCGTGTAAGAGAGATGTCTTTGCTGCCTAACAGCACCTGTTACAAAAGGAAAACCAGCAAATCTTCCTGCTCAGGGAAGGGGAAAACAACAACAACAACAACAACAACAATAATAATAATAATAATAATAATAATAAAAGATAAAAAACCCAAACAAACCCAAAACTCCGAGGGTAAAGGATTTTTAAGACCCCTTCAAGAGGTAGCTGAGCACATGAAGGATGCACAGCCCGGCAGCGGCCAGGACAAGCCGAGCAGTCCTGCCGCTAGTCTCGGACTGGTGGGACAGCTGCCTCGTCCAGTCTCGAGGGGATGCGACTTGAAAGCCTGTCGCCGGGTGTACAGATTTGCAGGACTCAGCCCCCTCCCCCTCCTCTCTCTTCCTCTCCTCTCCCCTCCCCTCCAGCCCTGTTCTGGATGAGCAGGTTGCTTTTCTCCTGCAGGGTGTGAGAGTCGTAGCGGTGTTTGAAAACCAGTGCAGTAAAGAAGGGTCGGAGGGTCTTGGGGAGGAACCCCCCCTGCCGGCGCTTCTCGGGTTGCCCAAAAGGGATTATTGAACCTGGGACAGAGCAAAAAACAGATTACAGAAAACATTAGGCATCCTTTCACGGCAATAATCTTGTTCATGAGTTGCATCATCAGAATGCCAGGGTCCCCTTTTCAGGGGTTCCTGAAGGAGGTAGGGAGAATTCAGGGTAGGGTGTAAATGTTTTGCCAAGGCAAACGTTTGCCTGGAGGATGCCCTGTGTCAGCCAGTATTAAACAGACTGAGATGGGTGCTGTTTCCGTAACGGAAAAGAGTGGATATTGTGAGCAAATCGCCTGTCGGACACGATTTGACAAATTCAGATTTGCTTTTAGGAAAATGTCCGTTAATCCTATTACGGGCGAGGAGGGGGTGAGGCGCGAGTGAACGCGGACGGACAGTCTGGCTGCAGCCGCTATGGAAATACACGATTTTGAGGTCGGGTTTACTTGTCGCACTTTTTGGCTCTGCCTACTCCTCCTAAAACCTGTGAAGGGGGGGAAGCAGAAAGGATGAGGCGCGGAGGGAAGGGGAAAAGGAAAACCTGCTGTTTCCTTTCGCAAACTTTGCAGAGATCGTTTGTTTTTCCCCTGTTCCCTGCGGAGGAAAGCTCGGAGGTGAGCTCGAAGTCCTGTTTCCGGCCCTGACTGCCGGTGCTCGAATCCCTTCTCCCACTGCATCCCTACCTGTCTTTGGGGATGTGGCGCAGCTCCTGCTGCTTGGAACTCTGGTTCTCTAGGACCAAATGTTCCCTGCGACGGATTTTCAGCCCCTGAGCAGGGCCGCTGGAGCTGCTGGTCTTGGCTTTCTCCCGTCCAAGGGATTTTGCTCTTGCTGGAAAGGCTATTTTTTCCTCTGTTTTGTATTTATACTATTGTATGTATTATAGTGTATGCACGTATGATAAACGTCGATACGGATCCACTGGCGTGGCCTTTGGCTTTTTATAGTCCCTTTCACGGCCTTAATCGTTTTCAGGCAACGTTTTACTCAAGCTTCGGGGACTTTATGGAAAGGAAGCCAGGACAAACCCTGAAATTGGGGGGTAGGCAGAGGGGAGATTTCGGTGAGAGAGTTCCTTAGGATTTTTCCGAAAGCGGTGAGGAAGAGGTGAGTGAGTGAGGGACACCCCAAACGCGGCTCCCCTCTGAAAGGGGCTGCGGAGCAGTGCACGGGAGGTGCCGGGAGACTACAACGCCGAGATGGATGTCCTTGAGAAAAGAGGCGGCCCGCGCTTTACATGTAGTCACTGGCTGGGGATACTTCCTCATAAGTATTCAAATATTACGTTAATTATCGCCACTGCAGGCTTTCACTCAAGTTCATATGTACGTGTGTGTATATATATATAAAATATACATATATGTATATGAATTTTGTACACCCCAAAAGCGCTGGTTGTCCCTGTATGTTTTTTCCCGTCAGTTTGTTTGGTCTTTTTGGCAGAAGGCTAGTCTTCAAACCGGAGGAATATTACCGTTGTCTTGTCAATTACTGTGATTTGAAAGTGAGCCTGTGTAGCGCTTTAGCTGCCCTCAGCAATCAGGCTTTAGACTCACGAGGTTCTGATTGTAGGAGTTGCCTTATTTGCATTGATGAGGATGAACCAGCTGCTGGAGCGTACAGAACTGCACCTGACACAATCACCGAGTTCAGGATTAGCACAGGGAATCAGGAATTCACTGTGCTATGTGGCAATCTCAGCCCTACATTAGAGTTACTCATGCAAAATGACCCAAATTTGCAATGAGCACAATTAGCAATCCAAAGATGCATGTTAATTTAGGGGCTGACATTTTCTTGCGTTTTACTTATTAAATATAGCGATTATGTGCTACTTAGTATGCAAGGCTGAGGAAAATGAGCTTTTTACTCCCCTGTGAGCCCCCTCAAAGCATCCTAACTGCAGTCCTTGATATTTAGGACAGTCAAGAAGTTTTGTGCTCCGTAGTCCAAGCGCTGGTTGTTTTTTTTTTTTGTTTGTTTTTTTGTTTTTTTACATGAGTAAAATTGAAAGAGTTCGAGGTTTTTTGACTTTTTTCCTTTCCTTTCTCTTTAGGCAATCGCTTCCAACTTAAAGAACAAAATGTTACCGTGTTTTATATATCTCTCCCCTCCCCCCCTCGCGAGTTGTTTAAAGCATTCCCACACCTAAATCACTGACCATTGCCCATTCCTCTCCGTGGAAGAGGGATATTTCACTAAAGCTAAACTGCTCGAGCGAGAATCTTCCTCTTGCCCACCCCCTGACACCCAGAGATCTTGAATTTTCAAAAGAAATGAAAATCTGAGCTGTATTTTTTCTTGCTTTCGTGTATCTAGAAAGTGAAATTCCCACCTATGCTTTGGGGAGGGAGGAGGGGAAGGGGGGAGAAAAGAGTGAAAAAAGTGTGGATAAGTGATATTTTGGAGCAAAAGCATGCAGTTCAAAAGCTAAAGCTCCCATTGGAGAAGAGAAAATTTAATGAGCTTTTAATGGAATGCAATGCTCAGAGTAGTAAATTATTTGTTAGTTGGCGATGCAATCAGCATGCTGATTAAGGTTGCTTGGTTTTTTTACTAAACATTAACTGAATCAAAACGGTTAGTCCTTGTTGTTCTGCTTGGGGGGCTTTCGTGGAGCAAATGGACTTTCAGAGCAGAGATTGTCAATAAAGGTGAGTGCGCTCCAAGTGTCATTTGAATATGTTGATAAAATACTTCTTATAAATATTTAAAAATGTTTTAAATCCACAGTGTTCCCCTAGTGTATTGTGAACTCTGTTGAAAGAAACAGTGGGCCTAGAAGGGCCTTCCGTCAATCCTTGTTTCTCTCCTGGAGGGTGAATATTATATTTTATTTGTCAATTTTTCAAGCATTACTTTCAAAATGCACGTTTGAACAAAAATGTAGGCAAGTTACAGAATTTGGAGACTCAATCTGAAAGAGGAAATAAAAATTACATAGAGGATAGGTTGGAAGTGTAATTTAAGCTTTTGCAAATCCACACAAAATACTTATGCACTTAATATTAGATATTTTTTAATATCAGATGCTGCTTGATTTTTTTCTTATCATTTTTAAAGGGACATCTCTTCATTTTTACTGTGAAATTAGATTACTTTTTACTTTAGTGGACTCGAAGAAAAGCAACAAAACAAAACCCCATTGGCATTAACACCACAATAGGGAGGGTGGTTATTGTTCTTTTATGTATGTTGACTGTAAATATTTAGCCTACTGAATCCTTAGACAAGCCTTGGATTGCACAGATCAATCCACTTATTAACTGGGTATGCGCCGTTTTAAGACAATGTTTATTGTTTTGGTTGTCTGTCTGCTTTGGGTCATATAGATTAACAAGAGCCAGAAAGGCAAATAAAAAAAAAAAAATAAAAGAAAGCATTATAGTCTAGAAGCTTTGCATTTTATGTCCACCATGACAGAGTTCCTCTTCTGTAAATCCAAATTACTCAGTCGCGATGATCAGATACCTTTAAAATCAGATAAATAACTATCTATGTGTTTTAACTATTCCTGTTTATGACCCAAGAGGTTAAAAGCCTTTGACTGGCATTTGACTTCTGACCTCATATAGATGTTATCTTATCAGTTCCTGCTTGTTAACTTGTATTGAGTGCTTGTCCCTGATGGCTTTTAGATAAAGGGGGTTTTATTATATTTCCTATTGAAACTGAACAATTTGCTTTGTTCTTTGTTTGTAGCCTCAGCCCACAGAGTAACCTTGTAACCTACAAATTTTTGGAGAATGGACTAAAAGCCAAACTATTTACTGTTCTTCGGAAGCCTTATTTTTGTCTAAAGTCGCTGGAATTCTGATCCAATGTTAAACGTTACCCTTATATTATTTCTATAATTTTTATAATAGTAGATTTTGACCAAGACCAGATGAATTAGTATGGTCATACAAAGACATATTTTCTACCCGATTTTGAGAAATCTCCCTGTAGACCTTTCAAATGCATTATATGTATTATTCGCACTGTATTTTACTCATCTGCTAAAACGGTGTGGTTGTTGGATACACCTACTGTAATTCCTCCTATTATGTTGAAGGGATTTTTTTTTATGCTACAGATTCGCCTGTGTCTTTCTGTCCTCCTCACACATCCAAAACTTGTCGATATTAGTACGATGATTCTCATGTGCTGTAGACGTTCCTTCAGACAAACATGTATGATGTTTTGCTGTATGTATATAAGCTTAATAGTGTTTAATACATTTTGTTACGGTTTGCAAGGGTGTTAGGAGAATGCAATTGTAGTTCCTCTGGCTGGTTTGCTAAAGAACATTTTCCACTAATTTTCCTATAGAGATTGGTGTATAATCATATGAAAAGAATGAAAAGCAGCCATCTTGTGGGTGTCATATTGCACTTTTTCTCCTTGGTTCTTTTCCACACAGTCTTTCTTTTCTTTTGCTGTTTTATTGCCTTTCACCATGTTTGGCCTCGAACATAGTACTTGATATACAAAAAAAATAGATATTCATCATTCCATATACTATAGAAAAGTTGCCTTTTCCCTTTGGTACTTTAGGCGATCCTTGTCCAGTGGTTACAAGGAAATTACATCTGCCTTTATATTTACTTATGAATGGTAATCTTTGCATTCTATAGCCCTCTGTGGAAGTATATTTACAAAAAGCAAGTATGTTAGCAAGATATTATTACTGAGAACGAGAGTAATTTGTCTGCAAACTAACATGCAGGTATGCCATTCGGGAATGATAAAATAGGAAAGCTCCTGGATGTGCCCTCCCCCAGATTAACTTCTTTCTGGTTAATATTGCTCGTGTTTATTGAAAAAAACTAATTACTGTTTTAAATGTTCACAGTGTTGCTGTGGAAAGCTTAAGAAATTTGGTTCCTGTTAACGTCGATTCTATTTCAACGAAAGAAATATTTAATGCAATTCTTAACTTTGTACTTAAAGTACTGTGTAGTTAAAAGATATCGGCTCAAAAATAAAATGTCCCCCCCCTAAAAAAAAAAATTCTGATTATTGTAACTTAATAGTTGCACCAACGAGCATTATGCTGTTCCTACCTTGTTAGAGGTTTTGTAAAGGAAAACTAAAATCTGAAATTCCCAATTCGACCACCAGAAACGTGAGAATAACCGTGTGAAGCTATTTGTCAATGAAATAAATGTCGTCAGCAACACTGTCATTAATATGCAGACCGTTCAGTTCAGGATTAGCTGCTGCAGACGTTATTGATTAAGCCAGTGTTGGCAATTTTCTAACAAACTCTCAATAGCAGCTTGAACGTGGCGGGTTTTAATTTGTTTGAAAACTTGCTGGAAAAATAGAAAACTTCCCCCCCAAAAAAAGAAAAAAGAAAAAAGAAAGAAAAGAGAGAGAAAAAAAAAAAAGAAAGAAAAGGCTGGAATTGCAATATAAAATCGCAACATCAATTTGTGTCCGTTTCGTCAGCTCTATGTTAAATGCAAAATGCATTGGAAATGCTAGACGTTGTTAATAGCTCAAGAGGACAAGGATATTCCGGAACTCCAGTGTTTCAGAATAATAACCCCCGTACATGTGTCAGCTAAAAAAAAAAAAAGGAATACATTTTAAAAACCTCCAAAACTTTTCTGTTTCTTCCTGCAAACAGCATAAACTAAACTTTTGTTTCTCCTATTTTCGGGAAATTTTTATAAAAGCTTATTGAGAATAAATGGCGAAATCAATCTCCAAAAGGGGAAATAAATGCTGATTAGGAGGAAAACAATTATTAACTCTCCCCCCTCCCACCCCCGAAATAGAACACCTTCCAGTCGATATCAGTACGAGGAGCCGGCAAAAGGCATCCTCTTTCCGCGCTGCGTGGATCAGAGAGGCCCAAACCTGCCCGTAGCACCCGCAACTCCTCATTCAGCCAAACTTAACCTCAAAAAACCCCTCACGTGCGCGGATCTTCCTTATCCGCTAAAGTGAGTGCCTGGGGGACCCAGCCCACTCCTCGCGTTCCCTGGGACAGGGGTGAGGATGGGACGGGACACATGCATTTTTATTTCCAGTGCAAGCAAACTAAATTCGTGTCATTTTCATTATAATTGTGGTCACTGTTGCCCCCTGAGGAGGGGGGGTGTCTCCCCTCTTCCCGCAGCGCCGTGAAGCCGTGCGCGCCCGCCTCACCCTACCGGCGTTCTCACAGGGGAAGCTTCGCTCTCCTTCTCGAGTCAGAGCAGATCACATCCTCTAATAGATTTCCTCGTGTATAAAGATAATTAACTCATTGTTCTCCTCTCCATGGCATAAGCGTCGGAGGGTGTGAGTTTCTCTTTGTGCCCAAAGCTCAGACCCTCCCCAGACCTCGCCCACTGCTTGGGTGCAGCCCCCTCCTCGCCTCTCCTGGCGCCCTAAATAGCACCTAAAGCGGGGAAACAGGTAGCTTTGGAACAGTAAATCTTGTTCTGGGCTTTGTTCAGAGCAAGGCGGGGGATGAGGTTTTGACTCTCGCAGCTCCCAGTCTACCGCCACTCATTGATGCCCCCTATCCTCCTCGGGTGCTGGCTTGCTGTATTTGGGACGATCTCTCCTACCCATTCCAAACACCTCCGGAACGGGCAAAGTCAAGTTCGGAGAAATCCCGGTTTTTCGTTTCGTAACCAAAAACTAAGATGTATTTGGGCTATTAGGGCAGGGCAGTTTCCTTAAAAAGGTTATTTGAAATACAAAGGCATTCATTTAGGACTCGCGATGCCACGAGAAAAGGACCTTGCTGTAGATTAGCAGCCTGTCCTGGTATTTGGAGAACAAGAGTGACAAGTTATTGGAAGTTCTCAAGGAATCATTTATATTTCACACTCCAGCAGGCAGCTGATTTGAGATTGTCTGTTAGCATAACAAAGGCTCTGAGCCTGTGAACTTCAGAAACCTTTCGACCCCTTAGCTGCTGGCATGAATAGCCCGCAGCCCTGACTATAGAGATCTCCCAAAGCTCCCATGTTCGTGGCTAAATTCTTAATCAGGGTAATTTAATATAGTTTTCAATATGCCCGATGTCTTATTGGGTAAGGTATTCACGGATCTCGCCCCCTCCAGGAAGAAGAGTTCTTCTTTATTCAAGTGCGAGAGGGGCAGCTGCAGAGCCTCCGAGCTCCCCCAGCCTCCGCGTCCCCCAGCGCGGAGGACGAAGGGAGAGAGGCAACACAGGAGGCGCACACATATCCCCCCTCCCCACCCCAGCACCCCCAAACCCGACACCTCCCCCGCTTGCACTTCCTCCTCCAGAGGGTCCAGTCATCCTCATTAAACCTACACTTAAATTATTTAATCTGTTTACATATTTATATATTTTCTCCCACCTCTCCTTTTTCTCGGTGGGCAGCATCTGCGTTACGAGCTGCAGCTCAGCCAGATCCTTCAGGGCATTTCTCGGCAGAGATGGGGGGGGATTTATTTCCCCTCCTGCTACTTGGGCTTTCTTTTCTCTTCTTTCCCTCACTCATCCTGCAGAAAGTTGCTAGAACCAAAGTTTCTACAAAGGAAACTTACGGAATGAGACACACCAGAGTTTTGGGGCAGGGGAAGAGTGTTTTTTGTTTGTTTGCAGCGTAACCTGATATTTGTGTTCTTGGCATACTTCAGGCTTCTGACTACAGTTTGCCAGAACTTGTAAATTACGGAGAAGAAATGTGTGTTGTTTGCAATGTGAGCTGCTCGGTCATGCAAGGATATAGCCCAGGTGCTACACGGCTTGGGGCAGCGTGGCTTTTGCCTTAGTCTCTGCCTGAAGTGTATGTGTGGAATCAATATGCCACATAAATAGCTACTGATGCACATGGAGAGCATCATCCTCTAAAATAAAATAAACCGAGGGACGTTTCTTTAAAATGTCTGAAATCAAGTCTGAGTCTTGTTTATATGTGAAGGTCTTGGAATATTTTTTTCTTGAAACGAAAGGACAAAACAGCATGGAGAACAACACACAACTGTGTAGATGGACAAATCAGAAACACATTTCCTGTATTTTCCGCAAGCAGAGATTTTATGTCTTTGCATTTTATTTGTATGTTTTGACTTCTATCATTGTGGACATAGTGACACAGCTCTTAATTCCTTTTTTTTTCTTTTTGAAGCTTCATATTTGAGCTTGATTTTCTTGATAAATTGTTTATAGATTTCAGAAATTTCATTGGGTTTTTTCTTGATTAAGAACAAGTCTTAATCAAGATAAGTTTGTGTTTTTAATATTTGTCAAATGTGTTTTGAATAATCAAAAATACAAATAAATAAGATAGTCACTTCACAGAAATTAAAGAAATAAACACTAGTTTCTTTTAATTCTAAGAAGATAAAATTATAGCACTTTTTCTTCATGAGCACTTTTCATCATTAAGGCTGTTTTTTAAACTAGATTTCACCTTCATTACAATCTATGATTCATAGCTATCATTTCACATTGATATATCTGAATTTATGTTAAATTTTCTTTAATATATTAATAACTCTATAGGAGAAGATGACTTTACTTCATACCTGTAAAAAGTATATTTTTGTATTTTAAAAAAATTAATATTCTTAATTAAAATAGTTATATTTCGACTGACAGTCAAATTAATTCCATTCTGAATGAAAATTGTGTAGGTTTTTTTGTTTGGTTGGTTGGTTGGGTTTTTTTGTTTTGATTTGGTTTTTTTCTTCCAGCAAATAAATAATAGGATTTCTGCATGTTAGCAGCTATTTACATAGGTAGTTGTTTCTGAGCCGCTTCTATCTAATGCTACAGTTTGGGCCTATGGGCCTACTGTATTGGAAAAAGGATATATATTTGTGACGATCTTTGACAGGGGGACTGAATGCAGACACCAGAACAATTATATTACAATCCCATTGGGAGCACCAGCACCAAATTTAGCCAGACTGATGGGGCACTGTCTAGACGGTCCCCTTTGTGTATCAGCTGTTTTTCCCCTGCTTTATTGTTCAGCTTCAATATATGGCTGGAACCTGCATATGGAGCCCAAACATAACCATTCCTGCAACCATATTTTGCTGTAAAAAACAAATAAACCCCCCCAAAACTGGACGCATCCTGCAACCATGTCCTCGGTGGAATATTTACAAAACAGAAGAGCAAACAAACTCAGTTTTATACACCAACTATGTAGCTGTGTGCCCATATAGGCACACATATGCTTGCAGATAATTATTATGTAATTAAAAATGTAGAGTTATCACTTGAGATCCCACAAGAATGCATAGGAAATCCTCTCTGGGGCTCTGCTTTCTGTGAGGAGGGAGCTGGGGGTGCTTTTGGGGAGTACTGTAGACATGTAGATCAGGGTTTGTGCTCCACCTATTCCCAAAAGTGGGTAGAAAATAGATAAAACAAGCAGGTATTCTGAAGAGGCAATTAGGAGCCACCCTACATGTAAATTACAGCCTTTCATTTTTGAAAGGGCAAAGGATAAAAAGAAAGAATATTTATTAAATGTTTACAGTGTAATTAGTAGTGCAGACTGCTCAGCTTTTCACTTGCTGAAGCTCGTACTTGAGCTGGAATTAGGCCTCTGCTAAAGACAAGTAGGACCATTTTTTTTTTTTTTTGAGGAGGAAAGGCATTGTTACAGAACTTAACTTTGTCAATTAACATGCATCTTGCCACTATTTCACAAGGGAATATTTTTTTGCCATTAATCCCTAAATGTCACCTTAGCCAGAAACAGCCATGGATAGCTAAAAAGAAGTAAAAAACAAACAATCCAACCCTGTCAAGATACTGTGATGAAGAAGTTTTAGAAACTGTCTGGGAAAAATTTATGGATGTTCTATGCCTGCATCTTTATTATATGAAAATGGCACTCTGTGGGTAGGTACTCCCTGAGATGATTTTGTTTCACATTGGCAAGATGCCTGCTGCCTGTCAGGCTGGGCCATAATGGCTTATTTTTTCACTCATCTTACCTGTGTGTGCCCACTTTTTTTATTGTTTTTGTTTTAATTTGAAACTCACTGGGTAAATCTTTGGACTATTTTTGATATTTTTTTACTTCTAATCAGGATTGCACCAAGGCATTGATAATAATGGGCTTCTTGATAACATGTTAATTGCAAATTTCCCTCTCTTCCTGCCAGGACACATCTTTGCTGTGTCCTTCTGCACTGCTCTAGACCTCCTGCTTTTGGAGTGGACCCATCAGTTGCAGATGTGCTAATTGGAAACATTCTTTTTTAAATTGATATTCCTACTTCTGAAGCATGCTGGGAAGTCAAGTGTGATGGATTTACAATCAGGGATTGTGTGCTTCTCTGTTGAGCATCCTGTGCAGTGGGGAGAGCCTGATAATCATCAGTGTTGCACACACACAAGTCACACATGGAATCACTCTGTTCTTTCTTGACCTGGCATAAGGTGGAGGGAAGGGGTAGAAATCTTCACAGCAGCATCTATTGTCCCTGGGATGAAGGCCATTTGCCACAGGAGGTTTCTCACATTGTGTGTCTGCGGATGCCCCTGCACAAGGCAGTTTTGACAAGGGCCTTGCAGGACTCAGGAGCTGAATCAGATGGCTAGGAAGCAGGTGTATGGAAAGGGTGACGATTCTCACTAAATAAATATCTGTGAAGGGAAGGAGAGTGCTGATAAGATGTGATAGAGAAGTAAAGCTTTGAGTTTAATTTTGCAAATGGAACACAATCAGATTAAAAATAATCATGGTAATTGAAATTAACCTCTGAGACTTTTGGTAGACCCTCATAACCACCAACCTGTTTTCTCCTCTTACAATCACTGTGACATTCTGAGAGCAGTTAGGCTTCCTATAAGGCACACAAATGCATCTCTCTGCTGCTTCCTCTTCTTCTCTCCTTTGCTTTCCACTCCCCTCACCTGTCTGGAAAGATGATGTTTCTGAAGTTGCAAAATATAAGAAAACACCTACATTTCAGCTCTGTGTGCTGTTCTTGACCTGTGAATAAACATCTTTTCTAGTTTTCCAAGGCATAATACCCCATCTCTCCCTTCTCCCTCAGAGTGTCTCATAATGTCTCCTGCTGCAGGAAAATAAGATTCTGATCTCAAAAAAGAAGTACAAAATAGGACGTTTTTTCCAGGTTTTGGTGAACATGCAAGGTTACACAGACCTGCAGAGTGATTTACTGCTGCTTACTCTTGGCATATCTATAGGCAAGTTAAATGGTTGTGGAATTATGATTGCAATTACAGAGCTTGGTGGCTGGGAGAAACAAAAGAGCCAGTTCAGGGTGACAGATAGCCATCACAGCAGGTACCAGAATGGGCACTGCTGTGCACAGACACATCCTGATGAAGTGTTCACAGAGGAAAATCACTTTGGGGCACAGCTGCTGCTGGCAGTAGGGGCATGAGGAGCCTGATGCTTGGTACATGTAGTTAGTGATCAGCTTTGTCTAGGTACAGGTTAAATTCAACTGGCCCATAAGAAAAAAAATACTTGTGGCTTGATAACACTGCACCAGTCACAGCTTGAGATGCAGTTTGGCTGTAGTATGAAGACAAGTGGGAAAACTCATGTGCAGTATTGCCCTGTGAGTTGCACATCTTTTATATGTGAAGGACAACTGAGTGCTAAACACACATACACATACACACACAAATTCTGTTAAATTCATTCACTGAATCATGCACTATTTTACAGCAAGTGGTATCTCTGGAGGCCACATTGTGCAGCTCTGGTTTTGGAGCAGCTTAGGTGGGTCAGCCTATGTGAGGCCACATCCAGCTGAGTTCAGAGTAACTTCCAGTGTAAGAAGGCTGTAGCTGACCTGGAAAACCTGATATAGAAAAAAAATAAAATAAAAATGAATAAAATAAAAAATAAAATAATAAAATAAAATAAAGGCCCTTTCCTGACCTGGTAGCCTCCTGCCCCATGAATCCTATAGCTTCCGCTGCATCATGGCTGCTTCAGATGAGGGTACCCATCAGCACACAATCAAATGTCCAACTGCGGCTGTAATTAAGAAACTATAACACAGACTCCAAGAACTCAGATATCATAGCAATGAGTATAACAGAAATTGCTCAGAAAACCTACACTAGCAAGGATTGTGTTAATAAAAAAGTCAGAAGCCTTCCCAAGCATTAATCTGAGTTGAGGAGTGTGTGTAATGTGACCCTGTCTATATGGTGATGCTTTAACAGGACAAGGTTGAAGCTATGAGAGTAGGCGTGATGCACAGCCATCGTCTTTCCCATCACCCATCAGCAGTTACCCCTCCTTTCTTCCTTTCTTCCTTTCCTTTTACTCATTTCTAAAACAATCCTTTCACATCAGCACAGCTAATACAGTTTTTATCAAGCCAGACCCCTAGTCTGTTGTAATTCTATTTTTCCAATCATCCTGCTTGTTCAAGTTAGAATAAAATTATTTAAATCAGTTTCTCATAATCTTCAGTTATTTATAGATAAAATGATTTACATGTTTGTGAGCTATCTGCTATGGGCACAGTATTGCTGAAAATTTGTCTTTGGGGATTACACTACCATTTAAGCTTATTTTCTTTTTTTCCACATCATGTTTAGGTCTCCTAAAGGAAATAACTTATTCTCCTATCTCTCTCCTTCTCCTTAAGATAAAATACCCACTTTTGTCTACATTTATTTAAGAGAGTAATGTAGTTTATCAGTTTGACTGTTTGGAACTAGAATTTAATTTGTGTTGGAGAACATATGCCAAAACAATCCTTTTTTCTCCCTGTGGTGAAAGAAATTCAGATTTTATCTATAAATCCTACACCAAACATTGATTATTTGGTCCTGAGTTGGCTTATCTCTATTAAAACTGGAGAGTTGCATAATGGTAAAGGTGGTGCAAGTAAATTAAAATTAGCTGTGGACATTTACAGCAGACTGAAATCCAAAATAACCACACCTGTTAAGTGAGACCTGAATATGGCCCATTGTTTTTACTCCCTGTGCTGAGATGAATTCAAGTTATTTCTTTTATGTGAATAGTTGGTATATCTAATATAATGGAAGACTATGAACAAATATCATGTTGTTTGACACGAGTTACAAATGAGTTGAAGGTCCTTATTTTTACCAATTTTTACCAGTCTTTTTCCAGAAGAAGGAAAATAAATGCTTTCTTAGTTTGGTTGGTTTATACTCTATGTGAAAAATTTTGAATATATGTTTGTCTACCTAGTAGCTGAGGAATATTCTGTTTTAGGTAGACATCAAAGATTTTCCTAGGCTATTCTTGTTTACAAAATACATTGGCCACTGCACCAACTGTGGATTGCATCACCTGTTTGTAGAATTTCCGCTGTGCAAAGAGATATTTCCCCTTCATACCTGTGATTGTGTTAAATTCTGCTTAATTTTGTATATAAAGCTAATATATTAAGATTAGTGATGGATATTTAAATATGCGTGCTCTAAAATGAAAAAGAAAATAGAATTACTATGAATTTCTCACAAGGAATTTTGATTTTCAGTTTCCTAGTTATGATGAATGTGATAGATAGTAGCGTTCTAACATTATAGAATCCAAAGACACATTTTACAGCTGCCAAAAAATTAAAAAATGTGGTTTAGCCTTTTTTTTGTAACTGTTGTTTTGTGGTTATCTTGGAAACCAGATAAAAAAAGAAAGATATTTTCTCAGTTATGCATTCTGCTCCGTTGAATTTAATCCATTTTAAAAAGAGGCTACAAAAGGCCAATTCTTATGCCTTTTAAAAAAGGGCAACTAACCAGAAGGAGAAAACAACTAGACTACGAGAAAGGAGGTAATAAACCTGAATTGGCAGAGAGATGAACACTTTATTGATGATTTTTCTGTGTAAGACAGTGGCTGTGGGAGCCTATGTGGGACTCTGAAGGAGGAACATGGGTGGAAGGAGCAAAGATGAATTCACTTCTTAGAGCTGCCTTGGTTGGTACCTTCTGGTAAAAATTTTTTGACTCCTTATGAGAAGAAACTTTTACCTTTTTTTTTACCTTTTTTTTTTTTAAAGAAACAATGCCTTCTATTTTTATTGTCTACCCTGCAGTAGGAGGAATGTATAGACAGATCCTCAGAATTGGTTTGTTTGTTTGTTTGTCCTCTAATAAGAAATAATCAATACTCAAACATTTGAGCTGCTAATTCATTAGACTGCAGTTTGATCTTCTTTCTTCACATAATCTGAGGAAAAGAAGTGACTAATAAATTATGATAATCCTGGAGAGACAGAAGCTAATTTAGAATACAAGATGCATAGCTTTGCATTCATATATTTTTACAATACTGTGAAGATTTGCTTTAATAGGTGAGGACTCCAACTCAGGAGAGTATCTCTGTTTCAAGATGGATATTTGAGGACTTGCTTAAGTTTGAGAAAAGTGCTTAAGCACCTGGAGATTCAGTGGTGCTAAGCAGATGCCAAAGATAAAGCCCATGAGAAGGACATTTATGTCCTGGCTTTGCACGGCTTGACCATCACATGATGAGATTTGCCATTCCTGATGCCAAAACTGTTAGCCACACTGCCTTGATTTTTGCAACAGTGTGGGGCATTTCAGCCAGAACATAGTTGGGGTATACATCTAACTATCAGTTAAAAATAGTCCTCATTGATAGGGAAATCCCTTTCTTTCAATTTTCACAGTTTCATTTGAGATACAGGAATCAACACATAAACAGGTAAAATACATTTTTAAAAACCCTTAAAAAATAAATTGCACTTAAAAAATAAGACACAAGATATGTCTCTTTGATCACCTAACCTTTTTGCTAACTATAGATCCTTCTCTTCCAGGACTTGATAAAAAAATCTCAAAACTTCACCACTTCAAAATGAAGAAATTCCCCTTCCCACAGGTGTGAGTGATATCTGCACATGGACAAGAAACAAAGACATTTCCTCTGGCTTGCAATTTTTTCACATACCAAAGATATAATGATTTTAGTAACTGCCAACTTAACTGGCAATAAAATTAGGAGTTTTATATCTGTGTAAAAGGGATTTCCCTAAAGGGATCCACAATGTTCTTCTAGCCTCTAAAAGGCCCATGGTAATACTTTCCAGGCAACATATATTCACAGCCAGAAAAGCTCTGCTTGGTATTTTTATCTTTCTAAGCCTACTGTATTTTGGCTGCTAATTATTTAGGGATCTTGGCTGTAAAGGCAGAGGCAGAAAAAAACTGTCTCTGTGAAATAATTTAACACTGTTGTAAACTCCAATAAGGTGTTGTTTTTTTTTTTAATATGTACATATTGCTTACCCAGAATGTAGGATGCAGAGGTATAGTATAAACATTTTACTGATGCTCATCTGCAGGGCATTGGCTTATCATGGAGAAGTCAATTGTGTGTAACGTGGCCAGTCATTTTTACATGGATAAATGAGTATTTGAGGCTGCATCATATATCCTGTGTATTTCAGAAAATATGTAGGGCCTTCTCTCAGTTGCTTTTATCAAAGCAATATTTTCTGCTAGTAAATATTAAAGAGGAGATATTCCTTCCTGTCCCTTGGCTTTCTTCAGCTAGTTTTCACTCACCAATTTTCATAGCCTCTTATGAGATCCTCTCAGTTTCTCCTTTCAAATCTGTTTGCCTTTCCTCATCAAGTTTCTTTCAATTCTTTTCCTTCCTCTTCAGAGTAGGGGTAGTAAAAGGCTGAGATCACAGCCTGCAGCATGCAACCCTGAGCTCCAGGCTGAAGGGCATTGAATTCTGGCAACTTGCAGCTCTGTATGGCTTTCCAAAGCCATCAGGTCACACCTTAAACAAAATTTCAGTTCAGAGCCTATCATAAAGCATAAATTTAAAAATTCAGGAATTGCAAAACTATGTGAGAGCAAATAATTGTAAAAAAGACCTCATACATATATTAGGGTTGACCTCAAAATAACATTCACAAATTTTAATACAAAAGCAGAGTTGACTGAGATGAGAGTGAACTTTATCTTCTTTTCTCTATTGGAGAAGTGTTTGTGGTTTTTGAGGAAATACAATTGTTTGTCTTTTTTTTTTTTTTAGCATTTGCCTCAATATTTGGGTGTCCAAATAGATACTGAAGTAGTTTGTTTAGAAAATTACTGTTGAAGCTCAACAGACACTGAGACCACAAGAAACCACTGCAATTTTCTAGCCTTTATGAGTTTGCATACTTTAAATCAGATATGTTTTTACATCTATTTGGGGAGTGGAAGGCATCCTTCCATTTCAAGAAGGACCGCATTGAAGTTCAATAATTTGCACACAAGGAGAGGATGCCCAAATATGGTTGTGCAGCATGACGCCCTCAGAGAAGCTGAATGCCTGGGGTGTTTGTCCTTGCACCCATTCCATGTGTGCCACCAGTCCCTTGGGATGCTGCGCAGGCTCAAGGCCAACCACCATCTCTTGGGATCTGCCAGGTGCTGGCAGTTCAGCAATGCTGTGGCACCAGAATGCTCTGCCCTGTGCAGAGCCCTGAGTGCCTCCTGAAGAGGGAGGGGGAGCATCTCTGTGACCCCCGTGGATGGGGGACATGCTGTGCGGGTTACTGTCTGCCTTTCCTGCCACCTCTCTGCCCATGTTGCTGGGACAGCTGGAACTCTCCTAGGGACAAGTGTGAGGGTGCTGTAAGAACTGCAGGTGCAAAGACTTGAGACAGATTGTCTGGATGGGGATGTGTTCCCAGTTCTCCTGTGACAGCTCTTTGCCACTGTTGTCTTCTCCTTGAGATAGATCTTGTTTTCTGCTGTCTTCCCGTTGGGACAGCTTTTGGTCTCTGTCTCCTCATGCTTCTGTGCCCACACTGCTCATTGATGATGTTTCTGGGTTCTACTCTTCTTCTTGGCCCTCTCTCTGCAGGGACTCTCTGCCTTCAATGGTATGAACAGCTCCTCTCAACTTAGTGATGTCAGCAAACTTAGTATACCTTTGAATCTCCTATCCAAGTCCTTCATGAAGACACTGAAGAGTGCTGGCCCTAAGACAGAGCCCTGCAGAACCACTTGGTGACTGGTCACCAGCCTGATGTGACCACATTCACTACAATCCTTTGCACCTGATCTGTGAGCCAGTTGCTCACCCATCACATGATGTGTTTATCCAGCTGTGTGCTGGACATTTTGTCCAGAAGAATACTAGGAGAGACAGCATCAAAAGCTTTACTGAGATCAAAAAAGATTTCATCTCCTGGCTCCCCTTGGTCAGCTGGATGGACTTTTAATTTCCTTATCTTAAAAAGAAGTTAAAATTGTCAGGCAGGATTTTCCCCTCATGAACCTGTGATGGCTGTGATCAGTGCCTGCATTGGCTTTCAGGTTCTTTTCGGTAACTTCCAGAATAATCTCCATAATTTTACCAGCTGTTGCAGGGAGACTGGCAGGCCTGTAGAGTCCAGGGTCATCCTTCTTGCCCTTCTTGAAGACTAGGACAATATTTTCCAGCTTCCAGTCAGCTGGGACCTCTCCAGATTACCAAGACTCTTAAAAAATTGTTGAGAATGATTCCATGGCCTCTCTTCCCAAGGAGCTATATCATAGCCAAATCTTTTCTGTATATTTCTTTTTTAGGTTTATCTGTGTACTTCAATAAGCTGTAATTTCAAGTGTGTGATTATAACAGATTCTACACATTGTAATCCACCTTTCTTCAAAAACATGTAGTTTGCTTGTTAACAGACAGTCCATTCCATCAGAGTCATAATTCAGCAACTATTCAAGGAGGTGGCTGGTTAAAACTGGACTTGATTCTAAACTAAAGAAAATATACTGAAAAAACATGCTTAATGTCTGTCACTGACAGGTACAATTCTTCCTCTCTTTTTGCAGGCTATTTAATGGTTCAGTAGAAAAATCAGTGTACAATGTCTTCCCTCAGCACCCTCTTTGCTCCACTTGCTCTTACACAGTTCTGGACACCAGTTGAGCCTTTCCACCTTCCCCATCATCTCCTGTCTGACAGCAAAGCCAGCTCACAAAGTTTCACCTCGAGGCTCACCATCCTCTTGATTACTCTGATACAGCTGTTCATAGGGTTGGACTGTGCACCAGGCCTGTGAAATTACTCAAATAAACATACCCTTCATTTTTAAAAAATTATTCTAAAGGGCATTTTTTTTAGTCAAAATCTGCTAAAATAAAAAACTAATTCCCAAATGATGTTTTTTTTAACTCCAAACTGTTCCTCCTTGCTCAATCCCTCTTCTCCCAGCCTCCCATGGGGCCAAAAGACAAAGAGGGCATTTACAGCCGAATAGCATCTTCACTTGCTTACCCACTCTAAATTTCATTGCTCCATTTCTTTCCTACATTAATAAATGGGACAATTAAAAGAAAAAAAAAGAAAAAATAATAATAAAAAAAAAACTACAAAAGGCCAAAAGCCTGTGGGTGAGATCTAAAACATCAGCCACATTAGTTCCAGTTTGTTAGTTCTTGCTTGTCCCAAATGTGCTTTCCCTGAGCACATGTATGGGGGTACAGCATCATATCACACCGGGACATCACACCATGCCTGGACCTGGCCCCTGTGGCTGAGACACCTCCCACAGCAGCCCCCCATCCCTTCCAGGAGAGACTTGTACTGGATGGAAAAGTCGAGGTAACATCCTTGCCAGTGCTGTGGTTCCTATAAATGAAAATTAGTATGAGTTTTCTGTGACGCTGTGGGTAGATGTGTATCTCCTATTGTGAATAGGAGTGTTTCAGCACAGACATGTAATGGATGTCTAGCTGTCTGTAACTCTGTCTCCGTGTCTCTTGATTTCTCTCTTTCTCTGGTGGAGTGTAATTTCACCGCTCTACTTACACTGTTACAGTCTCAATTTTATGTCTGTTTTCTAAAAGTGCTTGAATTAGGCTATTTGACATTTCCTTGTGCTAATGCGCTCTCATCTAGAGAGAATACTGTTTTGGAAGAGATATTAATATTGTTGGGAATAGGAGAACAGAGCAAGGTTGACAGGCAAATATTGTAAACAGCAAGCAGATTTCTGCAGGGGAAGCTTTTACCTGGTGAAGGCACAAGTCGTCAATGATGTCTGAGTAAAAAGGGTTATTATTATTAATGGTAATTAATTGTAACATGACTATTGGTTATTATTTTATGTTGCTATAGGCTCCATGGAAGATGCCACATGAAGATGCAGCTATCCAAGGCACTTATAAGCTGCAGTGGGCTTGTTTGGGATTTACAGCACTGGACCTAATGCAAATACATCCAGGAAACCAAATTTCAGCCATCTCTTCTCAGAAATTAGGAACTTTAAGATAACTCCAGAGTTGTCCTAAAAGGAGATGCACTGCAATAGCAGGGGGAAAAAAAGGATAGTGTGAAAACAGCAAATGATGCTGCAGGATTCTTTTCTAGCTGTGCTCCTTTCTCTCCCTTTTCTAGGTGATGTCATGTCCTGTGGAACATTCTGCTTTAAATTAGCTTGTGAAATCTGCAGAGGTAGGAAACCTTCCCAGTTTGTGCGTATCCCATCAGGGAGTGCCCTTCCTTCTAACACCCCCAAGCACAAAGCATCATTCAGACAGACTTTCCTCTGTGCAGGATTGTGTCCAATTCTGCAGGATACTTTTATTCAAAATCTTTTTAATTCCCAGGCAGGGGATTTTACTGATTGAAAAAGTTTAATTATGAGGATGGATCACAATTAGCAGATGTGCAATACACTCAGAAGTCACAATTGCTGTTGTGTATAGAATAGGAGTGGTACGTTTCTGTACAATTTTAATTAGTTTGGAAACATTTATAACTGAGCTAATTTCTTTTGAGCTCCATCTCATGTTCCCGGAACAAAACAGAAAGCTGACTAGATGAAACCTTTGAGCACTGTTTTACCATGTGAGGTCTAGGTAAAAAAAACATGGAAACTTGTTTTATTTATTTTATAGCAGGTCTGGAATTAGTTTGAAATTGCCATTGCTTTGGCAGGGAAAATAAACTTTAAATAGAAGCAAAGTCAATCACAGTTCAAGATTTGCATTTTTACCATTGAATGTGTTTACCTGAATTATCATCTTCTAGCAGACATCTCTGCTTTGCTTTGATGTTGCTCTACCAAATGTATTTTACAAGAAACAGTCCTTAAAAACCCTCCAAACAAGTATGAAAATTTCTGTAAGGCTCATTGAGTAATATAAAGTGCAGGACTTTTAATTTTAATATGCTGTAGTGTAGAATTAAAAAATAATGAAGTGTTTTAAAGGATCCTTAGATTTTACTCCCCACTACAGCAGCAACAGATGTGTGGTGAATATGAAGGATGATGGCAAAATAGAATAGATTTCCTATGTAGCAGGAAGATTTATAAGTTGGGTAAGATACCAAGTGACAAACCAATTGTGCAGTTGAACTAATAGTAATAAAACATTCTGTGAAGTTTGTGAGCTGTTATTACAAATGCTTGCATATAATATGTTGTGTTTAGTTCACTGCTACCTCTTCAAATTGTGTTTATGAAAATCTCCAAAATACAGTCTTTGCTTCCTTGTTTGAATTGACTGAACCAGTTTTTTTTCATTTATATATTTCCTGTGTTGTCTGTGTTGTCAGAAAACAAGGGAAAATCAGTTTCTCATGTGAAACACAAAAGGGCCTGACAAAGAAGTTGCATTAGCAAAATGGAAGTGTGCAATCATCAACAAAACAAAGTTTGTAGTTAATTAATTAACTAATTTCCCGGTTTGGAATACTTGGCTCATTTGAAGGGTCATTGTAACACTGATGGGTAGTGTATGAGTACTTCAGAATTAATCCCCACACTTATTCCTCTTCTGTTATGAAACATTATAGGTTACCATTAAACTAAAATAGACACATGAAATTGTCCAACATGTACTCACAGTAACAAGTACATGTATGATTTTTGATATGCATTAGTAACAAAGATAGTCCAATTTTCCATCACAAATGCCACAAGAACACTTGACTGATGCTTTTGTGGAAGTTGCTATCTCTAGCTGGATTAAAGGCATTCAAGCACTCAGTTACTTTAGAGGAGGAGAGATGTTTTTTTGACGCAATATGTCCACTAGAATCTGCAGCTAAATTGCCAGGATCAATCAGAGCCTGGACCAAAACTAGTAGACAAACGACAATCCTTAAAGAATAAAACATTTAATCATATTGGAAAATGCAGAACTTCATAGATGGCTTTTATATTTGCAACCCATCAGATGTCAGCAAAGGGATACCAAGTGTGGGGATCATTTTGCAAAACATAGGCATAATTCTCAGCAATAATTCTTCCTATGCAAAGGTAGGCATCTGAAATATGCCCTATGAATCACTCTCTGGAAGTGCCTGTTAATGACCAGGGCAGCCTGGAGTGATGGGCTCCTCCCTCACTGGGGATGTCTGGCGCTGCCAAGGCGCCTCTCTGGGGTGACCGGCTGTACCTGACTCCCTGACATGGCTGTGAAGTGTTCCAAAGTGGGATTCATCCCCCTGAGCTCCAGTTTAAATCCAGAAGGCAGATCATCACAGTCAGCAGGAACAAGAAAAGACTCTCCAGACTGCAATTGTCTCTTCTGCCACTGTACCTGGGCAAATCACACTGGAAAGACATCCCTCCTCAAATGCTTCCTTAGAGCCACAGAAACCATTTTATTACATTATGGAAGTGGATTTCTCTAGTTTACTGCAACTAAAAACATATCTTTCTGGGATTGTTTTATTTTTTCCTTGAATGACGGCATTCTGTGTGATTACGATAGCACATCTGCTCATAAAATGGGCCTTCAAGACTGCTGTGAAGAACTGAGGGTGTGGATATTTGTTCAAAGTGACTGACTTGCATCCATCTGACAGCTTACTAATGGGGCACAGCTGTTTTATGTGTTCATGATTCCTTCAGCAACTCTCTACAAAGGAGTGGGAGATACAGCACTTACAGCTAAAACACTTCCCACTTGCTTGTTTCCAGCAGTAAAAAAAACCCAAAATCTCAAATGATACTTTTCAAGATAAACCCTACAAATGGCAGTGAATACTCTGGTAAAGATTGAAGGTAGTTATATACATAGGCTCACGTGAAATTAGTGTTTTTATTTCCTACCATCTTTTACATCATATTTTTGCAAAGGCCATGGAACACAACTTCAATTGCATGAACATGTGCACTATCACTCAGACAATGATTTCCAAAGATAAACAAAGACATGATTCTGCTGTTTTTGCACAAATCAGATTTGAACGTTGTTTCAGTCCTTAACTTTCAGAAGTAACTGTGAACCAACTAGACAAAATTCTATTCTTCCCTAAGGAAAGGAAGTCATTAAGGGTAATTCCACACTGTTGAGCACAATCTAAGTACCTAGATAAAGAGGAAATATTTTGTTAGTTTCTATGTAGCAATATAAATGATTGTAAACACAGAATTCTCTTCCATTTGTGAGATACTTAAATAATGTGTCTCTTAAAAGTTCATTGTTGAATGAGGTAATGAACTAGTTGGTTTTGTTTTGTGTTGTACGTGGAGTATTTGTAAAAAGATCAACAGCTTTGGAATTGAAGCTTTCTGGATAAATATAACAAAAGGTCATATGTCATATTTTTTATATGATTTTTCTTCACAGTAGGTTAAAATTGCTTTCCCACCATTTGGAAAGGAAGACTTGGGTGTTCTCTTGATTCAATCACCTGTCAAAATAAAAGATCAGGTGTTTTTGGACATCATTAACATTGAGTGTTGAGAGGGGTGTTTCCTTCTTTGAGTTGCACAATTTATTTATTTCTCCATCTAATGTGTTTCTGAACATATTAAAGTGTACTAAAATTGTCATTTGCTTAAAATAAGAATATTCAAATATTTTTTAATAAATTAATCCTTGATGGAGGAAAATGTTCCATAATATTTCAACAGATCCATACTTTTCCTAGTTCCTTCATAAACACTGAAAGTCTGAAGATGTGAGACAGCAACTGGTACATTTTAACAGCTCCAATCATTTGTGTTGGTTAGTGTTTATGCCTATTAAAATCAAAAGTGACTTTCTGACTTTCTGTGTTTAGTTCAATGTATATCATCCATGCAGCACCATGAGAGATGCAGAAAAAAAGTTTATATTTTTTTATCAGAGTGGTGACAAATGTAGAAGAATGTCAAGAAACAATTAAAGGATTGTATAAAACTGAGAATAACAACAACAACAATAATAATAATAGGAAGGACTAGCATTTGTTTTTTATTTAAGATATCTGATTGACACCAATTAATGGTAATAAGACTGACACAAAACCAAACTCTTTCCAGCAGCAAAGTCAATTCCAATGTGATTAGATATCTATGATTTCTTGCTCTTTCAATAATAATTGGGCCAAAGATTGAATTCTGTACATTGCATGCTGCGATTTAGAAGCTGAAATGAACATTGAACAGTGTTAGGCACTGAGCCTATGCATTGACATGCAAAGCCACTCAGACAGCCTGCTTCTTTTAAATAAAATCAATATTGACAGTTGGAGTATTAGCATATTGGCACTTTATAAGTAAACTATTTTACAGTTGCTGTCAGCAGGCAAAAATGTAAAGATCCAACTGATGTGAGACATGGTTAAACTGCAGCTCTGTGCTGTTTAAACAAAACTTTTTCATCAATCTTAAGACTGGCTGCAGTTGTTTTAATATTAATAAGCAGATTCAAGTCTTATGTTCTTAATGTTTAGGCTGAAGGAAGCGCCGTTTTTCTGAGCATTTTGCTATGCAAATTGCATAGTAACATTTTCATGATATTAGGTAATTCAGTATTAGATTTATTTGCAATTCCAAGTGGAATGGTGACGTTTGAGCTGAATGCAATTCTGAAAATCAGCACTAATGCTCTGCTGGGTTTATAGCTTCCTACATACTCTAAGCAATCAAACAGTTCTGCAAATGTACTCTTTAACAAGTACATCCAGAATGCCACTTCATTAAACATCTTCTTGGTGTTTGTTACATTTCCCACTTCAAATTGCTACATTTAGTTGTGAAATGACCTCTTGTAGCAACGAAAATTTATTAACTCTTCAACTCAATGTCACACAGATGAAAATAAAAGTCAAAAGGGAAATACAAAAATGCATGGTTTTTTTTCTTTGCACATTTTTGGATATTGGTGGCACTGCCTTCATCCTCCTAGGGTAACAATTAGTGTTGTAGGTCCATGTCTCTTCTGATTTTCTGTTAAGTAACGTGGGACTAATTTTGCCCTCAAATACTGTATGCATACACTTAAGGTCCAAATTTTGTACTTTTTGCTGTTTTACTTTCTATTATGCAATATCCGTTACAAATCTGAAGCCAGATCTACCTATCCCATGAATTATTCCCAAGCAAGAATGTTTAAATGAGTTCCCATGTAAGATGCTCTGAAGAGACTTGATGTATTAGAGTAACAATTCAGTTCTTGTTCTTCTCACTTCTAAAGTGGAAGCAAGACAGCAGCCCTTTAGCCAGCACAGTTGATTCCTTGCTCAGCACTGTATTCCCATTAGCTCAAATGTTTAGAGGTTAGAGAAAAGACTTGTAGTTAATGGGGAGTAGGATGGTTGTCCATGAGCAGATTTTCCTCTTTTCCAGATGGTTACCTGCAGTTTGTCTGATATCAACACTTCATTGTATGGAAATGTAGCTGGACCTGCAGCTAAATGCACCTTGCCCAGTGCACCAACAGTTAGTCCCACTCTATTAATTTAGGGGAAGAAAGCAAAGCTATCATGATATCCACTGGAAGTCTAAGCTGCTGCACTCCTCTCTGATGGTCACTGAGCGGAGTTTAGCTCTGCCCTATCTGTGAAGAAGCAATGCCTCAAGTACCTTGTTTCCACTATTGCCACTATGCAGGTTTAAGCACTCTCTCCAGAACAGTTCGGAACACTGAAATAAATCCACAGCTCTCAAAGCCATTTATTCTATAACAGCGATGAATGTGTTATGGTCATATATTGTGTGGCCCAAACGTTTAAAAAAATTTATTTAAAATTAAGTACTGTGTGCTATTTTAATTCTACTATCACTATAGGATGGTGCTGCACAGATCTTTAGACTTTAGCCATCACCATAATACCCAGATTAAAATGATCAAGATCAAAAAGAGAAGCCTCTTTGTCAGCTTAACTTTCTGAAAGGTCTAGAAATGGCAATTTAAAATAGTTGAAATATTTTATTAAAAGTCCAACCAAAGAGATACATTTAAGCAACATGAACTCTTCATTTTAAAAAGAGATATATATTAATTATATCAAATGTTGAGTTGTACTGGTGGAAAAAGTGTTCTGAACAGATAGGAGAACATGGCATGAAAAATAATCAGGCACTGTTACACACACACAGAGAACTAATCTCACCACTCCATTTTATAATCTTTGTTTCAAGCAATATCAACAAAGATTTTGTCTGCAAAGGATCTAGAGGATTTCTAAAAGACTAAATTCTATTTTTATAATATGAATGCAAAATAGCAATAAAAGTACAAGTAAAATGAAATTGGCTTAAGATTTTTTTCACTGAATTTTATCTTCTCTAATATATTGCTAAGAATAAGAAAAAAGGAGTAAATCTTTTGAGAAAGCAATAATTTGATAGCCAAGATGAAGATAGTTCTCTAAGAAATTTTTAAAGAATTAAATATACATAACCACATTTCATAGAAACAAACTGTTTTTTAGGTTTAGGATATAATTTATAAATATTACAAAATAGAAAAGTCATGTTTTGGGTACTGATCATAGCTTTTCCCCATTGCTTTCCATTGCAAAATTATGACTGACTATAAATTGGCCTGTTTCTGAAATTTATATGCTTAGAATGAAAAGATGTCATTAACTTATTTGTCTATTGTAGTCCATGGTGGTGAAAGCAAGTACAAAAGTGAGTAGAAATTTAATAGAAAATCTGCATTTCCAGTATATGCTGCAATAAGGAAATAATGAAAGGGACCAGATAAAAGTTACTGAGAGTCAGATTTTGGTGGTGCCTCCTCTCAAAGATTGTTCTTATCCCATGTGCTGTCCAAAAGCAGAACTGTCCCTGTCCCCAAAGCAGTGGAGAATCCAGAATGGCAAACTTTGACCCTGGTGCCATCCACTGAATTCTCCACTTAATTTTTTATTCAGAAATTAGTTTAATTGAAATATATTTCTGAATGGGAAGTGTCTACGTGAAATTATGTAGTAGCTTTTGCAGAATTAATGGCCTCTTTCGTTGCAATTGTGGAACATCATGCAATTCTCAGCACAGATCAAGTACATCAATTTGGGCTTTCTTAGCAGCTCTGTAGCAGGAGGTAGCCAGTGGTCAGACCTGCAGGCGGCACAACTCATAGACCTAGCAGAATGTTTCTCTGTCAGGCTGCTCCATGGAGCAGGGATACCTCAGTATTTGTGGAACCTTCTAAATGATGTATCTGACACAGCCTGCTGAAAGTTCGAAGGCATAATTACGGTCCTCTTCAAATCCAGTTAAAATTGAGTTCTTCTTGGAACTGCTCTGAGACTATTCCATCTTCCTGACATGGGGGCCAGTCTTTACTGGCTACCCACCATTGTACATCACACCCATCAATCCCTCAGGAAAAGGAGGCAAGAAGAGCTTCCCTCTAATCCAGAGAGTGAAAGTGAAACCTGTTTTCTCTTGATCTTCCATTCTTTCACACCATGTTGATATTCCTGTGATTTACTTTTTCTAAATTCTTTTTAGGATCTGGAAGTTCTCCAGTAGCAGGGTTTTAGTGGAAAATGTTCTCTCTGCCCACCTTACACAGCTGTGGTGCAGGTTTATACTGTCTTTAATATTTTGGGTATTTTTGTCTTAGGAGGGAAAGAAACTAAAATCCACAGCCCCAAAACTGCATGACTTTTTGAGTAGCGTAGGCTCCAGTGAACCATAGAGAATAGGTAGGGTGGTGTAGGACTTGTCTTGGAATTGTCCAGATGATCTCAGTTAGACAGCAGAATGTATTTCTTCTTTATAGGTTGTCCCACCACACTTCTAGTAAAGAGCTTGAAAACAGGATTGAGCCAAAACTTTTTAAGTTTATCTTGATTCCAGGAGCCACAACCTTTTTGTGATTCTCATCTGAAATAAGAAATCAGCATAGTTGGGTATCTGAAAATGTCAGTGAGCCCAGCCTAGGCTCCTTGCTCATTACAGAACATAAAACCAGCTAAGGCCTTATTGGTTTTGAGTTTAATTCTATGGCAAACTGACAACAATTTTCACTTTCTAATACCTGTCTCCTGTAAAGTAACAGTTCTCATCCTTACACAGTGTATACTTACTTGCAAACATCATTTATACCAGGCTATGGAAAGTAAGCATTTAATTCCCAGCAGTTTTTAGAATGCCATTACAGATTGTATTTGAATTTATATATTACACAAAGAGTAATTATGTTCATGTAAAGCAATGATGATGATGATGATGGTGATAAGATCAAGCAGCAGATGTGTGAACGTAAATGCTTGCTCCTTTATTTTTAAACATCAGATGAGCTAAATGGAAGCTCTAGCATCTTTTGGGGATCATTTTGTTAACTCAATATAAATAATTCTTTATGTTTTATTGTCCATTTGGAGATACAGTATATCACAGTCAGATGTTCTTCACACTGCTGATATTATAGCAGCACTGATATCGTCACTTTATTGGTAACTAATTAAGAAACACATTAGGTAAGATGTCTTTAAAATGCAAAAGCAAGAGAACGTTTAAAAGTTAGTGGGTCTCATCAAGCCTTGTAGATACTTACCTTGTCTGTTCTCAAGTCTACTGCAGCACAGTAGACTTCAATATTTTAATTCTTAAAGAGGGCTTGTGATACAGGTGGCGACAGACTTTTTAGTAGGCCCTGTAGTGACAGCATGGGGGAAATGGTTTTAAGCTACAAAAAGATGGGTTGCAGACTAGACAAAAGGAAGACTTTTTTTTTATGATGAGGGTGGTGAGGCCCTGGCATAGGTTGCCTGGAGAGGTGGTGAGTGACTCATCCCTGAAAACATTCAAGATTAGGTTAGACAGGGCTCTGAGCAACCTGATCAAATGTCAAATGTCCCAGGTCATTGCAGGGTAGTTGGACTAGATGACCTTTAAAGGTCCAAACCATTCTATGATCTGCAGCCTCTTGGGCTTTCTCACCTTTGCCCATCTCATGAAATCTTCAAGAAGATATAGGCTGGACTGGATGTGGCACTCTACAGCCAGCAGAGGAGTCAGAGGTACCTCCTATCTGTTCTTTGCTGTATTCTCTTCGGTGATTCAATGGGAGCATAGTAAACACAGGCTTATGTCACACCTTTACCTTCCTGAGCATTATCCCTTCCTGCAGCTGCTTGGGACATGCCCTAACCCTGATGCCCCAGGGTGTGAGACCCTCTCAAGCCCACAGCATCTGTCCTCTGTATAAAGTACTTCAGATTTTCTGAGCTGGGAAGGGAGAGGCTGCAAGTTGGGCAGTAGATGAAGAAGGAGGAAGCTCAACAGTGAAATGTGTGTCAGAAGTGAGGCCAAATCTCAGTTGCTGTGATTCCTTCACATAAAACACCCAAATGAGAGAAGAGGAGGGAAGAGGTAGGGCGCCACCAGGGCCTTTCTATATGTGAGGTAGGAAGAAAATTCACATTATTTGGCACCAGCTGTGCTAGGCATAGCCCAAAGTCAAGCTTTGCGTGCTGAGACTCAAAAACACTTTGGACGTGGGGATTGATAGGATGGCTGCATCACAGTATGTCCGAGTAAGAGATGGTACCTGTTACTTTAATAAAAAAGCACAGAGGAAATTGTAGAAAACAGTAGGAACAGGCTCTTGAACAGGGTCAGTAGGTCTTCTGCCATAAACTTTCCTCAACAGTTTGGCTCCATGACATGGAGGAAAAGCAGTGTTTCAGTCCAGGCTGTGATGAATAGACCTAGTTGGAAGGAGTTACAATGGTTATAATACATTATAAAATCATTTGTAATTTATAAGAAGAAGAAAAGATCAAGGATTCATTCCACTAACCTCAAACAATTTATTGATATTAAATCATATTAAGTCCCTGTTATTTTCTTGTATTTGGCATTTTCTTCTGGATGTTGATTCTGCTCTGCTTTGGCCTCCTGCCAAATGTACATCAAGTCAGTTCCAAACGCCATCTTCTGTATAAAATATGAAGTGAAATAATTATATTTCAGAGCAGTTTATAGAAAAAAATATGGGCAGGTGTAGGGTAAACCCATAGCTTTAAACAGATATATCACATGAACTGTTTGATTAGACCATGTATAAATAATAGGTTCATCTATACGATTCACACACATGGGACATAAAGATAGCTCAGGGACCTCAGTAACCTGTTTGTTGTGAGTCTGAGAGACAAATTCTTATACATCTGCTTAGCCTAATATTTATTTTCAGACTAATGCAAATAACGTCTTCATGTCATGTAACTATTGTCAGAGAGAGGTAAATCAAGAAAAACTCCACTGAACTTAGACCTAGTCACAGCTGTAAGAACAGGAGCATGCTTGCATATTTAGGTATATATTGCATTCAGGATTAAGCTATAAAATTCCCAGAGTGGTTACATTTTTTATTTAAGATTTTTTAAAAGCCTTTTGGTTTATTATAATCTCTAATTAGTGTCTGGAGAAAGAGTCACACACTCTTCTCTAAGAAAAGTTCTTTTTTAGTAAGAAAAATAAGATATTTTGGCAAAAAGTTCTTACAGGAGTAAAATACAACCAAGAAAAATGCATTTCACTATGCTTCATGTTCAGCACGAAGACCCATTCCACAGGAAACTCTCACTAAAACAATCCATATATCAGCTTAAGTAAAACACAATTCGTTGGTTTTAAGTTACCCACAAGAGAAGGAAAAGAGTAAAAGAATAAAACAGATTAAAAGGGATAAAGAAATAAAGAAGAAAGAGAGAAGGAGAGACAAAAAAGGAAAAAAAAAAGGGTTACTGACAAGATTCGATGATTCACATGGTGCCAGCTGGAGAGGGAGAAGAGAAGAGGCAGACTGCATGGAGTCTTGTGTATTTATAGAGTTCAGTTTTCCCTCCCAGGCAGGATATCACACAGCATGTACGGGATGGACAAAGGATTAGACCCAGCCAACATGGGTTTAGGAAGGACAGGTCCTGTCTGACCAATCTGATCTCCTTTTATGATCAGGTGACCCGCCTGGTGGATGAGGGGAAGGCTGTGGATGTGTCTATCTGGACTTCAGCAAAGTCTTTGACACCGTCTCCCATAGCATTCTTCTGAAAAAGCTGACAGCCCACGGCTTGGACAAGGCTGGGTTAAGAACTGGCTGATGGCTGGGCCCAGAGAGTGGTGGTGAACAGCGCTGCATCCAGTTGGTGGCTGGTCACCAGTAGTGTCCCCTGGGGATCGATCGGTGTTGGGTCCAGTTCTGTTTAATATCTTTATTGATTATTTAGATGAGAGTACCATTAGCAAATTTGCAGATGACACCAAGTTGGGGGAGAGTGTTGGTCTGCTAGAAGGCAGGAGGGCTCTGCAGAGGGACCTGGATAGGTTGGAGAGTTGGGCTGATTCCAACGGGATGAGGTTTAACAAGGCCAAGTGCCGGGTCCTGCACTTTGGCCACAACAACCCCCTGCAGCACTACAGGCTGGGGACTGAGTGGCTGGAGAGCAGCCAGACAGAGAGGGACCTGGGAGTTTGGATTGACAGGAAGCTGAACATGAGCCAGCAGTGTGCCCAGGTGGTCAAGAAGGCCAAGGGCATCCTGGCCTGGATCAGGAACAGTGTGGCCAATAGGACCAGGGAAGTGATTCTTCCCCTATACTCTGCACTGGTGAGGCCACACCTGGAGTGCTGTGTCCAGTTCTGGGCCCCTCAGTTCAGGAAGGATATTGAGGTGCTGGAGCAGCTCCAGAGAAGAGCAACGAGGCTGGTGAAGGGACTCGAGCACAAGTCCTATGAGGAGAGGCTGAGGGAGCTGGGGTTGTTTATCCTGGAGAAGAGGAGGCTCAGAGGTGACCTCATCACTCTCTACAACTCCCTGAAAGGAGGTTGTAGCCAGGTGGGGGTTGGTCTCTTCTCCCAGACAACTGTGAGTAAGATATGGGCATAATCCTAAACTCTGCCAGGGGAGATTCAGATTAGATATTAGGAAGAAATTCTTTCCAGAGAGGGTAATCAGGCATTGGAATGGGCTGCCCAGGGAAGTAGTGGATTCTCCATCCCTGGAGGTTTTTAAGATGAAACTGGATGTGGCACTTAGTGCCATGGTCTAGTAACCACAGTGGTCTTGGATCAAGGGTTGGACTTGATGATCTCAGAGGTCTTTTCCAGCCCTCTTTATTCTATGATTCTATATCCAGTCAGTGCTTTCCAGGCCAGAGTGAGTTGTGCTGTAACCAGTCCCAGGCTTCAAGGGCGTAGTGTGGGTGGGTTACCAGGCTGCTCTGCCTTGACCAACAGTCTGGCAACAGGGCCTGCAGCTCTGCCTGTGCTCTGTGTGGGCAGCAGGCCTTGCCCTCCAGCTCTGCCCTGTGCCCTCAGCACAGGCCTTATGTGCAGGTTTTGCCATGTTCCTGCAGGTCCAGGCCCAGCCCTTCCTCACATGCACACACACACTCACGGTGAGGTGGTTTCAACCCATATCAACAATTCAGTGAGATTCGGATCCAGGATCTCACAGTATACCAATATCATTAAGTATTTCACTGAGTTTCTTCTAGGGGCAATGTTGAGTCTCACAGTCCCCAGGTGTTTTATTGACTCTTTAGAAGTTAGTCAATGAGTTGGATGTATTCTGCAAGCTTTATAATTCACTGTATTTTAGACTTACTATTGTAAAATAGTATTACGAGCTAATATTCAGAATACATTCAGAAGATACGCAAATAAAGCATTTAGAGCTTTAGAGTTGGCTTATTGGTGAAAGTACTACTAATTAAACCAATTAAGAACACATGCAATCTCATAAGAGGGCCAAGTCAACTTAATTTTTTTTATGAGTAAATAGGTCACATCATTCAGCAATATCAATACTAATTGATTAATATGTTCTACAAATACACAGGAAATGGCAGAAGGCAGGAATCTGATAATTTTAAAATGAGACTGGTGAAAAATGGTCTTAGCTGAGATGGTTTTAGCTTCCTAATTTTAAGCAACTAAATTAAAACCTTTTATCCTATCACCTGTAAGTAATATAATTAATATGCGCAAATTAACTAAAATCTCCTATATCCTAATTGACTGAGTCCCATCCTTATCCTTTTGCACTGAAAACTTCTGTAATACCATCAGACACATTAAAAACATAGCAAAGCACCTTGAAATATTTTCTATATCTGTCCCTACAAAATGTAACCTTAGTATAACAAAAATAGCTGTTAAAAAAAAGGAAAAAATTAGTTACAAATTGAAAAATTGCTTTCTTGATGAAATTCTGTGTATAACATGATCAAAAAGAGAATACGAACAGAGCAGAAATTTTGGAAAATGTTACAAGAAAAAACTGTTGATTCCCTCAAAGGCAGGGAGGCCCTGCAGAGAGACCTTGACAAATTAGAGGACTGCTGAATCACCAACCATATGAATTTCAACAAGGGCAGGTGCTGGATTCTACACCTGGGACGGGGCAACCTCAAATGTACATATGGACTGGGAAATTAGAAGCTGGAAAGCAGTGCTGTGGAAATGGCCTGGTCAATGGCCAGTTGAATATGAGTCAGCAGTGCCCTGGCAGCCAGGAGGGCCAACCGTGTCCTGGGGGGCATCAGGCACAGCATTGCCAGCTGGGCAAGGGAGGGGATTGTCCTGCTCTGCTCTGCGCTGGAGTGGCCAGTTTGCACTGCTGTTTGCAGTTTTGGGCACCACAATATAAGAATGCCATTAAGCTATTACAGAGCATCCAAAGGAGGGCCATAAGGATGGTAAACGGACTGGAGGGGAAGCTGAATAAGGAGTGGCTGAGATCATTTGGTCTGTTCAGCCTGGAGAAGAAGAGACTGAGGGGATATCTCATCGTGGTCTTGAGCTTCCTCATCAGGAGAATATGAGAGGCAGGTACTGATCTCTTCTCTCTGATGACCAGTGACAGGACTCAAGGAAATGGCATGAAGCTGAGTCAGGGGAGGTTTAGGTTGGATATTAGGAAAAGGTTTTTCACCCAGGGGGTGACTGGGCACTGGAACAGGCTCCCCAGGGAAGTGATCACAACATCAAGCCTAATAGAGTTCAAGAAGTGTTTGGACAACTCTCTCAGGCACATGGTGTGATTCCTGGGATGTCCTGTTCAGGGCCAGGAGCTGGATTTTTGATGAATTTTGTGGGTTTCTTCTAACTCAGCATATTCAATGATTTTATTACTTTTGTCTGTGAAACACCCTGGTGACTGGTATCCTGAGGGAACAAGCAGTAAAAATATTTTGATGAGAACTCTAGGCCATGCTACAGGTTTTCCATAATTATTATTTTCTGAACTTTGTTCACATTACTAATCAAAAATTAAGGTTTATCACCCAATTCTCTATCTTTGTCACTCCCACTGCCCTTCCTCACTTTTAGACACAGAAATACAAAGAAAAAATTTACAGTATTCTATGTACAGAAGGGCTGAACTTTTTCCTATTCCTGCATTTGGATTATAGTTCCTAAAGCTACTCTATCCTTCTGTGTGCCTACATGCAGAAATAAGTTACAAATTGGGATGTCTTCTTACTTACTTTTTCTTAAAATATGTTTAATTTTCAAGTATTTTTGAGACGTCTAGTTTAAATTCTAGTTGGTGACTTATTTCACCCCATCTTAATTTGCTGCCTGCTTTCTGGTGGGTTTACTGCCTGTATTTTAATCTACTGTTGCATAAAAATATTTACAAACTATCATTTACTATCGTTGCGCAACTACACTAAAGATATCTGACTTCAGCCTACAGAAATATAGCTGATAAAATCACCAATTCTTGCAGCTGAACTTGCTAATAAATTAAGTATTTTTAGAAAAAAATCACTGAAAATATACCTGCAGCATGTGCCAGAAAGTTCTGGGTAATTCATTTATGATATGACAGATTTTGAAATAGCTCAGCTCAGCTATAGGAAAGAAACAATTTCCCCAAATGCTAATCATAGAGTCGTGGAATGGTTTGGGTTGGAAGTGGCACAGAAAATCATCTGGCTCTAACCCTCCCGCCATGAGTGGGGACACTTTCCACTAGACCAGGTTGCTCAGAGCACTGTCCAACCTGGCCTTGAACTTCAGGTGCACTGCACACTCTGTACCAACTAAGAAAAGGTACACAGATGCCTATTAAAGTGAAAACAAAACTAGGAAAGCAGATATCATCATAGCTACTTTTTGTAAAGCTGCTGCTGGTTTTGTTAACAAGCTCTGTGTTGTTCATCTGTCTTCTTTATAACCTGAAAAATAATCTTAAAATTTTGTTTAACCAGAATCCAAAACCATATGCACTCAAGAGACCGGTTTTCTCAGATTGGATTTAAAAATATCTAATTTTTCTATTACCCTTGGAAGGAAACCCTCCAAGGGTTGATGATCACCATGGCCAACCAATTTTTGACCATTCCTGAATGTTTTAAAGGATCTCTGCATGCAGAGCCAGGAAAACCATGACGCATGTGCTCAGAGGATTAATCATCATTTTACACAGTTCGAACAAACTCCAGTAGGGGACCTTACTAAAGTGTCAAGTGAGACAAATTGCTATGGTCTCCAGCAGGCTGTAATATTCCTTACCTGTCTCTAAGTGGCAAGTAGGTATAGTGTTATTTGTCGTTGTCGGGACGGGCACCACACTGGGATTTCACGTAGAAAAGCCTTTATTTCATACAAACATGGCCAATTTATAGTCTTTTTCTAGCCAGCGTGTTTCATTACTATTGGTGTCTTTACTACATAAACATGTCAAGATTGGCTGCTCTGTAGCTTCTGCAAACTCAGGGTGACTCAGCAAACAGTTTGGGCTCTCTGGCTATCACAGCTGCCCCGCAGCTCTATCCTCCCTGTCCACCCTCTTATCTTCAATGTTTATATTCTTTCACAACTTCGCAGCTGCAATGGCTCAAATTCAGGGCCCAAGCTGCCCACAGCTCAATTGTCTCCCACTTATTCCCTGCAGTCCCCCTCCCCCTAAAGGCACACTATTCTCTAAAACTGTAAAAATTGAATAAATCTCTCTGAGTCTCTTCCATCTATCTGAATTCTAGTCAATCAGCATATAGGAGGGAAATATCCCCATAGTATTACCAGGTTGCTCTTAAACTGAGTGGGTTGGGTCATCAGAAATGGATGATTAATGAAACTATCTGCCTTAGAAATTTATGCTATTGTATAAATACTTACGTGCTAGTACGAGGGTGAGCAACACTGTTCAAAGGGGATCAATCCCATTTTTATCTCCTTGTGTTATGGAGATTGCAGAGCTCTCTCCTTTGGCCAGGCCTTTATTTTTTATTTTTCCTTTTTTTTTTTTTTAGGAGTTTTCTCTGACGTTTCTGTACAACAGCTTCTTAGAATTATTTTGAAGATGGCAGAACAGTGATGGTCTACAAAGTCTGACCTGAAAAAAGAGAAGAATATTGCAAAAAGGAGTCTCTGCACTAGACGGATAGAAGTTTGGCATGAACATCAAAGATAGAATCCTGAAAAATATTCTTTTTTCTAATAACAAAGATGTAACACTGTAAAGTTAGCCTGAAAATAGACTTATTCAGTCTTCCACTCCTTTTTGTGCTGAAAATTCAAATTATTTTCACTTAGATGGGTGCCGTTATCACAAGGCTCTTTCTGACCTTGCAGACTGAGTAAATGCTAACTCAAACAGCAAAAGGAACAATTTTATCCCCTCCCTATCCTCAAAATTCACAACTTCATTTATGTGTGTACGTAGGCACACAACTTCATTTATGTGTGTACATAGGCATACAGATGAACAAGAGGTGTGTAAGAAATCCCGTCACCCTAAAGTATGAGGATCAAAATCACTCAACAGAAGACCAAAACTTGTGTGTTTCTTCCATCTGAGGAGCAAATACTTCCCAAAACAGCTATTTAACAAAGCCACTTTGTTCATACAGATATGTTTTGTTTACGCAGAGATGTTCAGTTACAATGTGTACAGTATGGGATAGAAAATAGGAAAAAACCACATTATATTTATTACCTTTTTTTGAAAAAAAAAGGCCCCAAACCTATTTTATTTTGCTGTTATTCTGAAAAGCCAGGTAGTGGATATTGGGGTGTTTTCTGTATAATTTCCAGAACTGCCACACCCTGAACCCATTTTTTTAATATACAGTGGTGGGCTGGTCTCAGCTGAGGGTTACTAAATTTTTCAGGACCTCACCTCTAATTTTACTGAATCAACTGACAGATGCGTGTAACACTCTTAATATTAAACCAGAAACTTTCTTTATCCTGTAATCAGAATATAGGTAATGTATTAGTCTTGTACTTTAGATATTAGCCTAAATACTAATGTTTCTGAAAAACACAATATGTTTGGAGGACACCTGATACATTAAATCAAAATCTTTTGCCATTTAAATCTATGAATACTGAGAGACCTCTGCCAGAATTTGGCCATGTTAGAGGAAGATAAATTTTCTTCTGGAGCCTTCTTGCTCCATTGCTAAATTCTTCCTTTATTGCATAGATTTTCTAGCATAGAATTAATTTGATTTAACTTTTCACGGTGCTTTTCTAAACCTTAAAAGTGCACAACCTTTCTCAAGGCAAAGGTAATGCAATCAAGAGCAATAGTAAGAAAACCTGTGGCTTAAAAAGAATTCATTTTATGTCTAAATTCCACCACATACACATAATTTGCATCTCCATCATATCAGTCTAACATATCAATGGTACAGCAAACACAAATGCACTGAGGGAATGCATGGATTTATAAATATAAATAGGCAATTACATTACTAATCCACTGGATCATATAACATTCCTAATCAAAGCATTTGACATGAGAACAAAAAATATAAAAGAACCTGTAACACCTTACAAGAAAAGATTAAAATTACAGTATGATCCAATTTAATACCCTCTAAAACAGATATTCTTAACAATCCAGGCTTGATGCTGACAAACTCCATCATGAACTGCAAAGTTTTCTCTTTCCGTGTAAGTTCACCATTCAGCATTATTTACAATCAATGGAGGAAACTAATGAAAACATTGAAATAGCACAGATATATTACCATGAACAAATATCATAAACTCTATGTTTTATCTTTCGAAAACATGTTGAAGTGTTGTCATGGATACACAAGCATGGTCCATCACTTCCACCAGTAAATAAACAAGATTCTCAGAGTGCTTGACAGGATTTACTAGCTCTGTCACATTGTTAGCTGCACAGGGCTGCACATAAGCAAATGGCTTGTAGATTTAGAATATTATCCAGGGCAGCATGGGGCATACACACATGATATCACAGAATCACAGAATGTTTAGAGTTGGAAGGGACAGATTTTCCTTTAGAAAAATCAAAGGGCAAATATTATGCTGTATAACTTTACTCTCCTCACTTTTTAAATCAGTTAATCTTTTCCTTTTCTTTTTCAAAAGACATTTGTAGATTATACAAGGGATCATTCTCTAATGTGATAGGCAACTAGGAATAGTCACCTGCTAAATGCTTAAACAAATGAGAAACATCTTTACATATATGAATAAAATGCTGTTTATTCCTCTTTTAGAAGAAAGGTTGTTTTAATGTGTCACCTTGCTGTTTGGTGGTATTGCCATAGTCTTTACTGCAACAAAGTCCTCTCTCAAACCAGAGAGTGCAAAAATAAGTTCAGTCTTACCAGTACACCCGTCAACAGTTACAACAGGCTTGACTTGATTCTAACAAATCAGCATCTTATATTGGTGAAGGAATGTAGATTAAATGCCCTAATCTCCTGTTTCAAGAAGTAAAAGCACAGATAGTTAAGAATGCTATCTTTAGCATGGTTTTTTTCCCCCCTCTGCTCTGTGACTTCTTTACTTACAAAACTTACACTGAACTCATCAGTTGCCTTCAGCTGGAGAAAGTGCTCTATCTGTTCTTTTATTTTTGGCTCAAAGGTGGTTCGTTTCAGTGAGGATTAGGGAGTAATCCTCATGGATCTGAGCGAAATCACTTTACCTTCAAGTGCACATATGTTTCTGCTAAGCTCAGGAGTGTCCAACATCTCCACCAAGAGTGGGTACCAAGTTTCTAGCCAACAGAATTCTTCACTGCATATGAAATTTACTTTCAACAAATATTTTGCCATTAGCACTCAACTGCTACAGTATTTACTGAAAGCAATTACAGGGAAGAAAAGAGCCCAGGGAAAACAGATTGATATGGTGAATGGACATTTGTGGCTCTGGCTCTTTGCTTATAGCAGTTGCCCTTTGCTACTTAAGAGATGGCATTGCAAATCCCATGCGTCTTGTGCGTAACAGCCACGTGGGCTCCTTTGGGCACAGATATCTCTCCTCTGCTTGACAAGCACTCGGCACACTGGGACACTCAAGGAAATAAACAAAAAATCATAACAATTAGTGCAGTCTTTTATCTCTTACCAGTCCACATACAGGCTAGGGGATCACATTCAGCTCTTTCAATCCACGTTGATCTGGAAAATACAAATATCTTGAGTTGCTAATCTATGTGTTTAAACACTCAAAGCTCCATTTAAAGCAAAAGAAAAAAAAAAAACAACTGGTTAAGGCAGTCACAGTGTGCTTCCAGGAGAAACATCAGCAAATATTGATTTGTTAATTTATTCCAAAATTAAAGCTGAAATCATTACCTTTTTTCTTTTTTTTTTTTTTTTTTTTTTTTTTTTTTTTTTTTTTTTTTTTTTTTTTTTAAGTGAAAGAAAAGAACAGGAGAAAACAGATCAGTGTGTCTTCCAAGACAGAAAAAAGCATAAAGATACCTCTCAGAAATCTACCTTCTTAGATTACTGCTTTTCAGGCCCAAATACAGAAAAGATTTCCATTCTTTGCAAAATAACGCTACAGTCAGTGAGCAGGCACCACTCCTCCTCTCTCAGGCAGCACATACAGTCTACAAAGCCACACTTCCAACTACGTACCCAGTGCTGAGAGAGTTAATTTAAATTTGATAACAAATGGCTCTGCTTTTGAAATGAATGTAGCCTGGCAACTTCAACTGAGAACCCTTCATAGGGCCTCAATTATGTATGCAGCTTCTTTGAGAAATAGTTTCACACATCTGACCCAAGGCCCACAATACTGTTGCCATGAAATAAGACTGTATCTAGGAAATGGTTCATTTCTGTAAAATCTCCTAATTTCTTTACCACCCCATCCCAGGTGCACATGTTAAAAGACCAAACAAAATTACTTATTTTGGACTGTTTTTTTGCATTTCTTTTATTGTCTCATCCACTACCATCTGAATACAAATTTAACACATTTTTGTATCAGCATTTAACCTGCATGCTTGGGTTTGTTTTTTTTAGGAATTTCCAGTCACTCTGCCCGGCTATGCTGATCAAAACTGCCATGTGAAACCGAGACAAACAATGGGTTAAATACCCACACCATTTTATTTTATTTTTTCCCTCTCTCCCCTCAAAATGGCTGCTTTATCTGTATGCACACAGCAATAGCAAATGTTCCTCTGTTATTGTACAACCAAATTGATGTGTCAAGTATTCATATGCTAATGGAGGTACAGTTTCTCACTTTTTCACAGATAAATTGCAAGGATTGTTACACACAGTGAAACACAAGAATAAACAGCTTTTATTTCAGATGTGATAAGTTACTTTCCATTCAAAAAACATGCAACACATGCTACTGACCATTATTGGTTTTATTCATTGCCAGTTTGCCTTCTGTTTTTCTCTCTTAGAATGGCTAGAAAATATTTAGCAGATACAGCCAAACTTGATACAAATAATTTAATTTATTTTGCTTTGCACTTTCATGACATGAAGTTAATTTTTGCTCAGTTATCATCGGTAATGCAAGTCATGCAATGGGCACAGTCATTGTTCCCTCTGGAGCATTCGTATTTTTTTAAAGGTTGCAATAGATGAGATTTGGAGATTGGGATATTTCTGTTCATGCGTTAACAAAATATGCCATCATATGCATGCCCAGAACCCATTATTTAGGAATATTACTGGTAAAAGATTCCCTACATATAACACAAACCATGAACAGAAGAAAATAACAGCCAACACCTTTTTGTTCTGTTGAAAAATCAATATCTATTCAAAACCCAAAAATATTAGAAGTTAAGGATGATAATTTGTGTTTTGTACCTGAAGTAAAATAAGACTCTTTTCAGAGGCCATATTTTATAAATATCAAAAAAATATTTGGCACAGGTAAAATAAACTCGTTTATTAAGCAAAAACTATTTTTTAAAAGCATGAAAGTGGGTTTACATTTCTAGGAACTGAAGATGTGTGGGTTTATGTAACATACTCAAGGATTATATCTGTGTCCTTCATTTAGATATGACAACAGATTTATATAATTACGTTGTTACACAGTGAAATCATAAATGCAAGGAAATTCTGAGTTAAATCCATAAGTCCAGATGGAGCCCTTAATTTAATTAGCCATTGGCAAATATCTGTGCCACCCTATTGAAGTCCATTTTAAGTCAGTGCAGCCAGCCCACAGAGGAGAGTGATGTAAGCTGCAAATAACTGCTATGTCTGGGAGCTGTGTATGTTGGGACTTTTCCTTGTCTTTGTGGAGGTAGAAGGTAAAATACCAATGCCAGCTAAGTGCTCACAACATCAGGTCACTGCAGACATACAGTAAGAAATTAGACAGTGCAGAAAATAAGATTCTTCCAATGTAGCATCAACTCATCTGTAACATGTCATCCTGCATATTTATGGCGTACATTTAGCCAAAGACTAATTCTACATTGGATAATTTCTTTGAAATACAAAACAGTTTAAATCCTATCCATACATAACATGTACAAGCAACCACTTGCTGTGAGTTTGTGCCGTAAAGCTTGAATTATAAAATACATGATTAAATGTGCCCCATTAGGATTGCACTGATCTTGGGGATCAGGTACTTCATGAAGGAAGTCGGAGGTGGGGAATGTAGTTGATTGGTGTGGTAATTGAAAAAGGATGTTGTATGTAATACTTCAGGAGAAAATATTATATTCACAATCTCGAAAGCTAAAAAGTCACAAGAGAAATTAGGATGAAAGCTTTTGCTGACCAGTTGACATGTAAGCCACTCCTCTTCTGCTTCATAGCTAAGTGAACATCTTCCTCACAAAAGATCAGTGCCTAGTTAGCATCCTCAAAAATAAAATGTATGCTTGTGGAAAGATGCACAGGCACATTCAGTTCTCCGAAAGTACAGACTATCAGAGTTAGCTCTCCTGCTCTGTGTGCCCACACTGTCCATTTTATAAAGGCTCTGATGTTGCTGATGTCCTCCAGGTGTTATCCAAAAAGAGCCATTTTTTGAGACTTCCTTTTACAAAGCAATCGGGTTGATGCACCAGGATGTCAAACGGAAAAACTAATTAACCGGACCACCCATAATCTCCTCTGAGAAATCCTACAGGTGTCTGAAAACACAATGATCAGAGAACAAAAGAAATGTCACAGTGTCAGGGCCCCACTTCTGAGAGGAAGAGAGAGGAAACTGAAGAGAAAAGGACATGTGCAATTTTGGTGTCTGGCCACGTTCCACAGTAGCAGCCATGGAGCTGATCTACACTGCCCTCGGAGGGCTGATGACTCATTATTCATCCCATGCTCTTGCAGTCAAGTGTATAGATGCTCATTAAAGAGCCTGATTCTGCAAACACTTCTGCACTTGCTTGACTTTAAGTGTGCAAGTAATCCTATTGGGGTGAACCGTCAGCAACTAATTCTGGGAGCAATGACATTGACAACATCTCAAGAGTAATGTGAAAACAAGAATCAAAATCCCAATGCCTTGAAAACCAGTCTTCACCATATTTTTATTTAGTTTGTTCTCAGAAGTCTTCTTTCACAGATTAATTTATTTTTTTATACAACTAATTTTGCAGCAAGAGCCAGGGTGGGCAGGGTGGGGAACACAAAGTCATGTAAAAAAAGAGCAAAATGTGAAAATGTTCAACACATGTGTGGCATAGAAAAATTCAATTAAAATTACAAAATTTATGCAAACATGACAATTTTCATCTAAACCATGAGAAAAATACATTTTCTTTTTAATATCATACCTTCTTCCATATGTCAGCTAAAAAATAATGCTTGCAAAGGCAAGTAAATGTGCATGGTAAGAGTTGATCAGTCCTTTAAAAGGCAGATACAGCTACTAAGAATATGCATTTGGAAATTACAAAATCTACAGTACTGTGTTGCAGTTGTGTGCATTGAGTTTGTATTCTTAGAATAGTTACAAAACAATCAGCAAAATATGCAACTCAGTTCTTCTAAAATGAGCAGAGAATTAGATGATACGGTAGTTCTAAGCATGTTGGAGGATGTTTTGGGGTTTCTGCACCCTTGTTAGGAAGGCAAGAAAAATGCAGTAGGGATAACTATAGTGCGGACCTTCTCCTGCACCCCAGAGAGGATGCTCCAGGGAAGCAGAGGAGTAAAACTGTGAATAACTCCACTGTGATTCAGTATCCACTGCACAGCTTTGGCACAACTTCTCCCTAGAAATGCCCCATTGAAGACTTTTTCTGTGTCCCTGTCTTGAAGCTACATGAGGAGTGCACTCAATTTCATAACTATGGTAATTATAAAAGGTTAATCTCCTCACAGTTGTTTTCAGGATACACGGAATCAAGGTTTACTTATAAATGTTGAAGCTGATAGAGAGAGAGAGAGAGAGAGGGAGAGAGAGGATGCTAATAAGAAAAAAGGCAGCAGGTAGGTCAAGGAGAAGATGTATACAAGGTTACGACTACTGTAATTTACGTATTTGAGAAATTTTGATCTTGAGCCTTACCACAGATGTTTTATAAGCAGCCTTTTTTCTTTTTAGATGAAATACCATAGTCAATTAAGTTGTAGACAAAGGACAGAAAGTGATGGACTCATATCTGCCCACCCATGAGAGGATGCAGAAAGGTTCCACCTGCAAGTGCAAGTTCTGAGACTCCACGGAAATGGCATATTTGAGAGAAAACCAGCATAAGAGGCTCATTACAGGGACTACGGGAGAAGCACCACACCATAAGATGTCAGGGAATCTTATGTGGTAAAATTACTTCTCATCAACTGTCTCCTAAGCTGACGCAGAAGCCATATCTCTCGAGGACCTTGGAAGAATATGTGGATAACTTTTGTGCCCCAAAATCTTGTTTCTTTTCCCCATAGAATAACCCACTTTACTGGGTTCTGTCTCTCCATTAAATTTCAGACATAACATAAAATTCAAAATGTATCTCAATTGCAATTGCAAATGTGTTTACAATTATGATTACTATTATTGACCCACAAATTCCCACAGCTTAAATTTGTCTTGGCTCATCAGATCACACCACTACAACTTTCCAAGAATCACAGGCCATACATTTCAATTGCTCTTTCCTGTGCACAGCTCAAGGACCTCTGCTCTTTGCCTAAACACTTAGTTACGTTTAGCTCAAGCATATCTCCTAATAGATACTTAGTCTTCATCTGAGAGATGGAGATCCTGCAGCCTACCTTTGTAATTTGTCTGATGATTTATCAGTCTCCCTGGCAAAAGATATTGTCTAATTTCTCATATTAGTCTGTTGTTTTCAGTTTGCAACAGGGTTCTTTTCTACTCCCATTTTGGCTTTGCAACTTTTCTTTGAATGAACCCCACAACTAAAGTAATATGATGTTGGTTTAACTCTATATATTGCTATAGCTGCATGGACAGCACGACCCTTTCCTTGCCACAGAAACACTGAAGATCAGTATGACACTGAGATCTTTTTCTCAGTCCCTATTGGCTAGCCTCGAGTCTCATACTTTGTAGTCACTGCAACTTTCATATATCTGTATTAAAACACCAGAACAGATCCCTCTTTTCAAGTGTTATACTGAACACTTTATTTGATTGTCCTCATCAGTGTTTAATATGTCACCAGCAATTTTTGAGCTAGATTTAGCTCAATGAAAATGTTTACAAGCACACTTCCTCTTCCCTGCATGTCCCAGCAGAAAATCCTTATTTTCCATTTACCATTTATTCATTTGGGTTTGTTAGAGGAGAGGAGAAAAGCTTTTTATGTGACATGATAGTAGTATTTTTATTCAGAAGTTAGGTCTGTTTGTCAAAATTCATTTCCCTAATCACCTGTGAGATGTCCTTTAATTCCCTATCAGCTGGTTCCCAAAGGAGTTATTTTTCTTACTGACTCAAGTTACTTGGGTAGAATCACTTGCCCTTTTTGAATATCGGTGCAGCAGTGTTCTCCCAGTCTTCTGCTACTTCAAGGTTTATTGAAAGTTAACATCAGTGATAGAGTGCTCTCCCCTGCCAGGTCTTTTAGGACTCTTGGGTCAAAATTATTCAGACCTACTGGCAGATATTGTTTAACATCTATTAATTAACTGGAAAGTACTCATTAACCTTATTAAAGAATATTCTTATGTAATAAGAACATCCTTGTTGTTTCCAAGTGGAGAATAGAAATTATTTTGGCTGCTTCTGAGATGCCTGTCTACTAATAGCCTTATTACAACTCTTTGCCAATAGAATTCCAGAGTTTGTAGGATCTGTTTCATTACCAGTGCACTTTAAAAAAAAAAAAAGATCTGTGCTGGTCTTTCAAATCCTTTTATCTCTCTCTTTACTTCTGTAATGAAACCATTAAACTCTTTCCAGTGTCTTAAACTTTTCAGCTACGTACACAAAATTCTCTTTCATACTTATTGCAATTAATTTTCTTTGCTATCCCACTTTAACTTTTTTTTGGTGGGGGGGAGGGTATGGTGCTGTCACTTCTCTGCTTAGCATCCAAAACATAGTGTTGCCTGTTTTTCTTGTGTAATCACAATTTTTTTTCTGTCTTACAGATTCTATGTAAATATAGAACCCTAATTTTCATTCATGTCTTTAATTCTAAACATTCCTCTCAAACGTATCCTTACAGTTCTCTCTGCCCATGAGAGTTTTAATTCGAAAACATGATGTATATGCTGTATTTTTACTTGAACTTTTCCTCCTTTTACTCACACTGAATGCAAACAAGTCTAAATCGCTGATTCTTTGGCAGCAACCAACTTTAAATCTTCTTTCGCCTATCACACAGATCTAAAGTAGGGCTATTTCTGCCTTATCTTTGGAAACTGGCCCGTGGCAAGTACTAAAGGCATCTACATATTTTCACTTTTACAAAAGATTTTTAAACTCTCAATTAAACTTTTAATTTTATTAAGACAAAAGCATTAACAGTAATGCTTTCAGTAAAAGTAGTAACTAGTGACTGGAATGCCATGGATAATAATTGTTTTCTGGAACTGCTCAGGAATCAGCTCTAATTGTTAGATAACAATTAAATAAGGTAGAACATGCAAGAAAATATTTTAAAATAATTAAATTTTAGCTATAACTTCTAATAGCCATTACATATAAACATGGAATGCCATAAATTCATTTTTTTTTTCATTTAATCGGGTAAGATGGAATTAATAGCTTCCATTTTCCTTAACTCTTTTTTTCCTTTTAATTTCATGTTATCTATTGAAATACAATTACACACTGTCCATAGTTCTGAGCTTTCAGTTCTGGGCTTTCAAATTCCTACTGCATTACAATTAGCACCTTATTTGAAAATATGCAAGTTATCTGCCTGAGATTTTTTTGCAAATTTGCAATTATTTGCAAATTCAGTAGTTAATCTCTATCTGAAATCTTTTTGTTACTTAACATTCAAGCACATTTTTGTTGGCTGTTAGGACTGCCTTTGAAAAGCAAGTTTAATATGCTATATTGAAACTGAATAAGTGGCTATGAGGTTTCTTCAGGATCGATTCCCTATGTGTTAGCTCATCGAGCTATTTATCTCCCACAATATGCTAATGTATAAGAAAACCAGGCAAACTGATCTATGTTTACTTACGAACACTCTGTCCTCCGTGACAATACTTTCATTATAAGTCAGGTCTCAACTAGAAGGAAATAAGTTGTGAGCAAAGTATGTTGAGAAACTGTTAATGGACTGCTAATGGACTGCAGCCATAAGGCCTATACTCTTCCTTCAAAAAAGTGCAAGTTCTGGATGTTAATCACAAAACATGAGAAACTTACCTTGCAGGTAGGAGTTTCTACTCAATGCAAAATACAAAAAAAGTAAAAAGACAAGAAAGAGAGACACAGGTGTTGATGACCTTAGAGATTCTTTCAGCTGAATACAGGTTTTATAACACAAACACTTCATTAAAAAAAAGTCAAAGTTTTAGGCTAACTAGTGTGAATGCCAAGTGTGACAGAAATGAAAAGAGGATGTTAGAATGAGAAACAAGAAATAGTGAATCTCTTTGTCTCCCCTGGAGAAATCATTCTCCTTGAAATGGGACCACTGTTACATCTTCCCCATTGCCTTGTAGCATCTAAATATGCTACCTGAACGATAGCTAAGCCCTGTTAGATTACTTGTGTTTGCCTTTAATTTTGTAAGGTAAGATTTTTGTCAAACTTTCAAATTAAAAAAAAAAAAAGGACAAATTGCACTGCATTCATGAAAGTCAGATAAGAAAGGAGCAAATGCATGATCCTAGGCTCCTAATACTACTTTTTCCTTTGCTAAACTCTCCTTGTCAGTATTTCACTAGCAGAATATGAAACCATCCATTTAATATTTACAAATTACTGGCAAAATGAGTAGCTTGGTGTTTCCTAGTGAAAATATAAACAATCTTAAATCACTTCATTTCTTCTCAGGAGTATTCACACATTTTGGCTTTAGGCATTTAATTTAGATGCTTTAAATCAACTCCAAAGACATCTAACTCTTTCCATTGACTGCAGAACTAAGATACTGTCATGGTAGATGTGCTGATTTACATCTGAACCTCATGCTGAATGTGACTTTTTCTCCAGAATCTACCAGCAATGGACCCCAAGACTTCTTTTTTTTTTTTTTCACCTGATACCTGGATTTCCCTTATAGTCTTATTATTCTGTGTGTATGTGTGTGCTGCCTGGGTTTGGTACCTGTGACTCAGTCTTCATTATCAATTCTTGATTTTATTGCAATTGCTGCACTAAGGGGATGTAGAGAAGGATAAATTCCTCCTGGTCTGGCAAAAAATCCCAGTTGGATCTAGTCAGATTGCAATTGAGTTCAACTGCCAGGGCTGAAACCAGAAAGAAAAGAATGCAGTTAAAGATGTTTCCTTTCTTTTTTTTTATTTTAAATTTAGATCTACAGTTCAGATGAGGATGGCAACCAGGACGCATGGCACCTAGCTGAGATACAGAACTCAAGGAGGATCTGGGCCCTGATCCTAAGAGGTGGATCTAGTCTGCTGTAACTACTCAGGTCGATTTGGGACCTATCACAGGCCACAGGCCACAGTGGTTTTTTTGGACTCTAGGCTTCTCAAGCTTGAGTCCACTGGAAGGGCTTGTGGTCTGCAGCTGCTGTAGCCCACCACAATGATGCTGTCTCCAAGGGAACCAATTCGTGAGACTCAAAATATTTAGAGTTTCTTTTTCTGCTTGCACTTGCACTGCAGCTTCTGGAATGATAGCACAGACTCAGTCACCAAAGACTGAAAGTGGCTATTGGCTCCTTCTTGGAAAGTGCTCTTACTATAAATATTGATAGATGCTTTTCAACCAATTATTAGAGTTTTGTCAGTAGCGATGAACTAATAAAAATGTGTAGGTAGCATATTCATATGGGAAGCTTAATATTCTTTTTTTTAGTTACTACAGGTGAAACAGTACTATATTTTGAAATTTGCTTAATTTAGCTCATTGATTATTTTTATAATGTGCTTTACTGTGTTACTTCTTAAAAAAGAAAAACAACCTCCCCCTTGATGATTTCCAATTTTATCTTCTTTTGCTTAGCAGCTGTTGCTGCTGTTGAAGAACACATCTGTCTCAGGAAGAGACTGTTTGAGACCATCCTCAAATAAATGGAACATGGGGCTCTGCAAAATGCATCTTGCAACAGCAGATGCATCTGCCAGGTAGCTGCTCAGCAATGTCCTTACTTATTTGTATTTACTCAATACGGATAACATTTTTGTACAAGATGTCTCAATATTTGCTGTTTATAATATGAAAAGCTTTTGACAAACACATCTGTCCTGTCACATCATCAAGTTGCTCTCCCCTTAGCCAAAAACAATTATGATATTTCCAGCTTAAATGTCACATAGCTGCTAGTCTCATCCTGGGAGGAAGCAGACACTGCAACATGCAATTAATACTGTTGACGTGAAAAGGGCCATAATAAAGAAAAAAAGTCAGCATTCCATTGAAGTTATTTTAGAACCTCATTCTTTTTATAGTGGTGTTGCAAGAACTCAGGTATAGAAAATACATCCAAGATAACATGACTATGTCATTTTGCCTTGTAAAATTTAAAATGTAAAATTTTGAGGAAGAAAAACAAAGCATTTTTTCCCCCAAATCTTCTCTTTTTGAAGTCTAAGCATATAATATTTCCTGCATTCTATTCATACTGATTTTTATTATTTCTGTGTTTAGATCCATTTCTCTGTTCTTGTTCATGTTTACAAGCAGAGTCAATGTACAACAGGCTGCAAAAACCCACATAAGAATACTTAGTATAATGTAATCTCTGAGTGTGATACCATAACTACGGATATTAAAACATTTATGAAGTAGAGGTCATTGTTTATCCATCTATAATTTTCTGACCCAAATGGTTTGCAGACACTAAAGTGCTGTAGAGGAAGGGGAAGGAAGGGAAGAAGGAAAATAATGTAATTTTGCTATATTTGTCTTGATCTGCTCTTATTTTTCTTATATGTACAGTATGCATGCTTTCCTAATTATAGAATAAAAAACTCAGCTCAAATTCTGGATGGAAAAATAATTTCTTATTTTTGTATAGTTGTATTTCCTAGTGCCCATATAATGACATTTAATATAATAGGTCTGGAGCCGAGACCAATATGTTAAGGAACTGTGGAGGGATCAGAAAGGTAGATGGAAAAAATTCTTTCCAGTGACATGTCCACTATGAAGAGTTTTCAGCCTCTGAAAAAGGAAAATGATCACATACAGTGCAAGGAAATCACACTGGACACATGGAGAAAAATAAAGAGGAGACTTCAAGCACTTTCATCCTTATTAAGACCCACCTCCATAATAAAGGAATCAGAACAACAAGCAAAAAAAGGAATTAAGAAGTTTCACAGGGGGTGTGTGTATCTTTTCAGTCTTATTTCTTCAACATTTAAAGTGTTTTCGGAAAACCATATAATTTCAGTTCTTCATGTATCTGTAAAATTACATGTTTTTCTTTAAAAAAAATCCTTGTGAAGTTGAATCTTCCTTTTCATTGGAAATCTCAGTTCTGCTGCTCACTGTGCAATTGTCATGATTAACTGACAGAAGGAATTATCTGGAAAAACTGGATGATTCTTTCCTTCTGCTGGCAGCACACCTGTGCTATAGTCAATCTAGATTTTATCTTTCTGAAAAAAATCACATTTTCCCACTACAGACAATCTAGAAATGAAGCTACTGTGTCTACCCTGGCCATATGCCTGTATCATACATAATTACTGCAGATTTCCTCTGTTTCATACTTCACTTTATTCTCTGGCCAATATACCCCTCATCTTGCTGGATTGTAGAAATTTTAGAAATTTTAGAAATTTTAGACATTTCTTTCCTTCCCTGTGTAGCAATATCACTATGCTCTGTGAGTTCAATGGCAATAGAAAAACTGCTTCCTGAAGTGAGAGAAGAGGTGCAGGCGTGCTGGGGACGGGGATGACACACATTCCCCAGAACTTCTGGACTGCATATGGAGCTAAATGGACCTTATTGTTTTCTTCATCATGGCCAACTGTTATTAACCGTCTCCAGCAACCTGACACTATTGTTAAGAGCAATTATCCCATGGGAGTAGGATTTATCCCCTGGTCTATGTGTGGCCAGGGAATGCAAGCTGATCTCTGTGCAGCACTTCATCTGTGGTTTAGCCAGAGATTACAATGTGTAATCTGTCCATATTGATCATATCCATACAGATTTTAACTAAGAGCCTAATTTGTGTTTTGTGTGACTCCATGATTTGGCTGGTGTTGGACAATATTTCAGGGACTCTTAAGAAAAGCTCAATTATGGAAACCAATTGATTATGTGAAAAGAAGAAATTTGGAAAAGACCAGAAAAGACATTTTTGTTTTCATTAAAAAAAAAAATATTGAGAGCTTCTAGTCTTTATGGCTGCAAGGAAAAGGTAGATAGTGTGATCTGGATACAGTCTAATGACTGAACTTTGGACAGAAAATAAATCAAATTACTTTTTTAGTTGTAAAGTAATCTTTAAAATAAGATCTGATATCAAGAATTTAAAAGAGAGACAATTTCTGAATTTCAAGGTATCCACTAGCATTATGTTTTCTGCACTTCCCACTTTCTCAGAGACTACAGGAGGATTTTCAGAATCTGCTGTAGACTTTCAAGAGAAACTTCTCCAGTCAGTGGGTAAAGATGACATAGTTTTAAAAGTGTGTCCTAGGTTTGAGGAACCTTCCACCTCTAGGGGACAACAGACATCACAAAAACTCACCAAACCAGAACAAAAACGCCCTCAGCAAACAAAATATCAAAACACACAAGTCCCCCACCCCCAAAGTCGTCAGTCTGAAACCTTCATTCTAATTCCTTCAGGAACCCTTCAAAATTAAGTTTAGAGACAAAGGAGGGAGAAACCCCAACACTTCAAACTGGATTTACTTGTTTTAAAGCAGTTTTATGCACACACAACCATGGATAAAGCAGCAGAAGACAAAAATATCTTTATGGCCTCCAGGGACAGCATGGGTGTTAAGAATTCAGCATGAAGTCCCATAGGACTGGACCCCCTCTGCCTCATGGCCTGGCCTGACCCACAGATTTGCAACAGACTTGCCATGGTCATGTTGTTGGTGGAGAAAGCTAGCCAGGACTGACCATGAGCAGACTCCATGACACAAAATTAGGTCTAGGTTTCTCAGTCTTTAAGGCAAAACTGAACTTCATCACCCAGTGACAGTCCCAGATCAAAGGAAAGTCATGGCTTAGCTCATCAGAGAGCTGAGATGGCACTTCATAGAAGGTAAGAGGGACCATTATTTTTCTCTCCTTGGTCTCAATACTGATGGTCCTCAAAGACCAGATCAGAGTAGCGAACATCCTGGTTAAAGCAAAGCAAGCAGAGGCCAACTGCTATTTGCTGCTCCATCAGCCTCCTGCCCCATTTCTCCTGTAGTTAGTGCTGGCTGATCACATCGGTGCTGTTCTCAGAGATCTTCTGGATATTTTCAGACACTTCAGAGCAGCAGGCAAGCTTGGGTAGGCAACCAGAAACTTCTCAGATTTTCATGTCTGGAAACAACTCATCCTTCTAGGAAATTAGTATCTCCCATTTCCAGACAGCATTCTGCCTGGATATTGCATAAGTATAAATGCTTTTATGAATATTCTCCTTTCCTCTGCTGATGGTAGATCTGATCTGAAGGCTGAGACTGACATCAAAGGAGTGTGTAGATCAAAGGACCATTCATTCTGCTGTACAATCTGTGAAGCTTATGAAAGCAGAGCTACAAAGACTTAAAGCTAACAAGAAGGGACAATGAAAAAGAAACTAAAAAATTAAATGTACTGGTTGTGAAGGAAAACATGGTCCTTATGGTGCCCTAGACAGGTTCTCTACCGATCAGGTTTGAAACTTAATGAAATCAAGTGAAAATATTTTCATTGATTCTGGTGGGATTGGGATCATTGTGAAATGGTTTAAGGCAGCTTGAAGAGGAGATGGAATAATATATGTACGTAATAGATACAACTGACTAACATAGTTGCAGCACATAAGATACATACAATATAGAATACATACATACACTGGAATTTTATCACTATCAGGGAGCACAATTATAATAACAAGTGACCTTATCTTGCTTGAGAAAATGTTGAAGAAAAACATCTTGATTTAACAATGTTTATGACACTCTGTAACAGAAAGGAATAAAAGAAAACATACAACAAAACCACACTTGTACCTTGAGAGTAACATGTGAACACAAGTGTTGCTACATCATTAGTATCATTTACCTTCAGATTTCTTGCTATAATACAACAAAAAAAGACTCTAATTCCTTCTTGACTGATATAATTCAGACTGAGTGCCATAAAGCCAATTTATACATACATAAGCCTATATAAAACCACGTTCAGGTTTTCATAAAATTCTGCTCATTGAGTACAGCAATGCTGTACAAAGTAATGGAGGGTAAAGCAATATGTAAGGGCTTAGGATTGAACTAACTGATTGTATTGGGTTTGCATGGCTGGGTTTTGGTAGCAGAGGAGACTACAGCGGTGGTTTCTGTGAGAAGCTGCCAGAAACTTTCCCCTTATCTGATGGAGCCAATGCCAGCCAGCTCCAGGATGGACCCACTGCTGACCAAGGCCAAGCCAATCAGAGATGGTAGTAGTGCCTCTTTGATAACATACAACAACATGGCTAGGCTTCGCAAATGAAAATTTAGGAAGGCTCTATCCACGTTTGTTGGAGTTCCGAGCTGGCTGTGTGTGTGTGGTTGGGTCCTGGGCTGGCTGGGAGTCCCCCGGGAGTCTTCCACCCGGTGGATCAGGCCCCAGGCGCAGCCGCAACAGGAGAGGGGAGAGAGAGAGTGGGGGAGCCTCATCGGCAGTTGCTGCATGCCCGTGGAGGAGGAGAGAGCAGCTTCGTAGCACACAGAGGTTTGCCGTTCCAGGTTTGGGGGGGGAAGGGGGAGGGGGGTACAGGGGATGGGAGGGGGGGTACAGGGGAGTGGGGGTGGGGGAAGAGAGGGGAGGGGTATAGAGTGGGCCATGGGGGGCCTCTGATTGGCGGGAGGGAGAGTGGGGCACTCCTCTATGAAGTGTCACAGGTGAGCAGTGCGCCTGAAGATACATGCTAACACAGTGGAGGAAGGATATGGTCAGGGTGGATAGTAGGGTTCCTTTAGAGTTGTGGGGGTCCTAGCCAAGCTGGGGCCTTGTAAGGGACCCCAGCCTTGGATGGGTATGGGGGCCAGAACAGATGGTCGGTTTGTTTGTGTTTGGTTTTGGCTCACCTGAGGCTACCGCCCAGGTTCGGCATGTTCTGGATATATTTGCTTTGCTCTGTTACATCCTGAAAGGGTGGGCAGGACAAAGGGTTATTCCTGGGTATCTCCTTATGATTGCATATAATTAGGTGACAATAATAAGTAGAAAATGTAAAACTTGCCCAAACCATTCTAACAGGAACGTAGCCTGTGTAATCCTATGCGGTTGCAAGCTATGCTGGAGATGGCACATGCCTTCAGTAGGGTCACACCCATGCCAGACAGGTCAAAACCGTAGGGCCAGATAAAATACATCTGTGGGCAGGATGAGCTCGTTAGCCTTCTGGCAGTCATCCTAGGAGAAGGACAAGTCTAATCCCAAACCCAGGCAGATGGAGCTCGCTTAGCCCTGTAAGGCCATCCATCTAAGAGAAGGTCACTCTAATTAAACCTACATCCTGAGGACCTCTCTGCCACCGTCCAAGCTCGCTCGGCCCTGGCAGATGAACCTTAGGATTAAAGGGTGGGTTCAGTTCCACGCATACTGCATCTCACCTAAAAACTCCATTGCGCAGGCTTGAAGGCTTTACCCACATGGAAAAAGCCCTGTAGTGAAGGGCGAGGGTCAAAACGGCAGGTGAAAGGTGCACTGGAAGCTGCAGACCCAACCCTGCATGCAGGCGGTTCAGGATATTGGTCATTTGAGACTGACCGGAGATGACAGTCTCTTGGGGCAGCACCCTGAACGACCAAGCAGACTTTTCAAGGACAGCACTGCTTGCTCCAATCAGAGGGGCCTAGAAAAGGTGGCCTAAACAAAGCTCATCTCCACCTTCACCCGGTTGGTTAGCTGCAGGCCAACGGGCATCTTCTTCCAATGCGGTCGCACAAAGATCAAAAGACAAAGGCATGTACCTGCCTCCAAAGGTGTACCTAAATTAACTCTCGCATGTTGGAACATCAGAACCATGCTCGATTCTGCAGATAGTGGACATCCTGAGCGACGTTCTGCCCTAATCGCCCATGAACTGGCTCGTCTTAACATCGACACAGCTGCTCTCAGTGAAGTTCGCCTTCACAAGGAAGGCAACCTCAGAGAACATGGTGCTGGTTACACACTCTTATGGTCAGGTAAGCCCAGAACAGAAAAACATCTCTCAGGAGTTTTTTCATGATCAAAAACTCTATTGTTCCAAAACTCGAAAATCTGCCAACAGGTCACTCTGACCACATTATCTCCCTACACCTTCCACTCCACAACAAACAACATGTTGTCCTCTTTAGTATATGTGCCCCAACTCTCCAAGCTGACCCTGCCAAAAAAGATAAATTTTACGCTGACCTGCACCGCCTTACCCAAAAGGTGCCTGCAGATGATAAGATCATTATCCTTGGTGATTTCAATGCCAGAGTAGGTAAGAATTTTGAAGCCTGGAAAGGAGTATTAGGCAAGCATGGTGTTGGAAACTGCAACGATAATGGTCGACTCCTGCTAGAATTCTGTGCGGAGCAACAGCTCACCGTCACTAATGCTATCTTTCAGTAGAAAGATAGTCTGAAGACAACCTGGATGCACCTCAGATCTAAGCATTGTCACCTCATCGATTACGTCCTGGTGCGGCAGAGAGATGTTCGCGATGTCCTCCATACCCGCATGATGCCCAGTGCAGAATGCCAAACAGACCATCGGTTTGTGCGCTGTAAACTCAACTTCAATCTCAAATTCAAACCTAAAAGGGGCAATATCCCAAGGAGAAGACTCCAAGTTAACAATCTCCAATCAGCCACAGTAAGAGACAGTTTTCAGGCAAACCTTCAAACTAGGCTTGAAAACCATTCCACAGATTCTGCAGATTCCTCTCCTGAAACAATTTGGTACCATAGTAAACACAGCATCCTGCAATCCTCTGAAGAATCCTTAGGGTTCTCCCTCAAGAAGAACAAGGACTGGTTTGACGAAAACAACCAAGAAATCCAGGATTTGTTGAGGAAGAAGAGAACCGCCTACCAAGCACACCTTGCACTGCCAGCCTGTCACGCAAGAAAAACAGCCTTTCATCTCGCATGCAGCAAGCTCCAACAGAAACTCCGTGACATCCAGAACAAGTGGTGGACCGATCTAGCTGAAAAAACTCAATTATGCACGGATACGGGTGATCACAAAGATTTTTATGAGGCCTTGAAAACAGCATACGGGCCTACATACCAGGTACAAAGCCCTCTACTCAGCGCTGATGGTCAAATGCTTCTGACAGATAAAACCTCCATTCTGAATCGATGGTCTGAACACTTTCAGACTCTTTTCAGTACCAACCGTGTAGTCCAAGACTCAGCAATTCAGTCCATCACACAACAACCAGTAAAGTATGAATTGGATACTGCCCCCACTTTAGGAGAAACCCTCAAGGCCATACAGCAGGTGAAAATCGGCAAGGCAGCTGGGGTTGATGGAATTCCACCTGAAGTCTGGAAGCACAGGGGCCTTGCACTCCACACCAAATTTCACGAGTTTGTGGTGTGCTGTTGGGAACTCGGCGAACTACCATCAGACCTTCGTGATGCAGTCATCATCACCTCGTATAAGAAGAAAGGAATTAGATCAGACTGCTCAAATTACCGTGGTATTACTCTGCTCTCCATTGCTGGCAAAATCCTGGCAAGAATACTCTTGAACAGACTAATACCCACTATAGCAGAAGGAATCCTACCTGAAAGTCAGTGTGGTTTCAGAGCCAACAGAAGTACCACAGACATGGTATTTGTCCTCAGACAACTGCAAGAGAAGTGCAGGGAACAGAACAAAGGTCTCTATGTAACCTTTGTCGACCTCACCAAGGCTTTCGATACTGTGAGCAGAAAAGGTCTGTGGCAGATTTTGGAATGTTTAGGTTGTCCCCCCAAATTCCTTAAAATGATCATCTCACTCCATGAGGATCAGCACGGACAAGTCAGATATGGCAACACACTTTCTGAGCCCTTTTTAATTAAGAATGGTGTGAAACAAGGCTGTGTTCTCGCTCCTACCCTATTCACAGTCTTTTTTAGCATGATGTTCTAAAGGGCCACGGTAGACCTCAATGATCAGGACGGTATCTACATTCGATACCATACTGATGAAAGCCTTTTCAACCTAAGGCGACTGAAGGCCCACACTAAGACCTTAAACCATCTTGTCCAGGAGCTGCTTTATGCTGATGACGCCGCCCTTGTTGCACACACAGAAGCAGCTCTGCAGCATTTAACATCCTGCTTTGCAGACGCTGCTGAGCTCTTTGGGCTGGAAGTCATCTTAAAGAAGACAGAAGTCCTCCACCAACCTGCACCTCAGGAAGTCCTCCATCATCCCCACACCACCATTGGCCAATCAGAGCTCAAATCAGTCCAGTAGTTTAATTACCTAGGTAGCCTCATCTCCTCAGATGGTAAGATTGACGGGGAGATAGACAACAGGTTAGCAAAGGCATATAGTGCTTTTGGAAAACTCCACAAAAGAGTATGGCGTAATAAACACTTGAAGAAAAGTACCAAGATCAGTGTTTACAGAGTCATAGTGCTGTCTACTCTCTTATATGGTTCCGAATCATGGGTCATCTACCGCCACCACCTGGGTCTCCTAGAACGCTTCCATCAATGCTGCCTCTGTACAATCCTAAACATCCACTGGTCAGATTTTGTGACTAATACATCTGTTCTAGAGCAAGAAGCAGTTACAAGTATAGAGGCCATGTTGGTGAGAACACAGCTGCGTTGGGCAGGGCACGTCTCAAGGATGAAGGACCACCGCCTCCCTAAGATCTTGGTTTATGGTGAACTTGCCACTGGCTGCGGCAAGAGAGGAGCCCTGAAGAAAAGATACAAGGACTCCGTGAAACAACATCTCAGCCTTGGCCATATTGCTCACCATAACTGGTCTACTCTGGCCTCCAATCGGGAGGTCTGGAGACACACCATCTATAACGCAGCTGTCTCCTTTGAGAACACACGCAGGATCACTCTCGAGGAGAAAAGGTAACGCAGAAAGAATCGTGTCTTGCAGAATATACCATCGAAGGAGTCTTTCTGCTGTGCCTTTTGCAATCAGATATGTCTGTCACGTATTGGCCTCATTAGCCACCAGTGTGCCTGTAACAAATGTGGATAGAGCCTTCCCAAATCTTCATTCGCGAAGCCTAGCCATGATGATGATCCACGTTTGTTACAGGCACGCTGGTGGCTTATGAGGCCAATACAAGATAGACATGTCCGATTACAAAAGGCACAGCAGAAAGACTCCTTAGATGGTGTATTCAGCACGATACGATTCATTCTGCGTTGTCTTTTCTCCTCGAGAGTGATCCTGTGTGCGTTTTCAAAGGAAACGGCAGCGTTATAGATGACGTGTCTCCAGGCCTCCCAATTGGAGGCCAGAGTAGACCAGTTAAGATGATCAATGTGGCTGAGGTTGAGATGTTGTTTCAGGGAGTCCTTGTATCTTTTCTTCGGGGCTCCTCTCTTGCAGCAGCTGGAGGCAAGTTCACCATAAACCAAGATCTTAGGGAGGCGGTGGTCCTTCATCCTTGAGACGTGCCCTGCCCAGTGCAGCTGTGTTCTCAGCAACATGGCCTCAATGCTTGTGACTGCTGCTTGTTCTACAACAGATGTATTGGTCACATAATCTGACCAGCGGATGTTTAGGATTGTACAGAGGCAGCGTTGATGGAAGCGTTCTAGGAGACCCAGGTGGTGGCGGTAGATGACCCATGATTCGGAACCATATAAGAGAGTAGACAACACTATGGCTTTGTAAACACATTTTGGAACGTTTAGGTTGTCCCCCTAAATTCCTTAAAATGATCATCTCACTCCATGAGGATCAGCACGGACAAGTCAGATTTGGCAATGCACTCTCTGAGCCCTTTCTAATAAAGAATGGTGTGAAACAAGGCTGCGTTCTTGCTCCAACCCTATTCACAATCGTTTTCAGCATGATGCTCCAAAGGGCCACAGCAGACCTCGATGATCAGGACGGTATCTACATTCGATACCATACTGATGAAAGCCTTTTCAACCTAAGGTGACTGAAGGCCCACACCAAGACCTTAAACCATCTTGTCCGGGAGCTGCTTTATGCTGATGACGCCGCCCTTGTTGCACACACAGAAGCAGCTCTGCAGCGTTTAACATCCTGCTTTGCAGACGCTGCTGAGCTCTTTGGGCTGGAAGTCATCTTAAAGAAGACAGAGGTCCTCCACCAACCTGCTCCTCAGGAAGTCCTCCATCATCCGCATATCACCATTGGCCAGTCAGAGCTTAAATCCAGCAGTTTACTTACCTAGGTAGCCTCACCTCCTCAGATGGTAAGATTGATGAGGAGATAGACAACAGGTTAGCAAAGGCATATAGTGTTTTTGGAAAACTCTATAAAAGAGTATGGCGTAATAAACTTTGATAACATATTTAAGAAGGAAAAACAAAAAAGAAAAAAATATTGTGCAGGTATAATTTTGCTCAGAGAACAGCAGAGTGAAAATATCTGAGAGGAACAATGCTGCAGACACCAAGATCAGTGAAGGAGGAGGGGAAGGAGGTACTCCAAGTACCAGAGATGAAGTTCTCTTGCAGCCCATGGTGCAGCCCATGGTGAGGGAGCTGTGCCCCTGCAGCGTATTGAGGTCAACAGAGACACAGAGATCTGCTTGCATCCTCATGGAGAAGATCGTCACTGGAGCAGGTGGATGCCTGAAAGAAGACTGTGAAAGCCTGGGAAGGATGGGCTGGAACAGGGTCCTGGCAGGGACTTGTAGACCTGTGGAGAGAGGAGCTCACACTGGAGCAGGTTTGCTGGCAGGACTTGTGACCCTATGGTGGACCCACATTGGAGCAGCCTGTTCTTTAAGAACTGCATGCCATGGAAAGGCACCCACCCTGGAGTGGTTCGTGAACTGTAGCCAGTGGAGAAATTTGTGGAGCACTGTCTCCCATAGAAGGTACCCCACACTGGAGCAGGAGAAGGACTCCTCTCTGTGAGCAGCAGCAGAAACAAGCTGTGATGAACTAACTGTAACCCCCATTCCCATCTCCTTGTGCTGCTGAGCGGGAGGAGGTAGAGCCTGGAAAGGAAGGAAGGGGGGGGTGAAGTTGTTTTTAAGATTTGTTTTACTTCTCATTATCCTGTTCTGATTTTTATTAGTAATAAATTTAATTAATATCACCAAGTCAAGTTTGTTTTACTCATGATAGTAATCTGTGATCTCTCCCTGTCCTTATCTCAACCCATGAACCCTTCATTATGTTTTCTCTCCTCTGTCCTCTTCTCTTGTGGAGAGGAGCAATAGAATGGCTTTTGCAAGTAACTGGCATCCAGCCAGGGAACATCCACTACACCAAGGCAATTACACCCTCACAAAACAAAATCCCCACTTGTGACGTCTACTTTGCATTGGATTTCAGAAGGTCCAACTTTCAGTGAAAGATATTAAACCTGAAACTAGCTCCAGATTTAGCTTAAGTCCTTTGTGGGGAGTTAGATATCTCAAAAACATGCACCCAGATTACTTCCTCAGTTCATAATTCAAGGTGATGCCTTTCTTTTGACCTTGCTTTATCTGTGATTTAAAAAGGAGCTTTTCACTGAAACACTGAGTATCAAATATTTTAGTTAAGCATCTGGTTACATTCTTAACAATAAAGAGTATTGAAGCTAGTTCTCAACACAGGCATGGGCTAATCACCTTCCCCTCCTTCCCTTTATAAAAATTTAAAGAACAGTAAACATTTGGAAAAATGAAGAACAAAATGAGGAGAAGGAGAGGACGTGACAAAAGAAACATATTTCATGCAATTAACAAAGTTACCCTCCTGAGAGGCTTTTAACTAGCTAAATTTTTCCTCTGTTGAATATCGCTTTTATTTTTGACAGAACAGTAATTCTTCTTCAGTTCAAAAGAAAATTGTACTGAATCTCAGTCACCTGAAAATGTTATCTGACCAGAAAGTTTAGAAAATAAGTTGCTTTTTCATGTGCATGATCACTCAAAACACCTCTAAGCAAAATACTTTTTCAATTCATGTGAACTGTGACAAGCGGAAAAAAACATAAACTACTTATAAGGTTATAAGAATCACAAAGACTAGCCCATTCACATGAACTTTGATTTAAAGCGGATTTGAATAGAAATGAAAATTGTAGTTTCAGTGCATTTTACATCACGTAGAAATGCCATTATGTCAAGAAACAAAAGTTGCAGTTCATATCAAATAAACAGTTAACTTTATTTTTAAAAGTTTAATATTCCAGCAAAAGAGAAACAAATCTTTCAATTTTGAAACTAAAAACTTCACATTGAAGCAATTCTGTTATACAAGCTATATACCTCTTAATTGTATGCCCTGGCATGTATAGATTACCTTGCAGCAAAACAACAAAATGTGTTGTCTACCATTTAGGTGATACTTCGACTGCTTTCTCTTTATTTTAGCAACTACTTGGATGATGGAGAAGAAAAAGTTAAAAATATTCTGTTCTACATGGCTCAAAGATTACTGGAAGTTAAATATTATTTGAAGAAGGTATCTTACCAAAAGCATGAAAAAGATTTCAAGATTTTTCTAGTTTTCACTTTGCTATACTTCCATGGGGAAACACAAACCGATAGAGGAAATGTCAAAATGTAGGCAATTTTATGAGATTTAAGAATAGCATCGGGTACAGTTTTATTGCGTTCATTGGTGTAAGTTTACCAGGACTTCTGATGAAAGTTTTTCTTTTCAAAGATTCTTGGTTCAGAAAAAACTAGTGGGTTTATAACATACTGTCTTGGGCATGATGCATTAGAGCACCTTCATAGCTTGTAGTAATATTACCTACATATTGAAAGTTTGATTTCTTTTTGATAGCTTGACACTGATACTCCATTTTTATATTATTCTCAGTGTTTCACAGAATTTGTTTCCTGGAGCCGCCAAACGATAAGAGACTAGAATCACTGCATCAGAGCACAAGCTTTTCACACCAAACAGCTAAGATGGCTCAGGCATGTCTTCAAGATTTATTTTCCAATTAAAAATGCACACAAAATAAGCACAGAAACTCTGCAGGAAATGTTTCACTTTCATAACCCTTTGTCCAATCCCATCCCAATTTAGACTGCTGTGTTGGTTCATGTCTTGAATCTCATCCACAAACTAACACTTAACAGATTTGAACAAGTTTTGTTTGTCATCCTTAAAAAGTTTTTGCTCTGCTTTCTACAGGTTTGTTTTATCTCCCTATCACACTATTCTGTGTATTTCAAGTTCATACCTGTCACTGGTAGAGGTCAGTGACACAGTGGCTGTTGCACAGTAGTTCCCTTATTTCTCTCACTGTTCAATCTAGGGTGGCTCAAAGAGAAGCTCACCTCAGCTTTTCAGAAAAATGGAAATTGCAGTTCATCTGAATTTTTTAATATAACTAGAACCCCTCCTTGCTTTTCATTTTAGTCCATCTTAAAAAGGCATTTACTGTGCAATTTCCACAAGAAAATTATCATCTTCCCTCATGCCAAATTTATTCTTATTTTTGTGTTATTTTCCATGACAGTATGCTATGATTTTATTGTTATTGGTACCAGCTAATAGAAAGGATTTCTTTTTGTGCATTGTAGATCAATAAGCATGCTGTCAGTTCTAAATAAGCAAAAAAAAATTACATGAATGTGGGAAAATAAGTCTTCATGGACCTCTGTTCCCTAAACTAAATTCCCCCTTGAGGCAAAGTACTCCTCATCCAAGTGACCGATAATTTTTTATTGAACGAGATCCTGTAAAACATCCTGTACAAATAAGGAGCACTTACATCCTCCTTATTTTCTTCAGTGATACATTTATTTATGTTTTATATTTGTCATAACCTAAGTTTCTTTAATCATTTTTCCAGGTGAGATTCTTTGTGGTATTCCGTGTCTGGATCACTGAAACCTTTTGAGTCAAGGACTGCTCCAGTCCAATCTGGACACTGAAGGAGTGTTTTTATCCTCATCAGGCTGGATAAATACAACCATTTTTTTACCTTCTTTTTTTCCTTACATTTCACAATTTTCTTTTCCCTTCTCAAAGAGAGAGATGTCTGATAGGCCAGCATCTTCTGTTCTTTCTCCTCTTCCTTGTGTGAAAAAGCCTTAATTCCCAGGTGATTCCTGAACTGGATCTATGATTTTTTGACAGACATACTTTCTGTCCTCAGTACCTGCCAGAGTTGACTGATGTGAAAAAGCTGAGGCTCCTCCAGAAAACCCAAGTTATACACGCATCTTTGTTCTGGTGGGATACTGAAAGTGTGAGGTCATGTTCTTGTTAATTGCATTTATGGCAATGTGGTTATAACTGAGCAGCAATATTACTCAACGAGTCACGTCCACAAATCTCGCTGCAGTGCTTTTGTGTGCTACACCACCATTTGCCATTTCTTATTTGTAGGAGTGATTGGCTAGGGAGGGGTCATGACCAGATAGGAAAGGCAGGGCAAAATATGTAATTATTGCCCGCATCTTAACCCAGTGCACTGGTTCCTACGGGACAGATAGAGGTCATTGAGATCATCTTCAGGCTGATCTAAGTTATATCAAAAGCTATTTGAACCCACAGACAGTTTGTAACTGAGGGTGTGCCAGGTTGCCTCATCTTTCATTCTAAATTTGCACTTGCTCTAGTTGTGGAGATCAGACACAATTGTTTTGTTTGAAGAAAAGCTGAAATAGGAAGTGCCATTCAAAAGGATGGCTTTGAAAGAACCACAGTGCTGGTGGTAAACCAGCACTACTCAATGAATTAGGAAAAGGGGTTGGAGGCATAAAGTCTACTCCAGGACAGGGATAGACAGACCATTAGCATTTGGATGTCTTTTAAGTCTTCCTTCTTTTCTTCTTCATTTTATCTTGAGCTAACAGTCAGCTTGCCAGAGATGTTCATCCCAGAGAGAGTCAAGGGGATTAGATGTTGAAGTGCTCTGTACCAAAGTGTCTAGTCCAGGAAAGGAGTGTGAGAAGTTGTCACCAACAGCTCAGACAGTCCTCCAGAAGCTCCATGCATCTTCTCCAACGACTGCTGCCCAGCATCTTCTCCACTGAGAGCACATCATGTGCCTGAAGATGAGAGAAGGATAAGGGCACAAAACCATGACGTTTTAATATAGCAAAGAGTTTATTAAAGGAGACAAGAGCATAGAAACAGGGAAGAACATGACTGGGCATGATGGAAAAAGAAGGGAGAACCTCCATGGCAGAGGAGTTGGAACTAGGTGATCTTTAAGGTCCCTTCATATCCAAACCGTTCTATGATTCTATGATTTTATGATTCTAATAGTGTTGAGTCCTCTAGTGAAGTCAAACAACAGAAAAAAATAAAGCTGCAGAAAAATCAGGAAAGACCGTAAAATCAGCACTTGAACAGGGAACAGAAACACAGTTATTCAACTAATACAAGAAACACAACATTTGAAGATATGCAGAAGAGGGAAACCACTTGGTATTTGGCCTTCTTAAGTCCATGGCAAAAAGAACAGAAGAATATGAGACTTCAGAGATGAAGGATAGTTTGTGTTTGTGGTCTTACAGGAGGAAAATACTAAGGAAAAGAAAGATCAAGAGTCTACATTATATAAAAAACCTATAACTGTAGATGAGAATCCCAACAGAAGTAACACTGTCAGAATTAAAGAGCATATGCACTACAGAACTGAGAGACACTGTCAAATTGTAAGTCTTGGAAAGGGCACAAGCTAGGGGTGGAGGTCAACAGAGAAAAGGGATTTGGTGTGCAAGATCTTAGAGAAAGATTAGTTCCAAGTAGAGGCAAGGTTGAAAGCACATCACTGCAGTAATATGTGAGAACTGATGTGCTATTTTAGGACAAATGATAACATAAGGAGTAGGAAATAAGAGGCAGCAAAATGGAAATGCTATATGATTTGACTGTTAAAACTAATGAAGGAGAGATTACAATTAAAGGGTGAGAGGGGGTGAATTAGAATCAAAGTCAAGGTACAGTAAAAGACATGTAGTGACACCAGTCACAGCGGAATACAATCAGAACAATTAAAATTCAGTTTTTACAAAATTCTATTGTCTGATTGCTTCTGCAATAAACATTTTAATCAAAGTCACTTATTTATTTTAACTGAAGTTCACAGTATCTTGTTCTTGATTGACAGATAGACAGTTGAGACAACCACATTGTCAGAGCTACTTAGAAGGTAGAGAGATCTTGGGGTGAGAGTGGAGAATGGCTGGCTGCAGAGCCAAGCATACTGCCCTGGAACCCTCAATTTTTTTAAAAAATGCCAAACAGGTTACCCTTGTTAAATGAAGATAATTTAAAAATATATGGGTTTGTTTTGAAATTTTAAATATATGTTAATTTTTAACATAGCCTTTAAAATTAGCCTAATTCTAAGATTCTAACCCTATGCTACACTAGGATCTAGTATGAGACGCAGAATAATAGAGAAGTCTAAGTTGGAAGAGACCTCTAGTCATCTGGTCCAACCTCCTAGGCTTTCTACTGGGTTATCCAAGGCCTTGTTAAGTCAAGACATGAATATTTCCAGCAAAGTACATTCTATCACTTCCCTGGGCACACTGTTCCAATATTTAAGAGTACTGTTAGTGAAGTTTTTCTTCTATCCAGACAGCATTTCCCTTGAAGCACCTTGTCCCCTTTGCCTCTTGTCGGTCACCTGGAATCACTGTGAAGCAAGAATAGCTTCTATAAAAACTTTTTAGATACAAGATCCTTTGTTCCTCTGAGCAGAGCAAACCCAATTCCTCCAACCTTTCTCCACATGTCAAGTTCCCCAGCACCGTGATCACTTTGCTGCTCCCAAATTGGACCTGCTCCAATTTTCCAGTGCCTCTAAAAACTTTTAAAAATTCTTTTGAATGTGAAAATCTACTGTGAGTTGATGAAGGAAGGATGCCTTCGTATCCTAATCCTACTAATTCTTTTTGATATATCCAGTAGCCATCTGCTTTATCTTCCTTTTTACCATCAACTGTGAATATCCATAACTTCTCCATGTCCTTTCTGAGTCTTTTCTCTTCCACCAGCACAATACACAGAGGTTTCCTGACATAGTAGGTCCTCTCAGTGTTTACTTACATCATCCTACCCCGTTCTTTACTGAGCTTTATTTTGTATGATGTTCAGGCAAGAGGCAACGTGCTGAGTCTAATGGGCAACATGCTGACTTTCCTATTTCCTAAAGGGTACAAAGCACTTCTGTTTTTGCAGAAGACTGTTTGCTTTAGGAGTTTGGAGAAATACAATGTATTACACTTGAGAGCAGTTTCCTTTCTGAGAAGGTCCTTTATTGGGTAAGCATACAAAGGCTGGTGACCCATAAGAGTCAGAAAATAAAAGGTTAGAGGTGAAAGTGAAGGAAAATAGGAATAGCAGAATTCTAGGCATAAAGCACCCTTGTGGCATACTCGGGCACAGACCCCAAGGAGTGTGGTATAACAGGATCATGGAATCATTTATTACAGTTTTTTCATGGTTTGTATACCCCTTTATATCAGCAGTAAATCCTTGTTAGTAACTTTTCTCTATATCTACTTTTTAGCTAAGCATTCACTGTCCATGAGAAAATTACTCCCAATTAGTTTCCCACACACAAGCATACATCTCACTACATCTGCATTTTATCTTGCCAAATTCCCCTTCTAGGTTTCTCCCAGGGTCATATAATCTTGATTTCTTACACACCCTTAAGAGCACCAAAGAGAAATTGTCAGCAATTTTCAGGGACCAAAAGAATAATTCAAGAAACATGATGTCACAGGATATCAGTGTCTATGATCTTAATGATACCTATGATTTATTGGTCTTCTTGATAACCTAAAGAATATGCAGAAACCAGGGCAAAAATAAAAACTGGAAAAATGGAAGACGAGGGCTTATCCTAGGGTAACCCTTAGCAAGACTTTTTTATCTTTCATGATTTTCAGAGCTGAGATTTAGAAGTAAAAAAGCTGTACTCTGGATACCTGATTAGACAGAATTGAAATAGGTTTTCTTTGCAGCTTTTGGGCTTCTTGGTTCAACAGAGGCTGTTGCAGCTGAAACTAAGCAAAAAATGTAATGAAAATGCATTCACAGTGCTGTTTCCCAAGACAATTATATGTATTTGTTCACCAGTTTTGGCAAAATTTTAATCCAATATGTAATCTAGGTTCATAACAAGGTTAACAACCCACAGAGGAAACAAGTAGTGATCTGGAACTGGATAATGAAACAGACTAAGTTGGAAATGTGCAATTGCATAGACCTGGAATGAGAAAATTTAATTTAAGATAGAAAGAACTGATCTATACAAAGTTCCTTCTTTCTTATAAATGTGTGCTCTTACAAGGAGAATTACACCACTTTAGTAGGCACATCAGGTCAGAGATCTTCAATGCACAGAGAGTATGACACTGCTACATAACACTATGATCTTATGAAAGTTGACTAAAGGCTGCTGAAATTGGCCAAGTGCATATGCTGTCATCAAACTCAAAAAGAGACAATGAGCTGCAGTTCTGCTCCAAAGCCAAAGAGGAACTGAGATATGGACCTCTGATGTCCCTGAGCTCAGAGGAAAAGAGTTTCCAAGAGTGTCAAAAAAGGCAGTGAAAGAGTCAAGGTGTCTGCCCAGGGAACTAGAATGAGGAGGGGTTTCTTCTGAATCTTAGGAAAAAAACATAGAGGAAAGAGAAGAATCATGTGAGAGAAGAGGTTCTTGGGGAGAACAACTCCCACAGCTTCTTTCTCTGTGTGCTGTCAGCCTTGTGATCAACCTAGATAACGTATCTGTATTAAAATTTTGCCAAAGCAGAAAAATTGAATAAGGCTGAACATAGGAATCGGGTTTCAGGAAGGATGCCAGAGGGGCATCCTGGGATGTGAAGTCCAAACATACTCCAGCAGACATGGGTTCTGGAGTACCTCTTGGTGATTGGTCAAAGGAGTCGCGTGTTGCTCTGAGGTGCATTTAAAAGGTGTTGTCTCATTTGAATAAACGGATTTGGTTGCTGAACCCCCAACCCGCTGGGTCCGTGTGGGTTTATTTATTTATTATATTAATAAGCCATAGTTGAAGGTAGAAAGGGAGAAGAAATTAACTTAGTGTAAATGAGAGTAAAAAAAAAAAAACCATAAAATTGTCTCTTTTTTGCCTCTCAAAAATCACGAAGAAGTAGATTCTGACTCCTATTCCTGATGGTTGCTTATTTACAGCAGATTTTCCATTTAAGTCTAAAGTTACCATGCAATGTGAGTGAAGACGGCAAAATTAGACCTTTTTTGTCCCACTAAATGCAAGTATACGCACTTCAGTATTTTACTAGATTTATCCTGCAAACCTGCAACTGCTCTACTGGTTCAGGTATGTGTTGTTTGAGTATGAATAGGACTGTGCTGGGGAAACCATGGAAGGATTTGGTGCATGTGAAAATATCTCAGAATTGTTGGTGGAAGGGGAACAAACATTTTTCGAAGTGAGGGAAGAGAGCTGAAGGCTGTGGCTTAGAAGTTCACGGTGTAGGAGAAAACAGAGTGTAATATTCAGTGGGTATACAAGTCTGAGATTCAGAACTAGACTTCTGCAAGGACCAAGAATATTTGACTGTGCCCTTGAGTCAAATCCATTGAATATTTTCAGCAAACTATGAGCTATGCCTACAAATCTCTGGAGACTGCTGGTGAAAGGGTTTTTCTCATCTAACACTGCGGTTACCTAAAGCTGGTCTCTGTGAAACTCCTACATAGGCAGCCCCAAAAAGTAGAACAAATGCTGTAAAACCCTAGCTGTGCTAGGATCCTGCTCTCCTCCAAAACATGCTTTAGTATGCATCGACATGTTGACATGTTGAATGTGTTCATGCTGACACATCCTGAAAATGGTAGGTCATCTGAGATTTTAGCCCCTCATGCCAGTTATTTGCATACCATTGTCTGAGGCTGTTGGGAGTGTGTATGATTCTATGTATTTGCTGAAATAAACAACACACCTAGGGTTTCTCAGATGCATAGTCAAGGGGGAGTGTACAGACTACACAAGATTTTACATTTTTTGCAGAAAATTCAGAGTTTCAAAGACAAAACACTGCTCACAGGGACACTAGGGCAGTTTGTGACATCATCTGAGGAACTTAGGACCCATAAACTAGTGAACAGACTGCCCTCATTCATATGCAGCTTTAGATTTCCAGGTATCTGGGAATATTTCCTGTGATAGTTCCTCTTAAATATCTGCAAAACAAGTGTTATTCAATACAATTCACTAATAGCTATTAGAATTTAAAGTATTTTTAACTCTTTCAATTAAATGCCAAGTAATTTCAATCAAATGTCAAAAGTGAAATTGCTTGCAGAAAACAATGCAAGTTTTTCTTCAAAGCAGTATATCTTTTAGTTAAGGGGAGAGAATCTCACACATTGATAGAGCAAAAGAATCCGAGCTTTGTAACACAATCTTTACTTCCCTGAGCATTAATAATACTTGACAAAAATCCTATGAGCCCGAATCAAGTTCTGGGTCATCATACAAAATTGTGCTAACTTACACCAGGGTAAAAAATCTGTGAAACATACAGAAGGAGCAAACATGACAGGCCTGCAAAGGGCTGCAACATAAAGAAATTGAGTAGAAATTTGATCTCTTGAGAGACTTTGATATGCAGTATTATTTCCTAAGTAATCTTAAGAAAATTTTGATGAAAATCATAAACCAAATCTGCCATGCCATTCATCTCGCTAGTAACTTTCATCCCTGAAACAAATAAAAAATTTCTGTGAATAAAAAACAATTGAAAATATTCACAGATATTTTTATTCTTTCAAAATAATATATTGTGAGCAAAGTTAAGATGAACATTTTAACTTCTTCTGGACAATAAACTCACCAAATTTATGGACAACTTGACCACAGTGTTCTTTCTCTTAAAGTGCGAGTAAAAGAAAATTGGAGATGGATATATTTACTTCTCCATCTCACATGCTATATGAAAGGATTTTAGCAAACACTACTTATTCCTAAACAATATGCTACTTTTAAAGTCAGTTCTTGTCTACATTATATCTAACATGCAAATAGAGGGAAAGGAATACTTTCCTGGATTGGACAGATCAAATCATCAGTTCAGGAGTGGAACATCAATAATGTGCAAAGTCTGATATTAACAGCATATTTGTTACATGGCTAGAGATACAGAATTTTAATTTCCTCCAGAGGGGCAACAAAACTAACCTTCCTTGTAAATTTCAGCTTTCTAATACTGGTACAATTTTTTTCTTTCTCTTTAAAACTGTTTTTCCTAATAAAAATTAAAATTGCATCCTGCCGATCTGCCCCATGCTTATTCTGGTGTAAATCAAGCATTATTGCCTCCAAGTGTAGGTGTATCACACTAGAAGTGATGAAAGGAACACTGGAACACTCCTAAAAGTATTTTTTCTCTCTCAACATGGAAAAGATATTTGTGGAAAAAACAATAAATTCACATCAGTGAATAAACATTTAAATAAAAATAAACTATTTCTAGGTATTTCTAAATAAATCTGATAAAATGCTTCTATTTAAAGTTGTCTTATCTTTGAAATAATTTTGCAAGGAAAAGTGAATTTATTCCAGTTTTAACTGTAAGTTTCTCACGGGAATGGGAACTGATACAAAAAAATTTAGACAGCTTATTGTTGTTGCTCTCCAGTCTTTGACTTATGCAACTAGAGCTCTTTCTCTGAGCTCATCCCTCAGTGCATGTGGTTAATAAGCTTTCAATGAAGAGAAAGTTAAGGCTTCCTTTTCAATTCTGCGCGTCTTTTTAATGTGCATTATCTCAACTAACTGAGAAATGTCTCAAAATATATTTTGGAGAGAAAAACAAAGCAAAACCAGTTATTACTGAAATTATTTCCTCTCTCCACCCAGCAAAAAGAAAAGTCTCAGACTCAGTGAAAGACTAAAGAAAAATGCACATGGATCAATTATGAAAAAAAGAAAGTTTCCTTGAACGAGAAAAAGCTGATTGGAATTAAGATAGGCTTTGTTCATATCTGCAACATACAAGGAGACTACTTTTCAGTGGAACAGAAAAGGGGGATTTGGGAGTGTTTGGCTGCTTAACTCTACAGTGCTTCAGAGCCCATGTGAAAATTTGCTGCTAGCTATTAATCATCATTGTGTCTCTGCAAAGAAGCTGTTACAATGATGACTATATATGATTATATTCCCACTGTAAGTAATGAATCAGAGAGCTGGGAAAGTTGGATAAGAGCGGCTGGCAAACTTTTAAGCTGTGGAATCTATTTAAATAAATTTACATCACATTTGGTACTTTTGCTAGTATGGTAATCATACTTTAAAATGAAACAATATGCTGTGTTCATGGGCCCTGGTCTTTTATTCTCCTGTCTCTGAGCTTACTTTCCAGGTCAGCTTTTGCCTGTGCTGACAGCATGCTTTTCTCATAGCCTCTCCTTCTCATAGCCTTTGGTTGCTTTCAAGTTCAATTTAGCACAATGAAGTTGTTATGCATGACAGTTTGGAGAGCAGAATAGGTGGTGTCTGAGCCTGCTGTGTTGCTACAAAGTGGGCTCATTCTCCGCAAGCCAGCTCAGTTACTGAAGCCTTGCTGGTGGGACACTGCCGTGGACTTCCAGACATTCCCATCCTGACGAAAACAATTAGCTTCAAACTGCAAGAAGCTGCCGGGTTGCCCTTTTTCTCAGAGAGACCTCACAATTTAATATGCTGCAGTGGATTTCAAATTCGTGTTGATTTATCCTGTTGTGTTCTTCTTTTATGGTCTTTATTTACAGATGTGTAAAGGAACTGGGAAAGTTTGAGTCTCACATGGTTCAAGAGTTTTACTAGAAATCTAAACCATTGTTTTATGTTTATTTACGAAGTAGTAGAGTTGAAACATGTCAGGCTTAATTCTGTTAGGCTTAACTGCCTAAAAGAGAGCCTGAGGTTCCTCATACAGAACCTGAAAGTGTCTCTTCTGCTAACCATCAGCAACAAACCAACAATAAACAACCCCAAAACCTTCAAGATGCCAGCACAGTTGTCTGCTACAGGAATACTGAAAAGAACTAAAACCCATTTACAAATGGCAATTTATGCAACTGTTAAAAATAAGTTCATTTTGAGCCTGTGTTGAGGTACTGCAAGCTGCCTGTTCTTACCAGGTTGAGCTGGTTGTGTTCATTGCTAAGAACATCATAGGCCACTTAATTTAATTGTTACTTCTAGAGGATAAATATTACTTTATTTTTACATCAACTTAGCTATTAACACAAGCTTTCTTATTTTTCCTTATTAGGCACTTCTAAAAATGTTAAGACAAAGCAAGTCAGTTGCACACTACTTGACTATACACTGTTAAGATACGCTCTTGGATTCTTAGGTTTCACAATAAATAAGAATCTATTGTCTTGATTATATATTTTGCTAATTACTAGGTAAATCCATCAACTAATTCTCATTCTAGATTAAAAGTTACACCAAAGAGTATTTAGAATAGCAAGTTGCTCCTACCCCCTTCGTCTCTTCCCTCCCTCTTCCTTCACCTCCCAGTTTCTTCCTTTTTTTTTTCTTTTTTTAATCTGCAAGAACAAAACATTACCAAAATTCCTCCTTTGTAAACTGCTTGGTTTGGTTCTCTGTTTTTGATAGGTAAAACTAAATTATTCCAGCAAGCCTTTTATGTCTTAAAATTATTTCCATTTATCTAAAGAATCAGATAATGTAATTAAAATGTCTCCTTTTGAACAAAAAATACATTTATTACAGCTGCAAAATATGTTATAACCTGGACTAATTGCAGTTTGAGTTTCAGAAGGTTGATTTTTACTACTGTAAAATTTACTACTGTAAAATTAACCTTCCTCCAAGAATGCATAAGTATGATTTGGTGTACTTAACAGGCTATAACAAAAATTAAAATAATCAGTACTACATTTAAGGTGAGATGTAGAATTTTTGGTCAAAAAATGGAGAGGAAATTAGAATACTTGACTTCTGATATGACTTATACCAGTGTGTCAGACCACCAGAACTGTACTTAACTATTGGATAAAGAAATTTTCCCTGTCATTCATTCACAGAAGGCTAAACATTATTTTTGTAATATTGCTACAGTTAAACACTTCCTTTATTCATGAGTGACCTCATGTGAAGAATCTGTGATACATTATGGTGTTTACTCCTTATTTAAGAAGTACAGGAGTGCAAATGAGTTGCATTGTGAGGAGGCAAGTCAATCTGTTCAAGCAAATGATGCATCAACCAGCCTTTAAAACCAGCCTCTTCACAAGAAGAACCTTTGCTTGATGTATTTTATCCAAGAAATATGGCTTTGTTGTACTTCTTCAACCACCAGTGGTGTAGGTCTCACTGATTTTATCAGTAGAAGATTTAGGTCTACAAAATGGAAAAAAGCCATTGAAATACAAGGTTTTTCAGGACAAAATGGTATACAAAAAGAATAGAAAATAGGAAGAAACAGAAGAGCAACACAGCCTTGAAACCAGTTTAATCCCAATACACAACCACTATAAATCCTAAATGTCCAAAACAAAAATGTACATGGTCACATCGATCAAGTCAGTCAAGAAATGGAGACCCTAATTTTAGGCCCATAAAAATAAAATTCTGAAATTCTCCAAGTCAGTTTTATAATAACTTTGTTGTGGCTATCATTCTTTCAGTACAATAGACAAAGTTTACAGGAAGAGTTCATATCTCTTATGAGGCTGGAATGTCAAGAAATGTTCACAAACTTGAGAACTTCTCTTTTTTTAATCATCTTAATTGAGTCAATAAAAGATTTTACTTCTCCCATTAATCAGGGGTTTCAGAAAATTTTACTCCTAACTAAACTGATTTTATAAAAATTGATTATTGCAGCTCCTGATGATGCCAATAGGGTTTGCTGGTTTCACAACACATCCAAACCATCAAAATCAGACTCAGAAGTCTACTTGTAGGGTTTTGTTTTTTTAGTAGCATGGCCTTGTAATTCATTCAGAAATACAAATGCTGACACTAGAATAACATCTACACCTACTCTAGTTAAGTAAGGTTGCAATGTCTTTAGTATATTTGTGTTTGTACACACATGCATACAAAGGGGTAGAAAATTTGTTATGCAAATAACCTCACAGTACTACACTGAAATGCTTTTTGCTGTTGTGCTGCTATTTCATAGTCATTTAGCATTACTTTCTTTTGTCTTAATTTCCCAGCAAACACAGCACAAAGAGTAGTGGGACCAGATTTATCTGGGTCCACTCCCTTTGCTCTCTGCAGAGTTTCTTGGACCAGAGTCACAGTCCTGCCGAAACCTTCTCTTGCAAGCAAAGCCAGATGCACAACACAGCTGGTGTTTGGATCTTCTTGGGACTCAGAGGGATGTTTCTTGTGATGAAATTGCTATTTCAGAGTGAATTTGGGAGTGGATGAAGGATGAAACATCACTTCGGCAATGTATTAGTAATCTACAAGAATATGCTATTTTTTAATGATCCATGTTGTACTGCAACCCATAAAACTGGAAACTACCCAGAAAACACACATCAGATACAACTCAAATGTCTGACAAGGCTGAGTTGAAGAAGGTGACTAACTAATTCTGGAGGGATGAGAACTCAGTCAGCACCTAAATTCAAACATTGACTTTCTTCCAAGCTACAGGACATCATTGGTTTCACCTGTACACCAAGATGCACTGGTTTAAAAAGAAGAGAAAGAAGTGGAGAAAAGCGTCAGTTAAATCTTTTCAGCTGCACTGGTGTAGTGTAATGTGAAGTCAAGTGCTTATGCACTTGTAAGTAAGTGGTAATGAACTTGGGAGCCTTTGGATGCATGTTCATGATTGATTACAATAATTACTTCACTGCCTTGGACATACAGGGGAAGGATCATGCAAACTCAGTGGGATTAAATAAACTCAATTTTATTTATAAGCATTGCAGAGGAGCCATCTACTACCAGATGCTGTACCTCTAAGGAACAGCCGTTTTATCTTTCAACTGTATATTTTTTTGATAAGTTAAAGCTGGATCTCCATCTAAGCCATAACACTTACAAGAGTTAGGCCTCTGGTTACCAGGTCTATCCTGTGATGGTTGTGAAGGAGACAAAAAGCCTGTCAGACAAAGTCAGATCTTTCTGGCCACCCCTCGAGTCTCTCCCAATCTGCTGCTAAAGCAGTTTACCAGGTGTTCAGTCTGCTGATTTTAAAACCTGCTAATTGACTCAGTGATAAGGGAGAGACTGGGATTGTAGCTTTCCACTGGAGACCCAGATTAAATTATTAAAAACTCGGTGAGACCTGGCTGATAAAGTGTAAAGCCCACTGGAGGTAGATGGGACTCTCACCATAGGGTAGGTCAGTGGTGCCTCTCCTGGAGACAACCACTGACCTCCAGAGCTCTATCATATCATCACTTGATCATCCATTGTTACTCCCATTACAATACATATGTTTTCATGTGTGCTTCACCATTGCCAACAAGGCCTAATACATGTCCTTGTCAGGCTGGTTCAGATAGCCAGTATGTAACTAAAGACTGTTGTCAGCTGGTACCTATTCATTGGTTTCTGTTGAACTAGTTTGGCAGTCTCAGGCTGGTTCCCAATGGACAGGTGTCCATATCAGAGAACGATGGCAACAATTGACACTAACTGGCACCCCTGTCGACTGCCTCAGCAGCTTGCAGCCTTTAGAGGTGGTCCCTCCCCATCAGACTAGCCATGCTGGTGGTAAGTTTGTACTACTGCAACCTCTCCTGCACCAGCCCTGGGACAAAGTAGCTCAAGCTGGCAGGAGAAAAAACATAAGGAGATAGTTTTGTATGGTAAACTCTGCATTTCTGAGTAGAACATCTAGCGACCAATAGCTTCTGATATATAACTCATGCAATGGCAAAGTTTACCGCGGTGTTGAGGTCTGGCTGTACACACTTCAAGTCCTTGATCAAGTATCAAGACAAATATCAAAATAAATATATCCAAAGCAAGTTCAAAAAACCCAAACTTTCTTCTGGCTTAATGATTAAAAGAGCAGTAAAATGAGTTTTAAAATTTCCTGTAGCACATAACACCAGGATTCCCAAAAGTCGAAGTCTTGAATTAAAGAACTGCTCTTACAGGTAAAGCATATTTTTTTAATAAGCTATCATGAGTAATCTCAGTAGGGCTTGTGGAGGAAAGCAGTTAATAAAGAAGCACTTTTGCTGTTCTCTGTATAAGCACACTTTGCTACCATGACTCAGATGAGCACCACAACATAAGTTGTCTTCCAAAGTTTAGCAAGCTTTGATAGACTCATTACTGTGTTTTTCTTTGGACCAATGAAGCTCAATGGAGCTAATCACTGTCTCTTTCCCTGACCCAAACTTACATTTTCCCCCTTTTTTCATTGCAGACTCTATTTCTTAGTAATTGGATTTCAAAACAAATAAATATCTGGGAGTTTTTTCCCTTTGTTACATCTTTTATGTATATTTTTATTCTCCACAGATGGCTATATTTAAATCAGCGTGGTAAATGGTAGGGTTCTTCACATAATCTTTTACTGGACACAAATGACATGGCATTAAAATGTAGAAAACATAACCTCAATTAAGGAATAACGTGCGAAACTTTAAACAAATACAGTTAAATATTTGGACCAAACAAGTGAACTTGCGTTGTTAGGAGAAGAGCTGGGAAAGCCACAATTTCAATGACTCAGCTAGTGAATAAACCTGAGACTCTATCAACGATCCCGAACAAGTACCTGGGGTGAGTGCAATGGTATCAGTTGACTAGCTCTTTGTGGTGCCGAAAAAGTACTCTTGAACGTGTCAAAGAAGGGAAGGCATGCAGACAATAAAGCCTTGACAGCTGAATGTCAGTAGCGACCTTGAATCTCCCCCCATCCTGGTGACTCCAGCTGCAGCGTGGACATGTGCAGACGGGTGCACGGACTTTCAGCTCCGCCTGTCACTTCCTTTGCTCCAGTTCCCTGCGCTGAAATTAGAATTTCACCACGAGGAGACACTCTGCTAGTAAGTACTGGGGATTGTTTCTTTACTAGCAATACTGCTAATGATATGTTCAACATCCTAATCAGACCCTCGTCGTCATTTTCACAGCAGAAAACAAAGCCAAAACAAAACCAGTCACCGCTGATCAAATGTTGCCTATCAGCATCTGCAGATTAAGGATGCTCTGCTGCAAAATGAGGGTTTTTCTTCTTGATTTGAGTGTTGCATTTTGGAGAACACTTGTTTATTGATGAAAACAACACACGATTGGTTCAAACACTGCGAGGAAGAACAACTGGCATCTGGCATGCAGTATTTTCCAATGGAAAACAACAGAATTCTCCTGAAGATCAGCCTTGTGGATAACAGTCAGTAGCATGCTGTTTTTAAAACACACACAAGGACACAGTAAAGACCTGCAAATCTCTCTGTGACAAAGTACATCAGCACAGACCAGCAATGGCATCCCTTTGATATAGGCAAACAAAGTGGCCTCCTCTATGGAGAATATTGCTTGGACCATTCCTATCTTTCTCTCTTTTCCAGGAGATATGTCAGAACAAGTGTCCACACTGAGGAAGGTAAAGTCCTTAGATGGCTTCTCATTCCCATCTCATGTAGTTATGCTGATGACATGGCAAGCTATTTTTTAGGCTGGGTTAACATACAAACAGCAAGGTTTTTCGTTTGAGCTGTTAGTTTGTTGATAAACTATTATCAGGAAGAAATGTTCATAGCATAGAACAAAGACATTTCCCCTTTCTCAAGCATCTGGCCCACTACATTAAGCCCACTGAGCAATCTCACAGCATGTTTGTAAGTTTCTCATTTAAGATTACTTGAAAACTTAGTCTGGTTTTGGCTGTCAATGCTGTACCAATTTGATCTCATCTTTTACATATGGCAGGCAGCAAAGCCAGATAGTCTTTAGATATAAATAAATACAACCCAAGGCAAAACACAGGTCATGAACAACTTCTGACTGATACCAGGTCTTCCATAAAGCAGGAACTAATGGGGGAATTTTTGTTGACCATATGGGGAATAATCCAATCTTCTTTTTGGCTCTGGATGTGGAGGGGGGGGAAATAGAGAAAATATACTACTTAAAAATTTCAGACTTGTTTGAAAAAAAGGCATTTTCAGCATTTGTACATTTTCCCTTTGTTTCCAACCTTAGTTTCCCATGGAATTTTTTTATTCTTCCAATGAAGCATCAAAGCAAAAACAAAAGATCTGTGTAGCTAGTTTGTTGGGTTTTTTTCCTGGCAACAATTTTTGCATTATAAATGAAAAAACTGAATCTATTGACAAGGACTGTTGATCTTCATTCTCAGTGACACACTCTGGGAAGATGGAATAATACTTTTCTAAGGATTTTTATTTTAAAAATACATGGAGTGTTTGCAAAAAGTATTTTAATGTAACATTATAATAAATCTTAAAGATGGCCTATGAGAAATCTGAAGAGGAACTATTTTCAAGAGCATGTAGCCATAGGACAAGGGGGAATGGCTTCAAACTAAAGAAAGTGGGTTTAGATTGGATACTAGGAAGAAATTCTTTCCTGTGAGGGTGATGAGGCATTGGACCAGACGGTCCAGAGAAGTTGTGGTGGATGTCTCATCCCTGAACAGGACTATGGGCAACCTGGTCTAGTGAGAAGTGTCCCTGCACATGGCAGAAACAAGATGATCTTTAATGACCCCTGCAACTCAAACCATTCTATGATTCTATAATCATATAATATTTGTGAATTGACAGAAATGTTTGTGAGAAGATAAATACATTAAATTCTGATCTTCATTTCCTGATCATAAACAACACAAGTTTGCTGCTTGGAAACAAGGAAGGTTTGAACTGGGAAATGACACAAGCCTCCACAGCACACTTTCCTTGAGGTTGTCCAGTGAATTCTGCAAGGAATTTACAATTCATCAGTATTAGCTTCCATCCTCAGCTTTGGTGCTGCTTTTCAGAGGACCCTGTGTGCTGCTTATCACAATACCTGGAGAAGCTTCACCAGTGTGGCTTCTAAGGCACTTGTTCATCTGCAGGACTCTTATCCAGAGCACTTTTTACCTGACACTTGTTTGAAGGATCTCCTGGATCCATAGCCCTGATTCCCTTCCTTTGGTATGGGCTAGTTTGCTCCCTTAGAGAGGAAAATGGAGAACCTTATGGTATTCTCAAGTTTCTTCTTCCTTTTATGTAAATTTCTTTATGAAACAATCCTGTAGCTTCATACTTTTACCTGATAATAATTGCAGGTGCAGTTTTGGCACAAAAGTAAAATCTCCAAATTGTTTTATCATCTAATGAGAAATATAAGATTTCATTTGGCTTTATCTACCAACAGAAAGTCTGGAAAATATTAATAATAAACCTTGGTTGTGGTTTACTGCATATCATGAACTGCCACATGCAATCATCTTGCACCCCTTCAGCAGGTACAGCATGAGCCAAGCACAGGGGATGAATGACATCTCCAAGCTCTCCGCAGGCACAGGGATGCAGAGATTAAGGAATAATTTATTACTGGAAGAGGTCACCTACAGGTTAATATTCTCAGGGGAAAGAGGTGAGTAAAATAAGAAATACTGATTTTCTGAAAGTCTCTCTGACATGAATCATTGCAGACTACTTACTGCTCAGTCGAGCAGTTGAGCCCAAAAAGAAGTGGATACCACTGTAACAGAAATGCACGTTTGCATTCCCCTATGAAATGAGTAACTTGGTGAGCTAGTCAGTGGCTTTTCCTGAACTGATGCTGATAGCAGGATCAGGATAGCAGGATCTTTATTCTTTTCAAGGGGTGCTAATGTTTTTAATAAAAAGAGCCGACATTATTAGAACACAATAATGAGAACACTTAGGAGTGCAGGTAACTTTCATCATAAAATAGTCTCACAGAAGTCAACAAAGCTTTGTGTGCTTCACTATTTGCAATTCTGGGCACTTGGTGCTATCTCTTTTTATTTTGAACCATTGAGTTTTATGTGAAATATGTTCACTCTAGAAATATACTACCTAAAGAATTTTTTTGGTATTTATATTGACACCTAAAATATAGAGTTATGGTGTAAATTTTACCCCAGAGATGAAAACATCTTTTACAAATACACTGACATTTGTCATGAACTAACATCTCTACAAACTTCTTGTTTCTCACATTCTCACTTATTGTGTCTGGGTTTAGTCCTGCAAACAATTATTTACCTCACTAACTTTTTCCACAGAAGACTTCCACAGCAGTCTGAGGGCCTATCCTTGCCAAAGCTTGTATGTTTGATCACTTCTGTGAGCTTTCTGAGTAATAATTTCCACCTTTTGTGGGTTGACCTTGGCTGGAATCTAGGCATCCAAGAAAATCGCTAAGAGCTGAAGCCAGACAAGGCCTAGAAAGCAGAATATAAGTCAGAATATAGGAATATAAGTAGAATATAGGAATATAAGCAGAATATAGGAATATAAGTATAAACGAAAGCACAAAGAACTTTGCCAATACTTAGCTAGGATGTACTGCCAGAACCTAGAGATAGAGATTAGGTGGTACTAGAGATTAGGTGGTACCGTACACTAAACAGAATGCACACACACCCAACCTAAGTAAGATAAGGGGGCAAAGTGGGGCTTGAGTCCAAGAATCTTGCAAAATTCACCATGAAGTCTGCCAAAATCAAGAAAGTTGAAAAGTTCATGAAGATGATGGAGGCTGGGCCAAGGGCCAGAGGATGAAGAAACAGGAACGACCCTCCTAGATTCTCCCCAAATTGAAGACCACACCCTCGACTCTGCCTAGACTCCGCCTATTATGAATATTATAATAAGATGTTGCAATCATATGAATATTTATGTAAACATGTTGCAATCACCTGTAGAAATGGTATAAAAACCTGTAAATTCACTGGAGAGACGGAGCAGTTTGTCTAGTGCGAGCTGGCTGCTCTCCAACGTTGCTTAATAAACATACCTCACTGCTTAAGGCTACAAACTTTGTCTCTAAGCAGTTCTCTGCACCTTTTTGGGGGCAAAATTGGCATCAGAGCTGGAAGAGGTCACACAGGCAAAACAGACTCAACATGGGGATAATACTAAAATTTATTACTAACAGGACAGGAGCTAAAGAGCGAGGGATAAAGCAATTTTAAACACACTTTTCAACCACCCCTCCTCCCCCTGCATCAATGCAGGAAGAGAAGTTCACCTATAAGGCAACAGGTCTTCCATATCTGCTGCACTTATGGGTCACCCTTCTTCACCCACAGGGCAACAGGTCTTCCATATCTGCTGCACTTGAGTCACCCTTCCATGGGCTGCAGAGGACAGTCTGTTCCAGCATGGTCCCTCACCACAGGCTACAGGGGGGGCCAAAGCTCCAAGTCCTTCCCCTGTCCCATGGGTCCCTCCCATGGGAAACCGTCCTCGGTGGACCCTTCTAACATAGGTCCTCCCCTCCCCCAGGCTACAGGTCCTGGGATGCACGGGGTCTCTATACCCTGATGGTTTTTCATAGAATGCAGTCCTTGACAGAGGGTCTTGTCCCAGCATGGGTTCCCCACAGGGGCCACAGAGTCCTACCCGGAAAAAATTGCTCCAGCATGGGCTGCCCTCTCCACAGGCCACAGATCTTCCAAAGGACCCCACTCTCTCCTGGACCTCCCACGAGGACAGCAGTCCTCCTTCATTTTCATGCATCCACTTGTTCCATCATGGGCTCAGCTGCAATACGGTGGGGCTGCCCCCGGACCGTCCTGGCTCGGTCGGGATGAGGGGGGGTGAGGAGGGCAGTGCCTGCTGGCGGGGCTGGCCTGACTCAGCTCCAGCGCTGTGCCTGCCTCTGGCCAGCTGCCGCACGGCCCCGGGCCATGGCTGCTACCCCACCGCAGCAGGGGAGGCAGTGGGGGACTGCCCCAGCCCGACCACAGCACCTGTTGTGCCTGCCCCAGACTGGGGCTGCGGGGCCCAGCCCCAGGCCTGGCGGCTTCCCTCCGCAACCCTTCTGGCTCCAATTTCTTCTGTGCAACAACTTTTTTTCTTAAATATGTTATCACAGAGGCGCAACAATTGGCTCTCCCTTGGCCAAACATCAGGAAGTCCCTCCTGTAGCCAACTGTCATTGGCTCCACAAGGGCGGGAACTTCTAGCAGCTTCTAACAGAAATCACCCCATGTAGCCCCCCCTGCTGAAAAATAAAAACCAGCCACAGAAACCCACGACACCACTTGAGGGACTTTCACATGACACTTAAAACTAAGAATAAACTCCTTCATTAAAATGGGTCACTTAATGTTTCGTTTGGAAGATACTGAGAAAATAAGTAAATAAATAAAATAAGAATTAATTGGTAGAGTGCAAGTAACGAAATAAATTTTTAAATACAGAAAGATTTAGGAATGAAATTTAGTCTAATAGGTCCCTGCAGTGCCTACAGCTGGAGCATTCATTTTTGTTAGCCCACATACAGACACACTTAGCACATTTGATTTAATGCAAATGTATGTGGTCATGTCTGAAAATACACTGGCTTCCACAAAACAGTAAAGAAGAATTTTTCATGCACTAGTAAGGCAGGTTACCTTGAAAAACCTTACATGGCTGCAAAATGTTTCACCCAGATTAAGAACACTTTGTGGGGCAATGTAGGGTATCATATAGAAGCAGCTGAGGGTGAATCTCACATTTCCCCACATGCAGAGCAAGTAAGGTTGGTTTAGGAGCAAGTGCCTGGGCATGATCTGTGTGTTGGGCATTCTGGCCACTGCATCCATATTGATAGGAACAAAACAACTCCTTCAAACTAATTCCCATTGCTCTGTGGTTACATGGGAAAAGCACTGAGAAGAACACAACCCAGCATCTGGAGTGTGCAGCAACCTTTGTTTCACAGCTGTTTTGTACACTCAGAAGTGCTGGGACTTTTCTATGCAAGCTCAGGGATTTTTCACATAACACAACTCATTAGATTTAATAACTGCACATGGTGCAAGTCAACTCAGAATTTGGGTCATGTCATGCTGCTAAAAGACAGATACTGCATGTCTGTACCTTTATAAACCACAAGCATTGAAATAAGAGAGGCTGAAGAGTTGAAAGCAGGAAAAAATATTGTTACTGCTCATAATATTAAACTTTACACTTGTAATAAATTACACTTGCGATAATTACACTTGCAATAAATATTTCAGGTATGTTTCAAAATTAGCATATGGGTGATAATTTTAAATCCACTCTGAAACAGACTTTGTGACAAAGCTGGACTGGGTAATTTGATGGTGGTTAAATTCCTCGGGTGGCACACAGGACTGGTACCTTCCCTCCACCCTCAACAGCTGCAGTGCTTAATACATAAGACAGTGCTTTTGTAAGGCAGACTGTAATTCAACAGCACCATCTACCAAAAGGAGTGGTGGCCTAAGCTCTTCTGATAAAGAGTTTTCTTTGGCCCTCTTGTACCTAAAAGAGCAGCCACATGCATTCATGACATTTCTCTGGATAGAAAAGTGCCACCCAATTAGGCTTCAAAGTCCTAGATATCTGTACCACCCAGCCAAGTGCTTTATTGTGTCCAGCAGAAGTAAGGCCTGGCTGTGCACAAGTGATCAAGGGGTGGCTGTGAAGTGAATGCCAAGGACCTGATGAGAGCATTGCGGTCTGCAGAGGCAGAACAACTGAGCACAGCTGTGTGAGTAGGGAAAACTGGAAGGTGTGACCACACAAAATGAGAGTCAGAATGGTGAAGGGTGGTGGATGAACAGTAGGGACGTGGGAGAAAATGCAATGGGAGGAAAAGAAAAGGGGAAAGGAGACAAAATGAAGAAACAAAAGGCAGGGAATGACAGAAATACCTCTGAAGATAAAGACTGAAAAAAACCAACACAGCAATGGTGAGCTAAGAGGGAAAAAATAAAGTAATGGGAAATAGTAAATTAAATCTATGAAAACCAATAGAAACTTAAAGAGCAGAAAGCTGAATGATACACACAAAGCTGAAGGGATGGACATGTCTGTGGCATAGCTCATTATTTAGCACTAATATTTTTGTAGGAAAGTTGAATAGGAAAGCTGAAGTTGTTGCTAGAAAACAGTAGGTCTAGAGGCACACCACACTGATATTTAGATTTCTGTATCAGTGCCAAATTTGAAGGGGGCTGGAAAGATATTGTGACCTCCAGTATTTCATGTCTCTCTCTGTAAATTTCCAAACCAACTTTGACAGGGTTGACTTTTATTCTTAGCTCATTAAAAGTGATTGTTTTGCCTGAGGAATACACTAAAAAGCAGCTATTTCCAAAATATCACCCCCAGGTAGAAACACTGAATTTCTTCAAGAAACTGCAAAACAACTCTACTTTGGACATCAGTTAATATATTCTTTGCTCTGTAAAACACATCACTGATGTGGCTTGAGTTTGCTACTCTGTCTTGCATTGCCTGAGCTCATTGGAAGTGGATAAATGCAACTGAGAGTAGTTTTAGATTGTATATTAGGAAGAAATTCTTCACTAAGAGGGTAGTGAGGCACTGGAACGGGTTGCACAGAGAAGTTGTGGATGCCCCATCCCTGGAAGGGTTCAAGGCCTGCTGGACTGGGCTTGGAGTAACCTGGTCTTGTGGAAGGTGTCCGTGCCTATGGCAGGTGAGTTGGAACCAGATAAGCCTTAAGGTCCCTTCCAACCCAAACCATTCTGTGATTCTATAATTCTAAGTCCAGCCTGTCCAGTGCCTTTTCCCCCTCTATCTAGTGCTTCACCTACCCTGTGCAGCCAGTTGGACTGATGAACTCCTCTGGATAATATCAGTATCACTCTGTTCACAGAGTCCACCCACAATATCCTCCCAACCACCACCAATCACCAGCTCTATGCTCTTGCTTACATGAGGACTTTAACACAGTGCCCAAGTGCTAACAAATTGAACACTTCTACAGTTGTGCAAGATAAGAAATAATTTTTACTGTTTGTATTTATTTCACTGGGGATGAATCTAATCAATCAGATTGAATTTGACAGACCTTCCTCACAAAGAAGTCTCTGGCAGGGCTGAGAACAAAATCTAGGTCCTATACATTTGTTGAATGATTTTCCTTATTCTAAGGAGTGATTCTCAACACGGAAAAATATTGCTCAAAAAAACTCGAAAAACCGGAGCAACAAAGTTCTGTTCATTTTCTCTCTCACTCAGCAAAGCAGCTAAACCTGTGTATATCTCAACTTTTAGAAAACACTCTAAGTTCATCCTGCCCATGAGTTCATGTCAGATTACCTTCAAAGTACTCAGTATCTTGCAGAGTTGCTCTGATGATTTTGTTAGTATTTTTATTATTCCTTTCAAAGTCTAATTCTGCAATTTTCACTTGAATTATGTGTCATTGACTAAATAAGTAGTTCTGGTGAAGGCTATTCACAGGAATACTACAGAATTAAGTAAAAAAATGGCATATTCAAAACAAAATTAAATGATTAATTGTAAACAATACAGCAATATTTTACTAGCTTTTTATTCTGCTTAGTTTATTATCTTTCCTAGTAAAGAAGGAGAAATGAAAACACAAACTTTATAAACTGTTGCTGAGTGTGTTTTTCCTTAAGCTTTGTAAGAACGAGTCTCTTGTTTTACATTATACTTGATATTTTTATATTATACTTTACATATTCTTTTTTTATAGTAATAGTGTAGTGATACATAAAAAACATGAAAATTTACTTAGATAAAAAGTTTGAGGATGCCGAATGTACTTATATTTATATTTAAATTTACTAAGTGTGTATACAGAAATAGACATGTATGTATATATATCTACACATGTATTTTTATATATTTATATTTAAATTTTAATATAATATGAAACAGCATATAATATGTATATTATATATTATCCAATATGTGTATATATATATTCTACATGTTGTTCTACGTGTACATATTGGATACAGCAAGCATGTACATATAGAAGTATGTATATTTGTGTTTATACATAAATATGCACTTTCTGATTTCTTAAACATTTCGAAACATATCTTTTTGTCTTCAAATAAAATAGTGCTAGAAGGGAGGCATTATCACAACATTTATTTTGAAAATGTTTCAATAATCTCCTCAAAGGACTTTGCATATGTAGTCTAATTTTTCTCAAAAGCTATTTAAAGCGTAATTTGGGCTAGTTATCCCTGGAGTCTGAAGGCTGCAGTACTGCTGACTGGCCAGCAACAGACTTTTTCAAAAAAGTGGTTATCTTGATATTCTCTGTATCGATCTGGCACCAACAATCACATATCTAAATGAAATAGATAAAACATAGCACTATATACAGGCATCAGACTGGATATTTAAGTACTATATGATACTGATGTATGTTAGGACCTTATGACATACCTGTAGTAGTTAGCATAAGTAGTTAGCATAAGTGCTTTCAGGTGCTGGTTTTTATTTATATTATAATTGTATATGTAACCACAAACCCTTAAAGGGACAAATAATCACCTATGAAACAGTGTAGCTGTACTTCGCATAATTCTCACATATACATTTTTACATTAGCTATGCTTCTAAGAACCTATTTAACCATTCTGTAATTGATAACAAACTTAGATTCTGTTATTCCAAAGTTCACTTATTTGTGTAAAGAAAAATATGCTCTTGTAGTTGCAAACTGCACTAATATTGGCTTTATGCCACTGCACTACTAGAAGCATTACTTAAATTTTTTGCCCTTCCTTGAAAATAACTGGAGGGCTGCTGCTCAGTTTAACAACAACTACCACCACAACAAAATCATACATTTTTGGTACTGAATGAGCAGCCTCACAAAAAATAGCACAAAATCAGAGCAATGGGCTTCTGATTAGTAAACACTTTGCCAAATAATATAATGAGGATTATTATTAAAAGCAGGACTTTTTTGCCTGGGGTCTCTGAATCTGCAGAAGCATTTCACAAAGAAAGACATTTTATTTCATAAAACAACTGACAAATCACACTAGACCATTATGTGTTGAAAAGGTAATGCTAAGCCTCATAATAGAAAGGTACTTCTTAATTTTTGGGAAATGAAATTAAATTAATGATGTGTGGTAATGATACTGAACATTGCGAAAATGAAATAGGGCTTATATTAACTGAGATCCCAGAGGGTGGAGACCGTGTGAAATAGGTCTTGCTTTGCAATTCAAGTGCATCATAAACACTTTTTCTTCTTGCCACCTAGTCAGAAGTGAGTCAGAATATTAAAACATACTGAAGTTTTGGTTAATATAACATGCAAACAGTATTTTAGTCTGTTGGGGACTTGGTGTTACGTGCCAGCATTCATAAAATGTATGTTTTATATACTTCAGATATTTATGCATTTTGATTCTCTAGTAGAGCATACTTTGAGAGGAACTGAACTTTGCAAACAATTCTCAGTTCATCCTTCCACAAAATTTGGCTGTACAAACCAGAAACTATAAAGGATTTCTGGTTTTGTAAAGTCCCTGTTTAACAATCAGATACTTCCTTACATGAAATGCTGTGTAGGTCCTTCTGCATCGTTGTTTTATAGCAAGAGTCTACCTTCATCAAACATGCACCCAGGGTTTGGGAATAGGGATTTATTATGGATCTCTCTTGTACAGGTTCTGTGCATGCCTTGCAGCTTGGCAAACAGATCATTCAATTAAGATTCCCTTGTCTTCTTTCGAATACTAACATTTAAAACAGACTACAAGCATCCCATGGTTGACAGACAGCTAAATGCGGCATAAACAAAGTGAAACTTTGCACTCGGTCTGTGAAGAGCACACCCTTCTGCAGATGACTGACTACTTACAATAACAATAATTGTAGTATCATGCCTGTCAAACCTCCTGGCCACTTTCAGGTAAATAGGTACGTGTCTCTGCAAGAAACACTTGAGAACTGCTTCCAGTGTTTGGCTTCCTTTCACACATCCCCAACTATGAAAACACAAAATAGAAATATTTTTATGTACACACATAGTTGTCTGTATGTTAATACCTTATAAATAAACATTTGAATAACCTCCAGCCTCCAAATTATCTAGTAATATAAATTCAACAAAAAGCTGTATGTATGTTTTCCCTCAGTTAATTTTTCTGGTAATATACGTTCAAGCACACAAATTCTCACAGGTTTAGGTGTACCTTTACACTTAAGAATGCCTGATAGAGGGCCAAATCCCAAGTCCTTGCTGAGGATATAATTCTACAAGGCATCTTACACAGATTTACATTATTTAATACCAGCCTTTCCAGCAGACAGTGTAGTTTAGAGACTTGCAGACCAGGGCTTTAATTCTTCAAGCTGCAAGCACAAAAATTCTGTTGGCTCCACCACAAATAGGATATGCAAAATGTTTTTGGGTCAGGATCCTGATTAAGACTGCCTTGCTCTGAACACAGAAGGACAAAGCGGGACTGGAGAATTAGAATCATAGAATGTCCTGCACTGGAAGGACCCACAAGACTGAGTCTAACTCCTTACTACTTTTTGACTCCTGTGCTTATGGTGTGCAGCCTTTGGCCCCAAGAGAAGCACTGATGGGATTGATGGAGTGGCTTATGGAAGAGATCATCATTCAGGGAGAAGAGCTTGGAACCCAGTTTAGGAGTAACTTGGGGCCATTACTTGTTGATGTTGATCATGAAGAGCAGATTGAGCTTAGCAACACACAAAAATGAATACAATTTTCATCCAAAAGCATGCAATCATGTTAGTAGAGTGTGTAAGGGAACATTTTGGATGGGAGTGGTGCAATACTGACAATATCAGTGTTTTGAAAGCACAGGCTCATGGATTCTGTGGCTACTGAACAGAGTATTTGCAAATGCAATTTTAGTCAATTGCAATTTCCCAGGTTACCACTGCGTGGTCATGACATGATGTTTAAAAAAAAAAACAGGCAACACCATCTCGCCCATGTTGTGCTCTCTCCCTAAAAAAAAATAGAAAAAAACACAAACCCAAACCAAAGAACCCCCAAACCAAACCAACAAAACAAAACCCAAAACAAACAAACAAACAAACACACTCACAAAAAAACCCCCAAAACAAAACAAAAACCAAAACACAAAAAAAACCAGAAATGAAACATTCTGTGGCGGGATCTCATTGGGGGCAAACGAATGTGTGTGTGTAAGAGCCCTAGGCTTCTCTTTTGTGTTTGTTTCTTCATTAGGCTCTAACGGCACTTCTGCCCCCGCACTGAAGGTTTGATGAGAAGATGATATGACATGTTTGGCTTCTCCCCATGCAGCTGGCACCACTGATGCCAAAAGCCAGAGCCTGCTGCAGCAGGATCAGGAGAGGCTCCTATGGAGCACGGTCTGACTGTCAGTTTCCCACCCTACTCCCTACACTCAGCTCCCTCTCCAAAGCCCCTTAATGAGAAGTGGAGGACAATGCCAGTATTGTTGTTTCTATTGGGAATCTGGTGGAAAGAACAATAGCTGTTTATCCAAGCATCCGTGCTGCCCAAACCCTGCCAATAATTACTTCTAGAGGCTCTGATTATCTCTGCTCTCCACTTTCAGCATAAAAGGTTATTGAGCAGAGGCAGGACAACCTTTCTGTCTCTCCTGGTCTTTTTACAGTTTGCTTGAATATTGCCTGGGCCTCATCTTAGGTGCAGAAGTGAGGATGCACTTGAATCTGCAACAGGCTCACCTGGGTCAGGTGAACAGGTGCTGGAAGCATAACCCTTCTAGCCTCCACAAAAAAAAGGCAATTTTGAAGAAGCACTCCTCTGGTTTCTCATTCCCAGTTTTCTTTACAACTGCCATTAATAAAATTTTTTTGGCTAAGTATGGTGCACAAAACTGCCAGCATATTGGAAGCATCAAAAGAGTGGTGCAAGACACATTGTTTTGGTATTGTAAACCAAAGGAAATAGAACTGTTGCTGAGTCTATTTCTAGGTTGCTGGTAACAATTTTAGTCCTCTAAATCATGCAGTCTTTAATCAGCCCCCTCCCCTCTTAGACCCGTCCTGCAAATTGCTGTTAGTGTTATGCAAAACACCCCCATGAATATGCATAAGTATGGAAATTCATGGTAATTTTTCAGGATTATCTAATGTGACATTAATAGGACAGGAGCATACATCAATTTAAATGAGAGTGACAAATTCTTTTTATTTCTGTAGTGTTATTAATATTTCCTTGGACTCCTGAGAGCAGTGTGAACTGGTACGAATTTGAACAAAATATTTTAAAAATCAAATATTTTACTAGCACATTACTTTTTAAAGCTTCAGGTTTTTAATGCATATCTCATATATGTGCATGCATGTAAGACTGCCTTACCTTAATGCAAATTATTTATGTCAAAGGAATAAAAGTCTTTCTGTAGATATTTTACACGTTATTTTTCCATTCCCTACAGATAACAATTGAGACTATAATGTCTCAAGTATTGGGCTGCTTTCTGCAAATGAGTTTGATTACTGAGTCTAATTACTTCAATAATCTAATCAGCCAACTGATAGAGCAATTTAGCAAGCTTTTCTCCTCATTTTTATTTTAACTCCAGTGAAAATAATATTAAATTATCTGCTGTTAACTATGGCAAACTGCAATTATGTTCTCTCACAGAGGTTTGGATATGCTGTTTATTAGAGAAATGTAATTAACTGAAATGTAGTCTAAAAACTTACTGTTTGTAACAATTACTAACTGTGAGCATATTTGTACTTGGTATTTTGAGTGGCTAGCACACCAGCTAGACCTTCAAATTCATGACATGGTTTCATTTAAGATCAGTAAAGCTACTTGTAGATGAAAATGTAATGCACTGTGAGACCTCAAAATATCAGCAGATATTCACCACACGTCTGTATGCAACAAGATTGAGAAGTCCAGGTTTTTACAAAAGAACATTAAAATTGCCTATTACACTGCAAATGTCAGTGTTACTGGATATTGTTGTAAAGTTAATTAATTTGCAAAATAAAATCTTTTTTATTTACACTACCACATGCCTCAAAATATTCACCAACTAAAACACTAAAAACCTAAAAGTTCATTATTCTATGAATCCTTCAGTCTTAATAGAAATTATTCTATGCTGATATGCCTAAAGAGAAAAAATGTTGCAGACCACATAAAAGAGAAAATATAGTGCTCTAATTTTAATGGTATATGTTCTTGGTAGAACTTAATCTTCTTAAATTTTAAGAATAACATTCATTTTCTCTTCTAAATACATAAATACAGCACTGTGTCTGTACTTACGAAAATAGATGTATTTTTGTTTCATTCATCAATTTTTTCTAAGCTATTTTGTACGGTATTTTTAACAGAAATAAACACAGTTCTGTTCTTGTGTAACAAGGTAGTGGAAGATGAGCTCACTGGAAGTCCTGCCTTTCATTACTGTGCAAGATCTTTACACCGTCTCCCATGGCATTCTTCTGAAAAAGCTGGGAGCCCATGGCTTGGACAGGGACACTTTGTGCTGGGTTAAGAACTGGTTGATGGCCGGGCCCAGAGAGTGGTGGTGAACAGGGCTGCATCCAGTTGGTGGTCGGGCACTAGTGGCATTGCCCAGGGATCAGTGTTGGGCCCAATCCTGTTTAATATCTTTACTGATGATCTGGATGAGGGGATTGAGTCCACCATTAGCAAATTTGCAGATGACACCAAGTTGGGGGAGAGCATTGATCTGCTGGAAGGCAGGAGATCTCTCCAGAAGGACCTGGACAGACTGGAGAGTTGGGTTGATTCCAACGCGATGAGGTTCAACAAGGCCAAGTGCTGGGTCCTGGACTTCGGCCACAACAACCCCCTGCAGTGCTACAGGCTGGGCACAGAGTGGCTGGAGAGCAGCCAGGCAGAGAGGGACCTGGGAGTTTGGATTGACAAGAAGCTGAACATGAGCCAGCAGTGTGCCCAGGTGGCCAAGAAGGCCAAGGGCATCCTGGCCTGGATCAGGAACAGTGTGGCCAATAGGACCAGGGAAGTGATTCTTCCCCTGTACTCAGCGCTGGTGAGGCCACACCTGGAGTGCTGTGTCCAGTTCTGGGCCCCTCAAGTTCAGGAAGGATATTGAGGTGCTGGAGCAGCTCCAGAGGAGGGCAACTAGGCTGGTGAAGGGACTGGAGCACAAGTCCTATGAGAAGAGGCTGAGGGAGCTGGGGTTGTTTATCCTGGAGAAGAGGAGGCTCAGGGGAGACTTCATCACTCTCTACAACTCCCTGAAAGGAGAGTTGTAGCCAGGTGGGCATCAGTCTCTTCTCCCAGACAACTGTCAGTAGGACAAGAGGGCATGGTCTTAACCTGTGCCAAGGGAGATCTAGGTTGGATATTAGGAAGAAACTTTTTATGGAGAGAGTAATCAGACATTGGAATGGGCTGCCAAGGGAGGTGGTGGATTCACCGTCCCTGGAGGTTTTTAAGATGAGACTGGATGTGGCACTTGGTGCCATGGTCTAAGTAACCATAGCAGTGTTGGTTCAAGACTTGATGATCTCAGAGGTCTTTTCCAACCTGGTGGATTCTATGATTCTATGATTTTATGATCTTAGATTTAATTGGGGAAATTAGCCAGAAGTCAATGAAACAATGTGGGAAACTTTCACTTTGCGTTATGCAGGAGTGCCACATCAGGCGGTTTACATATTTGTAGCTGTATATACATACACTATAAATCTGACTGTGACACACTGCAAATATAACTTAGTTGTGTTACTGTGTATGAAAGGAGGGCAAAATGCTTCACCAGCGTACCTAGGCTCACAGATGTGCACATCTGCACATGAGTCTGGGTGCACGTGCCTCCCATTTGCACAAAACAGTATGGTCCCCAAGCATTACATGTTCAAAAAGGTTAAAACTGATAATCTGCCAGAGCATCCGTGATGATCAAATGAATGTCTTAAACATGTTTTTCAGAAAGCACGGATATGCATTGACATAAGCATAGGAATTTTCTCTGCTTAAGTACATAATGTGCTTTTGTCAGCCACAGAAAGAGTGACAAAGGTTTACCCCCACCTGCTCTCTGTTTGTAAAGGGTCTAGGCATGGAGACCTCCACACAGCCACTAGAAATGGTCCCCCAAAGACACTGAGTGCCTTACAGACATGGGGCCAAAACAGACATCAGGGCATGGCTTCTGGATGATCTATATGATCACGAATTCATTGAATAAAACATAGTAGGAAAACACTAAGGCTGTACCCCTATATGCTCTCAGTGAATATGTTTGTGTTAGCATACTCTAACACTTGTAGGATCAGCCTGGAGGCTGAGCTGGTGTTTATCCTCTGTTCTCACTATTCAGAACAAGCTAAGTTTCAGGAACTGTTCCGCAAAGACTAGAGATTTGGTAGCCACTTTTAAGTGGATATGCCTGCTAAAGCCCTCATCCTGAAAGCCACTAAGAAGTTCACTAAAAGTGTTGACATCCTGCATCAGAGTTACTTGGAGAGCCATTTGGAGAGCAGCATCTGGTAAAAATTGTAATGTCTTCCTTTAAATTAGCAACAAGTCAAAGCATTGTACTAGCTCTCATTGAAAATGAAAGTCTAGTTTATTTAAAATTTTATTAAAATATTGTATTATGGGTTTTTGTCACGACTAGCTATTAAAACTGCAGTGCTAAGCAACACTAAAATATTTTATGAAGCTATTAGGTGATAAAAAATGAGCTAGTTCTATGTTAAAAATTTACTACGTGCACACTCACATGTAAGAGTTATTTGCGTTTTTCATGCTGCATGGAAAACACTAATTGATGCATAGACCAGGTAGAAAATCACCTCCCTACATAAAGATAGAAAGGTGTAAAATCTTTCTTACATAGCTTTTCAAGGGTTGTTTCAATTTGCCTTTATACCCATGATTTATAATTTTATTTATGGCAAATAAACTTCTGGAATTAAATGGAGACATTTTCCAAATGACATGTAGTAGATGTGATAGATATTTTCTTTTGAATTGCTAAAGAGTAAAATACGATAATTTGGTGACAAGCATCTGTCTGGTAATCACATAGGATAAATTTGTAAGAAATATAGCAAAGATATTTTATTTGCTGCTGCTGCTGCTGTTAAGCCAGCTTTATTTATCTTGGAAGGTTTTTCCATCTGAGTGGAAAACAAACTTGCCTTCAAGAGGTCTGAGAACCAAATAATAAATGTCAGGTCTAAATCCCATATGGAAATCAGTCAGGTTTAACCCTGGATATTCTTCAGGATGCAAATGAGGATGGGAGGTTTCCCTCATCCTGCTGCCACATGGGCAAGCCAATTTGCAGGCACAGGCATACACTGTACCTTCTGCACCTCCCCCTCACCCCAAGACTTGTCTCAGCTGCCTGCCTTTCACAGAAAACCACAGACCAAGGAAACATATCAGTAATAGTGCCCTGTAAATTAACTTGACATTTGATGCAAGGGGGGGGAAAAAAATCAAGTGGTAAAAGCTTACAAAAGACATGGAAAACAAAAGCCACTCAGGACCCGCACTACATTTAGTGTGGATTTAAGAGCTCTGGAAGGTGGTTATTCTGTTGCAAGCAACACACTCAGTCCTCCTTCTCTTTGTTAAGCCAACTCAGTCACTCTTTGTTAAAGCCGTAGCATCCATCAAACAAACAAAAAAAATACCCTATACTTTCACAAAACAGCCTCCACAGAGCCCAATAACACCAAGGAAGTACATTGTTTTCTCTGTGCTTCACTTCATCTTATGTCCCTAAAACTGTAACTTTTTAAAATATGCTGTTGTTAAAAGATAAATTGTGACTATTAATATTAATTCACTACTAATAAGGTGTGCTAAGTAACTAAGATATATGCTAGTATTTTATGATTGGAAAGCAACCCATTAAACATGTGAGGCACACAAACACTGCTGTATCTTGAAAATTAACTTAAAGCAAACATACAATTTTTCCTCATACCTGAAGTTACAAATACTTTTATCATTGTCAAAGAGTACTTGAATCAAAGACAAACTATTGATAGACCACCAATTGCTTCTCTGACTCTGCTTACAGTATTGATAGCAATAGGATACCAATAGATGGACCATATTTAAGCAAGAAGACATTCAGGAAAATTATTATGCTTTACTGTGTCTGCATTTCCTCACCTCCATTCCTGTGCCCCCTTCTTCTCCCCCCATCCACCTCTCACTTCCTCCTCCTTCTCTCCTGTCTTACACACACACACACACACACACACACACACTTCCCCCTCTGCAACGCTTGCAATATTGCATCTCACAACTGCCTACTTCATGGCTTACAAGCAAAGGACTGTACTGGTATCATACATAATCTTAGCATTCTTGCTTCTTGTCATTCGTGGATTTATTTACAAGTCCCTGTGTTCTACTTTTTCTTCCTGTTACTACAGTTTATATCACTGGCATACCTAAATTCTTGTGGGAATTTCAAACAAGAATCAAGATATAACTGGCAAATATTCTGTAATACAGCCTGTATTTCCATAATTTATCTGTTTGGTGTTTTTTTTAAGACACAGTTTTAAGAGGTTTATGGACTTACAGATATATGAAGAGTATTTTGATTGGCTTGTTAATACGTCAACTACTTAAGGTTCTGTTTTTGTAAAACAGCTGTAATAAAAAGAATTTATGTCCACATACATATGTTTGTATATATGTAAATTCATTTGAAATTAAAATGTTCGTAAATCCTTGTCAATTGTGCTGATTAAGCCCCAGATTGTGATATTGGCAATGTTAAGCTTTTTTGCAAAGAGTTAAAATGCTAAAAATTTTTCTTTCGGTAGAGGGTAAAGAAAGGATTTAACTGGCTCAAAGGAAGTAATTAATACTTAGCTAATTTTCACTTTAATAGAGCCTTTCATGAGTATATTTTACAACTGTCAAATGGACATTTCCATCTTGTGAAGAGAAGTATTTAATCAGTGACTTATTTTCTAAATATTTACAAACTTGAGCTTGATTCTGCAAATTCTTGCAGGTCTCTATGGTTATCTAAATAAACCTCAGTATCAATGGATTACTCACATGAGTAGTTTCTCCTAAGAAAATTTGCTGAATCTGGTTCTAAAATTTAAAAATATTTTTAATATTAATTCCATACTATTTTGGTGTATTTTCTCCTCTCATTTTTTTTTTGAGATCCATTTGTGAACAAATAATTGATAATACTTTTCCAAAAGCTGACACAAATTACTTTTACTGGGCTACAACAATAACAAAACCCCCATTATATGTACATATATAGCACCTACATTTTTTCTCCTACTTTTATTTGAAGAAGCAAGATATCCCCCATAAATTCTCCATAAGTGAAATATCCTTGCTCTTAATGTGAGTGTGTACTCCATGTTATTAAATGAGAGTAATATCTTTCAAAAACATAGTTAATTTGCAGTCAGATGCAGAACAGTTTACATTAACATTATGAAGTCTGGAGATGAAGTTTATTCAGTCTTGGGCCTGAGGTTTTGTTTTCTTCTATAAGTAACTGTAGTGTTTTTGCAAGACCTGGCCTCAGTAGTAAAGCAGTTTAGAGTGGAGGATATTTTTAGACTACATTTATTTAAAGGAAGGGAAGAGAAAGTCAGTGCAGTAAAATATACATGTATTTGTAATTCATATTGCTACTGTGCTTCTATTGTACTAAGAGATTCCACCATGTCTGAGATGGGGAGCTGACATCCAGGCAGTGAAGCAGGGCAAGAAGAAACACCCTCACCAAAACACAAATAGCAGGGGTTCTCCCTCTCCTCTATTGTTGCTGCTAATTATTACCACGCTGCTTCTCTTTTAAAAAATAAAAATAAATAGCTGTAGGTCAGGGAGGTATATCTGGACAGTCTATTAAATAACATTATCCTGCTTTTGGTCCAAGACAGAGATGTTTTCATGCTGATATTTCAAGAGCCTCAGCCTCCACACTCAAAAAGATGAGAGGATAAATAAACTTAAAGGTGCAATGATTAAACATTTAACTTTTCTACTTCTTTGTCATTATACTGATGACTCTATTTTACAGCTTCTCCTCCCCTACCATACTTTTGCTGATTTCATCTCATTTGCATGGTCTTATTATGCATATAATCTTTGTTCTTCTCACATAGAGTGCAGCATAGTGACAAAGCAAAACTTATATACAGAGAAAACATTTTTCCTTCTTTAAAATTGTTACAGTCTTCCAACATTAGCATTATCAATATAATTCAACATTAAACCAGATGTAAGTTCTTGCTTATAAAATACTCTCAGATTTATAATAGTGTGAGAAAATAATAAGTTGATGTCTAAACTGCCTCCAAAAATCTTTCACTTTGATGAACATTCAATTTTTCTTTTAAGAGTTTAAGCAAACACACTAGTGGTAGTAACAATTGGGAAATACCTGCTTATTTATGTCAAATAAGCTAACTGCTATATGTCTAACTATATGTATCTTGATAAAGTTATCTGTCAAATTCAGTATATTTTATAATATAAGGATCTATAAGGACACACAGCCGTCAGCTCTGAAGATTCCTCATTGCCTTGCATCTGAAAATAAAGAGACTGGATCCCCTAATTGTGTTACTACTTTCTTGTTGTTCGTATACTGTAACAACTGTATTTTGTGTTATGGAAATTTGAGTCTGATTCATCCTGATTTATCCACCAATTTCATGGACCTGCCAATGAGAGGGAAGGTTTCAGAATCAGTTTCTTGGTTACCGTCCAAAAGTAGGTAAGAGTGAGTTTAAAGTTGTCCCTGGGAAAGGGAAGGGTAAACTCCCACTGGCTGCTACAGGAACACAACTGGGCCCAACTTGAGAGAAGCACGAATTCATTTTAAAAAAGTCTTTGCCTTTGGTAGAATTTTTGGATGTAAAAAGAAAGGAATAATTTGACTGCTTGAGTTTGCATTATAGCAAGTACCTTTCCTTCTGTGAGATTCATATACAGGAGATTAACTATTTCTTTAATTTCTAAGATCCTGTGGAAATAATGGAATTAATCAAACACAATATAATTACATTTCTTTCCAAACAAGAATTATTCTTGTAGTGCTCAATTGTTATAATACCACCATCATCACCTCCCTGCAGAAATCTGAAGACAAAAAGTATTTTCTGTCTCAAAGGAGGGTGCTCTCACACCAGTCTTAAAGAACATGATGCTGTACTCATCACCTTGCTACAAAGCATTCCCAGCAGAAAAATTGGTTACACCTCATCAATATGACACAGTATAAATAAAATAGCTCCATAATTCAAGAGACAAAATATTATCTGTAAGAATTTGGCTATGCCTTTCTGGTAGCTGCCAGAATTACTCAATTCAGATAGTTCAGTGCATATTTTTAAATAAAATAATGAGTTATGTGGTGCTTTTAATTGTGACATTGAATTTGTTCCAATTATTTCTTGCACTGATTAATGAGGTCATCTTTCATATGTGGAAGTAGCAGCTGTTTCTGTTCTTATGGCATTTATTTTGTGTGGGGCATAGTCTACAAAAACTGGAAGATACAGTCCAGTAATATGCACATAGTGGCTCAGAGTTGTCAAAACATCACTCAAACTACCAAATCCTCAGTGAGCTCCACACACACATCCATACCAATATTCCGTGTGCTGTCTTTCCCAAACCAAGACCTTGCCCTTCATGCAGTAGTTTCATGAAAGTTATAAGTGATATTCAGAAAATCTAAAAGGCTTTGATTTGTCATGTATGCTATCATGCCAGCTTCTGCCTCACTGTGTGTGTGATTGACACAGAAATCACTACGGTGCATAGGCAGCTGTGGTGGGGAAAAAAATGTTTTCCCTCTGGAGTTAAAAAATGGTAACCTCCGAGGGGGTGGTGTCCCTTGGGGTTGATCCAATCAGTGCCCCTGCAAAATTTAAACATATCACAGCAGACCGGACAAGAAGGATGATGATGATGTAGTTGGAGGAGAAGTGGCCATGTTGTGAAGCCACGAGGAGCTGAGGGGCCAGGAGCCCCACTGGGGGCTAGGCCCCCCCCCCAGCCTCCAGCTGGGAGGTTGCAGAAACCCGGAAACAGTGTTAAACTGGACCGAGTTCTGTGACTGAAAAGCTGGGGGAGTCTTTCTCCACTGTGAGTGGGCAGCAGGAGCGGCGGCAGAGGCAGCACTGAGCGGAAGGCTATGGCTGAAAGCCAAGAAGATAAGAAACAAGTAGCAAAGACGGCATGCTGCTAAGCAGAGAGACACAGAGATGTCTAATGGAGAGAGGACTAAGCTCAATAGAGACAGTTTTGGAGTTAGAACTGAATCAAATCCCCCAAGCCCCTTTGAGACCCCTGCTAGGAGGAGGGGATGGACTCCTACGGGATGGAAGTCCTAAAATGCAGCATGCACCAGAGAGAGGAGCTGAAAAGTTCGTAGACGTTGTGGTGGTTTGAAAAACCTTTTCTCTGAGGTAGCAGTGGTTTGCCCCACTGATAATACTGGACCAATCCATAGTCCACGTGCGCCCTACGGAAATTACATACCCACAGAAACGGAAGAGAAGGTGGTGAAGATAGTATAGAAAGTAGGTAGCCATGGTCTGAGCCGGGGGAAGCAGTGAGCCCCTCTGGGGGCCAAGGGCCCCCAGCTGAGGCTACGGGAGACCCGATATAGTGTCAAAGCTGGACCGGGTCCCATAATTAAGAGCTGGAAGAGTTTTCTTACTGTCAGCAGCAGCAGAAGACATTGAAAGCGGCAGCGGAGCAGTCCTGAACAGAGACAACGGTGGCTAAAAGCCAAAAGACAGCCAGTAGCAGCGAGATAATGTGAAGCTGGCTGAAAGATGCAGAGATGTTCCTGCAGGAGGGAGAGCTGGCAACAAAACAGGAAAACTCAACAGGGCTGTTTTGGGGTAAGACTGTATCACTTTCCCAAAACCCAGAGATCTCCTGAAGAGGAGGGGTGGACTTCCAAACCCTTCGGGAGTCCCAAAATGCAGCAGCAGATAGAGAGAGAGAAAGGAGCTGAAAAACTCGGAGTCGTCTTGAGAGCTGAACCAGGATGGAATGCGGAGGAGGTGGCCCTGTCCTCCGCTGCTGCTGCTGCTACCATGCTAGCAAGCTGAGACAGAGCAGAGGAGCTCTGGTAAAACTGAACTGAAAGCTGCCTTAAATGCTCTAACCCAAGAGAAGTGAAGGTCTCCAAGGAAAATCCCCCGCAGGCTAGGGCTTGGGGTTGGAATTTCCACAAAGTAAGGACAAAAATCCTGACTGCCATACTTAAATCTGCTGCCTCAGAAAAATTAAAGACACTAACCAGTGCCACAAAAAACTGAAATGAAGGAACTGTGGCCTGAGGAGTGACAGAAAGACTTTTCTCTTTTCTTCGTAGACTTTTATTGAAGGAAAAGAGGAATTTAATTCAATGTAAATATATATATATGTATGTAAATAAACCTTTGTAAATATTTTCCCCTTCCCCCAATAACGAATGGTTTTGTTTTTTCTGAAAACTCTCCACATGAGGTGAGGAAGAGATCAAGTCCGTGCCATCACTAAACCCTCTCACAGGGGCAAATTGTGGGAAGGGGCTTGAACTTAGAAATTGGATTCTTGGGAGTTTCAAACCACCACAATGTCCTGGAAGCTGGACCGGGATGGCCAGATGGAATGCGGGGGAGGTGACCATGTCCCCCCGCTGCTGCTGCCACACTGGCAGCTGAGACAGAGTACAGGAGCTCTGGTAGAATGCCTGGGGCAAAAGACTGAACTAAAAGCTGCCCTAAACGTTCTGACTCAGGGGGAACTTAAATCCCCTGAGGAAAGGGACTGACACAAAGATCCCCGCACTTCATGATACGACGTGGTGAAGCAAGCCTCTGTCCCAGCTATCGCTGAGTCCATGGGAGAGAGACCTTCGCTTGGAGTTGAAGGGCTGAGAGGCGTGAGAGGAGACCCCCTTGTGTGTAATGGAGAGAGATCCAGCTACCACTCCAGCTACAACTGAAGTATCTTCTTCCTCACAAAGTCCAAGAAGATAGTTTTGAGTCCATGCTCCCGTGGTTCTGTGTCAGTCTCTGCTGTGTGTGATTCTCTCTCTCATACCTCGGTTCCGTAGGTTGCTGTAGTTCAGTCAGCTTATCACACGTACGCATCCCGGAATCTTCATTCCTCCTCCAAGTTTTCAGCTGTCCTCTGTTTAAATCACTGCAAGGACATCCTCCGGGCCTTTCTCTGGTCCATCTCCAATTTCGCCTGGGGTTATCTCCCTGGCGCTGGGCTGCGTTCAGCCCGTCCACTTTGGCTCCGCTCCAATGCTGAACCTCCCCTCCACTTTACAGTGAGAGGGAAAAGAAGCCCCCCTCTGCAGCCTAGCTGGAAAGTAGGGGGAAGAGGGCCTGGCTCCTCTCTCCCGCTTACCTTCAGGCGCTGTGAGTCCCTTCCCTCACAACAGACACTCACTCCAATGCTGCCTCCAACCCTGGCTTGGCCAGAGTTGTGGGGCCGCAGGGCCCCCCTTCCCCAGAGGGGAAAAAAAGGGGGCTCTGCCACCCCTGGGCCTTCTCAAACCCACACAGCAGCAGACAGACAGACCAAATGCCAGCAACTTCCAGCGGTTGTGTATATATGATTTTTCACAGGAGCAAACAAAACAAGCAGTGATTGGCCCTCCAGGGGAGACTGCCCTGGAATCCAATCACCTCACCTATAGGCCCCCTGGCTCCCGGGGGGGCAATTTGCAAACCATGACAGCAGTCAACACTCTCTCCTCCTCCACAGAAGACAGGAGCTCCTTCCTGTTGGAGTCCATGATGAGCCCTCACTTAAAACCAAGAGGTGACTCTCAGTGTGACCTGCTTCACCCTGGAGTCTCCCTGAGAAGCCTAGGGATGCTTATCATCCTATACCATAAAACACCGATTTTACAGAGCTTTAGTCTAAGATGACTAAGAATCCCTTTTATATCTCACCTGAGACATTTTTCCAATGTAGGAGAAATAAGATCAATCTCAAGTACTAGAGACAGAGCAGGAGTGGGTTTCCAACTAAATAAAGTCAACAGATTGGTGGGTATGTAAACAACCAAAGAAGAATCCAGCCTACAATAACTGAAATACTATGATAGTTGCGTGTCTTTATGCAGCGAGGGGTACATGGGCTTTATTCTCAACTTCCTCTCATTTTTCTTGTGGAAAACCTTGCTGCAAAAAAAAAAAAAAAAAAAAATTATAAAACCATGTGGTGCTTTCACATTGCACCCAGGGTCTGAGAATCTCAGTCATGAGATTTCCACTGGTGAACATCCCACTTTTAGACAATAAAGAGTTTCAAAAGTCAACCCATACTCCATAGCGAAATGTTTAACTTATGCAGTCTTTTGCAATGGTGTTGTTTCACACAACAAATCTGCAAATTTAGGAAGTCCAGACTCCTGGGAGCAATGTTAAAAGGGTGCTTTCCCTCCATTAGACACTTACAAAGCTGCCAGAAATCAGTTAGCTGTGGAAGATTTTTAAAGAAAACATGGTTATGAATCATCACACTCATCCCAGGTGACAATTCTGAAAATAAACTAGAGATGAAGAAAACAGATCCAAAGGTAACCCATTCACACCTTGCCTTTCCATTCCCATCCCCACCACAAACTCACAAGACAAGGAAAGCAATTGCCCCTTCCTAGGTGTGCAGTTATGAAGAGTTTCCTAGAAGGCTGTGAGGTTCTGGAATGCATTTTATTTCCATAGCAACAAGAAGGGAAGGATGAGGGGAAGGGGTTTTTAAGATTTGTGGTTTTTTTCTCATTATCCTATTCTGATTTGGTTGGTAATAAGTGAAACTAATCTCCCCGAGTAAAGTCTGTTTCACCAGGATAGTAACTGGTGAGTGATCTCATGAAGTATCTTTGCAAGTTATCTTACATCATCTTTGATATACTTACATCAAAGAAATATTTGATATATTTATTTATTCAACAAGTAACTAGCATTTTTTTATCTAAAATAATTATTTCTAAATCAATAGCCTTATCTGGCTATATAAGTAACATAAGATTTTTCTTGTCTCCTACTGGGCTAATGATACCTTTGGAATGAGGTTTTTAACATTCTTGGGTATGAATGAAAAGTTTCTGTATCATGAATGTTTAGTAATTGCTTAAAATTTTCTGTTAGTGTCTGTTTTGTCCAGTAAATTCCTTTCTTAGAATATTTGTATACATAAGAGCAGAGATAATTATAGTGAGTCACTCGAAGACATGAACAAACACTTCTTGACATTGTTGCAAGGTATTCACCTGCCTCTAATGCAGAAGAGAGGCAAGAGCTACAGGCATTGAAATTCATCTCTGAAGCTTTCAACAGATTGCAAACAGGGAGATACGCCTGTTTAGGGTTGGTTTTGGCTTATTCATCAGGTAGATTCTCTACTGGGACTCACTGACCTGCTCTGAGATGATTTCTGTTAGTTTTGGTTGGCTTAGCCTTGCAGTTGCTTTCATCCTACCTTATGTTGTTGGTGATAGAGGGCAGAAACAATGTTTTGGTTTTAGCTGTCAAAATCTGATTTTTCTTTATATATGTACAAACATTCATCCAGACTCATGCATTTTCATGTGTTTCTGTAGTAGCCAAATACATGTATTTTCTTTGTCTTGGAAATTTGAAAAAAAAAAAATGCTAGTGCAAAATATATTAGAAAAAAAATGTTAAAAAGCAAATTTTATTGTTTTCATACAAGTAGATGCTAAGATTTTTCTAAAAGTTAAACTAGATATTTTCATGTAAAAAATGTTGATTTTTCCTTATGGTGATACATACACTGTAGCCTGATATTGGTCTGGATTCAAACTGGGTCTTTAACGCTTTTACACTCATTTTCAGTAGTTCAAGTTGATGGTGGTTGAGTTATCAACAAAAAACTGTGATGCCATGATACTTAGGATACTAAATGGATTTGGAATTAGTAAACATCCATCTGTCAATTACTTTCTCAGAGCTTTACCTTTGCACCATATCTTGAACAGGATACGTGAGCAACAAAAAATTTTAACTATTTGCTAAAAAGATTTTACTCCAGAGAATGAGCTAAAACTGAAAACAGCATCTCTGAAAATAAGCACCAGCCTTGCAGTCTTCAGACGGAACTTCCCAAGGGTATTCTTCCTTCCCTATGCCTTTAAAATGCACCGTATTCCGTTGTCTCCTGGTTTTATTTCCATACATACATATATATATATATATATTTACAGCACTCTCTCTATAGCAAAGAGAGTTATATGTAACATCTAAGGGTAAAAAAAAAAAACAAACAACGCCAGCTTTAAAAAGTTGATTTATGGATAGAAAGTACACTTAGGTGTGATTCAGGAAACAAAAAGACTGTTCTCATTTCTTTTCCATCGTGCTCAGAAGAATTCCACTTAGTTTATAGCCCTTATTTCTTAGTCTCATAGTCCCTTCACAGGTAGTCAACGAATACTCACTTTGCAAATAAAATTCCCATAGGATTACAGTTCTTGTAGAACTGCAGGGTTACCAAGCCCACCCCAGCTCCAGACGCAGAGCCCAGCAGTCTCCCTACCCTGAATTTCACTGATGCATAGCTCAAAGACAAAATACACATAGTGTCTCCCTCTGAGTGTGGCCCAAGTCCAGAAAAGTGTCTGACCTCAGCTATTGGTTACTTGGTTGGCTCAAATGAAAGTAACCTGTGCTGCAGCTTTGAAGATCCTACCATCAAGCTCTGCTGGTTGAATAAGTAAGAAAAACAGTATGTGACAGTATCAGAATGGTTTTGAAGGAAGCTTTAATTCTTGCACTGCCAAACTTTTCAGAGCTCAACTGCACAATTCTCTTTTAGTGAAACTTTTAGACAGAATTCCCAAACTGATAACTTTATGAAGTATTCACGCAAGGAAAGGGACCTGTCTTTTTATCTTTGCCAAATAAGCTCCATAACATTAAAATCAGTCTGAGATCTTATTAACAGTTTCACGGAGTGGAGATACAATTTAAAATTGTGGAGAGATTAAATGTTTTGTTGCACTTAAAATTAAGAAAATATTTTTTAAATCAATTAAAAAATTGGCACTTGTGTTACAGAATAATGGACATTTTAATAATGCCCTTCAACAGCATAAATATTTCACTTACTTCTGGAATTAGAGACCACTAAAAATTAGAGGGGGATGTGCATATATATATGTATTTAAACACACACATAAGTATATGCTTATTTCCTCTTAATGAGAACTGTATATATACGTATTGTGACACATTTTGACAGGAAGTATGCAATTGAGACAGTTATTAAGAAATGAAGTAACTTTAAGACAGTCTTTGAGAGATGTTTAGATACCTATAAATCTTGAAGTGGGTCCTAGTACATAAGACATTTATTAACTTGTGTAAACATGAGTTATGCTAACTGAAAGAAATAACTGACAAATTGACAAACTTGTGAAAAATGTTTTTGTTCAAACTTTTCCTTAAAATGTGCTTGTTTCTTGTCCTCTCTATTTTTGGAGTGAGGATATTTTATAATTAAGAGCCTAGATTTTCAACCTCCTGTTTATAGAGCTCCCACTGAAATTGGGTCACACCTTTGAAATAAATGGGATTTCTGAACATGAAGGATATTGTTTGCAATATGTTTAATGATATTTTAATTTGTTATCTGATAGTAATTTGAGTGTCTTGATGCAGGTTTTTCAGGTTGCACAAACAACAGGAATGTTGGCAAGTTATTTCACCTCCCAAAAAAGGTCGCAGAAGCACAGTGTACCTATAATATCACTAAAATCATACTGACTTGGTCTTGCTAAAATTATTAGCAGAAGCAGTATTTTATTTTGTACTACAGATATCTTATCATTCTTTATCCTTTACTATTGTCAACACAACCCATTTTTTAAATACTCTAAAGGGAGAAACAATTAGAGAAAGATATTACACAATAATTCAATCTTTCCAAGGCCAGACTACTATCCAAAGTGAAGAGGACAGATGCAGGTTATGTAACCCCAATAATGCAGAATTAGACAGACCCGGGTATATTTTCTGCTGCTTTTTAGCTATCACCATTTAAAGAAAACATTTCAAAAGATCATTCCATAGTAAGGAAATTAGTTTTCATACATATCACTTGGTAAATTGTATTTGCCCTACTTATGTGTGTACATCCTAGTGGGGCTGATTCTGCTCTCATACTATGTCAGGCTCACCCTGATAGAAAATAATTGCAACCTCTTCCGGTGAACACTAGATAACAGAAAACCAGAATTTGAGTGGTTTTTTTCTAGCAGAAGGCTTAGGCCTGAGCACTAATATAACACTTAATATTAACTAACTGTCCAATTGTATTAAATTGTCTTGTATTATATTGTCTGATTTTTCCTCTAGTGGAGTTTCCGAGGTTATAAAGGCTCTACAAACTAACCGAAAACGACAACACTCTTGTATCTGCCATTATGCTGTGTATTGTTAGGTAGATAACTAATTAATTAACCTTCAATAACCTGCTTAGTTGTGGCACAAGTCTGGGCTATCACTGTTAATAAAACCTGCCTATTACCTAGAGAAGCTTTTGTCTCCATCAACTAAATATACCTCAGAAGAGACTGATGTCACCCAGGTTTACCCATTCTCCCAACTCTTTCCTTTGGCACCAGGCAGATGGAACTTTTTCCAGGGTTGACATTGTCAACGCATAGATAGTTGGACATATATCACTTCAGATTTCTTGCCATTCAGCAGTATTACCTCTGATTGGTAGAGGAGACCTCATGCTGGTCTAATTCCAGGAATAACTCCAAGCAGACATCTCAGTCATTCTCCTCAGGAAGAAAAGTCACTAGCCATACACTACTCTGAAACACAGAATTATTAAGCGTATTAGCAAAATGTTTGCCACAAAGCTTACTAATTTTTTTTTTACTTTAAATAAAACTCTAAATAACAAAATCTCCTTTCTTTGATTCTATGTGGAACACCCTGATACAGATGTGTGCTTCTCCACCAAGAGAAGATGAATCATTAATTTTACAGGTAGCATGACACAGACATAAGTACACAATAATGTTTCACATACTTTGCTTTTTAACATTCTTGTTGTAATGAATTCATTTGTATTAGAGTAAAAGGACAAATGAAACAGAAATCCGTAGTGCGCTAAGTAAATGAACAGCACTGCAAAATCCCTAGTTTTAACCCTAGTTCTGATAATATCTTGTACTTGACCTCTAAATAAACTCTACCTCTGTGTATACCTGTATGACTGTGAAAAGGGAATGAAAACGTAACTTAATCTTTGCCACGATGACTGATTGTGAGGCCTTTTACCTCAAAGCAGATGTGTTATTTTTAAAGCACTATGTAATAGGTATTGCTATTAGTGGAGGTTCATGCAAGAAATCTCTTCTAGAAAAATATTTGCTGGACAAGAAACAGCTTAGAGTATGAGTAATTCATAAGATAATTTTGCAGAACTGAGCAGCATCTGCTTAGCTCAGCTTGGGACCATTTTATTAGCTGAAGTTCCAAACTATCTTGTGTATCTAACCAAAAAGACCAGAATAAACTCTTTTTGAAGTGGACAAATACAAGCAATCTGGACTACACTGAAACTGTCCCATTAAGTCTTGAGTCCGTATTTGAGCTCAGGTTTCTTTGATCATTTCTATGGCCTAGGTAACAGGTTGCAGGGAGATTTTTGTCTGAAATAGTCTATTGCTTCTCCACCAGAACACATCACACACAGGGTGGTGGCTGACTCACACCTTTGGGCAGCCAGGACAGGGCAGATCAAGCCATTGGCACAATATCCTCGTGAGAGTGGAGCTAAAGATGCACACAAGGCTTATCTGTCTTTATCACTAGGCCAAATACATCAGCAGTCTTGCAGGCAGTTCCTGCAGAATCGGATAAAAGGGATGGAGACTTTGAATCAGGTATGTAGGAACGCAGCTCCCAGTCGTATGTCCATCTGATGGCACCAAAACTCCTTTCCAAATATAACTGTGTCCATCCCATGCACATAAAGCAGAATAGCATCAAGACCCACTTCAAAGCACATCAGGTAAGTAAAAAAGGAAGCAGGCTATTGGAATGTAGCTGCATGCTGTGTCCCAGTGTAGAATGTTAGAAAGACATACTACAAAGATGTAAATATGCAGGGAAATTTAGGGCTGAGAAAAATTACTTTTAGAGAGTGCCTTAATCTAAGTGATATGAAAGTGTACATATTTCCAACATTCAATAGGTAAAATTCTCAGGATAATAATTGTAATATTACATGAGAATATTCCCTTAACATAATGATTGTGTGTTTTGCATCTGGGTAAAAAATACATTTCTGACACAAGCAGTGCTGAATTATTTTATGACTGTGCTTAGCAGAAGCTGCCTTTCTGAAGATGTAACAAAGTTCAGACTGTCTAAAGAGAAGAGAGATGGAAAGATATTTATCATTCAAGGCAGTGCTATTCATAACCTCAAGACATTCCATGAAGCTACGTAAAATACCTTTTTTCAAATTTCAAATATAGGTAAATGTAATATAGGTGAGGACATTCACTATCTATATCCTCCATGTATTGTCATTCTCTGAAGTTAATTAATTTTGCATTTTACAAGTATGTAATGACATAAAATACAACATTTTTGTAGAAAATATTTCTCAGAAATGCTTTGCTAGTCATATTAAAAACATACTAGTTGCTAGTTTGTTTCCTTTCTTTATCTTAAAAATGAATCACATCCAAAAGCTGCATTACACATTCAGGACCTGCTTATCCTTCACCTTATAAATTTGCCTTCCTATTAGATTAAAATTTCTTACCCATTGGCTCTGTCTTTCTGGTTGTGTGAGGCTGCAAGGCAAGACAGGTTTGTTGGCTGTGTTTGCAGAACTGCCATAAGAATAATCCATTGAGCATCCCTGATGTAAGGTGCTTCCTAAGGTCACCTCCCCATTTGAGTTCAATGGCATGACTAATGCACGTGGAGTTAAGCCTGGGCATTCGGCCCTGAGCTAGCAAACATTAGCACAGGGGCAGGGAAGTGTATCCATGCAGAACCCCCCTCGATTCAGTATGGGAGCACAGAAACCTGCCACTGTCGGAGCCAAAATGTTTACAGGACTGTGACCTTCGAAAGCAATTAAGACACAAAGCACTTCAGCTCTGCTTCTGTAGCAACCCATTAAACAAACAAATTATCATCTGCCACACAAAATGAGAAGCAGCTATCTATACTTTAAATTAAAATAAAGGGACCACTCAACAGGAGCATCCCAAACTAAGTCACTCTGTATAATAGTTTAGAAATACAGGTTAAATCACTAATGTGGTATTCTCATACTTTGTTATGTTACTTTGATATGTTTGTCCTTCTTAGGTAATCTCTAGTAGTTTACACAGAGCACTTTTTGACTCCAGTCCTCACAAACACGGTCCAGTATCATTCTCCTGAAAATAAGTTATTTTCTCCTGAAAATAAGATTACATCGGGGAGTAACTGCTCCTTCAAGCTGAGCTGTGATGGGGTTACACCTGGGCAAGGGCTATCTATAGTGAAATGCATTTTTCACACGAATAAAAGACTTTCTAAGAGAAACTCAACAAACAAGACCTTGGTGCTGCAATATCTGTGTGTAATATTATGCATGTGAGTCATCTAAATACCCTGAAGGGGATTCTTGCATACAGAAGTATTTGCAAAATGGAAAGTGACATATTTTTGATGCACAAGAAGGAACAGTTTTGTCTCAATCTCTTATAGCTGTTCTGTTGCGGTTTTTTTCTTTTCATTTATATGATCTTACTCCTAGTCTTTAGTCTGATGACTTAAATCATACAACCAAGACAACAGAGCTGGTTTGGGTTTATTCTCTCTGCCAAAACTAAAGGGGGAAGAGAGGTCAGAAAGAGAGAGAGAGAAAGAGAAAGAAATTAGGTCCCTTCAGTAGATCAGCAGATACACAGGGTTAAAAAATGTGAATGCCGCCTTTTTATGTTTGTATACATAAGTGTAATGTGTATATGTATGCACGTTCATATACATATATATATATATAAATATATATATACACATATATTTGTATTTGCTGGGTATATGTTAGATTCCAAAATACTACAATTTTTTCTCTCATGTAAAGGAGAGAATGTTACACACGGAAAGACTTATTCCACTTATTAGCAGCATTTAAGGGATCGCTAAATTTTTATAACATACATACGTGATTCTCCTGCTATATACTGAGTGAAGAAAATTGTTTCTAATGATTTTACCTTAAAGAATAAACACCAATTTTTTAAAAAGTTAAATTCTTATTAGAACTTCAAACTTCTGAAAACACAGTGTGGTCAAAATCAATATTTTCCCATAGATTGTCAGGCATTTATAAAGTGTTTATAACGCTCTGTGACTAAATATGAAAACAATTTTTAGAACTTGATTAAGGTCACCCAAAAAGACTTTATTTCATTAACAATTTTAGCTGCAAGTGCTATGTTACAGATCCTAGCAACACAGAAATTATAAATTAGCTGGAACAGCAATTATTAGAAATTCAAGCTTGTAAAGTTTAAGACTGATTTAAAAATTAATAAATAAATTTAAATAATTTAAATTTTCCATTCCAAAGGAAACAATTTTCCCATTTCAGTGGAGATGTTAAAAGAGCACTGTTCAGGCTGCTTAACAAGGGTCACTCCAGTACCAGCAGGTTCAGGAGAGAGTTACATGACTCATATCTCCATCCCCAGGGCAAAGGCTCCTTCAGCATCCTCCTGTATGTCAGCACCCTGCTGCTGCAGACGCTGGGCGTCCTTCAGAGCTCGTTCTTGCTCTGACAGCAGCCTCAGGCCCTTGCTGAGCTCCCCCTCTCCTGTTCACGTCTCTACCGCCTTGCAGCAACCCGGCTCCCGGTGAGCCCTGTTACCCAGGAGACCCGGCTGTCACTCACCGCACATTCTCCTCCATCATTCTGCTCGAAACAGCCCCTTTTGTACTCCGTGGCTTGGTGTACCCTTGATTTGTTCTCCTTCTGTGCACAGGCACCACCAGCCCCTCTCTGCGAGCTTATTAATGACACTCCCTAAGGACCCATCCCTCAGCGGGATGTGACGCCAGGCACTACCCCCCAGCACCACCCTCTCCACTCCCTCCCTTGCGCCACCCTCCCCATGCCCCTCGCGCCCACCCCCCACCCTACCTCCCGCCCTAAGCTCACCTTTTCCAGGTGATGCTTACAGGTGTTAGTGATGCAGCAGCTATTCCACTCCCACTACTATGGTGTGCTGTAGGAAGCATCTCTGTCAGGAGTTGTCTTCCTGGCCAAAAAGCGACACATAACTTTTACCAGCAAAACAATCCCTTCTGGCAATTTCATTGAGTTATCAACACTGACTCTTACTTTAAACATTTTTGTTTTTCCTCTCAGATTCTGTGCCAAAACATCCCTCCTTTTCATTACAACTTTCCAAAATGCATTTTCAAGATGGCACTGCAAATAGTCTTACAAATAATCCTCTCAAGCACCTATGCCACTTTCTGCAGCTTCACTTGTTTGCTTACTCTGAAAACAGAAGAAAAAAAAAAACTGAAAAAAAGCCTCAACTCCTAGCGAGATGACCAATCTTATTTTTTTTACTATTATCTCTACATTTATACTAACAGCAATATAATATGAAGCACAGATAATTGCTATAAGGAAAAAACAAGCATTAATATACTTGTATTGAAAATCTGGTTTGTAGAAGCACTGTGTGTTTTTATTTGTTTCAGCAGCAGGAATGAGTGCTTATCATTTCTGGAAATATGGACGACAATGGACAAGAAATCTGTGGTAAGATTTTCAAAGCACTTTGTCAGGGTGAAAAAAAACCAACCAAGCTCTGCTGTTTTGGCTTCCTACTGAATATCATCGAATCACAGGCTTGAAAAGTACTGTATCTTTTCTATGTAGAATGGAAGATAGTAAAAGTCTCAACTGTGTTTTTACTACCTCAAAACTTCAGTAGCAAAATACCGCCAAGTTGAAAATAATGTTAAAATAAAAGACTGTACAAGAAAAATTTATAATATATCAGAAGGTCCTGTAGAAACACAGATAGTACCAACAAAATCAGTATAAAATTATGAAAGTTGTAAGCACTGGGCTAGAATAGCGCTGTTCAGTGATACGAGGATATGTACTTATCCACAGTCAAGCAGAGTGCTCATATTTCTTAAACTAAGTAAAGTTCGGCCATGTCAGTGACTGAGATAAGACACAGGTGATACCAGACGTGATTTTTATGCATCAGCAGGTGGCATACTTCTGCATAAGTGAGCATTACATTAAACACTCAAGTGAGTAGGCAGTTGCATTACTTTGCCAGAAATGTCTTTGTTCAGAACAAAATCCAGGTTCTAGCACTTTGCTGGTCAAAAAAACCCCAAACATAACAATGAATTGCATGAAAGTCACCATCAGTCACATAATACTCAGAGTTTTTCCTCTTTATCCAGTGCTTCAAGAATTATAAGCTTAAAATTCGAATTTTGATTTCATAAGAATACATTTTAAGTCACACAAATTTTCCCAGCACAGGGTCCATTGCAAATGGAGATATGGATTTTGCAATTGTTCACAGGATTCCTCAGCTGACAAATCTCTCTATTCTGATCTACTCACTGGACTCCAGTGAAAAAGCAATCAATGTTTAATTAGATAAAGTGAAAGACTGGCCTCTTCTGAGGGGGCAACAGTCTGGAGCGGAGCAGCTCTTCAGTGATGAACAATGAACTCCTGTGTGAAGGGTCTGAATTCTGTATAGACTCATTTCCACAAGAACCTTGTGATTGGATGCAGCCGAGTAGTCATAAAAGTAGGTGAAGAAAAACGACTAAAACTGTATATGAGCGAAGTAATTGTCACCTGGCAATGTGATGGGCAGATGTGTGAGAGCACATGTGCACACAGGATTTTCTCTCTTTTTGACTATGCTTCTCATTTTTCAAAGAAATAGTACAAATTTGGGGGAAATGAAGGAGTACAATTTCTTCTTCTCAATTAAGATTTTGTTGAAAGGCATTAAGGCAGTTATGAATGACAGCAAGAGAGTTTCTCTATTCCATGCACAAGGATATCATTGCAACTAAAAGTAAATTCATAGAGGAAAGTTTTGGTATCAATTTTCTGTAGCTCAGAGAAAAGGAAAAGATAAGTAGCAAAGGCATTAAGTTGCACAATTTTACAAAACTCACTTTCAAACTTACTTATGAGTGGGTAGATTTGGTCAAAATGTCAAATCATAAGATTTTTTAAATAATAAAATATTTTTTAAAATACTTTGTTTTCACTGAGCAAATAAATAACGCAATTGTATTTTTTGTTTCCATTTATTTCATAGGCTAAGGACACAGAGGAATTCTGGTGTACAAACAACTGTAACACGAATTGTTTCCCCCTTTAAGAACAGAGGACTCCTGTGCAAAACTCTGAAGTGATGATAATTTAAAGATATTGCTGACATGTTGGGGGAGCCATAAGGGTGCATGGGCCTCTGTCCGTAGATAATACACGTCAGGCCTGAGGCAAATAGTGGAAGAAAATTTAAATATCAGTGAAACAAATAAATGTCTTCCTGTAAAATTGAGAGATGCTTACATCAGATCAAATGAAAAATAAAACCAAAACAGTTTCCAAAGGAGTAGCAGAATATAATAAAAGATATCAACAGAACTAGGGCTAAAACTAGGAGAAAATATTCTTTCCATATTTGTTTCCATGTAAGATCAGAAAGAACATGGGGAAAAGATGGGGTTTTTTTCTGATAAATCAGATTAAAATGGCTCTTGAATGAACTTCCTCTGTCATTCATTCAACCCAGGATCACTGCATGGATACACCACTGACACTTTTTCTGCTTTACTCTCTTCAAATAGCCCTTTGCAGTACATGTGAGTGCATTCAGATTAAATATGCACATCAGCCTGGGAACTCTGAGGATACTTTCAAGAGATAGCTATAGATCTACACTTAACTAGCAAACAGCTTTGACAGAGTTATAAAAAGTTACCCATATCACTTGAGCAAATAACTGTTAATTTACAGATACAGTTCAAAACCTCACCCAGACTGATTGCATATACTTCTGTCATTCGTTTCAAACAGGTCAGTCATCACTAGGTTTCAGCATCCTAAACCATTCTTTTCACCTATTTTTTCAAGTGAGAAGTATTTGCACATTCAGGGAAATTCTTGCTGCTTCTTCCACTCAGTATAAAGTTTGAGTTATGCCCAAAAATTTAGTCTTCTTCTAATTACCTTCTATTTCTTAATTTACTTGAAGCCCAAGCTACATTTAATGTTGAAGTACAAAGAGTATTGAAAATTGCAGATTTTTTTTTCTCTATTGGAATTTCAGGATCAAACTACTACTACTATAATTGTTTTACTACTAAGAATACATAATTTCTTTTTAACTTTTTTAAACATTAAATTTTCTTGAAGCATTTATTTTTTTAGCATTAAGATTTTTAAATTAAAATTTTTAACTTTTTAAGCATTTTTAACTTTCTTAAACTCTTTTAAACTCTTTTTAGCTTACTTAGATATTGTACTTCCAAAGCAAACATCTTTTTTCCCCTGAGAAGTTTACTGTTACTACAATCTCAAGGCGACTTTGACAACTGGATGAAATGAGAGCAGAGGTGAAAACCTCATGGCAAAAGCTAAGTAACTTCAGTTGTTTAGCAAAAGCAAGTTTACCTTAGGGTTGATTATTTCAATATTTATAATTTGTAAAATAAATATACTTACAAACATTCAAAAATATCACATGCATTACTTTAATTTTAATGCCAAAACTGGAGTTGAGGCAGAGACCCTGTTAAGAAGAAGCTGCATGTTTCCTGATTCAGTTTGCTGAAGATGTGCATGGAGAGGAGTCAAAACAACAAGAAAGGGAGGAGGCGACCAGGGCACCAAGGGTAACACCATTAGTAGAAAAGAGAGGGCAGAAGCAGGTCAAATGTCTAGGTCAAATAAAGCAGGACAATGTTAAGGAGAGGTTTGAATAAAAAGATGAGAGCCTTGAATTTAACCACAAGGTGATGAATTTGAGGGCCATGCAGCACTTTGCAGGGTGTGCCCAGCACCTTGCAGAATTGCTTTTGGAGACTAAATTTTCATCACTTGTAGGCTATTGTACATTATTAATGACTGCAGAATTAGGTTACAAATGTTTGGGAATGTATCTGGAAAGACAATACAGTCTGATTGTCATATTATTGTCATTAAACAGAAGTGAGGATGACAAAATGAATGAAATGAGGGAAAGGAAAATGTAAACTGAACAAAATGAAAATGTTTCTAATGGTGAATTCTATTAGACTGTTGAAAAGTTTCCCAGGGGACATAATGGACCTCCTGTTCTTTGCAAGAGAAAACACTTTAAGGAACAATCCTTCAGTGGAATAGAAAAACATTAGGTAACCTATTAGGTCTTCACCATCTTTGATTTCTGTGTAACTGAATAGAGCCAGAGCAACAAAACAGCATAACTTTTATCCATTAACGTCAGTGTGACCTGCAAAAATGCAGGTAAGAAAGTCTTTGTTACCTTGAGGTGGGAGTACCAAAATTGTTAATGTTGGTACTTTTGCAAATATATGTTCGTGCAGATGTCCTAGTCCAGAACAAACTATACATCTGTCCTGAAAACTCCTAGTCTCATGAATTAAGAAGCAGTAGGTGATAACAAGACCTAACAATAAATCAAGATAATACTGCACACTGTGTAACCTAAGTATTGAATCAGAATATAAAGCATTTGCATAAAAATAAAAATGTCTGAGAGTAATACACTGTATTAAATTTCTCTTTGTGAATGATTGTGAAGAAAAAGTCCTAATAAAACTGTACATGTTCATTATTGAAGAATTTTTTTTGTCTTGAATGCTTTGTGTAATTTTGAAAATTAGTTTCTCACAGAATACTGTGAAAAATATTTTTAAAATATTACTGTGATAATTAAAAACAATTAAAACCATCAGTCCTGTCATACATGAAGCAACAGAGAAGTCTTGGTGTGATGTCCAGTACTTGAATCAATATCATCCCTGGATCTGCAGGTTTGGAACCAGAACCCTCAAACAGAAGAAAACAACACTGCTAAGCATCATGTCATCACTGTCACTGTGCTGATCTAGGAAAGGAAGGTTGCACTCTTCCTTTCATCCTCCAAAAAGAAAACCCTATGGTATTGTGGGAGGAAGTGGTTACACAGAACACTGATAACCCTGTTCTTCAGTGTCAGAGGTTTTTTTTGACAACATTCTACCTGAGAATATTGTAAGAAAGGTGAAGTAAAACACATTTGGCCCCATGCTTGCTCTTAAAATGACAAGGGTGCAAGCAGGAAAGAGTTATGATCAATACTGTGGGCTAAAAATCACAAACAATGCAAGGGCATGACTGCTGTTATCACTGGAAACCTTCACAATGGCACACTGTAGGTGCTATTCACCCTGCACTACCCTCTGTAATGATGCTTACATTTCTAAAATGTGTTTTCTAAAAATGTCATGAAAGAATTTTCAGGGATCTTCACTGTAAGCATGTGTAGCTGCCTTCCCCATATTATGGTGCCCTTTGTAGTGCATTTGAAAACTGTATTAGATAATCTGTATTTAATGGGACAAGTTCAGCTCTTTTCCATAGTCTTTGCATTCAATTTTCAACATCTTCTCTTAATTAGAAGTTTGCAGACAACCTTTCAGCATCCTCCTTTTTTGCTGTATTTGATTTGCAGTATTTGATTTAGTATGCATTATTTTTTTCCCTCACTGATGATATATTCTGCATAGTGTTATGGAAGCTGGATATACAAGCACTTAAAACAGAGGCCCGGACTAAATGTTTTTTTCTAACATAGTGATTTTCTTACTTTCTTATCTTCATTGAAGGCACTATTCATGATCCCGATACAGTCCTGTAACAATGGCTTCTGCAGAGCAAATTATTACAGAAACATGTCAGGATAATTCTGTATTCCTTTATTGTTGAAATCTTATATTTTATTTCAAAATACATAACTAAATCTACAAAATATATTTTTATTTCTAAGAAGAAATGCCTAATCTCTATTTGTATAGCAAAATAAAGACCAGAAACTGAGTCAGAACAGCTGAAAGAAGGCAAATTACATATTCTAGTGCAAAATCTGTTGTCTCTCTCCATCTCTCACCATGTGAGTGATAATGCTTCAGAAGAACATCTTGCTTTTGAGAAAAATTATATAGCAACCTAAAAGGTTGTTGGCTTATACTGAGGCTGACTTGGCCTCTGTGGATAAATATGCTTCTGAAACTCTTCTTGAGCATTTTGACCCTGACAAAACACTGATTCTTGACATTCTAAACAAAATGGAATTGACTATTTTGGTCAAGAAAGGGTAGTGAATGTAGGTAATACATGATTAACAGATTTTTTTAAAAATTTTATTTTAAAGACTTTTTACTTCACTTCTGTGACAGAGAAAAAAAAAACAAAAATAAAATATTATAGCATCCCATCAAAACATTGGTGTGATACCAAGCCTGAGTTGAACCTTATGACTTTTAAGAAAAGATTTGGTTCATCTAATGATTGTGATTTCTGGTTACCCACACTTTGTATTTGACTGTCTGCTGGGTCAGAGGTCTGAAATCCTCTGAAAGTATTTCTTTTAATTTTATTTTTATTTAGCATACAATGCAGATAACCCAAATTAAAAAAAAAAAAAAAGAAAAAAAAAGAAAAGTGTTAGTTCTTAGTGAATGGGAAACATATACTAAAAAGAATAATGTTTCTTAAATCTTAAAATGACACCAGTTTATTCTGAGACATGACTTTGGGATTTAAGTCAAATTAAGAAACAGCAATAAACGACATCCTAAAACCATGATAAGGTGGCAATAATGTCCGATTAGTGTGCATATTTGTGTATAGGCAGACCTGATTAATAAAGCTTGGATATATGTATCTTTTTACTGAAACTGGACTGAAAAGAGACGACATGATTTAGCCTGCCCTTAAATTCTCCATATTCTGTAGTTTCAGAATGCATATGCACACATCGAGGTGATCTTAAGCAGTTTTATACTATTCAGGGTTGTAAATTTTTCTTGCCTTTTACTGCTTCTATGATGGTTAAGCATATATAAAATGCAACTGGTCTTGTGATCCTTGCCACAATGGGAAAAAATCTTTAAATAATGATTCCAGCAAAATACAGGCTTTCTCATTTACATAAAAAAGAGCAGGGTTTTCTCTTATTTATGCAAAGTTGTTTATTAAAGGTACTAAACCAATTTGGAATATTTGGCTGGTGTGACAGATCACTGTATAGCCTCACAGCATGAGTGATCCAGACATAGATACTTCACTAACTTGAGAGAAACATCATCCACTCGTACTTGAATGAGAGGGGTAGGAGAGTCAAAAAGTGTGCGGAAGAAGGATGCAGAAGAGCTTCACTGAGACCCAGAGAGAGAAGAAAATACTTATTGGAAGACATAAAGAAAAAAGCTGTATGAAAATCAGATGGAAAAGAAACCAGAAAGGTGAAAGAAAACACCCGCAAAAAGCTTGCAGAAGTTTCCTCTGTTTCAAAGGAGAGTGGATTAAATTTTGCAGAAAAGGACTACAGATGCACAGCTTACATCAGATTTTACAGAAGAGACTTTATGCTTTTACAGTACTCTTACAGATAAAAAGAAAACTTCAGTTTAAAATTCCAGTGGAATATTTAATCTATCAAATAACCATATTAAAGAAAAAACACCTTGAAAGCATAAGGAAAGATTAGGGAAACCTTATTTCAATCATATTTGCTGAGGTTTAAAACACTGTAGCCCTAAAATTATAAAATTATTGATGTCCTATAAAATTCTTAAGTTTAAGATATCGTCCATTTGTACAACTGAAGGACCGCATTGGTTTATGAATTTATTATAATACAATTTCTTTAAGGATTTATTTTGTTTGGTTTTAGGGTTTTTTTTTCATACAAAATCTGTAACCACAATCCTAAAAAATTTTCAACCATTGTTGTACCAGATGCAATTTCCATGCATTCTGTGGGAATTATGTATTTAATGGAAAAAATAATTTGAATTGATATCCTGGATCAGATCATCCTGACTGGCTGGCTGGCCAACATTATCTGAACAAAAGAAAAATCACTTACAAATAGAAAAGGCCCATGATGAAGTTACCAGTCCAGAAGAATAATTTAATTATTTGACTTTTTGATTATTTATCTGTACACACTTGACTTCTCATATAATGTGGCCACTCAAGTTGTGATAGCATATCTAATACTTTGCTGGAGTGTCATCCTGGTTATTGCTTTTGGAAGTGACTTCTACACATCAGTTATGCAGCTTAACATAAGAAATATCACTTCCTCTCATCTGGTTTAAATTATTCCTTTCAGTTTTTGATAATTATTTCGTTCATTAAATGCAGTCTACCTTAATTTCTATGGCAGGAGTTACCAAATAACACCTGTGACTGTTTTACTTTTTCAACATGTATTTGAATAAGGTGGCTTAAAGGAGCAATTAAAATTCCAATAGCAGAGAAATGAGATACAAAGCACTGCTTTAGAATTTCCATGCCAGTAGGTTACTCTAAAACAGTAATGGATAGGCAGAACTGGCAGCTTTTACATGTAAGGGAATATAATCATGAAGTCAGAAATAATCCGCTGAAATATTGAATTATAAGGACCATGAATTACAGTTCATTCCAAAAACAATCTGTACATATAGGTTAAATTTTAATATCAAAAAAAATACAAAAAAGGATCTAAAACTGTAGCTGAAACTGATTATATGAAAAATTAAACTCTACAATTGATATGTAAAGGATACAAAATAAGTGCAAAATATATTTTCCTAGCTTACAAAGAAGACTTGGGTCCTTGTTTATGAAACATATTAAGGTGGCCATATGCATTTCACTAAACACCACTGATTTTAGTCCCCATCAACAAAGCTTTTGTGTTTTCCTCATTTTCTTTGCTCAAGATTATTCATTCCATAATCTAGAATCCTAAAAACTGTGCTTGAAAAACACCTCTGACTCTCAGCTACATTTGTGATATCTTTGGTTTGTTGCTAATTGGGTCAGTGGCCATTTTTTATCTACCAGAGCATTTTCTGGGTGCTTCACTTATGTTTGCAATGTAAACCCACTGTAAGCCTCATGCCCATAACAGTGACATTATCTCCTATTTTTTGTTATTTCAAAATCTATAATACAGTTCTGTTTGGGGATTTTAAATATCACTTCTTATTTTTTCTCTGGAAATATTTTGCCTCCTGTTTTCAAAATGGTTCCACAGTTTCCAAGAGTGTTGGTAGGGTTTTTTGTTTGGGCTTTTTTTCTCTGTAAAACATTGTGTTCTTTTCTGTACAATAACAGAAAGATTCCCAGTTAACCTAACTGAAAAAAATTAGGCCTAGGAGGAAACAGAATGTGCCTAAGCCACTGTGACCCTGTTTTGCCTTCTATATTATACTCGGCATATTTCCGTTATGGACACATTCATGTCTGTGTAGACTTTGCTGTGTTTTGTTCTCTGACATAATTTGTTCAATGGTATGCACTATGTGTGTGTGTGTATATATATATATATATATATATATATATATATACACACACATATATATACACACAGTATTTTTTTTACTCAAAGTTATATCAAGTGGAAAAGACATCATGTCAAATCACCTATCTTATTGATGAATTAGTTAAGGTTTGTGCAATGTTGTGAATTGGTCATGCTATAAATGTGTCAAGTTTTTTTTTTGCCCATTCCTGTAACTCTAAACAGTAACATTTTTGTTTCTTCTGGAGGTTGCATGTACCCTTACAAAGTCAATGTGATTCCCTCACTATATTCAGAGGGAATCAGAAAGATGCATCTTCTAAGTTTCAGGCTTTCATATATTATGCCCATGGATGTCACAGCCTCTGTGTGTCTAAGGCCACATCTGTCAAAGGCAGAACCATTTTTAGCAAAGTGTGCTAGCCATATACTACAGGAGTAAGTGTATACAAGATCTTTGTGAGAAGAAATAAACTGCCATTCCTTAGCTGGAAAAAAGTGAGTATTTTTGTTCACCTTCCCCCGAGTATCTCCTCAGATTCAAAGACAGATTATTTTAAAGTGTTTGCATTTACATATGAAACAGAAACCACTTATTTATAGGAATATATAAATAAGTAGGCCTATAATACAGGACATAAAAGCTGAATTTTTTATCTTTAAGAGAAAACCTAGGTGCCCAAGCATGTAACCTTTACACACATAAATAAATCTTATGTGAATACACCCTATAAGCTTTTACTTACGCTGCTGTAAATCTAAAGTAACTCATCTGACCTTAATAGGTTTACTACAGATGTACCCCTTGTACAGATGAAATTAGAATTTGCAATCAATGTCACAATCTGACACAAACATTTTGGTTGTTTTTGTTTGGTTGGTTTTTTTTTTCCTGACAAAACCCTTCAGTAAACGAGCAAGTCTTCAAAAGTAATTTTTTTTCTCATCAGCTTTGTTCTCAAGCAGTTATATTCTTGTATTCTTCTCTTCTGGCCTCATTCAACAAAGACACAGGACTTGTCCCCAGTGAAAGCAAGAATCCCTCAGTAACAGGCAGGTTAGAACCACTCATAGCAACTATCCAGTGTATCTGTACTGATACCCTGCACCTCAAAATTGGGTTTTATAACCAATGTTGCAAGAGTTTAGATATCCACACAACACACTGCATACTTAGGAGAAAGAAAAACCACTACTTGGCTCACTACTAAGCTACAACAAATAATATTTACAAAAAACAAATCAGATACAAATATTGACATTTAAAATATGTCCAAGACCAGTTTGTTAACATACAGAACTTGTGTATAATAATATTCTGCAAAATAGAATTCTTTGGATATTTTCATATTGCATCTAGTAAACTAAAGCTTAAGAATATTTCCTTCTTCTTCGGGCAAGGGTTTAGTTCAGTGTATAAAAATAGTTTTTATCTCCCATCAGTGTTTAGGATAAAGGGTTCAGCATCAGGAAAGTAACAGGAATTATGAACTTGACTCAGTTGTAAGACAGCTCCACTTTCTGCCTCCATAGGGAGTGCGCCAGCTAAGCTCTCTCAAACTGATGGGATATTTGACCACCCAGTAACAGAGCTGATTGATTTGCCACTGTGTAGCATTTGCTCATAATCAACACCTCTTCTAAGTGTCCCCACTAGAAAACTGAGATTCTCTGATGGAAAGCAGGAGCCTATCCCAGCTCCACTGATGGCAGTCAACTAAAAAGCTCCCACTCTTCTATTTTCCTGGTCTACATCAGTTTTGTGGAGATAGGTATTAAAGTTCAGAAAGGAATAGTCAGGTTTTATCTACAGCTTGTTCTGTGGGAAATTCCTGATGTCCTACATGACATTTCACTGATTGCTAGATTTGGGTCAGAAAACAAATTTCCTTAAGAGCGTATTGACTCTGCCTTGAGATTTTACTTTATTGTTCTTTCCCCTGCATTTGAGAAGGAAATTGATGGCCTTTGAGATGATGACTGTCTACTACAGGGTGCTGAGCAGTCTCAGCTTCCATTAAAATTAAAATTAGCATATCACAGAAGGCACTATGGTTTTTGCAGGGTTGTATCTTTGCTGAGTCCTTAGAGGGGAGGGAAGGGAGGGAAGGCAGGGATTCACCTGGCCAAAGCACGAAAGTTTCAGTTGATCTACCTAACCTATGCACACCTCATGCATTGGGTTCTTTTTCTTTCATTACAGACTTTTATTTTAAATTCTAAAGAGAGGGAGAGGGAGAGAAAGAGAGGGAGGAAGGAAACTCTTTTAATCATGTATAAAGCATTTATTATTACTTAATTTCAGAATTTGCTTGTGAAGGTGTAAAATCCACAGCTGAGTCCATCAAGATTAAACTAAAATACATCAAAATGAGACTGACATGAAACAGTGAAAATCATCAATAAGGTAGTCTCAAGCACCACCAGACTATTTCTTCCCTAAGAAATGTTCTTTCTGATTTTTGTTTTTGAAGATGAGTCTCCTGGATAAACTCATCATGAGGGTTATACATACACAGGCTTTGTATGAAGGCCTGCTGAATACAGTGCTTGATCCCAGTGGCAGGGAAATTCAGCACTTACTTGCTTTGTTATTTAACTTACTGATACAGTTGTCACATTTATCCTGACAACACCCTTATCCTGGACAACTGTTTCTCTTACACCAAAATATTAGGACCATGTATGAATATTTAGTTCTGCGTAGTCCTGTTAAATAAGTAAAGTTGCATCTAACTTAATTCAAAAGTCAAAGACAGCTCTTCTTAACACATGCCTTAATTATTGAAATCAGCTGACTTCTCAAATAAGTAAAAGTAAAATATGTAATTGATTAAAATTTGTTTTCCTTTCCAAGTTGCCCTGATTTCAACTTCACTCTTCTAATGTCATTATGCTACTAGCTATCAAGTTGCTGTAGGACTCTTCACTGAAGAGTCCAGTTGCCACCTAAATGTGCAGCTAAGATGAAAAAAAATGTGGTTGCCAATACTCAGAATGATAAAACATAGAACTTCAGAGCAAGGTCCAAACTCGTTTCTAAGTGGTGTTGAATATGCCCTTGATCCATTTGTGCTTTGAGGTCATGTCTAATCAGAAGACTCATTTTGGCAAAATGATTATATCAGATGTTCACTAGTTAAAGTACACTAAACACCTTCATTCACAAGCAATACTGAATATTCCTTAATTCTACCTATATAAATAAGCTCCAAGTTAGATACCTGCAGTACCAACTCAGCTGTGCCCATTATTGACTGAAGCTGCTTGCAAAAGATAAATTTCCCAGGGAAAACATGGGATCCTTCTGGATCCTTTAGATCCTTCATGGAGAGCAGAATTTCAAATTAAAACCAAAAATATTTTGACAGAATGATAATTCTCTCAGGCTTTCTTAATATATAGAAAATAGCTTTTAAATATATATATATAATTTTGGTGATGGAAGGTCCTCTCTCAAGGTCTTCTAAAAGACAGTGTTTACAGAGTTGAGAGATTTCCCTGCTTAAAAAAAAAAAAAAAATCAGCCTCACAATCAAATGTATCTTTTTTTATGATTAATTAATAAACATTTATGATGGATTTGATATGTGACGTGTCCTCTCTCCATATACATATACCTATAGATCTTATACATAAATGTAAACATGCATCTACATGTATTTTCACTCACATACACATATACGCATGCTAAGTGTTTTGTAAGGGTGCTATATTGCTTGCTATGTCTTTGCAAATTAAAGATAGGTAAGTGGTTTTACTTTCATCCTGATTTATAAGTCAAGATCAACAGATTGCATTTTTTTATTTTAGAATACTCCGTAATTTTGTATTTTATTCAGCTACGACTTGAAATTTAAATTTTATGAAGTATGTTAGGTCATAATCAACATACACAGATGAATTTAAAAAGAGATCAGAATTCTTCTTACATCTTAACTAGTTAAGAAAGAGTGGATGTTATTTCCTTTAACAAGTTTTCTGCCTTTGTGAAAAAGACTAAATTGTTTGGTTTGTGAAGTACTGGTTAAACTATAGCTAATCCACCTATAATCTGCTCCAAACTTACTGTACAGAAAGGCTTATTACTAATTTATACACACATTTTATATCTAACTTGAAGAGAAACCAAGTGGCAAAATCACAAATCATGTAATTTTGTAAAATTTATTCACAAAAAGGAAAAAAAATCTCTATACTTATTAATTAAGTTTCAGAACTTAGCATTTTGGACCAGCAGTTCCAGAACTCTCGGAACTTTGTTGCAATAATCCATTTATATCCAAATTGATATATGTTACATAAAATTTTATCTGGAATTTTAACCTCAATCTATGAAAAATAAATTTCACAAGTGTATAGTACAAAGAGTTTTCATAGCAACATTATAATAACTTCTTTTTGTAAATTACTGTGCAGATATGCTCAAATGCTGTATAAAGTTTATTCTTAACTTTGCAATGCTTTACATTCTGATTGGCTGAGGAACTTCTAATTTTCTCAATCACTGCATGGTTTTTTCTCTTTAAGTCTATACCTTACATATCCATTCCTGCTGTCTGGCAAAGAGTCAACCAACCAGAGAAGCTGGATGCACATAATATAAATGTGGTTATTTTTTGACAATCTTACTTCTACCATCACCTACCGTATTTCTTAGGCTGCCTCTAGAATACAAATTTTACCCCCTTATCACCTATTTAAATACTGCAAAAATGCATGGAGGACAAATGGTATTATTTTTATTGAAATAAAAAGAAAAAAAAATTGTAAAACAGGGCTGGCAAACCTGGGGGGAGGAAAAAAAAACAAAAACATTTGATTCAGTTCTCACTTTAAATCAAGGCAAATCTGAATTAATTCTATTAACCCTCACTGGCGACAACCAAAGCCAATAGGTCAGAGAATGCCCTGGTTTGCAAAGGTTGAATTCTAACATTGATGCCCTTGCTGCAGAAAGTTTCTCCTCACTTTAGTTACCGTCAAGGACAGCAAAGCTCTCATCCCGAGAGCAGCAGCTCTGTGCTTGTACTCTGTGTTTATGTCTTATAACAAAGTCCTCCTCTGCACTGGTACGGGGGAAAGCACAGCAAGCACAGAAAAAGGTCTAAGAGGGGAAAAACAAGAGGTGGAGTGTGGAGGAATTGCAAGCCATAGGTTCTGTGGAGGAGGCTGTGCTCACGCCTGCACCAACCCTTTGTGGCACCTAATACACACCAACATACAGCTCGCTTATGTCATGAAACAACATGGCAATATTAGAGCAAACAAGACCATATGAGAAAGCATATGAGATAACCCACTGACTTTGTAATGTGTAGTCATTGTTGGAAATTATCAGGACAAAAAAAAGAGTTAAAATGGATTTAGAGTTGACAGCTTTTTTTTCTCTGTCCTTTTATTTCCTTTTAAAAAACCACATTTGTTATTTTTGAAAGTTCATTATTTTCTCTCTAATTTAGCAAACAATGACACAAATAAATTCTACACTGGAGTAAACTCTTCCTAGGTAGTTCATCTATATTGTATATAATATATATATTTTACACATATGTGTACGTATTTCTTTATACATATATATGCGTAAATATAAACTGCACGGCAGGGATGCATGCCAGTAAAACATACAGAAAACTCAGAGACACCAAATCAGCTGTCAGATTATATATTATAAAAGTGCTTTTATTTGACAGGTTGGACTAATTCTTATTTGAACAAGGTGTCTGAATGCTCACACCATGTTCAAACTGAAAATGAAGTATGAAATCAGGAAAAGTCCCTTTGTAAGTAACCTAGCCTGGTATTCTGTCAGTGTCTACGCAGAGAAAATAATTTATAAATTGTTTGAGACTCAATCATTTTAATGTTCTTCAGATATTTTAGTGTTCTACAGACATTCATAAAGAGATCTTGTCTTTGCACCAGGACCAGCATCACACGTTGACTTCAGTGGAAAGATGCAAGGGTCTTTAAAGAACAACACAAACTGTCTAAGACACAGACATTAAAAGATAAATTTTCTAACCACTGTATTTGTAAACGTGATATTTTACTATAGACTATAATATAATCGTATTCAACATGCTATATTTGTAATTCACCTGTTCACAGAAAGGAATAATTCAGACACTGTCTTAAGGGAAACTGTGAAAAAAAAGGCAAAGGCAATAGATATCTATCTATGTCAAAAAAATGGAAGCAATATTTCTATACTTAATATAATTATGCCTTTGGGATCTTCAGCATAAGACTGAGAATCTTAAACCAACCATTTTCATTTGTGATTTTTTACTTTTATATTTCAAGATAATTGCAATCTTATTACTCCTGTGATGGTGTCCAGGCAAAAATGCTATCACGATAGGTCTCTATCACATGTGTTTCTCAAAATGAGCATGCAAATGAACTATCCAGATTTATCTTTAGAAATCATTTTATCTGAAGATTTAGCTCTAGGCAAAAGAATCACCTGGAATCAAATAACTGTATAATCACAAAAATTTAGGGATGAATAAAGATCTAAGAGCTGATCTAACCAATCTTCTTAAGTACGCAAGATTGTAACCTGCAGTGAATTCTCTGGAGTATTCTCCACTCCAGGTTTAAATGACTCAGGCAATGGAGTCAACATTATTTCCTCTCAGTCTAACCCACCATGCACTTCTTCTCTAGGAATTTTTCCAGATATTCAGACAGTCATCTCTTCTGCTCACTTTCTTATTTACCTTTCCTAGGTACATAGACCATCATGTCAGCACTGCCTTAATATTGCATGTTGTTAGATGTTTTATTAGGCCACTTTTGGTTAACATTAGAGAAAATTCTGGTTGCATACAAACAATGACCACTTGACACAATGCAAGTCTTTGGTAGCTGGAATTACTTCTTATCTGAACATCCACACATTTGCTTTGGTCATCAGTTTGCTCAGTCACTTCCCTCAAGCTTTCCTTACGAAGCAATCCCTCCATTCTGTCACTTCAATAGTTCCCCCCTTTTTTTCTCTGCATCTTCTCAGTTTAACTCATTAAGGTCTTTTTTGATGGCATGTTGTATTCCAGGTAGTCTAATACTCTTCTGTTGAAATTATGGGTTCTCAACATGATGCCTTTAAATATACTGCATAAGAGGCATTGCTGCTACTTCACTGTCTTTTATGTTTTTTTTTTTAAATTGCATAACTTCTTATCCACTTTGCTCTTAGGTCTCTTCTTATTACTCAGTATCTTTTTCTGTTGAATATTTATTTGTTTCAGATTTTTTTCACACCTGTATTTCCTCTTTTCCATGTTAAATCTTATATTTTGCTCTCCAAACAATATTGGTAACCTGTCTTGTTTATGCTTATTTTCTCATTTTTCCCTCAAGTATTTATAGCCTCTCCAAATACAGTAACATGAGTTGTTTCATGTGCCCTTTCCAAATTATTAGTAAGTAAGTACTTTCAGATTTAAAGTCCAGTATTCACAGACCCAGACAATAAACTTCACTAAATCACTAAAGTGTGAGCAATTATTTAAGCACATTTTTGGGGAAAAAATATTAATTTTTAAAATTATTAGAACATTAAAATTGCATTTTCCTTCGTTCATTTTTAGACGAGCTCATCATTTTACACCTGAGAATTCAAACATCCTGTGGCTTTTAACACTCTCTTAAAGTGTGGGTGTTAAGCACAGGATTGGGTGTCACCTGAGAGAGCAAAACCACAGGGATGAAAGCAGAAAGAACAGGTAAAAATCCAGTTTAAAACTCAAAATACATAAGATTGTATCTATTCATTAGAAATGCCAATTTTATGTAGGATAAGGCCAACTTAAACGTCTGCTTATTTTAGTAGCTCTTATTTATAGGAGATGCCAAATTGAAAAGACACCATAAGACAGTAAAGACTACCTGAAAAACAGGGATCTTACAGGATTGGGCTCAATGACCAAGAGGTAGTACAATATATTTTGATTCAATAGGTATTTTGGCCTACATTGCTACAAATACTCGAATATATGTTGCTTGTGAAAAATTTGTAAAATACACAGATTTTTTTTTCAAAGGTGGAAAAAATTGAGACATTACATCTTTGTGTTAAATATAGTATCTTATGTTTATTGTGTGTACATCCAGGGAGTGTTTCTGCATACTGTGTGTTACTAGCAAAATGTGACCAAATGGCTGACTTTCATTTATCTTAATTGGCATATCTCTTCAGTGATACTCTATTCATTTTGCAGATGTTAAGAGATGTGAACAAAACTAATGAATATTTCCAAGCAAAACGCTTCAAATCTGTATACTTTCAAAGTAGCAGAAATACTTCATTTCACAAATGTATCACATTTATGCTCAAAATAGTCTTTCACTGGGAGAATATGCATGTTTCAATGTTGTCCAACAATAGGGTTTAGAACAGGAGTGGTACCTTTCAAATGTATCATTTATAAGTCACCACTTGTCATTAAATGTAACTGTATGTTCAAGAGGTTTGTAATAATAGCCTTTAATTAAATTGCAGACTGTTAGAGGGTTTCTGTTGCCCTTTAAAGTTCTTAATTATTAGTTGTATCCAGCCTTTATGTCACATTTAAGGTTAAATTAAATAATTAAAATATACCTCCAAGAGAAATAAAGACTTTATGTGTTTTAATTCAATTTCTGAATTTTGAGGTTTTTGAAATAATAACAGATGTTTTGCTTTTCTTGTGTTGGCTTACTAGAATGTGACATACATTAAAAAAATCAGTAGCTTTTTATGGCAATAATTGGTAAGCATGATGCATGTAAAGGAGCTATTTTTTATGTATGGCTGGCAAAAGTGCTAATTAAATAGTTGGTATTCATGGCTATGCTCGTTCATTGTTTAGTGACATACAAATCCAGCGATATATGCCAGCAGACATTTTAAGTTGAATGTTTTCTCCTCTACGCTCTTTGTCATGAAATGGTGGCACCATGATGAGAACACTGGTGTAAGCAAAACACTGAAATATGCTTTAACGTTTTAACCATGTAGCATCACTAGTCTAGTTTTCTAATGAATTTTTAATTTCCTTTTTCTTATAAAGATGTTATGAGTTATCACTGATGCATATTAAATTATATACATGAGTCATTTTCTCACTGAATTTGCATAAAATGGTTAAATGCTAATACTTACTATATCTGGTACAGTAAATATGCTTTTGTAGGTTTTCTGCAATCAATCTCCTGTATTTCATTAACAGCCAGATAAAGGTCTGTTCTGAAAAGGGGAAATAAAGACTATTGTATGTACACTGAGATTTTATGATGCCTGTGATGATTTCTACATGGTGATTAGAACCCAGTCTAGAATTAGAATTTGCATGAGACTGAAAACAAAATTCCTTTGCAAGTATAGCTAAATAGTGCCCCTAAAAACAGCCTAGTGCTGCTGATAACCACCAGGCAGCTCATTGAGATTTTACACATTTAGCATTGAACGCTGGGTTTAAAATGCATCTCCTCACTGTTTCTCAGTGCAAGCTAAAACTGCTGTTCTTCTCTTATTTTTCCATGCACTCACCTTTTACCCACATTAACTGTTCCCTTCTTGTCTTCCTGCCAACAGAAACTCTCTATATTGGCCAACATGTATTATAATTGATAGCAAGTTCACAGTAAGAATGGTATCACTGTTGCAATATTATTAATCCAAACTCCTTACATTTAATGATGGAAACTTTGTTTCCTCACTCGTATTTTCTTTTTTAAATCTGGAACATTTTTGGACCTGGTGCAGAAAGTGTTTTTTAAAAATAAATGTATGCTTTGCCCTACAGGTTTTTTTAATTAATCTTGATAAATAATGAAGGAATGCATAATATATTATTTAGATGCAATGGTCTTAAGAATTTGTGTGGCATTTCAGCTACAATTACTGTAATTTATTTATCAGTAAAAAATTTACATACTCACAATTCAAAATCCAGTGGACTGGAGAGATATCAGAAGGACATCCAGGAATGTGTGTAATGACTCTGGGCAGCAGATTAACTTAATAATATAGTGCTGTGCAAGATGTTGTAGTATATTACAGAGCTATATTTGATGAATCATTTGTAAAACATGAAAGCAAATTTTTGTTTTCTCTTTTCGGTTTTAAGATAAAGAAAAAATTTGAACACAGAATAGGAATTAAACCATTCTATAGGAAATAAGGTATTGTTCCTACTAGAATGGAAGAAAATTTAAATCTAAGTATCATTTACCATATTGTCCTGGAGTCTCTCTTCTTCAATTATTGGAGGAAATGTCAATTTAATTATAATATCATTAAGTGGTTACTTCATTTTGTGTAGTTATTTTAGTCTATCCCATTGGTCATCAATGGTAAAGGACAATGCAGGGAAGAAATGTAAATTTTCTGCCTTATCAATACACACAGACTGGTGACAGAGGTGACTCACTCCTGGTAACTGTTTTATTGTTCTGTATTATGGAACTGTATTAACTGTGGATCTTCCCTCACCACATGAAGTCTTTTTGAGGCAAATGACGTAGAGCTTGTGGATAGGATGGAACATAGTAAACCCACTTCATGACAATGCACGTGCTGACACAGATCACGGGTTTCTGGTTTCAAAATTACATGGACAAATACACATGAACTTGCATATGCCAATTTTATCCATGTACATGCTTCTAAAATTAAAAAAGGATATACATAGCTGTCATATGAACCCAGCCATATAAGAATAATGGGAATTTAGAGGAAGACATAAAATTAATATTCATATATTTCCCAATGTTGTATTTATTTTACCCACTGGTAAAATATTGGTACCTCATAAAATCCACAGTACTCAGCTGAACAGGAAGATATATAATGTATGCTTACAACAATTACAGCCATAGAAAGAAGATTTTAATGGTCTATTTTGAGACAGTTTTCTAATATGAAAAATAAGTGAAGAATTGTCTATGTGTCTGTTTCAGCCCATACCACCACCAGCCTGTACTTTCCTATGCATCCACAGTGAATTCTGAGATGCTACAGCTTTCTGTGACAGAGAACAGCTAAAGACAGTATTTCATACTTATACAAAAGAGAGTTAATTTTTACCTACTCCCATGTACCACAACTGGTGCTAAGTTAGGCAGGTGAGAAGAAACTGCCTGTGTGTGATATCATCCTTTCTGTGCAGGTTCTCTTGTTAGTGACTAACTTTCTCATACAAGGTTATTGTATGTTAGATTCCAATTACATTAAACTAGTACCATTATTCTCCAGATAATGATATTATTTGATTACACCCAAACTCTTGTTTTCGAAGATAATGTTATATATGACAATGATACTGGAATATTTTTATGGTAATTATTTTTTATGGCATTATTAACAGAATAAATGCAATTGAAAAGACATCTTCAAAAAAAAAAGTTTGGAAAAAAAACAATTATATGCCCCTTTGCATTGACACAGAGTTTATTCTGGAAGGAAAATAATCCCACTCAGACCACACAAGTCCTTTTACAAAGGGTGAAATGCCAGTCCTATTTGAGTAAAATATAGACCTACCAAGATTTGACCCAAAGCATGAGACACTAATTTTTCCCAACAAACTCTTCTAACACTCTAAAGAAGACAAATTACTGACTGTCTCCCATAGTCCTTTACTTATGAAGTTCATTTTAACCTAGCTCCCACTTTGCCCATGCTGATGTACAAACTGGAGATCAAGAGGCTAAGCAGAAGGTAATTCCTTATCACAGTCTCCTGTGCATTGGCAGTTTCCTTACTAACTTTATCATATTGGTCTGCCAGTCTTGCTCCCTGCTGCAACCTTACTCACATGCTCACAGCACCATCAGATCCATAACAGTCATTAAGCAAATAAAAAAGATCTATATTCTTATCACACACTGCACATTAGCATAGACCTAAATCATCGGTGTTTAGGAGGAGGGAATACCCATTTACTATTTCTCATGTTGTGATTCTTGGGCCTGTCAGGCCCTTGTGAAGGGCCAGGAGCTGGACTTCAGCGATCTCTGTGGGTCCCTTCTAACTCAGGACATTCTGTGATTCTATGATTTAATGCTTCAGATTTCAGTAAAAGCTGAAGGAACTGGAAAACATGGCAGCAAAACTTCTACACCTGGAGAAGAAAGATCAGTTTTGCTCTGAACTGTTTATATCCCTTGATTGTTCTTACATTAAATATGAGTGTGTTTACCATTCTAGCATAAACCACTTTTAAAAGGTGTTCTTATGGTGTAGGCCAGGCACAGAAATTTCAAAGGTAAGTGGTCACAGATTTTAAAATGAACAGCATCCCAAATGTATGGGGCACCAAAGAGTCCTTTCTGATACGTTACTCCTTAGTAATTCCTTTAGTTACAAGGCCTGGAAGCATCCATACGTGTGAGCAAGCTACTCAAAGTTGTAACAGCATCCAAAAATGCACCTATTCTTACAGCACCAACATGGACATGACTGCTCCTGATGGGGGGTTGTCCTGTCTCACCAGGAAATTGTTTGACACAAACAAGGGTCTGGCATGGAGGGGAAGAAAAAAGTTAAAAATCACTTTGGTATGAGGTGACAGCAGGGCCCAAAGAGCCTTTTAGTGGCCCATGCAGAGTGCTTGCTGAACCTGGCCCTGCTGTGGGGGGTGCGGGGCAGTCACCATCGCGGGCGGGTTGCGCTCCACCTGACAGCGCTCCGGAGCCAAGACGGTATCATTAGCCTCTCGCAGCGTGATTTCTCCCTAATCCTCTCCGCGACTTACAAGAAGTTTAAATGTCCATGCATGATGTTATTAACTGGCTTTAGCAACAGCTTAAGACCTGGATATTTTTTTCGGAACCTCCCTGATCGGAGGAGCACACCGGTGAGGCATCAGTCGCGATAATAATTACTTGGCACCAGGAGGAGAGGGCACTGGGTGAGAGGCGGCAGCGCTAGCGCTGGCAACAATTAACGGCAGGGAAGGAAGGGCGGTGAGGAGGGGGGCCGCGGACTGAGTATCAGCGGGGAGAGCAGAGGCTTGGAGCCCCGGACCGGTGCACTCCGCCGCACCCCGCCGCATCCCGAGCGCGCCGCCGCCTGTCTCCCGGGAAACACCAATCAGAGCGGTCACCGGGAAGCGGGGGCGGAGCCCAGCGACTGGATCCCGGCATCCCCTCGTCGGTGGGGATGGGCTTCGGCGGATTCAGGCGGGTGGTTCGGGCTTCGAACCAGCGGGGGATCAGCTTGAGGAGCTGTGGAGGGATGTGCGGCCTTGGCAGGGCAGCCAGCGACTGGGGGAGCCCGCGGGCCTAGCGCAGCCTCCGCGTTTGCCAGGAGATTTTCCGACCCGTCCCCGGCTCCCCACAGCAAGCATGGATTAGCATTAGTTTGGAATGAGAGAAAAATAGCTTTTTGAGCACCAGGTCTAAAGACACGGACTGAACACTATATTCCTTTCCCACTGCATTACATACATATACTCTCAAATCAGGTTAGACAACCTGGTGTGAGACTCGATCCTGATCCCTGCAAAGTCAGTGGCATAAGTTCATCCGCGTCAGACTTTGTCTCTGGCAGGGTCATACCAGCTTTACACCAAGTGCTATAGATGTATATGCATACATGCACAGATGTATGTTTATAGTTATATGTTTATACACAAGGGAGAGCTTCAGGAAGAACAAAACAGGTTATTGTTGACAGTCAACAGGAAAGTCAAAGGGCTCCTTTCTCCTTTTCCACTCCCAGGAAGGGCCATAAGAAATGCCCTAATTTTTACCTCATACACTTGCCATTTAGATAGGAAATTTAATTGTTAGAGTCTGACATTTTCTTTCTTCGAAATTAAAATAATGGAGGATGTAAGGGTAATTAATGCACTCACTCCAGGGTGAGCAACCTATGGAAGTGGTGCACATTTTAAAAATTTAAATGGACTTTTTCCATCATGTCTCTGTGGTACAGCTATGCACACCCACCCCTTCTTCTAGGAGTAGCCAGCAGAAATCAGAAAACAACTTTTAATTCACATGGAAAGGGTGGGATCTGGCCTAACAGGCAGCATGTCCTTGGTTTCTCCACAAAATGAAATATTTCACAACATCTATTTTAATTGAAAAAAACCAATGCACCCTATGCTATTGTACATTAATGGCAACTTCAGGGAAGAGGAGATTCATACATGAACTATTGGTACAAGTATTGGTACTGTCTTATTTGGAAAGGTGAAGAAACTCCCCCCTCCAACAGCTGCCAGGTTTTGTTTGGTGGGCAGGGAAGTGGTGAAGGCCTGGCTTCTCTTTAAACCTCCACGACACCTGCCTGTGCTACCCTGCTTCTGTTCTGCTCTCAGATGGCCCCAGCTGCCCCTCACTCACAAGTGGTTACATGAGAAAGTCAGAAAAGGCAATTTACCCAGCTACCCCAACCAATCCTCTGCCTGCACCATGTACCAGCATTCCCAGTATCCAATGTTGCAGGTGATGGACCTGCTGGGAAAGGTAGCAGGTGGAGCGGCTGAAGGGATGCATTATTCGGCACAGGGGCAGTTACTGATTTTTTCAAGTTTTTATGCCAAGAACTGTACAGTGCTTTATGAAACACAGGCAGAGTCGCAGTCACTTAGATTTAAAACACGGACATTCTAACAAAGCACAAACCAGTAACTCCTCACCATGCCTTTGAGCTGTTCCTTAGTCTGCACTGTGCATGAACACTAAGCAGAAGACTGAACTGAACAGCATTCATAACAGAAACCATTATAAAGCGAGGGTAAAAAAGCAGTAGTTAAAAATTGAGAGAACTGGAAGCTTTCCTTCTGGTACCTGTGTCAACACTGAGGTGCCCTAACGAATTTCCTCTAGCACCTGGAAAAATATATTTCCCTTTGTTTTGCTTGTCTTATTTCTGCTAAACATTCAAGAAGAAATAGATTCAGAAGAAGCAACCCATGTACTATGGAGTGTATTTACTAATATCTATCCCAACCTGGAGGGTTAAAATAGTAGCTGAGTATAAGTTTGTTTGCAGAGTTTATTTTTTAAATTTCATGATGAATTAGCCAACTCTATGTGCTGAACTAATTTTAAGAAAATTAAAATGTTTATCTGACTAAAATAAATTGTAAATGAACTCATTTTTTCCTCCACCTTTTTTTGTTGTATTTCATGCATTGTAGACCCTAGCAATGATATTAGTTCTAGTGTGGGAAAATATTATAATTGAGATCTGCTAAGTTATTTGCAGACTTCAAGTTTTTCTTTACACTGTGCTGACGTTTAGTACAGCCCCGGTGAGGAAAACAATGCTGCCATTCACAGCTCTAGACGTAGATTTCAATCGACTTAAGCGGGCACAATGAAACTTGGTCATTCGCTGGTTACCCATATTGTGTTCTCAAATTTTCTCTCAGCAAAAGTATAATGACTCAGTATTGTATAGTTCCATAGACAAGGACTCAGAACAAGAGACACTAGTTTTGTCTGATGGTGTGAGAAAGTCGTGAAGGGATCTTTTCTTCCAGATGGTGTTAAATTCAGCTGCCTTTTTAACATTGCCTTGCACAGCAATGTGCTGCTCCCTTTTCACAAAGAATAAGCCCGGGTCCCTGCTAGTTAACATGCATACTCACGCAACCTGCAACTACACTCCAACTGTTTTACAATGCAGTGGTATGCTAAATAAACTTCCAGTGCTAAAACTAGCTTTGAGAGAACTGCCCCACTGATAATTAAACTTTTTGTTCTTGTTTTGGGGATTTTTTTATGTTACAGAAAACTTCATTGGTTTTTTGTTTGATTTTTTTTTTCCCCACAAGTTTTAAGGGAACAGCACCTAACAGATAGATAATCCTAGGAAAGGATTACTTTTCGGAGTTACTTGGTGCATGAGCCTGTTAAAGCATGATTGAGGGCCTGCTACCACATTTCGAAATGTTCTCTTTCCCCAAGTTAAAAGTTAGCTGTGCCAGAGAAAAGATGCAGAGAAATGAGGCGCTTTGCTCCTAAAGAAGTGAAGTAGTAATAAAAATAATAGTAATAATAGTCGTATTTTATTGATTGATAATGTAACATTAATAAGGTACAAAACAATTTAAAGTGACAATGGCCAACATGTGATTATATGTTGCTGTTTTTCTAGGGTGTTTTCCTTCACAAGTTTACACTGGAGACCAAGATACAAGCAGTAGTTTAAGTGAATTGACCCTTTTCATGACTAAGTAAACAATGGGCTTCCCCAGAAAACAGCTTATCGCCTTAATTGAAGCTATTTGAGAAAGAAAATCGCGCACTTTGTCATGTAAATGTTAATTGTAGTAGACAAAATGGCTCTAGGTAAATAGCACCTCCAGACAAGCAGTAAATGAGAGGCGTGCGGGCACTCGGCGGTGAAAGGCTGGCGGCACAAACACGGTTCCGATGTAAATAAACACGGCTCCCCTCTCTGGGCGCTGCAGCAATAAAACTTTGGCACGCGTAGAGCAGCCAAAACGGAGGTTTAACCTCAAAAACAGCCTTGCCGGGGCCTCGGACGGCACTGCCGGCAGCCACGAGGTGGGACCTACGACGAAACTGAGGTTAACAGCTACGGGGAGGATGGGGTAACTTTTGGGGCCAAATTCTTTGTTTTAGATAGCAAACCTGCTGCTTCCAGGACACCCTGTTCCACCCCTCTCACGGTGTGTGGCGTGATGAAGAATATTCTCGCTATAAGGCCCAAACCAATTTTTTTTATATAACCAGTTCAAGAGCAAAGTAGAAATACAAGAGAAAATTAAATAACAATAAAAAGCGGCGCACAGAAGGCTAGCCCCGGACGGATGGAGACCACTGAGCCCCCTTCTGATCTTATCTTATTTCTGATCTTATTTTAATATGCCGTGGAGAACGTTCTGTTTCTAACACAGTGTCTCACATGCCAGCGTGCCTCCGGGAAGACGCTTAGGTCAAGTCCAGAGGAAATATGTTACCCTGAACAATTAAACCTCCTCGATTTCACTGCACGAGGCGCCTAAGCCGCGGTAATTACAAAGATGAATAGCACCCGAACCAATATTTGTTAAAAACACGAGGATCTTCGCAATACCGACAAGCCTGCCTTTCTCTTCATCCACTGGGACCAAAGCCCGCATCCCCCACCCCGCTCCCTCAGCAGGAGAATGGCGCAAGTTCCGCCAGGGCTCAGGTTCCGCCCTTCTTTCGCGGCGGGAGGCGGAGGAAGCCGGGGTGTCCACTCGCCTGGCACCTCTCGGATGGCCGCGGGTGGGAGATGCTGTCGCGGGTGCCGGCGGTGGCTCCCCCCGCCCGACCCCATCCCCGGCCCCGGCCCCCGCCGGGCTGTCTGTCACCGGCCGCCGGGACACGGCGTTGGCACTTGCCCCGAGCGTGGGAATGGGAGCGCCCAGCCGTTCACATCTCCTGCACGCCGTTTAACAGAATCAATTAGGCAAGACAGACCCTCCGCTTCTCCACTCTCGCACGCCCCCTCCCTTCACTTTTTTTTTTTTTTTTTTTTTTTTTTTTTTTTTTGTCAGGACCATATACGTCCTAATTATTTCGGTATGGGATGCCAGAGCTGTTTCCTGGATAGATCTGATCATCCTTAAACAAAAAGAGAGGAGGCGCACACGTGGGTTTTGGAGTAAATGTCACTTTCATTTCCAATGCTAGGCGCAGAGCAAGGCACAAAACATTTTTTTACACTTTGACAGGGGGGAGGCGATCTCGTCTCCATCATGTCTTTCTGCTTCAGTAGCTTCCTCAAGGAAACCCTCTCTCAACACAGAAGCATCTGTGCTAGCGTTTTGAATAGAGAAATAAAAATCGGCCATTACTTTTTTCCCCCCATTTTTGTGCAGCTCCGCCGGGTTCTCAGTAGATATAAATTATTAAGCTTGTCTACACTTCAGTGTAAAATTTTTCTGAAAGCCTACTTTCATAGGACTTGAAATTAACCTCGATGCTTTGTCTCAGATGCACACAGACAGGTTTTGGGTTGGTTTGTTGTTTTTTTGTTAGTTTGGGTTTTTTTTCCTCAGTTCAGTAGTCCACTCTGTATCATCAATATCACCGTCTTCATCATCACCAACTACCACCTTTATTTTTAAGGCCACTTCATTGCAATGAATCACTTTGCAAAATGAAACTCATAATTAGCTTTTTAATAGAAAAATAAATCATGTATATCCTCTTAGCCCAGTTTAAGGCTGGCTGGTCTGGGTTTGTCTTTATTTATTCAACAGCAATAGTTGCACATGCATTGTTTATCATCAGTACCATGTCCTCTGTGCAGCGGCTGGCTATCCATTATATGCCATCTGACAACTTCATATTTTGGAATGAGTATGCCATTTAATTTCATCCACTCCCACCTTCAGCTGTAAAAATATTAGATTCAATAAGCATTACTGACCCTTCTCGAGTTTTACTGTCTCTCGCAGCAGTCTTTCATTTTCACACGTTGTACGATGATCTTGAAGGAGTTTTTACTTTCGGTTATCTAGCTTTATGAAGACCAAAACACTCATACAGCTAGATAACCAAAGATAACAACTCACTTCCCTCAAAGCTTTTTTTTATTTATTTTTTATTTTTTTTTTCTAGTCCTTGCTAGAATCCAGAGTTTTTCTGGCAAACAGACATGTTGTTTCCTCCAAGAGCACCAGTGCTGCTTTAAAATGTTCATCCTTTTATGCAAGTGTCTCTGTATGTATGTGCAGCTAATAACATCCAAGAGAAATCTGTTGCCTTCGAAGTTTATTCCGAACTTTTTTTTTTCAGCCAGTAATTTCCGGCAGGGATAGCCAACGATTCGTCTGTTAATACCAGAAAATAAAACCAACCATTAAGGTGCGTCAAGCTGCGTTAAGGGAGAGGAGCATCCATCCTTTAACAGGCCTCTATTTGCATTGTAAATCGCTTCCTTCTCACGAACGACTCTTTAGCCTCTATAAAGACGTAAAGCCATCAGCAATTTCCAGCGCAGTGTAAGGAGGAAGAAGAAGAAAAAAAAAAATTCCATTTAGTAGAAAGTAGCAAGATGATTCGAGGATGCATCTCTTGATCCCTTTATATTATGCACAGATCCCTTTATATTATGCATAGATCTCTTTGCCAAATGGTGGCAGCTTGATTGCAAATATCTTGCGTGCAGTGTGTATTTTAGAGGGGGAAGATCCTTGCTTTCTCGGGGCTCCCAGAGCTGGGGAGAAGAAGACGCGGTCTTGCCGGCTGCTGCTGCCCCCGGTCTGAAAGAAGGAGGAAAGGGCCATCATTGGAGGGCTTTCAGTGCCAAAATGCGGGCCAGTCAGGCAAGGTCAAAGGTCCTGGACAGCGGGAGACCAAGGTAATGATGATGTCATGAGAAACCTCAAGTACACACGGCTATTGATATGCATGAGCGACCAGCCACCGGCGCCGGGACCGAGCCCGGTCTCGCCTCCAGCATCGCCGCCTCCGCCGTCTTGGCGCGGGGGATCCGCCCGCCGCTGTCACCTTCCTCCTCCTCGGCAGCGCAGACCGCTTCAACATCCAGAGGCCGGGAGGCAGGACGCTCTCCCCCGGGGCGGGAAGCAGCCTGACCGGCCCCGGGGAGAGCAGGGGAGCCCCGAGGAGCCCGCGCTCCTCTTCGGGCAGCCCCCGCCGGTGTGCAGCGATGCCGCGGCGGGAGCGGGGCCTGGTACTCAGAGGCCGGGAGCAGGGCTGTGCTACGCAGTAAGTCGATGTGTAATTACATTGACAATTTGCTCTGTCGTAGGGTGCCTGCGGGGCTTTGTGGTTTTTTGTTGTTTTGGGGGTTTTTTTGTTTTTTTTGGTGTGAGGTTTGGTTGTGGTTTTGTTTTTTTTTTTTGGTTGGTTGACTGGTTTGGGGTTCTGGTTTTGGGTTTTTATTTTTGTTTGTTTGTTTGTTTGTTTTGGTTTTGGATTTTTGTTTGATTGTTTTCTGTTGTTTTGGTTTGGTTTGGGGTTTTGTGGTTTTGTTTGTTTGTTTGTTTGTTTGGTGGGTTTTGGTTTGTTTCGTGGTTTGTTTTTTGTTTTGTTTTTTTTTTTTGACTCCACATCTCTGTCGTGCTTCGCACCCGGCGTGATTCGCAGCTATTTACAGCGGGATGGTCCAAGATGTTTTCCTCTGCCTGTCCGTGGGGGAACCTGAGAGCAGCAGGTTCAGTGCATTCTGTGGCATCAATTCCACCTCTCCGCCCTTCTACCCTGCCCCCCTCCCTCCCAGCTTGTGTGTGTCTCTATGTCTGTGTTAGAAAGCAACACAGGTGAACATTGCAGCAACATTTGTTTAAGTCATGCATCATCACCTGACGAAACGCCTTAATAAAACTGCTGATTTATCGTTTATTTTTATTAACCTCGTACTCAGAGTGAAGAAATGCATGCTGATGTTACTCACGGAACCAACGAAGGCAAGTCTTTCTAAACTGTTAGGATGTGTTGTGTGCAGTTTTAGGATTTAAGCCTCTCAGTTTCCCCTTCCCCACTCCCCCAAAAGAACATTACACTTTGAATTATTTAACAATATAATTTGCATGGAATTTTTGTTACTCTGAAGTGCAAACTTTAAAGGCCTCCTGAGTATGTGTGATGTAATGAACCTTCTCACTGAGATCTACCATATTTTCTGTAGAAATTAAAAAATGCACTTCAACAGCTGCAGTGTGCTGTGGTCAGTGTAACACACACCAAAAAATTCAGCACACACAGACTATGGAGTGCTCTGAAATCCTAAAGGAATAACAATTTAAAATTCATGCTGCTACTCCTCTTCTAAGGTGCAAAATATAACACAGTATATCATGCACTATGTTCCCGCACAATTAGTTAATGTCACACTGCATTTAAATACATTTTTTGTAAATTAACCTGTGTTTGCATAGGTTGCTAATTTTTAGGTGGAATTTTTTGAATGCATGGAGTCAAGCTAAAGTTGTTGTTGCTCTGTGTTGGCTGCAGAGCTTGCTTGTATGATAAAGGAAATGTGTGCTTGTGTGTATACAGGGGAGCCATATGTACACGTGTCAGTCTAGGTACATGTGTGTGTATGTGTTTGAGCTAAAATATATATGTAGATGTATGCAGTTACACCATAAAATATCAAGTAACCAGCCCATTTTTTATCATAATTACAAAAGCATGAAAACAGGGAAGTAATCTCCTTTGTCAGACACTGCTCAAAATTAATACTGTCATCAAGAAGTATCACAAAGACATTGCTAATCTGCCAGTCTGCTAAGTCTCAAATACTGCAGAAATATTTCTAATTTATTTCTCCTTCCAGATTCTAAGCCTTTGAAATCAAGCATTTCTTTTTTTAAACAGGTATTATTTATCCTCATATAGACTGCTTTTTTACAACCAGTGTTTTTTACTTGAGAGCCATAAGAGCTCATCGTGCCGGTCTTCTTTGTGGAAAATTCAGAGACTCACACAAAATGGTTAGAATACTTATAATGCTGCATTACGAGTTACTGAACTTCTTCATTACCTCTCAGGCTGTTCAGGCACAACAGGAGCAACTGAATCAGACATCTGATACATCCAGAGGCACACGATCACTTTGATATTATGTAAAATTCTAATGAGCTTTTCTGAATTGGCAGATAGGCAGAAAGATGTGGTTTTTATGGCAATAGCTAGGGGCAGTAGTGCTGGTGATCAAGCATGTGTTGCATAGGACAGGCTTATGAGTTTATGGATTAAATTCTTTCAGTCAGAGGCATGGAAATTCAAGTGCTCCTTGTGTATGTGTGTGTGGATGCTTATATAGGTGTCTATGTACATATATAGGTGTGTATGTACATATCTGCATATAACCATATTAACACAGATGGATATGTACATGTTCATGCAAGCGCATCACCAGATGTCACGTCACCGGATTTACACTTAAATGCAAGATATATTATTGCAAATGGGTACTTCCAAAGATGTAAGGTGTACCTTCAAAACACCAAGCCCTGTTCCCACAACCACCTCACTTACATTCTGACTTACTCTGAAGTAACTGCAATACACACGTTTTGTTGATTACTCATTGGAGCATGTCAAAAGAGTCAACATGATGGTTATGATGTAGCTGATCATTAGCCATATTACGGATTACATTTTCTAGCTCTCAGACACTTAGTAAGGCCTTAAAATCATCGGGTGTCCATTAAGTATTTGCTTATTCTGAATATTACAAAAATGTATACAGCAGTTTAAGGCACATTTCCAAGACTTCAATGTGGAAAGTTTAAGCAATGCACAGTTTTGAAAATTCTACCCAAAACATCACCTGAATTGTCAAAAACAGCAGTTAACACAGCCTGCTCTCCTCCAGTTTACATAATTGAATAAAACTTATTTATTCCAAAGTCACTGTAGAAACATCAGCCTATTGGAAGGCATGGAATACAAACACTGACTTTTTCCTCCTAGTTGCCTAATAAATTCCCACTAATGGCCTGCAGATTAGTATGTGATTGTCATGCTTGCTTTCTAATCTTTTTATAGGTCTGCAGACACCTGTGACATAAAGAAGAAATATCCTGCATGGATTTTTTAAGAATAAACAGTCTCTATTGACTTTAAAGAGGAATGCTTATGATTCTCTAATCATTGCAATGAGACCCCCATCCTATCTCCAGCATCCCCACCTTCTGTGTGGAAGACACACAGGAATCCCCCTTAAGCTGCTGTGAGGTACCTAAGAGGGCGTAGTGTTACATAAATTCCATTTTCACACTAAATTATGGCAGAATTCATGTAGAGTTAAACCACCATGGCATACCAGTACAGCCCAGGCCACCTCTCCTTGTAGAGCAGCATCCCTTTCCTCCCAGCCAGGTAAGTCACTTGACTGTCTTGCCTTTCAATAAAGGTGCCTCATCTTTTCTTTTGTGATCACTATTTCATTTGACAACAACTGCAGATTATACTTCTGTTATGTTAAACCTATAGTGTGCAAAGGGATATCTACCACAAATTACAAACTAAAAAAAGTCAGATTATTAAAAATTCAGTCTCAGAAAAAAATACATTATCAAACCCACACACAGTCAGTGATTACACCTGGAAACACTGTGTGCTGTTAAATAAGATATATTCATATCTGTAGGTGATACATGTCATTCTCTGACTTCTATTAAACAAACAAACAAACAAAAAAATTACCGTTTCTTGTCGTGATTTCACTACCTGTGTTCTGTCTGTTGTCTAAACCTGAAAAATAGCCCCCTCCAAAAAAGCAAAGGATCACAATTTAAACACTTTCAGTGTTTGATTCTTGTTCCAGAAATGCATGTGAATGGGTAAAACTATGTGTTTAGAAGGCACTGAGTATATTAACTTCCAAGATTATTAGATAAATCACTAAAACGCTTGACTCTAGGTTAAATGGGGAAATAACTAGCCACATTTCCTGAAGATGATCTAATATGACAGAAAACAGATATGAGTGATAGCCTTCTGTATCTGCAGAGTTAAATATGGTAATCAATATTTACAGGAAATCATATGAATAATTTACATTTTTAAAATTTTATTGTTATTTCTGGAGAATTATGGTTAAAAATAAAAGGCTAAAAATATTATTTGGGACTGCTGAATAGAAGTGACCAAAATTATAGAGGCAGATCTATGATTTGCGTGCTACAAGCTGCCAGTTACTTAATAAAGGATGGAGGCTCCACCTAGCCTTCAGTTCAAAACATGCAAAATATACTAAGCCAGCCTTTCCCCACTGGATTTCCCAGCCCTTCCAGACCTATGCTGAAAGCCGAATTACCAGGAAGGCGTGGTCTCTATTTACAGCCCCGAAAGCTTATCAAGGGCAGCAGGGTTAAATAAATACAGTGTAAGCTGCTCGCTTTCATTGCATTATATCCAATAGAGCAGCCTTAGCTGAAAGAAAAAATTAAATAAATTCTTATTATTTCCCAGGGAGCAACAGTGTTCTTAGATGTTACAACGAAGGAGTTTCACCCGTTCCATGGACCAGTGTGGACCGCGGTTGTTGAAGGATTTTGACCACTTTTTTGGTGGATAGAGAGATGTGAGGGGACACTCCTGGGCCGTGGTGAGCGGCTGGGCTGCACCCTTCTGCCAGGTACACTCCTGAGCTGAGCCGTTTTGGCCAGGATGGATTTGGAGAACCCGGGAAGTGATGGCTGCTTGTTCTGAGTGATCCACTATGTGGGAGGCACTGGATGAACAAACTGCTGCGAGCAATCCCTTGCACCTCGACCAGCTGCAAGATATACCTCCAACTTCTCTCCTTCCCCCTCCTTTTTTTTTCCTGCCCATTTCCCTCCCCCCTTTATGTTTTTTTTCCTTTTTTTTTTTTTTTTTTTTTTTTTTTTTTTTTTTTTTTTTTTTTTTTTTTTTTTTTTTTTTTTAGTTTTGTTGTTGTTGTTTGGTTGTTTTTTTAAGCTCAACTATGTAAAGGCCTGTTATACTTCAGCCCTGTGACTGTTTGTTCCTGTGCCTGCACACCTTTTGAGGGCACCCAGGTATTGCAGAAAAAAGCTCCCTCAGAAGCCACAGCTCGGCAACTGCTGGTAGTCTGCCAGATAATTAACATTTCCCGCAACCAAATACAGCTACACGACCAACAGGTTTATCTTCAGACACACAAAACCAACTCACCAGCATAAGACGCTGTGTCCAGTCATAAAACCTTGCCTTGTTAATCAAATGTCCCTTGCCAGGAGCAAGAGCTCTGTCGGGGAGACCCTGTCTGGCTACCCGAGGAGAGGTGGCCTTCGCGGGCTCACAGGGATCTGGGAAACCTCCACCTGCCCGGGGCTCAGCACCCCAAATTTTGCCAGGAATTCAGGACACCAACACACATACATAAACACTTGCGGTACTTACATTTCTTCGCCTTTATCAGGGAAAGATGTGACCCCAGATCTAGGGGGAAAGCTGAGCCAACGATGACAAACAAAGATCCCCACGGCCAAGGCCCCTCAGAGCAGAGAAAGCTCTCCCAATTTTCCATAAATTCACGTCTTTCCCCTCGCCATCCCTATTTAAAAGTGCTGCTTAGCTCCACAGTATTATTCTTGTTCCAAGGACTCTAAAAGAGTTAGAAATGTTCCATCCAGAAAAATGGGAGAGAAACACAGAAAGTTGGCTTGGGTTTGCCTTATATTTTTTCTTTTTTTCTGCAATGCTTCCTATGCCCCGGAGTAGAAAGTGAACTGTTGTATGTGAGGCTCTGCAAGTTTTTTGGGGGAGTTGGCCAAGGTCTAGTCCAGCCCTCTCTGCTGAGGAGGACGTGCTCTGAAATTCAAGCAATTTCCCCAACGCTTTTGTTGCTGATGAACTGAAGCCCTATTGTTCCTCCATTGCCACGGTCTTTTTCAGTTCCTATTATAGGTTGTATGTTGCCAGAGATAATGAATTTGCACCAAAAACCTCTCATAGTCCCATTTTGACAGACGGAACAAATTAGAAATGTCTAGTGTAAAGAAGAGCAATGGCTACCTCTTCCTAGAGAAGAAGGGAAGCTTGCATTTCTTTGGAAACTTAGGAAAAAAAAAAAAAGTGAAGCAAAAGGTCGAATGTTCTAAGGTGTTTTCCTTCAGCTAAATTCCAGAAGAAGAGTTTCATCCGAGTCTTGTTTTTGGAAGGCACTGCCATTTGTGCAACTTTTGTCCAAACCAAGTAGCCGGTCAACAGCAGGAAAAAAAAAAAAAAAAAAAGGAAAAAATTAGAAAAAAAAATCGTAACAAAAAATACCCTTCTCCCATCCCTGCTTTCATGCAAACTTGTAGCGTGACCTCTCGTCGCTGGAAGGAGAGTGTCCTAAAGAGCTGCCCGTTCCTTCTATCCCCACTCATCCATCTCTCTGTGTTTGGAAACAGCGTGAAAACGCCCGTAAAAGCCCCGGCTAGGTTTTAGGGCGCAGGGGGCGGGTGGGGAGAAGTTTGGGTGTGCGCCGGAATGGGAGGTGTGCAGAGAGGAAGGGATGGAGGCAGGGATGGAGGAGGGATAGGAGAAAGGTGCAGGGCGAGGGGGCGGCAGGATGGCTCGTTCCTGCACCAGCCCCCGCCTGGGGGGCGTGTGGGGTGTGACGCCTGGGGGGCGTGTGGGGCGGTGTCGTGTTGGTCCCTCACAGTGAGTCAGCTTTACGCGAAGCCGCGAGTGGGCAGTTGTCAAGGAGTGTATGTGTGTGGGGAGGGGGTTGAGAGGGGCAGGGGAGGGCGGGGGGAGGGGCGATGCTAAAAAATTAATAAATATATGTATATATACACGCTACAGACGCTCACACACAGACAATTTTATATATATATATATATATAAAATGTGTGTGTGTGTGTGTGTGTGTGTGTGTGTATGATGTCAGATGTGCGTCCCGCTCGGAGCGCGAGGCTCTAGGGAGCGGGAAGCAGCTCCGCTGTCTCCGGGCACGGATTTCCGCGGAGTGTTTCTGCGGGGAGATCCCCACCGCAGCCCCGGGCAGCCGGGCATCCCCTGCCGGCACAGCCCCCGGCGATCCGGCGAACAAAGAGAGCTCTGTGAGGACCGGAACGCCAACCCCGAGAGAACCGAAGGAATTTAGCACGAACAGTTGGCTAAAAAAAAAAAAAAAAAAAAAAAAAAGATTTATAAGAGTCGACACTGCTACCCCGGTCAGAAAAACACCCGCTTTTCCGCTTCCTGGCGAGGGTATTGAACATTAGTTGAAATGCTTGAATGGAGGAGCGGTGAGTGTGCGGGTGTGCAGCCCCAGGAACGGCTGTGCCAAGGTCCACAGAGAGGCTCTGGAACAGCTCACAGCAGGCTGACAAATGAGTTAATAATGTCAGCAGCAAAGGAGAGAAATTCGGGTCCTAACAGAGAACACCCCTCTCATCCTGCCGCCTAGCCGGAAGTTCTGAAAGTTCTCCCTAACATCACGATACACTGCAGAGTCTCCAGAAGAAGTGGTGTAAAGGAAGGAGGAGCACACACCGCTCTCATCTGCCGCCCGCTACCACCGTATGCTCATCGATTCCCCGCTCACATTGCGCTTTCTCCCAGCGGAGGGAGGGGGAGATCATGACAAAGCCGGGAGACCGGCTTGGACTTGCAGAACAGACAGGCGGGGGCTGAGACTCGAGATGAGGACTGCGGTCACCCCACTCCTCCAGCCGCCCACTTCTTCTCCCTCCCTCCCTGTCTCCGAGTCCCGTACCCGCGGTTCGCTGCGGAACAGCGCCCGGATGGATGCTGCGCCTCCGCTGGCTCAACGCTCCTCTGTCATGCAATGTTTTGGGGAGGCAGTAGAGAAATTTTCTTATTATCATTTTAAATTGGTTAGAAATTTCTATTTCTCGCTCGTCTCTCGATGCAAAGAAGCGGCAAATAACGTCTAATTTAAAAAAAAAAAAAAAAAAAAAAGAGAGAGAGAAAGGGCAGGACGGACTCGCCGGTCCTGCGGGAAGGTGGGCTTTCTTTTGGGGGCGAGCGTTGGGGCGGGCAGCGCTGCTGTTGCTGCTGCTGCTGCCAGAGCCTATTTCATATGGTAGAGCGCGGCCGGGAGCCTGCGCGTCCGCGGAATAGCGCGGAGCATCTCAGCGGCTGCGCCTCCGCCCCGCGTCCCCCATCCCCACTTCACGTTCAAGGTTTAGAGAAGAGGTCACGTCCACTGACGTCAACTGAAGGCATACGGCACGTCCGTCTGCATTTACATACATCAAGGAAATTAGGGCATAAAAAATAGGAAAAAAAATAGAATATGCAAATCCCCCTGCTCCGAGAAGAGATTGTCGATTCCGGGAACGATCGTCCCTATTTGCGGAAGATCCTAATTAACGGAACAAAAAACTGGGCCTCTCTCTTCTTCTAAACATCATCATCATCCACAACAAAATAAACATCCTCGAAATGAGCACTCGGAGCCGGGCTGCGGTGCGATGTGGGAGCGGGCGGCCCCGATGTGAATGCAGGGCTCCACCGCTGCGCCATTCTCTTCTCCTCCTCCTCCAGCTCCTGTTGGCTCCAGCGTGTATTACTTTTAATACTGATGCATATGTAAAGGTATATTTGCATTGTTTTTAATTTACTGAAAGTTGCAGCCTATCGCTTTTCCTTTACCCTCTTTTATCTATCTGTTTAAACATCTTTCCCCTCCCCCTCCCCATTCCCCCGGTTTTTGGCGAGATTCTGCAGTGTGTCTCTATATACAGTTTCCTCCATGCTTCTGTTTGTATAAGGTTATAGACTGTGTACAGTGCTAATACTACAAATCAAGGTGCACAAGATGCTTATTGGGCCTTAAGAAGGGAGGAGGATCTTATTGCCCTGCTCAGCTATCACATCGCTGGCTTGAAACTGGGAGTTTGCCTAATTAAGTTCATATTAGGAAACAAATTTTAAAAACCACTAACACCCCCGTTCCTGTCCCGTTTAAGGGTATAAAGAGATACAGAGATATCTCATTGCTGTGTGTTATGACCCATAAACACACTTATATCTGCCTTGGTTTCAGGAATCGTTTATTTCAAAATCTTCTCTTAAAATGTGCAGAGCCAGGTACGGAGAGCTTTCTCCAAGGAAGACATTTTGTATTTTCTCTCTTAGGTGCTGCATTATTAAATGTATTACACTTCATTTTAACGTGTGCAGCCTTAAATCCACTACATAATTCTTTATAGAAAAAGCAGCTTTTTAGATGTTGTTTGAAAATATGCTCGAAGCCTTATACTTGCTTTACCCGAAAATCCACAGGCCTTGAATTATATGAAAAACATTTTTAACATATTTCGATTTAGCTTAATGGGTAACAATAAGAAAGAAGAGTAGCAATAAGAGTAGTTTCAATATGATTAAATCCAGAAGATTACTCTGTTTTTATAGTCCAGAAATGTTATGTTTTTAAATGAGAAACCTTATTTTCCTAAGAAACGAGGGAAAAAAAAAAGCTCAAGTACATGGATAGATAATTATTACACTATGAATGGCTCACCTGCATGGATGTATCAGGCAAAAGTTAGCCTTCTCCAAAGACTGACATGCATGTATTTTTTTTAAATAAAGAGTGGAGTGTCTGTGTTTCTCAGTGCCTGTTTCACCACAAGTATACTTTAATTCTTTGTCATTTCTCACGGTATTCCCAGCGCTGCCTCTCCTTCCAGTTTTACGAGCCCTACGCTGATATGCCATCCAGTAAAAAGTGGTCAGATGGCTACACGTAAAATATTTAAAGAAATAATACCATCTCAAAACGGAAATCGTCACGGTCATCCCTTAGGTTAGCTCTTACCTTACTACATCTAGCAGCAAGTCACTAGGAAAGTACTATTTTTACACATTTTTATCAACAGTGGGTGCCGGGAACTCCTGGCCCACGGACGCAACCTGACCACCCCCCCTCCCGGTCCCTTTTAATTAGCGCTCGTGCAGTTGTCGCTCCCTTGCGGACCCGCATTAGCGTGTGCCGGGAGGCGGGAGGAGGTGAGAGCGGGTCAGTCCATCTTTCCGTTCCCGCAGCGCATCCCGCATCATTCCCTCCCTCCCCGCCCCCTCCTCGGTGCCTTACCCCGCGCCTCGCCGCAGCTACGACGGGACAGGGGTGGCCGCCGCCTGCGCCCCCGGAGCACCCCCCAGGTCGGGCTGCCGGGGGTCCGCCTCGCAGCATCCCTCCCCCCGGCTCCCCTCCTCGCCCCGCGTTACTGCGCGGCGGCCCCGCGAATCACAGCGGCGGCTTTTGAAGAAGCCCCGGGGGTGGAGGGGTTGGAAGCGCGCCCCTCCCTCCCCGCCTGCGCCGCTGCCTGTGCCACGAGCAGCGTGGGGAGAGCTGCGTGTCCCCCCCACCACCGCAGACACTTGCCACTTGAACATGACGGGGGGAATAGGAACAATAAATGCCACCCCCGTTCTCCCCCACCCCCGCGCCCACGCGTTACCTAATATCGGCCTTTTACTGCTAAAAATACGGGTCTGCACCGATCATCCATGGGAGGTGGAAATACCATCGAAGTCGGCGATTTCTTGGATTTTCGTCCAAGGATAGATAAACAAATGAATATATAACAGCACTAATAATGCTCAGATTTCGGGTGGCCGCTGCAGCCACGGAGATGAGACAGGGCGCCGGGTTGAACATAAATAAATGCATGAAATAAATCCATTTCCACATCTTCTCATTATTTTTCCCCACCTTTTTTTTGGAGGTTTTTTCCCCATCAATACTTTTAATAACTATCGTCCTCTAAACCCAGTATTCATCATTTCACACTTAAATTTTCTGCCTTGTCTCTTCATCCTTGTCGTCTTATCATATAAGTAAACCTAACTACTTATGGCTGTACACGTGAAAATTAATTTTTAGAAAAGTAGAGGTGCAGATACTGTGGATATCGTGGAAGGTCTTTTTTAAAGTATTTTCTTTTAATTACTCCCTTTTTCCTTTTTTTTTTTTTTATTTTTTTTCAGCAGGACTTAGACAATGAAATGAAAACGTGTAGAACGAAAAAGAGATAATATTAGGTGAAGTAACGGAAATTTGGCGGGAGAAAAGTATTTAACTTTTTTTCAGGAAAGGAAAAAATAAATTTAGAGCTTTCTCTTTAACACCCCCCCCCCCCCCCAAAAAAAAAAAAAAATCTATTTCCTTACCTAAAAGCTTGCAGTGCAAATGCACCCTCACGGTGCATGTCCTTTGGAAATAATAATAATAATAATAATAATAATAATAATAATAATAAGCCAATGCCCCTTCTTTTCTGGTTAAGTACATCTCTCCTTATTAGAGGTATAGAGGCAGAAACCGAGAGGAGAGGCAGGAGAAGAGGGGGCGAAAACTTCAATACTTTCATCTGTACTTCACATAATCGCTAAATGTTGAGGTTTCCAGAGGCTCAGCAAACTCTTTGTTAGGGATGTTTTGGCGAGCATGCAGAAAGCCAGCTTCAGCTCCAGCCCAGGGTGAGCAGACAGAGCAGCCGAGTCTCCAGGCACGGAGAGGTTTGACTTTCAGCACCAGCTGAAGGGAGATGAGCCCCATTTTCGCGACGTTTCTTCTGCTCTTTTATTTTCGTGGCCAGCTTATACCTAGGCAAAAAATAACTCACCGTAAAGACAAGGCTTGAAATGCACACTCTTTTCCATAAATATGGTCTCGCTGAAAGGAGTGAACTTGCTTTTTACTTTTTTTTTTTTTAATTCTTTTTTGTGTGATCTTTTTCTTTATTTGTTTCATTGATTTGTTTTGATTTTAAATTCACTCTCCAGGTGCGGAGCTTATGTTCTATCACTATCCCTCCTGCCCCGTTTGCAACCCCTCGGCAGGACGTACCCCGCTTCTGAGCAGGAAAAAAAAGCGGGAAGGAGGTGGGAGCGACACCCAGTTCCTCCGTGGGGCCTTTCCCCACCCGGTGCCGCTCAGTGTCCGGTCCAGATGCCCCGGAGGGCTCCAGAATACGTCCTCGCCGTGCGCGGCACCGGTGCCGGCGGCGGGGGAACAGCGGCACCTGCCGGTGCCCGCGGGCAAGACCCGCACCGACCGCGATCCCCTCTGTCTCCCGGCTCCTCCCAATGCTCTCCAAATGCTACCCCTCGCCGTCGCATCTGGGCTGTGCTCCACCAAAAAAAAAAGAAAAAGAAAAAAAAAAGAAAAAAATATATATATGGAGAGAGAGAGAGAGAGAGAGAGAGAGAGAGAGAGAGAGAGAGAGAGAGAGAGAGAGAGAGATCTAGCTGGAATAAGGATGTTCTGCAGGTAGAGCATCCCTCGGGTGACATGCAGCACATTCTGCCCTCCACCCCGTCTGAATTCCTCGCCCTCATCTCCACTGGGGCGGGGTGTGTGTGTGTGTGAAATTGTCGCCCCTCCTCATCCCCCACTTGCTTCGCATGTTAATTGCTGGGATCAAAATACGGTCTCGGTCTGTGGGTGCCTGTTTGAAGAGAAGCCGGGCTTACGAAACGTGGGGGCCGGGGAGAGGAGGCTGCGATATCCCAGAGAACGGTAATATTTCGACATTCCCCCTGCAGAATGGCCCCCCGTTACTTATTGAATTTTTACCAGTGCTGTCTGGAAAGTCCTTTTTCTTGGAACCACTTGTTAGCTGGTCACAGGAGGCTTTTACCTTCCCGCGATTCTCCCTTCGTCTTTTAATAAAAGTAATGAAACCGAAAGGTTTGATGTTACGGAAATGCAGTTTTTACGTGCGGGAGTGGCGGTGAAGAGTTCTAATCGCGGTAGGCAGTCAGGTGTGATTCGATAACAAATTTTCCTGATCTCCTTCTAGGAATTTTTCGTTGTCTCGTATCTCAACAGACTGCAGGCGGGTAGAAGAATAACTTGGCTGTCTCTCAGAGGACGTTTCTTCTGCGCCTTCAGGAGATTATTTCTTCTTCTCCAACAAAAAATATAAGAACGTGATTTTTATTTTTCAGTGAGAAAAGGCTGTGGGCGCACGGTCATCAAATATTTAAATTTAAAAGTGGCGTGGCTGCTATATGCGGTTACAAAAGCACGCGTGACGTGCCCGCTTCTCGCGTGTTTTAGCTGTCGTACTGCTGGTACCGATGTGTACCAGCGACGGGCACGGAGACAAACACACAGAAAGCCGGTTGCACCTCTCAGGTAGTAAAACCTGAGTATAAATTAGTTCTCTGCTCACCAGGATAACAATTTCGAGGTGCCCTTCTGAGTAAAGGCATTTCAGCCCAAGGACCGAGCATATTATTTGAACGCCCGTCGTGCTCGGGGCGTGGAAAAATAAGGATTAAAAGCAACGACAGAACCCCGACAGGCTGCGGAGGTTGTAGGGGAGGAGACGCGGCGGCGACCTTTGTCTGCCTGTCCTTCTGGTAAGGATGTTGTCTTTCTGTCCTAGTAACACCCGGAACAGCCGAGGACTATTTTGACACTCATCCTTGCCCTGGACACTATGTCGCCGTCCCCGTCCAACTCCCCGCCTGGCAGTATCGCATCTCCCCACCGCACCGCGCCCTGCAGACGGACGGACGAACAGACGGACGGACGGCGCTACTGGTGCCGGTTCCCACGCTGCCGGAGCACCCACCCCCCGAGCCGGGACCGCTGAACCCTCATTAAAACGTCGCCGTTTTGATGCTTGTTGACAAAAAGTTTCAGAGCTCTCCCAGCGCAAACCCCCGCCTTGGGTATCGGGGGGAGGGCTTGCGAGGCAACCTCCCTGACGCGTCGAGCAGGGCAAGCACGCAGAGCCCCTTGCCCTGCCAGCCCCCTCCCGCTCCTGTTTTCTTCTCCACCTTTTCAGTAGCGACAAGGGAATCAAGAAACGGAACTAAGGATGCGCGGCGGATGCCAGCCCGCTGTTCAGCCGCCACGCTGCGGGACCTGGGGAGGTCTGTTCGGGGAGCGCGGTTGTACAGCGGGATAGAGGGCCGTTACGCCATCTGCCCTTGTATTTACAGAACCTCAGTTTCCCCCTCTTTCACATCCCCAAAAGGACGCTAGGCGGGAGAAGGCAGACCTGTACCTTGTCCTCTCGCACAGGCCCATACCCTTTCCAGTACAGACGGCCACACCCCAAACAATCACTGGAATGCGACTCATCATCTCGTCCCCACCCCACTGATTTTGATTTCATCCCGAGGGGCATCGTCAGGCCTGTCCCCTGACGATGCTCAGCAGTGCGATGCTCAGTGCAGGAAGTGCCGTGCGGGTGCCACACGAACACCCGCGCGCGTGTGTATGCGTTTAACGAGCCCGTGGGCAAACCCACATCAGCTGATCAGGTTTGAAATCCAATAGCTTCCCCTCACGTGAATTAGATTTGTCACTGACGGTAAGAAAGTAGGGAGCAGGAGGGTGTCAAGGACAAAAGAGAGCGGCGAAGGATTCCCTCGTCCCTAAAGGGACGCCTTCCCGCCTAGTCCCTCTCTTTCCACTCGGACCGGACCCCAACTTATAACCTCCCTCGTTATTACAAGAGGCCGAAAGATGAAGGTCGGAGAGGGGTCGGGGCACAAGGGGAAGTCCCTGCCTCGCCCCCAACGCTGGACAAGCTTCTCCAGCCTCGGGGTGAGACGGCACGGCCGGACTGTACCAAGCTCCCCGCCCGCCCCTTCCTGGAGACACCCTCGTTCCGTACTCACCCCGTTCCCTCCTCTCCGCGCTACGCAGCCGCCCGCTCTGCACCGTCACTCGTAGGCAGTACGGTAGAGGCTTCTCCAGCCCCGCTCGAACGGGCGGGAAGAAGAGAAGAAGTGGTGGAGGGACGGGGGGGGGGGAAGTTGGTGGTGGAGGGAGGGGGGCGGCCACGAATGCTGCTCCACATCGGACTGCGACGTGGCTCGCTCCCCGCTTTTCGCCCCGGTATTTCCCACTCACTTATCTCCTCCGCTCCCGCCCCAAGGCAGACAGCCGTGGGGGACGAGGACACGTCTTTTGGGAGGGCCCTCCCTTCTTCAGGGTCCCGGCCAGGCAGGGTGAGGGGTCGAGGCTCAGCCTGTGGGGCCCAGCGGTGCTCGAGTTTGGGGCTGCTCGCGTCCCACGCCGAGAGCGGGGCTGTCGGGTCTCGGGTGCGTTGGCAGTTGGGGTGGGCAAGTCCCTCCGCGCACCAGGCATCGCCCCCCCCGCCGCCTCTTGTTGTTATCATCACTATTCCCTACTGCTGCTGCTGGTTAATTTAAGGGGCCTCTGGAAACGGAGGCCGACGGCGGGGCCAGAGGAGACAGAGGGCACGGGGGGAAGCGTCTTCTCGGGGAAAGTGGGTTCTGCCGGCGGGCAGCACCCCAGGGGGGCAGTGGGCTCGGACAGAAGGTGCCTGTGCATCGCTGCTGGAGCACCGGCGGTACCCGGGGGTCGGTGAGCGGCACCTGCCCCGTTACCAGGGCACCACATCTGTGTCCGAGCGGCTGGGGTCAGGGATCTCGTCACAGACCCCCTCGAAACTTCCACTGCTACAGATATACCAATTGCCCCACTCATTCCTTGGCTGGACTTTTTTTGGCAATTTTCTCTCAGAGGTTTGTCGAAAGTTTTTGGCATCGGTACCTGGCAGGTACAATCCCACGGTTGTGACTGCGACATCCGTCACGACTTGCGCACGATCTGCATGCCATCATTCTAAACCTTCTTCCCTCTCTAGTGTAAATGAGGGCAAAACATTATTTGCCATATAGCTATTTGGAGAAGAGTGCATCAACCGGGCTGTGGTTTCTATGGGGTTATGCAAGTTTCGTGTTTAAACAGAGTGAAAATGAGCCAATACTAATATTTGTCAACGTGTTTCAGGATGTTCATACCTTATATTTACGATATATCAAAACCCCAAAAAATGTAATGAGAGGTTGTGTTAATAATACCGAATTAAATTAACAAGAATTACAGTATGCTTAAAACAGATTTTACTAAAATGAAAATAAATATTTGATTCTTTGGCATAAACAACAAAAAAAAGCATTTTAAACATTCTATATTGTGTTCACAAATTTTCTTTAGTTTCTAACCATTTTGGTTTTATATAAAACGATTAATATAATAAATAAAACTAGGTAAGCCAGACCATGTTGCGAATTGCTATTATTTAAATTATTAAAATAAAATCCTTGGATTAATGTTCATTCCAATAACTGTGGAAATATTCTCCTTTTAATTTACTTATTTTCAAAACAGAAACTAAAATGTATTAGAGCTGACTTCATTTCACAGTAAGAAGATTTCATATTAGAACAACTGTCTGCATATCCTTGCTGTAATGTGCCACTACCTGAAGCAGATAAAAATAACAAGGAAGCTCCTGAATTTGCAATTTTTTTCCTTGTCCTCTTTATAACTACTGCTACCGTAGTCACTTTCTCGTATGGATCATCCATTTTCTCGTGCTACATCTTTCCAGACACACTCACACTCAGGTTTATTCTTCTTCAGTAGTTCCTAGATATATTGACAACGTCAGCTTTTTTTTTTTTTTTAGGAAGTTTTCTTAAAAATTACTTTCAACTTCAGAAAACAGCTAAGCTCTTTCTGGGCAGGTCAGCTCCAGTGATGCTAGGCATCAGCTGCTGTGGATCTCTAAGAATTCAGGCGGGATAAAAAGTGAATTATTAGACATGAAATCATCATCAAATTGGTTCTAAAGCCATTGAAATTGGTGCAACTGATTTTTAGCAGAGGAGAATTTAGCTCAGTTGTTCAAGTTACAAGGGTGCGTGGCTGCTTGTTTTAAAATGCAGCTCTCAAATTCATCTCTTGTTAAACTTACATACAAATATATGGCAGGTAAAGACAAGCTATATCCAGATTTTTCAAAGTAATTTAAGGGGGGGTGGAGGAATCTGATAAATTTAAAATTTTTTACTCCCAAATTTATTAGTGTTCCAGCCATGCAGCTGTACAGAATATAATTATCAGATGAAAAAGTCTTGCCAAGAGCCTGAAGCCTTACAGTAGGGGATGAAACACTTAAAATCCTGCTTAATTATTCTGGCCAAGTGAAATGTTTAATTGTATTTCCATTTTTCCTCTAATGATTTTCTCTCCCCAGAACTCTCACTGCGAATAATACACCTGCATTGCTGAGCAAAACAGTAGGCCACTCTGAAAACTACCTGTCCAGACAGTGAGAGATGGGATCGGGATACTCGGTAGGTCCATGGCACTCCCTGAAGAGAATTCGGCTTTAAACAGGACACACTTCATTCTCCTCTTCACCAGGCAAAATTGCTTCAACTATATCATAAGTATTAAATGTATTTTTTTGTTTTAGTTATTTGAACAACTTAAGGTAGACTTTAGTCCTACTGTTGCTATTCAGTCAAAATTTCATTAGTGGAGGGAATATTTTTCCAGGCGAAGAACTGAGGACGGTCTCAAAAACGAGAATAGAAAGTTTGCTGTGTTCTTTGGATTTCTCTTTTTTTTTTTTTTTTTTTTTTTTTTTTTTTTTTGAAGTCCGAGTGGTGTGTTATTATAAAAGTGTGTCTAGGTAATAAAACGAGAACTTCTGAGAACTTCTGAACATACTCTGGCTGGGCAGGTTTGACCTGAAGTCTTTAAAATCGGGTAACATCTCCCTCCCAAACCATCCTGTGATCCTACGATTCCATGATTCTGAGATTTTATGATTCTAAGATCGGAGAATTCGGACCCACGCGGGACGCCCACGGTGGGAGGGACACGGTGATATCCACGTGGTTTCTGTGTGGGTGAAGAAGGGGAGCCTGTCCGACTTCAAAAACGAGGTAGGGGTTTCCCTATTGAGAAGGTACTCATGAGAAGGCTCATCCCAATACGGTATGTGGGGATGGGAGGAGCATAAGGCGGTTCTTCCCTGAGTCCGCCGACCCATTTCAGCTGGGATCGTTATTTCCACTGGAGGAAAACGAAAAGTTACATGAATTGCCTCAGTTATTTTTTAATGTGTATGTATGTGTACATTTTCCAGGCAAGTGTAGGAATAACTGGATAAATTTTCAAAAAAGATCAATATTTTCTCCCCTCCCCTCCCCTCCCCTCCCCTTCCCTCCCCTCCCTTCCCCTCATTTCCGTTTCTTTTTTCTTCTTTCTCCTTTCTTTCTTTTCTTTTCCCAAATGAAAAACTAGACTCGCTAAAGACCGAGGGGCTAAGGAGTTGTTCAGCCTCCAGTGATCGTGGATCTGTGGCCGGGGGCCCACCAGGAGGTGGGAATCAACACTGGTTGTAGGAGCAAGCTTGTAATCCCCACTCGGGCAGGGAAGGAGGTGTCTCTGTGGTGCTGCAAACACCCCCGTAACCTGCGGTCCTCTGAGCTCTGCGGCTGTGTTGTTTGGGACAGATGTTGGTCAGAAGGGAGAACTTGGGTCACCAAACGCAAAGAGGCGTTGAGGACGCGTTCCCAGCCGCAGTCCCTGCCAGGTGAGGAAGCCCTCTCGTTCTGCACGGACGGCTTCCCTCCAGGCACCAACCAGCAGCACGTTGCTTCTTTCCTCATACTTCCAGAAAAAACAATCAGTTCCTCACAGGCGGGTTGCCCAAAACTGGGACGAGAAGGAGAGCAGGACTCAGGGACACACCTCCAGATCAGGGAAAACTCTCTTTGATGTTGTTTGGCAGGAGGCGGCGCCATCCAGAGAAAACATGCGGGGAGGATGATGGAGAGCCCCCCACGCTTCCTCGCCGCCGGCGGGACTCCCTGCCAGCCCCGCCCCCGCTAGCGAACTTCACCTGAGTAAAACCTCCAGAGCTCGGGAAAACAACAACTACAAAAAACCACTTTTCCACGCCCCCACCCCTTCCGGACGCGTTAATACCGTTTTTTCATCCGACATAAAGGTTTCTGCCTGTTTTTTTCAAGCTGCTCTGAACGGACCAATGCCCGCCCCTCTCTCCCTCCGGAGACACAAATATAATTTAAAAAATCCCCAACTCTCAAATAGTATATTACATTACACCTGTTATTCTTATCACTATAAATAAGATTATTAATAATCCTCATTAGCATTATTATTAAGAGAAAGCACAAAGAAATCAACCTGCGGAGCGGAGTGGTGCCCTCTCCTCTGAACCGACGGACAGATGGTAGGACGGACAGACAGGGAGGGAGGGTCAGACTTGGTGAGACCCTTCCGTGCCCCTTCCTCCAGTTCAGTGGGAGCCACCGCTCACAGCCAGTCGGTACACGGGATGGTGCCGAGCCCGGAGAGGCCGAGAGCGGCGGGAGGGACGCGAGGGAATCGAACAGGGACGCAGGAAACAGAGGAGAAACGAGGGAATCGAGGAGGAACGGGAGGATTCAGGAGGGACAGGGGGATCGGGGAGGGAAGGGGGGAGTCGAGGAGGGACGGGGGGGATGTGATGAGGCGCTGCCGCCCCCAGGCGGCGCCGCACGGAAGCGCCTCGCTCCTCACATGCGGTGCATCCCCGCATCCTTCCGCTCCCTCGGGCATACTGCACCACCGTCCCCGCTGCCTCGGGAACCAAGAAATGGGTAAATATCAGAATAGGCAGGAAAAATAGTGACAGCAACAACAAGGCATGCGGAGGCGAGGTGGAAAAGAGAAAAAAAAAATAACATATGAATAAGTCTAAAAAATAAAGGATACTTCCTGCTTTTTAAGGTAAATGCGGTGGGTCCCTGTGGAGCAACCAGGGACCAAAGTGAAAAATCGGGAAAACCGGAAAAATTTGGAAAGGGTGAAGGGAGGAGGAAAGGGAAGAGGAGAGAAAATTTGAAGCAAACGCAGGGGAACGAGGCCGAGGAGGTGGGTCACAATGAACACGAGCGTGGAGGTAGGAGGGCGGCTGAAAAACATGTCCATGACATGGATGTGAAAAATCATCTGCAGTGTGGAAAAGAACATTTGTCTCTTTTTGTGTGTGGTTTTGTTTGTTTGTTTTTTAAATACATATGTTTGCTGGGGTGTGTGTGGTCTTTATGGTTTTGTTTGTTTGTTTGATTTGGGAGGTTTTTGTTCTTTGGTTTTATTTATCTATTTATTTATGTATTAAAATTTTATTTTTATAATTTTATTTTATCCTCTGTTAGGAGCAAGCAGTGGTTCTGTCAGCTGGGGCAGGTGCTCTCTGGTCTTCACTATCCTACCCCACACATCCCCAAGGAGGTTCTACTGCTGTCCAGAGAAAGAGGAGACAGTTTGTAGATTTTGGTCTCCGTAGGTGAAAGTTTACTTCAGGAAGTAACACTTAAGGAGTAAGTTTCCACCAGCCATCCCTCTTCTCATGGGTCACCAACTCTCACTTTCATCGGAAAGCCTGAGAAAGACTAACCCTTGAAGAGAAATCCATGTTTATTAGTTGACATTAGCTTCACTGAGCCTAACAGATTCTTCTCGGTGACAGAGTTTTGCTGCTACTGAGAGTAAAACCAGCAAGTTTGGGACATTTGCAGAAAACTGGTATTTCAGGTGGCAGTTGACCCATTCAAAGCTGTTTCCATTGTGACTGTGATGAAGAATAAGAGTCTTGTTTCTGCTGCTAGGCCCTGCTTCTCACAAAGTCCTTCTTCTGCTTTGTTTGTGATTACTCATGCCAAAACACGGGAAAAAATAATTGTTCTTTCTAAAATATCATGGGACTTTGTTTTGTTTTGTATGAATTTTCAGACAAACCTAGAAACATGAAAAATGTTTTATCTGGTATTCAGCAACTGACATTCAGAAGGCAAGTGTAATGAAAATAAAGTTCTAAATACTTGAAAATCAAATGATCTTTCATTGTCCTAAAGATGGTTGCAATCAAGATTATTTTCTGGGCTAGCTTTTAGTTCACGGAGATGCATACAAAAGTCTCCCTCTGTGACTTCATGTTGGCCAGTTGTTAAATATAATGCTTAGATGCTCAGTTACTTGTCCTCAACTCTGCCTAAATGCCCATCATACAATTTTGACAAAGAGAAAACATACAATTAATAAAAAAAATTAAAAATCTTTTCTCTGTTGGACCATTTCAAAAGAACAAGATCAAAATGATTAGAAGTAACATGCATTTTTTTTCCTGTTCTGTCCAGAGCAGTAGACATAAGTGTTAGGTGCTAGATACCAGAAGGTTTTATTAAGGCTCGGAGCTGCCTACTCCCTCCTCCATTCTTAGATGTAGTTTTGAGGATCCTCAGGTTTTCCGTATATTTATAATTTCCTTATAAAACAAGCTCTAGACTCCAGTATAGACATTCACTTTCTCAGCCAGAGTCACTGCAGTGCATAACAACACCACTGTTATTTTTGTAATGGATTTAATCATTAATCAAATAAATGAGTTTATTACAGAGGAACAAATATGAAATATCAAAATTAAATTTATATTTCCTTTTCTTTCCCTTCACTTCACTACACATGTTTTGGACTATATTGCTTTTTAAAATGTTGAGCAATACTGAGGTTATGTATTTTTAAAATGAAAATGTAGACCCAAAATGTATTCAGGTTTGCTTCCCCATACAGATGTAATGCTATGATTCTTATGGCCTATTGTCACCCTGAGAGCTTTGCTTTCTGACTCACAGGTGACCTTAGAAGATCATTGCTTCTCTTACTGCAGTAAAGCCTCTTGACTTGGGGCTTGCCACTAAATTTCCCAAAAGCAAGAGAGGAGCTTCAGTCCCAGAAGTAGAATCCACAACACTGGACTAGCATTGAGAAGTACAGGCAGACTGTAACTATAACGATTTCAAAGTTAATACATTCACTTCACAAACATTTACAAGATTTAAATACTTATTAAGCACACATGTAAAAATTCGGATAAGACATTCTGTGATTTTGTGAAGTGGATGAGAGCAGCAGTTTGTCTCTGAAGTTGATCCCCAATGGGAAAGTAGGAGTCTGTCAAACAGACTCATAACACCGTATTTCAACTGTGAAAAAATGAATGCTTTTGTTAATGGAATTATCTCTAGAAAAAGAAAGAAGAATTTTAAACACAACTAAAATTGGTTTTTTACTTAAACTTAATTTTAAAATTAAGTTTACTTTTTTTCTGATGCTTAATACAGTTCAGATTGACAAATATTAAGTAGTCCAGAAACCAGCAATTATTCACTCTCTGGAGTGTAAGCTGAATATTCCTTTAAACGTTACTTTTTTGGCTGCACTGGATAAAATAATATCTATCAAATTTCCACTAGAGATTCAAAGAAACAAGCGCCTATCCTTTAGGAAAATACCACTTTTTCCTTTTAAAAAAACATTTTTAACAACAAATATGATCTTTCGATTTCCTAAAAGTGACCACTTGTCTCCCTCATTTGCCACTAAAAACAAATCAGCTTTTAAAACTGGAGGAAGAGAATGTGATTAAGTAAACAACAGGAAATAAAATATAAAATTCTACTTGCAGTTTTTGCTCACAAGTGGGAAAGACCAGATAGTCAAATAGTTATGATATTAGTAGCAATTTTCCCTAAAGGAGTAATAAACTTTGGAGTATAGGCAACACTACTGGAAGACAGTGCTGACTTAGTTCATTTTGTTACTTATTTAGTAAAAGGAAAAATGAAGAAAAGTTACCCTTTGGACAGATAGGCATTTTTTGCCCCATCATATGCTTTTACTGCTGCACACATTGCCCTTATAGGCTGACCTCACTATTTTAAAATGAGACTAGCATAAAAAACTGAGCTGTTCAAGAATCCCTGAAGAGTCCTTAATTTCTACTTTGAATGGTTTCATTCTTGGCAACAGGACAGTGGTCTCCCTTCACTGATGAAATTCAGTATCATTACATGATATGCCAGTGTGAGACTTGGAGGGACTGAATGGCAGACCTGGTCTGGACCGTCCCTGACATTTTTGGGGGTTCCAGTAATGATGGCAAGTACAAGAAGGTCTGCTGGTGACACAGACTGAGTGAGCTGTGGACATTGATTCCCTTCAGCAACAGAAATCAATGATTCAGCCAAGTATGTACCACACAGTTTTCCCTAATAACTCACAATTACTGATCTGTTCATCACAAGCAACTATTCCTTATGTCAGATCTTGGTTTGTTTGCAATCCCCTCCACTGTGCTGCCAAAAGAGGGATGTGGCATATGACAACCCTTTTTTTCCTCCCAATGTCCTTTTATGTTTTCCATTCTTTTCAGATGGTACTGCTGGATGGGTTTTCAGGTCAAGATTTTTTTGTTAATGGAATTATCTTCAGAAGAAGAAAGAAGAATTTTAAACACAACTAAAACTGTCTTTTTTACTTAAACTTAATTTTAAAATTAAGTTTACTTTTTACTGATGCTTGATACAGTTCAGATTGACAAATATTAGGTAGGCCAGAAGTCAGCAATTATTGGTATTTTCCTATAAAACTTTCCTTCCTTCAGCTTATTGTGCTAGCGACAAAGGCAAGTTTTCACTACTTCCCACCGTATTGTAGCCATTTAACAGCAACAACAACAACCCTCCCTCCTGAATTGTCCAAATGTTTGCTACTGGTAGGTTAATATCTCATGTTCATTTATCATTCAGCACAGAATTTCTTGTCTGGAAGGCAGACGTGACTCAGATTGTTTGTCTCAAATAGATCACAAACATCTGTCCTCTGATCACCCTTCTGCCCTCTTACATGAAATATTGCGTTCCTTTGGTGAATTGCTCACAGCCTCCCTCCTCACCTACAGCCATTCCAACTAATTAAGCTGACATTCATCTTGTCTGCTCTGATGGATCTACCTTCAGTCACTGATAGGTTTCTCCTTAAGAATTCTGTGACCCCTATTACACACTCCTTGATCTGTCTCTGTCTTAAAGACCATGTCCTGCCTTCTTCCTAAATCCCATTTCTGAGGCTGCTATACCTTCTGGCTTGTTCTCACTCAGAAGGCATGTATTTAACATTTCTTTCCAGCTACTCCCAACCTGATGAACTCTTAGTGCTAAGACAATAAGATCATCTTTAGCAACAGAAAGTCTGTAATATCCATAATTCCCACTGCCAGTAAGTTTGGTTTTTCTCCCCCAGTAAATTGAATGGAAAAATACTGCTCCCTATTAATTGCATATATGAGAAAAATGGCAATTTTCTTCAGTGATATGTCTGTAACATGATGAAATTCACTGAATTTTGTGGATTAGAGTAATAGAAATAGCACCGAGTAAGGATTTTTTTCTCATTCTTTTATATTTAAAGTAGTAATTTTAATTTACTGTAAAAATTAAGATGAACAGTAAGATCTTGGCTTTGGATAATACGAACAAAATGGGACAGAGAAGATAAGCCCCACTTCAAATGATAACATTCTGTATAGCCTTGTTTCTCTCCTACAAAGCAGCACGGGAAGCATACGCACTAAGTGTAAAAATTGACACTTTTTGGCAAGGTCACTGAAGGCTCTCTGTAGTAATTTACCTGCTTGAAGAATGTGTCAGATTAAAAACTAAGTGTTGTGCCTTGAAGTTCTCTGATGCCATTGTTTCCTTAAGGAAAATGTACTTGCAGAAAGTAAGTTGGGTGATGCACCTGTACATTTTTCAGCATCCTACACCTGATGGAAAACATCCAGCATCATGACTATCACCTTTTGAGTGTTAGGCAACGCAAAGAGCCATCTGCTTACCTTGTCACCAGAAGCTCACTTAACATTATGTTCCAATTCTCCGTCTTTTGAGTGATTTATTGATGAATGATGCAGTTTCACCTCTTAGGAATAACTATAGTCACAGCTATAAAGTCTCTTAGTTGTTTTACTGAACAATAAATCCAGACCACAGGAAGAAGAGAGTCAAAATACAGGCAAAATTGGTGGATGCTGTGTCTAATTGAAGCTACTCAGGACCATTTTGCAGCAAGATTTTGAGTTGTTGTGGATTATAATTAATTTTTATTTCTCAAAAGGTGTACATTAACAACACTTTTTCTCCTCTACAAAAGTACCAAGAACAGTCCTGAATCACTCATGATAAAGTTTCTGGCTTTATGGGTAGTCCTAATATGTTACACAGGACAAACTAAATAATGAATTTATCATCAGACAAAGCATAGTGAAGAGACTGATGTATGATTAATTAAGAAAAAACTGCAGGATGCAGCACAACTAGTGCCAAGTAACAGTTTTGTGAAATATTATAAGATAACTGAGTTGACTGATAAAAGTAATTGCAGGTCTGTACAGTTTAGCAATGCACTTAGGAACTGGCCAACCAGTAGACTTCAAAAATTGGTGTAAAAAACTCTCAAATGAGTGTTTTCATGACAGAATTCTTATTGATCAATTGATAGTTCTGTTCTTTCCAATATTTTATTAACTATTTGAAACTAAACAAAAAAAATCCCTACGACTAGAAGCTGCAGATGTATAATCTTTGGACAAGAGAGAAAAAAGGTTAGTTGTAAGGAAGTCCTAGAGTGTATTCCAATTTTGACTTAGGTCAGTCATTTTCTAGTACATGCAAGTCAAATGCAAAGTTGTGCATCATGTGTCAGTGATTGCAGCCACCTGCAGAGTGGTGCTTCTTCTTTGGAAAACCAATAGCCTTTTTGAGCATCTACAGGCAATTAAACAGTAATTCTTGTCTTGAGACTGTTGAAAAAAAGACTAATCTGTTCTCAAATGGTGATAAGGAACTAGGGAACTAGTGTGTGTAGAAAGATTGTTTTGCATTTTTGTACAACTCAGGAACAGTGTGTCTAAACCAGGATACTCCCTCATGTTCACACATTCTGAGATCCACTTTTAAAAACAGAAAATTGGAAAGCACCCTAAAAACTATTTGAATGCTGGGGAAAATGAAAGCCTAAGTCAGGTACATAAGTTATATAAAAAAAAAAAGTGTTGCTTGCATGACATAGATAGCTTTATGGGGTGAAATATACTGAAGGGGTCTTCCCTGAAGGAAGGAAAAATGCAAATGAAAAGATTTGTCAGGAGTATTTGCATTTATCAAAAGCAGGCTCAAATCTTTAATGGACAGAGGATGTCACCAGTATAAATGAATGGAAGTGCTAAGCCTTGCCTCAAAGATGTATTTTGGTGCATCAGTAAGTGTAGTTCAGGGTGATGTGAAAATCTACACCCTAGAAGACACGAAAAGTCAGCTGAGATGATCTCAGGTTTGATCTGGTTATCTAGCCTGAGGGAATCACTTAAACCACCTAAGTTTAAACAATTTAGGAGGCTGTAGATACTCAATATATTGTCACTGGAGGGAGACAGAGTCCTCTGTGAGAGCATTTAGGGACTGTTTTCAAAAAGAGCTTTTTTTTTTTAACAGCTGTACAGGGTGTCCAGAAAGAGAACTTTTTCCTTATGTTGGTGGTAAGGCAGGGGTGACGTGGTGCTGATGTATGTATATTGCTCCTCAGCAACTGGAGGCACCTGAAAAGTACTTATATAGGTAGTGAGGGAAACAGGACACCCCAAAAGTGTTGTCTCAAGTGTCCCAGGAAACTGGGTCTCCAGGAGAAGCTGTGGTGTCTGCACAGAAGCAAACAAAGACAGTGTAATTGAAAGATTAAACTCTGCTCTGAAACAGATGTCAAGATGAATGGCATGCCTGGTTATTTAGATGTCAGCTCCACAACATACATTTCTGGGACAGGAGTGTCAGACTGTGAGGCTCAGTTTCATCTGTCTCTGTTGTTTGGGAGAGGTGGTGGTCTGCTGCAGGCAATGGGAGCCAAAGCTGGGGACAAAAACTGTCAGCACAGCCAGAACTGAGCTTTTCTTCATGCAAAACCAAGATGTAAAACTGTGTTCCTGAAAATGCAAAAATTCCAGCTGCCAAACCACATGCTCCTCTATACAGAAAGGAAAATCAAAACACACATACATTCAGTTACAAAAATTGTGGTGTTTCCAGTGTATAGGCAGTCCATAGTTTGGGACTGAGCTCTCATAGTATCTTGGGTGGCCTGATGACCCCTCCAGGGTCAACAAGGACCTTGTAGAAGTACTGTCTACTACACTTGGTAAGCCCCATGGTAAATAAGTGACCTGGCAACACCAGCTCCTGTCCTACTCTACCTGAGTCCCACAGCTCAGGTCTAGGCTCAACAGTGGCACTCAAAGTGGAAATGAAAATGCTAAAAGATTATAGAATCAGCTGGGTTGGAAAGGACCTCTGAGATCATAAAGTCCAACCCTTGATGCACTACTTGCCATGGTTAGTAGACCATGGCACTAAGTGCCACATCCAGTCTCATATGTACATTTAAGTTCCATTATTGTGTATCCTAAATGTTAAACTTAACTGTAACACAGCTATAGTCTTAAGCATAACTATACACTTGATTTGTCTTATTTAAGTTATTGACCATATAGTGTTTAATTGCAAACTCAGATATAATTTTGAGTGATCCTCAAAGTCTCTTCAAACACACCATAGGCTTCTCTGAGAAAGAGCAGAGTGTCCATCTCTACATTCAGAGACTTCAGGTCAGAAAGAACCATTTGCATGACATGGTCAGATGTCTCTGTTTCCAAGATGTAGACATTCACACAGGAAGATAAAATGAGCTATATTTTTGCTGAAAGCTTGTGAGCTGAGACCAGCAGCAGCACTAGCAATTACCACAGCTGCTCTTCCTGAGCTGTTGTCACGTGTCCATCGAAACACAGAGTTGTTAACACAACCACACACAGAGAGAAGAGCGTGTGACTTTTTCCAGCAGCTCTAAACTTAGGGACTGTGGATCACACAAACAGTGGGTTTGGGTTTGTATCACAACACCTGTCCTCATCTCCCCCACTTCGATAAGTACCTGCTCCTGTAGGAGAAAAGGAGCTCCTGCTGCTCATCCAGGAGTTGGAATGGGAGCACTAAGGAGGGATGCAGGTTTAAGCTCCCACCAGGGGGAAGAAGCTTTAAAAATCTTTCTCAAACTACTTTACCATTTTTGTCTTTGTGAAACCCATGCACCAGGAGCAGGGATTAGCAAACTAAAGGACAGATCCTGCTTTCAGGGCACAGCTTGGACTAATGGGGTCTGTGCAGCAAAACTGGCAGATGCATAAGGGAGATGCCTGGATGCTGCCAGGCAGTCCACATCTTATCTGCCCACAGCAATGGTCAGGCAGCTTCCAAGGCCACTGCGGAACCTTATGGAAGTGCCTTTGAACAGACAGGTCCTGCTCCAAAGCTTGTTGAAGGAAACTGAAGTCCTTTCAACACCTTTGATGAGTTTCATCTTGAAACATGCACTGCAGATCTGACGGGGCAGTTCAAGCAGACTGGTTATAAAACTATTCAATAATTCTGTTATTAAAATTGAAATTTTAATCTCATAGTATTCATAAAAAGTTACTTCAGAATTAAAGAAGGACAGGGTATAAGAACTCTACCTGTGTCTCCATCACCTGAGCACTCAACAGAGCAAAACAAGTTGCTTTTTTCTGTTTTGGGCAGTGTGAGGACAGGATGAGATTTTCCCACATATTGTAGCAACAGAGAAGAGTTTTACACCGTAAATTAAACCCAGTCCTGCTTAGCCTGTACTCTGCTATAAAAGAGCATTAACCTCAGGGAAATGAAACCTCCCAGGAGTGAGGCTGAGCCAAGGTACTGCTGTGCAAAGGCTGTGTGTCCCTCCCCAGCTGATGATTTGCATTTACCAGCTAAAAGGCTGCTAAACCTGGTATAGTGAGCAAAGCACAGGAATGAGACCACCTGTTGCAACTGTACTCCAAAAATCAGAGGAATTTAGGGGTGAAGTATGAGAACAGATAGGGTGTTGTGTTTGTTTTTCATTTGTTTGTTTTTAATAAGGAGCAGGGGAACAATCTGAGGTCATTGACTGCTGAAGAGCAAGATCAGAGGAAACCCAAATGCCTGGGAGATGGAAAGGAAGGGTCTTCCTGAAGCCTAATACCCTGTGACTCAAAAAAAACCAGGATAGAAAAACGGTGTAGGAGAGACAGGTACTTCTCCTTACTGAAAAATTACCTTCCTTATAATCCAGTAGGTTGGAGAAATCTGTTGTCATTCAGAAAGTGGGAAGAGAAAAAGTCTGGCTAATGCCTGTCTCTTCAGCAGCTATTAATAGATTATTTAAAGGAGACTGATGTTAAAATTAGTATAAAAACTATTCAAGCTCAGCTATGCAGCCTTACCCCAGCTGCCAGCACAGCTAGAGAAGTTTCTCAGAAACAGTTGGTCTGTTTATCTGTGTCAGAGGAAATAAGTGGGCAGCTCACACTCTGACATCTATAAAAACTTCCATGATAAGAGACTATATTGGCTAAAAATGATCTGGAGGGTCATAGTGCCTACTGAAAAATTACCCCAATTTTAAGGAAGCTTTAATTATCTTTTATACAGCCTTATCTTTCCATGCTTGGCAAACAAACCAAATAATTATGATGCAAACTGGTTCTTCGTAGGATAAATACATTATTCTGTTTTTTCTTCCAGCTTCTGACTAGGGAAAAGTAATTTTTCAGTTAGTAAGGAAGCAGAAGGTGATTTTACAACTTAACACAGAGCAAACTAATTGGTGCAGCCTAACTGATACTTTTGTGTGTGTGTGTGTGTAGCTACAATAACCTAGAAAATGAGTCTTGATATCCTCAAGGGGGTGTGTGATGAGAGCACAAGAACAATAATGAAATTACAAGGTACAGAGAGAGAAGGAAGTTAACTTCCCTACTCTCATTTAGTATCTCCTCCTGCAGACCTGATATTCTGCTATTAAAAGTTTTCTTGTGTTTAGGAATTAACTTTTTAAGAAAACCTTGCTTTCAGGTGGCACCGTCTGAATTTGTCTTATTGTGAAGAGTTTCACTAGTGCTATCTCTTGTGCTCTATTCCAGAAACAATTGATGGCATCTTGCACTGTACAATCTTCACACAATTACCCTCAACCTCCTAGGGAACAGTCCTTCCCTCTTTCTTTTTAGTATTTTCTCGGTAGGAGGTTTCTTGTGGGTACAGCATCAGTATCCCAGAGCTGCTCAGTCTTCAATTATACATCATTCCAGAAACACTGTACACTGTCTCACTGTGAGGGCTCTGTCTCCCTGTTTTTCTAGAGGACTTTGTCTGCCTAAAATAGTAAGAGCCATAGTAAAAAAATTGTTAGATTCTCACAGTCCTCCAAACAAAGCACACAGTAAACTACAAGCAGATATTATCTACAAGTAGATAACAATCTCCCATTACACAAGGTGTATCAGCTGTGGGGTACATGATGTAGCAGTGGAAGGGAGAACCCAGTGAAAGAAATAATCTTTTTCAAGACAATGACTTCATTATATAAAAAACTTGAAAATTTTTAGAATTATAAGCAGTTAATTATAGTTTCCTTGTTTCTTCCTTCAAGACCCTCATTCAGATGTTACTCAGCCTGGGAGTAAACAGCAACACATCCAAACAGCAACATGTAGACTGCCCACCAATTCTCAACTGATTTTTCTGATTGAAGTTATTTATCTCTAAATAATTAATTCTCATTCTAATATGATAGCATTCTTCCCTACATTCTGCTGAGCTATACAGAAATACTAGCAGAAAAAAAAATTAAAAAGAAACAAACTGGTACCTTGTATACGTCATATTAAAAAAAAAAAAGGAAGAAACCATGACAAGTGAATAGAAATTTGGGATATCATTTTGCATGAGGATATCTCTTTAAAAATAAATCCATACAGAAATGCTATTATATTACGTCATGTCTCTTTCCTGTCCTCCATCTTAACATATGTTAGAAAGAGGTAAGAAATCCCTTAGGTCCAGCATAAAAAAAATGTATTGCATAGTCAAGGCTCAGAGCCAGGTCCTGCTCTTTGGTCACAACAACCCCATTCAGTCCTACATGCTGGGGGAAAAGTGGCTGTAAAGCTGCCTGGTGGAAAAGGACCTGGGGGTCCTTGTTGACAGTAAACATGAACCAGAGTGTGCTCAGGTGGTCACAAAGGCCAAGGGCATGCTGGTTTGGATCAGTGGCCAGCAGGACCAGGGCAGTGATTGTTCCCCTGTACTCAACACTGGTGAGGTCACACCTCGAGTTTTGTGTTCAGTTTTGGGCCCTCACAACCAGAAAGACATTGAGGTGCTGGAGCAAGTCCAGAGAAGGGCAACAGAGCTGGGGAATGGTCTGGAGAGTAAATCACATGAGGAACAGCTGAGGGAGTTGGGAGGGCTCAGCCTAGAGAAAAGAAGACTCAGAGGGGACCTTATCACTCCACAACTACCTGAACGGCGCTTGTAGCCAAGTGGGATTGGTCTCTTCTCCCAGATAACAAGCAATAGGACAAGAGGAAATGGCCTCCAGTTGAGAGGAAATTGTCTCAACTTGTGCCAGGGGAGGTTTAGATTGGATATTAGGAAAACTTTTCTCACCAAAAGGTTTGTCAAGCACTGGACAGGCTGCCCAGGGCAGTGGCGGAGTCACCATCCCTGGATGTATTTAAAAGATGTGTGGATGTGTCACTTGCGGACATGGTTCCATGGTGAACTTGGCAGTGTTGGGTTAAGGGTTGGATCTGATGATCTTAGAGAGCTTTTCCACTCTAAATGATTTTATGGTTCCAGCCAGGGCACATCTAAGGCAGTACAGCAGAAGGGTGATAAAGGAACGAAAAAATTTTTTTCATTTTCCTGTTATCCATCAGGAAGACGAGAGAGAAACAGCTGAATGTTTGCTGTGGCACTGCCTTCACTGACTATGCAAGTTGCTGGAGCACCTATTTTTCTGTGGCTTTCCTGTGACTACTTTTCCCTAAAACAACAGTTCAGTTGTTTCAAAAGCTGCTGTTTGTATCACAGATTTCTGGGGCAGAAAGAATTTTGCCTTGCCTGAGCCATACTGGCATAACAATGGAGTCTGTACCTTTCAGTGTCTTGAAAAATTCTTAGAATAATAAGAACTAAAGAGAGGGAATATTAGATATTTAACACATTGACTCAGGATTTTAATTGCAGTATGTATCTAGTATCCAACAGATAAGAGACTCAGAAAGGCCAGCAGTGGAAAGAAATTTCAATGAAAATCTCAGGAGGTCATTGATAGGTATCTGTTGCATGTTGGAAGAAGAAAAGACCTGCTAATTGCACCAAATCATAATATACCTGATGTATATCCACATTTCGTCCTGAAGATGTAGACTGAATCAGTCACAAACACTTTTTCCTATGTTTTCAGGAGGCAGAGCACACACTTCCTCTGCTACAATGTTTGCTGATTTTTATTCTGAAAACCTGGGCTTAAGCAGCACTGTTCTTCCTCTGTTCGAGGTTCTTTAACCTTTAAAAAGGGATTAGATGTCATCGCACTAGTAACTTTCATTACTGAATCTGCAGGTTGATCTACAGTTCTGCAAACTACCAATCAATTGCTATTTACACTTGTGAGTGACACCCACACAGCCATGTGAAAAACTCATTCAGGATTAAGTTTACTACTATTTAAATGTAACTTCAGTTTTTTAACTATTCAAATTTAGAACAGTTAAACAGATTTCAAACAGATTTCAAAAAGATGGTGCTAAAATGATGTTTGCAACTGTTTGCTTTTCTTGTATGCTTTTCATTTGTCCATCTATCTTCTATGTGTCTTTTACCTTCAGACAAAGACTGTTTTTCTACAAGAATTAAATAACTCGATAGACTGAATTGTTCAGCTAATATTCCAGGGGTATAAATACCAAAGAAGTCATTGCAGGAGGCTCTGTTTGACAAGGGCTCAGCCTCTGTCGCTACATGTTAAGGTAATACAAGATAGATTTTAAAAAATGATTGTTGTATTAATGCTGCATCTGTCATGAGCATTTCTCATGAGTTGCTAAATTACCCTTAGTAAAGGATTTCATGGTTAGACTATTAATAAACTTGACTAGCTCACAGATTTACAGAGATATAAAAACATTTGAGGAAACTCCTAAAATATCCCAGTATTCAGGCAGAGATATTAGAGGTAGTAAAAAACATCATTTGGCAGTCTTTAAGCTTGATCCATGTAATGTATCTGTGATACTTTGCTCTAGAGTTTCTGCACTTAGCCCTCTAATTCTGATAAAATTACAGCATATCCTTTGTTAAGCCAGTCAGTCTAGATATAGTAAAAAAAGTCTGCACAAGGTGGATAATCCATTTGCATGCTGTTCTGATGGGCTGCTTGCAGAAGCAATCTTAAGCTCTGACATGGAATATATGTCCTGATAATGTTGTTCTGTGAAATTTTCTGTGTAGCTGGGTACTCTGACAGCAAACAAAGATTTCATTATCTATTGTCTGTGTATATGTGTTTTATTCATTAAACACATGATGCCTAATTCTGGCATATTTACATATGCAAGCAATTTTTTTTCATGGTGCTAGCAGTCTTGTTGCATTAGCTGGCACTTTGCAGCCAACTACAAATCTGTATTTTGAGTAAAGTTCTGGTCCATGGTTGAACAGCAGGTATGTGAAATTACAGACCCACCTTTGCATTCATGTCACCCTTCTGTTTTCACTTTCCATCCCTATACTTACATACTGATATTTTCTCATTCCTGTATGTGCACATTAATTCCATCAATCACGCGTCCTTAACTGTACCCTAAACTGTAATTTATGCAGTTACTCATTTTTCCTGGCTGTTATGGAATAAACAGGTGCATGTTTACCCTTAAGTCAATTGGGTGTGCCTCACAATATTGGAAAAGCAGTGAATCACAGAATCATTTAGGTTTGAAAAAACCTTCAAGATCAACCAATCCAACCTTTGGTTGATCACCACCTTGTCTACTAAACCACAGTACTAAGTGTCATGTACAGTCGTTTCTTGAAAACCTTTAGAGATGGTGACTCCACCACCTCCCTGGGCAGTCTGGTCTGAAGTTTAACAATCTTTTCATGAAGACATTCTTCCTGATGTCCAGCCTGACTCTCCCCTGACACAGCCTGAGGCTATGTCCTCTTGTCCTATCACTAGCTGCCTGGAAGAAGAGATCAACCCCCACCTTGCTACAACCTCCTTTTGGGTAGCTGTAGAAAGTGATAAGGTCTCCCTTTGAGCCTCCTTTTTATTCAGGCAGAAAAACCCAGCTCCCTCAGCTACTCCTCATATGATTTACTTTCTAGACCCTTCACCAGCTTCATTGCCCTCCTCTGGACCTGCCCTAGCACCTCAGTGTCTCTCCTGACATCGGCCTTCTTGGCCACCTGGATGCACGCTGGCTCACATTCTGCTGGCTGTTGACCAGGACAACCAGGTCCTTTTCTGTTGAGCTGATTCCCAGTCATGCTGTCCCCAGCCCATAGTGCTGTCTGGGATTATTGTGACCAAAGTGTAGGACTTGGCACTTGACTCTGTTGAACCTCATACCCATTGTTGGCCTCAGCCCATCGATACAGCCTGTCCAGATCCATCTGCAGAACTTTCCTGCCCTTCTGCAGATAAACACTCCCATCCAATTTAGTGTTGCATTTACTGAGGGTGCACTCAATCCCCTCGCCAAGTTCATCAACAAAGATAATAAACAGGACTGGGCCCAACACTGATCCCTGGGGGACACCACTAGTGACCAACTGGCAGCTGGATGTAGAACCATTCACCAGCAGTCTCTGGGCCCATCCATCCATCCAGTTCTTAAGCCAGCAAAGAAGCACCTGTCCCAGCCATGGGCTGCCAGCTTTTCCAGGAGAATGCCATAGGAGACGGTGTCAAAGGCCTTGCTGAAGTCCAGGCAGACAATATCCACAACCTTTCTCTCATCCGCTAGGTAGGTCACCCAGTCATAAAAGGAGATCAGGTTGGTCAGGCAGAACCTGCCTTTCCAAAACCCCTGCTGGCTGGGCCTGATCACCTGGTTGTCCTGTAGGTGCCGTGTGATCACACTCCAGATGATCTGTTCCATGACCATCCCAGACACTGAGGTCAGGCTGACAGGACTGTAGTTCCCTGGATCCACTTTCTGGTGCTTCTTGGAGATGTACATCACATTGTCCAGCCTCCAATCATCCGGCACCTCCCTGGTTAGCCAGGACTGATGATAAAGGATAGAGAGTGGCTTGGCAAGCTCTTCTGCCAGCTCCCTCAGTACCCTTGGATGAATCCCATCCAGTCCCATAGATTTATGAGTATTTAAATGGCTCAGCAGGTCATTACTTTCTCCTGGATTACAGAAGGTCTATTATTCTCCCTGTTCCTGTCTACCAGCTCAAAGCACTGCTTCCCTGAGGGTAACTGGTCTTACTGTTAAAGACTGAGGCAAAAAACTCATTAAGTACCACAGTCTTTTCCTCACCTTTGGTGATGTTTCCCCATGTGTCCAATAAAGGATGGAGATTTTCCTTGGCCCTCCTTTTGTTGTTGATGCATTTATAAAAACATTTTTTAACATCTTTCACAGCAGTGGCCAGATTGAGTTCTAGTTGAGCTTTTGCCTTTCTAGTTTTCTCTCTACAAGACCTAATGACATCCCTGTATTCTTGTTGAGTTGCCTGACCCTTCTTCCAAAGGTCATAAACTCTCTTTTTTCCCCAGAATTCCTCTGAAAGAAAAGCTATGCTAAATGAGTTTTAGCTCTTGATTGGTTATGCATGCTGAATGCTTCATTTGTATTGTATTAATTTCCAACACTGTAAAATCAATACGCATAGTCTGAAAAAAAAGGGGTTGCAGGGAAAATTAGGATGGTTATATTATGTGATGTCTAGACCCAAGATCCATATGGGATCAGATCAAAATTCCATTTATCTCATTATCTTCTCTACGACAGTGGTTTACAGGGGACTCGAAGGGGGGAGAGTATTAAAAAAAAGGCATTTGGTTGAATTGTACCTTACAATACCTCTAATTTTTCAAAAATAAGCTGTGGAAAATCTTCCTTTACTGTAAGTGTATCATCAGGCTTAACAAGACAAATGGAGCTATGCCCTCTTAACTTATCTAGTCCCTTATGAACTTACCCAGGCTGTTTGCTTTCACAATGCTTTGTGGCCATAAGTGGCACTACTTAATTATACATAACATGGTCATCATATATCCTTGTGAACCTGCTGTCTGATGGTTTCTTTGTACATCCCATGCTTCCACTGTTTTTGAGAGAGAGCAGATACTATTTTCCTGCAGATATGCTGTCTCCATGCCAGACACATAAGGATATACTCTTGTTCATTTATTTTTCAAGCTGAAAACTCATATTTTACATAATTTTTCCTTTTAAGAAATTTTGTCCCCAGCTCACCTTGTTCTGTATTCTTTTTGAGGTGGAGTAATATGTATTAGATCAAGGTAAAAATGCACTGCAATCCACTGTAAAAATGCAACTGCAAAGAATGTCATAATAGTATTTCCTAGCTCTCAGTTCCTTACAAAAAAAAGCTAACATAGTGTAAAAAGTTGCAAAAAAAGTGACTTAGGCCTCTGTCAAGGAGAGATAAATTTACTTCGGATGACTAAATGCCACATGCATTATATTTTCACAAACTTATCTGTGAAGGTGCAGAGTGTTGCTTTGAGGCAACAGCCGATCTACAATCTCCTTCAAGTTTGTGCCTTAAACTTTGCTGGGTTAAAGTTCAGTGCCCATAGTCTGAAAGCACCACTGTAAATCAGGCTGTGTTTCCTTGGATACAAACTATGAACTGAACACACTTATTCCAGGAACCTCTTTTCAAGCTTCCCCAGATTAGCTAATATGTGATACAGGAAATTATAATTAAAGAAAGTGATGGCTTTCCTGATAAATAAGTGTCAGAGGTAACAAAAAAGTTGTATTTCAAGCACCATTCTTTTGACATATATTCAGATATTTAGGCATAGAAAGGCAGAAATTTATATGCTTTTTAAAGAAAAATTAAATTCCTTCCTTTGTCATGATTTTCTCAGTGGTTCAAAATGCAACCTGGTAAATGAATCAGTTGCATTTCTACTGGCCATTGCTGTACCTTGGCTTGTCAGCTCTCTGTAGCCGGATTCCAGATGATTTTTCCTTGTCTCCGCCTTAGGAGTTTTACTGATACTTTTTGGGGTACACTTTTGTTCATGTCACAGGATGCTGTGTTTTCACTATAAGGGTGCACAACCTATCCTGAGCAACCCTCCTAAACACAGAAAATAATTAGCTATATAATATGTTGTCGTAACAAAATTATGGTTTATACCAATTATGTTTATCATTCAAACATACTACCTTTAAGTTTTATCATCTTTAAGTTTTTCCTGCACAGTTAAATCTTCTATTCCATCACTTCTTGTCTTCAGACAGAGAACTGAAACCTGCATAGCTAACAGTGATCAAACACTGCCCTCCAGAAGGAGGCAATATATTTTGTAGTCTAACAGAACTTATAGATCATTGTCCAGATAGACAGACACTTAAAACTGAAAATTCTGAATGAACAACAGACAGAAGCACAAAGGCAGAACAGGGTAGAAAGGACAATTACAATAGCACACTTTGCAGCCTTCAGAAGCAATGTATTAATTTCAAATTCAGCATTCGCATGAGTACCCTCATGTTAGCCTTCAGTATCTTTAGCAAACAAGGTGATGCAGAACGGAACTAAAGTATGCTACAAAATCTGCTGGAAGAGGAGGAAGAAATACCTTCAGCAACACAAATATTACTGCTAACCAAAATACCTGCTAAAAACAGAGTTATCTTGGATGTGTTTACATGGACTGCAGAGAAAGCACTACAGATTTACCTCTTGCAGGTGCTCTGACTTAATGTAAAGCACCAAGTGCAGTAGATAAGTACAAAATAAATGTAGCCCTATGGCTAAGCAGTCTGAGCTTCCCAAAATCAGGGACTCCAGAAAACTGGACTTCCATATATCGGTTTAGATGGGAGTGGGTAAAACCTTGATGCATTGGTAAATTCCCACTGAATTAATGAGGAACAGGTCAACAGAGACAGGAATAATATTTTTTTGCTGCTTATAGACTTAATGATCTGACAGTTCTGAAATCATTTCTCCTTTGGATTCTCTCATCCCAAGTATTTTTCCTCTGGAAATGTAGGCTTTGTGTTTGAAGAAGGGTTAGGTAGGAATGAGCCACATTGCTAAGTCTGTGCTCTTCTTTATGGGACACATGCAGCAACTGTCTCAGCATAGTTTCCCAGTTCTACAGAGATGCTATGTTGATTTTTGCTAAAGAAAACAAAAGCCCCAACTTTTTGGGGAAAGCAAACACTCTGGATGGAGAAGGTATGTGGCTTATTTATCTCTGAGTGTACACTTCACAATTAGTTTTTAGGAAGACGTGTGAGCCTAAAGTGAAACAGCTTATTTAAAGAACTGGTGACCTCCTCTCTTCCATTGTAACACAATTTTAAGAATTGTTTATAAATACAGTTCACAGAGTTTAAAGCAAAGTAAACAGTATATTTTCGGTTATTTTTTTCTGGAGTAATAAATAACAGAACAAAGTATATAACAGACTCTATTTGCTAAGTAATTCCTTTTCCAATGCAGGTATAGCATTATCAGTAGTAATCACACAGATGATTGATTGCAGGAGGAAGGACTCCAGGATATGAATTTTCTAAGACTATTATACTTCAACTGCATTTTCAGAAATATTTTGCTTATTCTTGACGATGATGACAAAAAAGTGATTTACTTGAAAAAAATGTATTATGTAGGAAAACCAATGACATTTAATCTTCATTTTAGCATCAAATTACTATGCTGTGTCCAACACTGCAATACTAGAAACATTTGTCTTAAAAGAAATTGTCATAAAAAGGAACGAGTAAATAACAGCACAGCTGTTTTCTTTCATAAACATCTTTAGAAACTAGGCCTTGTAATGTTATTTTTGAAATTGCCACATTCACCAGCCACATTAAGTTATTAATAGCTTGCCTGCCTCTGGCATGAAAACACATCTTGTTAAAATAAAGAGACTTTTTTATTCTTAAACTCCAAAACCATAAATATTAGTCAGTAAAAAAATATTAAAAAACTCAAAAAAACCTAGAGAAAAGTCCATAAAGGGTAATAGATTAATTCTGACACAGTCCCTATACAGTTATATTGGAGAATATAGACAGAGCATAGAACCAATGATGTATTATTTTAACACAGAGTGTGCTTTTTTTTTTTAAGGGTTTTTGCATGGTCCTCTCCAAGGGTAGATTCACAGGACACGTATGTACAGGAGTGAGATAAGTCACTAAGTCCTCTGCTAATCAGACAGAGACAGATTCAGATGGCCTCATTCCAAATGACACTGACTCCAGAGCAACAACAGAGTTTCTCTAAATTGGTGGGGTGATGTGTGCCAGAAAAAGGTGCTTAGCTTTCAAAGCAAGCACAAGTAATGGGTAGTGGGACCTTGAGGCAGCTGCTGGCAGTTAAAGTGCTGATTCTTTCACGTGTTACAGTGCAAAACAGTGAAAACTGAACACTATTTAAATTAATAAAAAAATGCACCACAGACACCGTATCACTAAGAAAGCCAGTAACTTTACTGATTTGTCTGCAAAATACAAATTATACCTTATTTCCAGCAGGAGAATCTTTTGAAATTTTCCCATTTTTGTTCACTACAGACAGCTGAATTAAGTCCCTTGAGATACACAGATGTGGTTTAACTTAGTTATAACATCTTGTCATCTAGTGGCGACAAAGTCCAGCTTATGCCGCTGTGAGCCTCTACTTTAATATTTGTTGCAAATGCTTGTATGCTCCCATTTACAAGCTATTTTGTTATCACCATTGTTTTATGGAAGCAAATCCCCATGAAAGAGAAGAAAAAAAGAAAAAAAAGGATACAACAAACCATCTGAAGCAATCCAAGTGTAATGCCTGCAGTAATCCAGGTCTGATAATAGCTAATCCACAAAGGACTCTGGTACTGCATTTTTTATTTTTAATTTTTTTTTTAACGACTTACTTAACTGACCTTTTTTTGAATCAAACTGAGGTACGGATCAGTCTGAGGTATGACAAGGGAAGGCAGAAATGCAACACCTGATTATGAAAATAATCAAACAGATACTTTTGATGCAGAAAGTCTGTGGCTCAAAGCTTGGATTGCTCCACATCTTTGGTTAAAATATATTAACAAAAGCCTTTTATTACATCTACAGTCTGAAGCATTCTAACAGACACCAATGTTCCATCAGTCCTTCAAGAGACCTGTAGTGGCCAGAAATTAATGCCATATAACCGACGACATCACAGCAGATGGCACAAACAGGAACAGATGAAATATGCCATGTTTAGGCAACAGCCTTTATTGAGGTTTCAAGTGGCTTTTAAAAAATTACAAAGCATTTACCTTCCACGCGAAGTAAGAAGGAAAACAAAACAGCTGTTAGACTATAGATAAAAGAAGGTATATAGGATAACACATACAATACAAAAGGGTTGACATCCTTGAAAACAGCCCATGAGTTCTTCTATTCGTATGCTCACTTTACCTGAAAAAGATCTGAGGACAACAGATAGTTTTTATATTATTCATTAAAAATTGCTAAATTCCTCTTCTGGGAAAAATATAAGCCATTTTTGTTATAAAACGCAACTTTTGAAAGACACTGAAATGACAAAAACTTTACTGCGAATGGCTCAATGCATACAATATACATGGTGTGCAGATAGGGTATATCATATAATTGTCACCAGCAATTAAACACTAACTGACAACACCTTTTAATAGGGGTTAGCTTAGCTATAACAATACTTGCAGATGTCCAGAATGCCACTTCAGGTGTTTGAACTTACAATTAAGAATGTTGCCTAAAACATTATATAGCATGGGTTAAGGTAAAGTAAATGTTAATACTCTTTCAGGGCTCTGCCCCAAACTCCTTAAATACAAAGGAATCACACAATAAACCCAAATTAGCTTTGCAAATACAATAAATGGTAAGGTACAGATAAAGGAACAAGAAAGGTAGACAGTTATAGTTTACAGAAAGTGACTTCACAATCAAAGTTGTGCTTCTTATCATTAGATCAGTTTGCAAATATGCATTATCCCCCACAATTTTGCCAGTATAAGTTAGTTGCCCTCTGCAGCAGGAACAAGAGGGCTGACTGGCATTTGTTTTCACGTGATTCTGTTCTACTTGTGTTTATACAAAAATCACTGTCAGAGTTAATATAAATTGCCCAGGCAATACTTTTCACGCTACTTTCTGCTTAGTTACTTGCAGTAATATATTACACTGCATCTTCATTAAATATGATATCTTTTTTTTTCATGCGTTGCTGAGGCAAATCGCAAGGTAAACTATTAATATGGCTATTCTTCATATATCAATAGACCAAATCCCCTTCCCCACTGACAAGTTTCTACTACAATACCAATAAAGTTGTATTTTTTTCTTGAAATGACAAGGTACATTTGTGATATATTTGCATATTTTTGACACGCCAAAGTTTAAAATTCTCAGAAGAGATTATGTGTATAGATTCATCTGAAGGTGAAGAAAGTGGTTTCAAAAACAGGTCTTTTTGTGTTTTAAACTTAATCACGGGCCCCATTTGACTTTTTTTTTCTTTTCGTGCTTTTTTTTTTTTTTTTTTTTTTTTTTTTTTTTTTTTTTTTTTTTTTTTTTTTTTTTTTTTTTTTTTTTTTTAAAACATGCGTATCTTTGTTTACCCTGCAGTTTGCTCCACGAGATAAGATAGACGCATTAGTAGCACAGTATTCTGCTTAAGGAGTTTCCAGATTATACACTAGCCCCTGCACGGCTGAGAGTGCCTGGAAGGCAGGCTTCTGTAAAGTCATGATAAGTGAAGAGCCTATGTCCTAATGCACACCGTAGTCTGATCATCATTCTCTACTACAGAGAGGTACACTCCATCATTGAGCAGTGCACAGCAACTGCACACATAGCTGGAAAAAAGAGTGTGGATTTCCCTTAACAAAATATTTTGTGTTGACATTTCACTGCTGCAGCTATATCCTTCATCATGGTGTCAGTGTATGTAGGCGAGACCTGGAAGGACTCTTGAAAAAAGGAGATATATTACAGTTTTACTATGGCACTAACATTTTGCTTAAACACTTTTCCCCTCCAACAGAAAGATTAAACTGAAACACTTGAATACACCATTTTTTCTTCTAATAAACAAGAGGGACAAAGAGGGACTTGAAGAAAATGACACATTCCCTCTGGTCAATCTATAGTCAAAGGAACAATATGAGGCTGGACAAAATGTGGATGCCATATGCTAAAGCAAGTCCTGCTCCGGTGTAAACATACAGGGAGCGTTGCTCAACAACGTGCCCACTGTTAGATGACGTGACTGCAGAGGTCCGTGAGAACCAGGGACCTGATGGCCAACATTGGCTGTGTAAGATCAATCGACTTTGAATGATCCTCTAACTGATGATGTCTCTAGAAGTTTTATGTCTGTGAGAGAGGGGAGTAATCTTTATACAAGGCACGTTTGTGCTGATCCCTCCCTTTGCCTCTCTCTGCTGCTTCAGCACATATTCACTTGCACTCACGTAGCTGACAGCCGTTCGAGCTGCACACCCAATTCTGACAGGCAGAATACCAGCTTCATTAATGAGAAAGGGCCAAGTTACGCCACTTTGTCATTTAACCCATGGAAAACTACAAGATACGCAGGACATTAAGTAATAGAAGGGCCCTTAACTTGTACAATGCACAAAACAGCATGAAAGAACTAATCAGTATATACAATGGATTGCAGTTCACCCAAATGATTGTAAAATGCTGTATTAAAATGATTTAGGTTGTTACACCGTGGGTAAAGTCTAACTGTTTACAGATCAGTCTTTCAACAGCTGACTTTGATCTGTAAAATGTATACGCAGTAAAAGAAAACCGAAAGAAAATAGTTAAATGTGCAACTGCACAAATATAATTCCCCACTATTAAGATAACAAAAACTTTTGCTATTACCATAATTATTATATATATTAGAAAGCTATACACAAGCATGTTAATTTCACAGATTTTTTTAAAAGATTCTTAATATTTTATATAATTAGAAATACACATTTCAAAACCAAAACTTCTGCAAAGAGAAAACAGTTATCTTGGTTAGCAAAGCATGGAGTTCCTCAAGGCTTAGGGTAGTGCTTTCTATACAAAAAGTCCTTTTTTGTTTGTTTCTTCAGGACTGTTTAAAAGATTAGCAAAGCTTTCAAGGAAAAAAGAACACATTTTGGCTTAAGGAAACTACAAAAGCCACAAAAGCTTTGCAAACTCTGTCTTACTTCTTAATATGAAAATAAGCAAAATGTAATGTACATATTTGTATACCTTTTTTTTTATTTAATAAGTGATGCAGACCCAGAATTTTTAAAATTAAATATATCAGCCCTCGAACTCAACATTTTTACAAGTATGGTCCTCTTTAAACATTTTGATCCTTTTTAAATGAGTTCCATACTCTAAAAATATGCTTGCATGTTTGTGAGCATTTTCAGTATGTTAGGTGACCCAGTCTCTTTCTAGCATCAATTCATGGCCACCCAACTGCTGGGTCTGTCAAAACATCTGTACATTTTCTATATGTTGCATAACAGCTGCTTTCTCTCTCAGTAAAGATCTGCCATTTCTGGCAAATGTTTTCCTTTTGTCTATTTACATGTAAATAACGTTGAACCTGCAACATGACACTATCTATTGTAACATACATTTTGCAAGGGAGCACAACAGTGAAAAGAAGTTAGCCTTAAAATCTAGTTTGTACAAGTGTTCTGTTGTACAACTCAAGTGCTAAGCTTATCTCAGCATTTCTGTTTATCCTTATACTGCATCACTGAGGCAATTTAAAAGTACTTTTACAAAACAGAGTACCTGACTTTTTTTTTTCACACACAGCACATATAATGCATATCGACCCCTCCCCCCTCCCCCCATTAAAGTATAGCACACACACACTGCAAGAAAAAAAAAACCAACTAATAGGTAATAATGTTATCATGTTGCCCATCCTTCAGAGAGCCGCATGCGCTTGACAGAGGGGCTTTCCCTTTCGTCCGGCGAAGGTCTGGTGAGTCCAATGGGGGAGTGGAATTCGTTCCGGTGATCTTCTCGGTCACTTCCATCATAGGAACTGCTACAGCTGCTCAAACTGTCAACAGGAGATCTCCCCGCCTCATGGCGCGTGTGCTGTGGGTATCTCGATGGTGTGGCGGTACGGTCTCTAGGAGGAGAAACAGGTTCTGACTTGATGTTGAGGCTTTGAGTAGAAGGCAGGGAGAGATTTGTACTCTGAGATAAATGAGTGCTAGTGCAAGCTCTGTAGGAGGAAAGGAAACCCAGTTACAGACGGAGGAGGCATGGAGCCCCCAGATATGCACAAACACTCACACAAAACACCAGTGTAAAGGCTCGCGCAGGACAAGTGTGCACAGAGAGCACGAGGACTGTTGCACAGGCAGAATTCACAAATTCCAGGAGATGAAAGCACCACAATGTGGTTGACTTGAGTGGGACATGACCTCAGTTTGGAAGGACGTCTTGCTTTCAATCTCTCTGTCTCCTTTTATTTTAAAATCAAGTGTCACCACAACTTTGGCGAAGCGAGCCTTTGCACTGTTGGAACCACCTGCAGGTTTCTGTGTAACTAATGCTGTGCGTGTGTATGCACTGGTTGAGACAGGGAAGGCATGGGCTTTATGCTGGGATGAATCCAATTAACTTGAACGCACCCAACTGCTTTTATCGCTCTTCATTTTGACATGTGACTTTAGATGCAAAACAGAAACAAAAAGAAATCTGGCCTGGTACTTTTTACACCTTTACCTTTCAGAATAGAGTTAAAATTACTGGTCCTAGCATCAACAGGAATAAAATAGCATAGACAGTGAGGATTGAGATATGATTCTACGGTTTAAATCTATGAATCTGTAATTCAATCCAGAACACTTTTGCATAAACTACCAAAGAGTTGCTGAAAAGTAGTTGTCAGAGGCCTATACTGTTTGCATGTAGGACAGACAAGCTCAGAGGATGCTGGTAGCAGACAGAATACTACACTGAAACTTTTTAACTTTTTCAAGGCAAGCTGTATAATTATTCTAAGGTCTTTTTTTTTTTTTTTTCCCGTGCATTTTTGTGGACAGGTAATGGTAGAGGAAAGATGAAACAAGCAGGGAGCAGAGTGAATACTGAGAACATGCATTATCTCTGGAAGAAATGAGCTCACTTGTATCGGCAAAATATTTTGTACAAAAGCACCACCTCCTGGCAAAACCTGACCTTTTGTTATTAAAATAGAGTTCTCGACACGCAAGTTCCATGTCCCAAGTTCCACTTCAGAGACCATCTGCTAGGCTGAAGTTAGTGTCTAACCCCAGAAACACAGTTTCAAGGTTTCTACTCATGAGTTTTTATTTATACATGGGGAGGAAGGCAGTAGGGGCAACAGACCACTTGGCTTCACAGGATTTTAAACCCAAAGCCACATGCAGGCATTTTTAATGCAAGAAGGTGCAACCCTGGGACTTGGAAGCAATTTTTAAGCATAGAGAAGACACAGTTAAGTTTAGATGTGGTCTTTTCGTTTATTGAAAGGCTCCACTTTTCCTGGTATCTCATCAACTGAGAACTGAGATTGGCTTAAACAACATTTACTACTATGATGAAAGACAAAATGGATTTTTTTCTTCTGACGGATTTAAAATAAAACTACATGGCTTCAATATTGAATGATATCAGCTGCTTTTATCAGGAATTACTGCAGTGTTTAATAATGAATGGATCCTGTTAGAAACTAAAGAGAACAGGATGCTCTACCTCCAATGGCTTTTATCTACCCTTCATTCCTATACAGATGATAGTGCCAAATCTGCAACAAGCCCTTTCATAAATTATGGAGTTCAAGAGTAATAGCACTCACAGTAGCAAATGTAGCATTTATTGTTATTGTTTTTTTTTTTTTTGTAAAGAGCACATTTTCTTTGCTTTTGCTTTTGTAGATATTAAATTAACACATAGAGAACACTGTAAATATAAGACTTTGCCATTCCAACTTAGTGGAATATTCCACGCTTCCTGAAAACTTGTTAAAAAGAAACCAACAAGAATCAAATATACATTTATGCCCCTTTTTTTTTTGCTTTTAATTTCCAGTGACTTAATTTTTCAGTTGCTTAGGAGATCCTAGGACTTTACCTGAGTAAACAAGCTGTCAGTTTAGCATGTATGATAAGATTACACATGATTTTAGATGCTAAGTTTATAGCTAAACCTAAAAGTCCCATTATAAAGGATGGTGGAGCCTGCGGATTTGATTTAGAAGTGTTTGATTTGAGCAAATGACATGTCACTTTGCATGCTGGGGATAACTAAAAAACCCATGCTAGATAAAAATAACCATATTCAGTCAAATGTGTTCACATGGAACGTACTTGCATTCTATCGTGTGACAGCCCCCAGCGGAATAAATCTAGAGGGATAAGCTGAATTTTCAATGAAAGATAGCTAGTATTGCTGTACTGCAATATTGCCTTTTTAACAGTGCTTCAGAAGTGAATATGAGAATGCATTTCTATAGACTTTTCTACAGATTCCTTGTGATTCACTAGCAGGGTTACATAAATACCCGGCATACAAATTGGAGGCAGTTTTATAAATGCTTCAGGTTGATTTGCATTTTGAACATTTTTTTTTTAAATAAATTTTAAAAAGTTTAAGAAGTCATTTTGGCAGGTCAGGACTGAATTTTTGAGGTTTAAAACAATATAAATAAATTGCAGCAATTATTTTTATTCACAATATTTTTTTTTCTTTTAAAATATAGTCTTTTCCTGCTGAAACTATTTCTGAGTTTTAATATCTATTTATTGGACTGCAATTTACATTATTTCATTAACATTTTCTGAAATATTTTTCTGAGAATCTCATCTAAGCTAAAATGGTCTCTTACAAGGGAAACCTACTGTTACACATATATGTGAATGGTGAAATAATACATATTTAGGTGCAGCCTTTAGACCCATATTCTAAACAGAGGCTTGATCTCTATTTAGAATAGAAGGTCTATTATAAAAAAAGAGAATTGTGCCTGTTACAAAATGATTTAATTTCCTATATACGTGTGTGAGTGTACAAACAGCTGATATGTATCAATGCATATTTTACACTGTTGCTTCATGTAATGACATGATTTTTGTTCAAGCACGACCTGTTTTTATCATTTCAAACCTACACTAAATTCTCTGGAAAACAAAGATTTGAATACAGGAAACCCACTGAGAAAATAAAGGAAATGACTTCAAATGTTTGCATATAATTATGTGCACTCAATAGGTGCCTGGCAGTCCACTCATGTTGACATCATCACCTTTTCCCATATATTGTATGAAAATACTTCATTTCATGGGGACAATGAAGAAAATGAATGTTTTAATTTGGCACAGCAGTTCCTGTTGAGACCAGTGTAGTGAAAATGTGATGTTTATTTAGATTATGATGGGCACATGGAGAAATGCTGGTTCTTATCTGGGTTCCACATGGAAGAACTACACAGCTCTGCTGTGTGAGAGGTGGGGAGCACGACAGGGTGTCATGAGCTTGGAAGGGAGTTTGGTCCTCACTGATGCCAGTGAGATCAGTTCTGTGTGTGTCTCCACCTGTTTGAATCTCCAACTGGTACTGAAGCTCAGCATGCACAGGTAGAAGTGCAGGTCTGAGTAGGTGACGAGTGAGGACATGAACATGCACCAGGTAGGCTTTTCCAGGAGGAGAAAGTAGTCTATTGAAGGAAGATGGAGCCTGACATACCTACACACTTGCATCTCTAAATTAGTTTACTTTCTCATTTCATGTAATTTTCCCCCATAAATACAAGTAATGAACCATTGAAAATTCACTGCAAAATTTAGTTATGCAACTTTAGTTACGTGCTAATTTGTAGGTAGGAGAACAGAGGATATTTTTGACTTGCTAACAATGCAATCTTTCTCCCCTTTGTTTTTTCTTAAGGTAGATTTTTTTGTTGTTGTTGTTTGTGTTTTTTTAATATATATTTTTTTGGTCAAAGTAACAGCAGAATAAGAATTTCTGTGTCAAGGTATTTTGATTAGCTCTCACACATTAGGATTTACACTTTTTAAGAAGACCTTTCTAAACAAATAGTAACATGAAACTGAATCACTGGAACATCTTATTTCCAATACAGGCATAAGAATAAAAGGCTCAACCTGAAATATATGAGCTTTTTATTCAACACAAGCAGATTGGCAGAACTGATACAAATTCATTAAACATGATGTCACTGTACATAAATTTTTCAGTAAAAATGCTTCAGTGGAGGATATTTGCCTATATTTAGCTGCAGTTATTATATAAACAAAAATAACCATTGCTAAGTAATAATCTTGCTATCTAAGGGTCACAGAATAAGTCAACAGTACATATGACTTTGGAAAATTTCCATGTTTGGAAATTTGGAATTTCCATGTAATGGATTTGTGACTAAAAAATTTGAATCCTCTATTACAAAGTTTGGAATGAATTTCTCTTCTGGTTATCAGCAATTAATTTCTGTTAGACTCTTTGGTACATGTGAAACAAGCAGTAACTCTCTCTGTAAGAGACATTGAAGCAATATTCAGATCAAATCCCAAAGTCTGGGAGGGAATGATTTTCAATAGAATTTGTGTATCTTTTTCCAGATGCAGACTCATTTAAAAGACCATGAAAATACCATTTTGCTTTTTAACCTAAAAAGTTGAAAAGTCTATCTTGTTTTAATGTTCCAGTTATATCCAGGCTCTACATCGTTATGCTGTTCACCAGGCTCTGCAAAACGCCAAAAGCTGCACAGACAGGGAAAATGAACCCTGTCCTCAGGTATTTGCCCTTAAGTAAACCAGCACTAGTATGACTGTTAATTGCAGAGTCAACCTGAATTAAGAGCCAGGTTGCAGAGATCTTTTCCAATTACCTTAAAGATGGTTCTGACAATGCTGCTGAAATTGTTGGGGACTTATCTGGAGCATGCTAATACATCTAACCGTGTCCTATTCTATTACTAACCAAATTCTTCTGTCAAGCACTGCAGAAGTAGAGTTGGTTTTCACCTTTAGACTTTGGTGAAAAACAAAACCTGAAGGAGAACTAGAATGTCTCTTCCACTAACTCACCGGTTTTCCCACAGATCTTTACAGCCTACTGTTAACAACAAACATCTCACAGTTGCCAAATCTGTTCAGTATAGGACCTGAGACAGCAAAGTTGTCAAAAGTTTTCTAGATGTAATTTATCAAATATATGAGGATGACTGTAATTTTGTTTGATTTTTAAATCTTCCTGCAAATTCTAGCTCAGCTTGACATGGACTGAATATGTTCTATATAATTTCAAGTTTTTCAAATAATCCAAAAGTTAGCACAGGTATTTTTGCATGCAGAACTCAGTGACTAAAATAAAGGTTTATGGTTTTCTGCAGAGATAGAAGACTTCTCCAGAACTGTCAGTGAAGCAGCTTTCATAGCTGAATTCATTTACAAATCACTGAAAGAATATTAATAAAAATAGCAACTCAGAATATATTCCACAGCCACAGTCATTACACTTTGACGTTCTGTGATATGGATTAGAAACAAATCATGATGTGTGACATATCTGAAAAGGCATGTAGTTAGTTTAGGATTTAATTTATACATTTTTTTTGTTAACCAAATAGCCTTATTACATTCTTAGGTATGCCACTGAAAACAATCAGCTTATTGTAAATTTATACATCAATATCGAATGTGAGCCTTCAATCCAAGACTTTATTTATGTCTTTAGTTGAACCTTTAGTCTGAATGCTGCCTCAGAAACGGTGCAAACTCAAAAAGAAAACAGAAGTGTAAGAGAAAGATATTAAGACTATTTCTTCCTATCTCAGCTACTACTTCAATTGTATATTTTTATATCATTAGTATCTATATATACTTATTTACATAGAAATGAGTTTTAATTTTTTTTTTCCTTTGAGACACTTGTCCAGCTGTCCTTAAAAGCCCAGATTGTCTGTACATGATAAAGATATCAGAATAAGCTACAAAAAACATTTGGATAAACTAGAAGGAGAATTTTGAAGTTTAAGCCACATTTATAGTATTAAACAGTTCCACATTATGGCAACCATCTTGAAGAAAAAATAGCATATGTGCAAACACCTCTTTCTGAAAAAAAAAATTCAAATGCATCTGAATTAAATTACCCCTCATAAATACACTTCTGCTGTTTTCAGCTTCTATTTTTGTAACTGAAATTTTTAAAATTCAAACATTTCTACTCATACAGGCCTATGTGTGCCACACTGGTGCCTGCCTACGTTCTTACTCAATAGAAATTGAAGGTATCAGAATTTTTGAAAATCATACACCTGTTCACTTCAATGAGCCAAGACATTGCATGTTCAAGAATGCATTAGGTGATCTCTCTCTGTGAATTTTCATACTTCTAAAGATTGTGAAATGATTGAGCAGAGTGCTTCTCCAAAACTTGAATAAATGCCTCAAAATTAGCCCCTAGAGGACAGGAATACCTGTCCTCCTCAACACCAGCACATCACAATGACTTTTGTGGGCTTGCAGTTCTGAGGTCTAATTATGCTATTTTCTCATAGAAATAATTTCCAAAGAAATTAAACTTGAATGTCAGAGTTGAGCAGAAGGGAGTGTGTGATTATTAGATTAGGTTAAGGCTTAATCTCAGGTCAAATAATTGTGTAATTCCTACTTGATTAAAAATATTTAGAAAAATTTCAAGTTTACTGTAAATGTTTGTGCTACAGTAACTGGAAATAAAAAGCATAAACAGCAAAATATAGCAATAGTACAATAGGTGTTCAGCTTGGTTTTAGTATTGAAAAAAATGCTATTTAAAGAAATAAAAACTAAAACATAGAGAGTACACTATTGAGAAAATGTCATGGACACAGAGTAGCTACTTAGCAAACTTTACATTGAATACATAGTTCCAGTTTTGCAAAATGGAATTTTTACACAGAGTAAATATGTGCTGATACGTTATCTTGACATATTTTACATTTGGAATTACTGGGGAGTCTGAAGTCATTCTAGGACAGTAAAAGAAAGAAAACACTGCTTACCCCAATTGACTGAGGGCAGATGGTGGCATGTTGTGTAGGTGTTGCTGTTGCCAGCCAGTCACAGAACCAAGATGAAGAGCACTGGCTGTGTTAAACCCAGAGAGAGATGATATATCTGCACTACTCAGAGAATATTCTGGATTTGAAAACAGAAAGACAATAATTAAGAGAGAATTAAAGAGGAAGCAATTAAACAACAACTAGCATAGTAATGTTCGCGTCATTTTATAAGCCTTTTAATTTTAATTACACCAATCACATTAAGTTGCAGCAGAAAAAGCAAACCTTCCTCTTCCCTCAACTCATTAACTTGGGAGCAAATAATGCACTAATAATTATTCTGTAATTTAGCAGGGCTTTATTGGGTTTGAAAGATCCAAAGCATTCTTAGACTGTATATCCACCATAACTACAGATGCACTGTCAGAAAGAATTGAAGAACATAATATTTTGGTTACAGTCTTCCTTGCAGAACCCAGCAGGAAGCCTGTTTCTGAACAGTAGCAATACACAACAGGAATTGGAATGGATCTCTGGAGGCTTCATTTCTATGCCCTCCCAGGTAACTCTGTGATAGCCCACAAAGTTACTGAACTCTGGTGTGGAGACACTGAAGCTGCTCCTTCCCACTACCCTCATGGTGTTAGGATGGTGCACTCAACCACATGAAATTACTTCTAAAGAAGACTAAGAACTGTCTTTTAAGTTACTTTTTTTTTTTAATAATTTTATTAAAGCCAAGGAAAGAAAGCTACCAAATCAGTCTTCCATTCAAACAAGACAGTTGACTTCAAAATAGATGTGTCTGAAGTTAGTGACAGGTACGGAATAAGCAAATGTAGTGCAAAAGCATATCAGCTATGAATTTTTCAGTTTCTCCCAAAAAACATTAGCTAATTCATTAGTACTAAGATAGACACTTGTCAGCACCTTGCTCCCTCCCCCATCCTTTGCATCCTGCACGCATACTTACCAGTACCATATGTTGTTGAGATTGCTGATGGGTATCCTCCCATCCCTTGCCCTGGTAGAGTAGGAGTTGCTACGGAAACCACTGGAGTAGCCAATGACTGAGCAGACTGGGAGTTATTTATCCTTTGATTCTTTTAAAGTAAGTAAAATAAACATATTATTGACTAGTTTTAAGTCAGTTGAGTGTATTTGCTTTCTGTGTATGTTCTGTGCATGAGAAATACAGGCTGATACAAATTTCTAGAAATTAATCCTTTAACATGTGGCTTTGATGAACTCTGCCAACCCTACCATTTACAAGCCTTCAAGAGACCAGTTGTCACCATAGTAACACATTACATCAGTATCTCCTAGGTAACTGAACTTGTAAGATTGCTTTTATTGTGGGTAGAAGAACAGATCGTGAAAAACTTATGAAATATATAAGCTCAATTCCCAGTGTTTTTCTTTTCACTCAAACAGAAAAAAACCAACCACAAACAACACCAACAAAACCCACAAAGCAAAACAAAAAAAAAAAAGGTGAAACAAAAGCCCCCAAACCCAGCTCCACTGGATTTTGAAAGTCCAGACTGCTGAACACTGAAGTCTTACCAGTAGATGGTGCTCTGACTATTTCAGAGTAGTTTTTGTCATTAAAAAAACCTTCAAGACTCCTAGGTAGCACAGCAGTTACACACTTAGCTTTAACTCAAGGGCATTAGATGTTGCACTGTAAAAATTACACTAGAGAATTCTAATTCTGTGAGCGGCAGGATAAAATGACCAGAGAGCCACCATAAGGCTGCACCACCTTTAACAATACAAGTTTATATGCTTTCAAAGCACCAGTAACAAGAAAGATTAATTCTAGCAGGTATAACTTGAATATGTGCAACAACTACATCTGGTCTTCTATACTGTTGTATTAAAAAATTACAATGATCTTTCTGTTCACAATATACTTATTATGGTAGTGTTTTCCATTTTATTTCAACCAACATTTCACTACATAATGAAAAATAACTGTTTTTCTTTTCCTTGTTGTTAAGATGAACATCATTACCACTTACCAGAAGCAGATCAACATCCTCAGACTGATTGCATAGGAAAGGAGTGTTAAAAATTAGTGAATATAAATATTTACCAGGATGCAGGTTTCTAGCTTAGGGTTTAGTTTCATCTGATAGGGGTAGCAAATTAAACACTTTCAGAGCATAGTTTGGAAAAATAACACCTCATAGATCTCTTATTTGTCCTTCTAATGGAATGTTTGTCTCAGCTGTAGGGGCAATTTATCCATTTTTCAGCAGAAGACTTTCTCTAAGAATTCATTGTTTCTTCCACAGTCCCACCGGTTGCAGACTGTCATACTATACCTGACCACTCACAAAATCCCCAGGGAAAATATCTGTTTTAAGGGCCCTGAAATAAATAATTTGATGCAGACAGCTTATTACCACCTTGTTTGACTTTGAGTATTGCCCTGTAGGACTATTTCGTACTTATTCACTTAGAAGGCAGCATCACATTTATGGGGGTTCTAGTTTGATGGTTAATTTATTTTCCATCAAGATAAAGTAACCAATTTGGAAGTTGTTTTAATAATGTCTGTTATATAATGGAAAACTGCATTTATACTGTTGCTTAAATTTACCATCAAGATACTTTTTAGATTAAGCTCACTTTAAATATTAAATCACTCACAAAAGATTTACTTGCAAACACTAACTGACTTTTGGAAGGGAACTACAAGACATGCACATGAAACCATCCAAATTCAACCTTCTAGCACAATATCTTGCATAAATTTCACTCATCCTGGTAGGAGATACCAAAATTTCATGCTTCTTTTTCTCTTGCTCTGTCTATGTACTACCTCTTATCATTACAAAATTTGGAGCTCAGAGTGATAGAGTTCAAATTAATTTATTTACAACTAATATACCATTTGCTGAGAGTCTGTGTGCCTAAATATTTAGGAAAAACATAAGTTAGGAATACTCCGGGTTAAATTCAGCCTTTATAACAAATCCTGGAAAGGCTCTTTCAGCTAGTAGGAAAGAGACTGCAGAAGTTTAGACTGTGTAGGACACAGTTCCTATTTTGCAACTAACAGAAAAAAGGGAGGAAGTAAATATGACTTCAAAAAAGTAATTAAAGAGGCTCAGCCTACATTCTCAGCTTGATGTCAAACCTTAAGGGTTAGACAGAAAGACCAAACAAGCAATAATTTAATTGCTTGATCCAGTCTTGAAATTCCCAAGTAACTCTTATCTAAAGAAAAAAAGAAAAGCTTTGAAAATGCATTACCACTGATGGCATGGTATTCTTGCTGCCAGGTGGAATAAGCACACGGAGATCTGGTTTACGGTTGTTCATTCCCAAATTCATCGGAGGTGGAGATTTTGCTTGCATATTCTTGTTCAAGTTGCCAGGTGAGACCAGCAGACCTGGTGAGTTGCGGGGGTTGCCATATCCATTTCCTGTTTAGGTAATAAAAGAGAAAAAAAAATAAAGAAAAAAAAAGGAGAAAGAAACCCCACTCCACTGTATTTCTTAAACCTCAACACTAAAAATGTGAAATAAAAAACCTCACGGTAAATACCTATGTCATATATCTTTATAGAAAAATACAACACATGTTATATTTGGAACAATTGTTCTTCAAATGCTTTCTCTCATGGCTGCTGACAACTTAGAGATGTGCTGAAATTAATGTTATTATATGACTCTGTTTACAGCACTGTGGTATATAACACATTATACTGTGCCCTTGTAGCAGCCAGCATCTGACATTTGCCTTACAAGAGAATCAGGAAAGTCAGATAATTTAAGGGCTTAAAAAAAGTCAAAGTTATTCCATGTTTTCTCGACAACTACAGAGCATCATGCCTTTACTGACTCAGCCCTTTGTAGGTCATGATTTTGTTTTGCTTTTAAACAAAGGATGAGTACAGCAAGGCTATAATTTCCAGAAAAGGCAGTGGGAGGACTAAGAAGATTTGTAAATGCTTTTGGCTCTCTTTTACAACACTTTTTGGATCTGATTCTGTCAACACTAAAGTCAATGGGAGCAAGATCAGAACTTTATTTGGAAAATGCCACCATATCTTTCATCTTCATTTCTCTGCTGCAGGCCCCAGGAACAGTTCTGACAAGCAAATGCTTCATTTGCGTTTTTCAGAAAAGGGTTTCCTTCTGTCACCACGTAGGACTGACAACTGTATTTCCATAAGGTTACTTACCTACTGTTCCACTAAAATGAGACCTTTCTAAGTCTGGAGGAAAAGATGATTTTTAGCCTAACCTTGAAATTCTGTCTGCATAGTCTCAAGAGAGATACAGAAACGGCCCAATCATAGAGCGGGAATAGAACAAAAACCAGTACAGAAAGAGAAAACTTTCACAAATACCTAGCAAAAACATGCTAGGGAAGACTTGCTGTTCTGTGCTCAGCTTTTGTTCATAGTTCGGGAGCTGTGACACACAACCTAGAATTCGTGTGAGAAGATGAGCTAGTGAGAGTGGCAGAGCCCTGCGGGTCAGAAAACCTGGACCTTCAAATTTCCTCTGTAATCCCAATGTCAGTGAAAAAGAAGCATCTCACTTCCCCCTGCCCTGCCAATGTAATGGAGTTTACAGCCCTAAAGGACATAAATGGATTATGGAACTAAATTCGATAATGTCTATGAGGTGGGCATAAAAATGACAGTACATGAGAGTGATTCGCTTTTCTGGTTAAGGATAATGAAGTGGTCCAAGCATGATTAAGATTAAATCGTGTTTTTAATCCTCAAGCATATCAGTTAATTGTATTTATCAGATCAGCAAATCCACAGAAATAAAATCTGTCAAAGGCTTTTAAATACAAAAACACCACTTCAGGCTGTGGAAGACCCTGAACTGTGAACACTAGGCTTAGGACACAGGAAAATTATCAAACAGTGCTTGACTTCTGTATTTGTGATGTACCTTTAGCAACTGCTCTGGCCTGGCTTGTTTATTTGCATGCTTCTTTATTACCATGATCTCACATGCCTTTACAAAAAAATGAAAACTTAAAAGCACAAAGATCACTTCAGAGATTTTGTATTAAAATATTTTTCATAGTTAATCCTGTTGTTTATTTCCCTAATATCTTACAGTTAGTAAGATAAAATGTTAATGAAAATAAGTGTATTTTACACTTATCAAGCTATACCAGCAGAACGCTGTGGAGAATTTTCCATTTTGTGTCAGTAGGCTTTTTTTTTAAAAACAAACAATGGTCTCAACATGGATTGGTTACCTATTATACTCTAATTAATGCCATGTGTTACTAGAGGCAGTGAGATTAGAAGGGGCGTTTTGAATGTATGACAATATTTTCTGCTAGAAGCCACAGAGCCTTTTAAAAATTCATCTTTTACAAACTGAATACTAAAAAAGTAATGTGTTGAGAAGTGATCAACAGGAGGAACTGAAGCAAAAGTAGATTTTCTCTGGTGTTGGTTTCATACAGGACATATTTACCAGCAGGACGTAAAACTCCCTGTTAAATCTGTTGTATGACGAGGATTTGTTCACAGACTGACAATAAAAGTCTTTGAAGCAGATATATAGCAAAACAGAATGCACTGTACTCTATATGTTTGTTTGTAATTGTGATTTTTGGAGAATAAAACCTCTTACAAGAAGAACTCCCGTTTTCTACATAAGATTTACTTAATTTAATTCACTATTAAACACTAAAAGACAGAATGCTTCTGTACAAACCTTAACTCTTCAGAAACTTTCATCTGACCTTTATTTTATTTACCTACTGATGTCAAATAGTTTCAACAGTGATCAGATTTCTTACATTTATATCTAAAAGCATCAAATTCTTTTAAAGAACTATTGCAGTCTTCTCTTTACCAGGAGATTTCTGCTGTTCATGGCATATTATGCCATCTAGCATTTTGGAGCCATGTAATAACCATTCCTCTTTCCAGTCACCAAATTGTTATTCTTCTGGTATAATGAGGATTCAGGAATGTAAGACTGTGGACCTTAAACCAGCGATACAGAAACCCATCATTTGGAAATCAATGATGAATGCATGCATGTGGTTTACAGTTAAGAAGAGTCTGCATTTAAACCAGCTCCTTAAACTGTATCCTTTTAACTCAAGAGGGCTGTGGCCTGCTCTGAGGCAGTTGTCCCACCTTCAGAAAAACTGACTGAACAGAATAGCCTCATTTACATTCAGAGGCAATAAAAAAAGTATAAGACTTCTAATGTACAAATTAAATCTTCATTCATCCTATACTTTAAAATTACACTTTGCCTGGACAATTATCAATTTAGATGTGACTCTATGCAGAACATTGCATTTCACTATCCACTTGAAAGCGCAAAAATTATATGTCGTGGATGAATGGATTTCCTGATTATAGATTATAAGAAAATGAAAACCAGATGGATTTTAGAGCAAGTTGGCTTTACATTTTTATTTGGTTAAAAGCCATATTTCTGCTGGAATAGAACATTTTTAAACAGTATGAATATATTCTGTAGTGCATAATGAAAATAAAAACAGTGGATGCACAAGTTTTAAAGGGCATATGTAAGAATTTGCAAATTTACAGCATCTTCAAATCAATAAGTTTTCAGAGAAAATTATATTTCCTTGTATTATTTGTTATACTGACTTGAGAGAGTAAAAATATTTTACACAGAAAAGAGCTTGTTTCTAGACAGAGTTAGGGGAGCAGCACATGTCAAGAGATGTAGTGCCAGACTTTGCATTTGGACTAACAGCAGAATATAAGGACAAGTGCCTTATGAGCACTGAACGCTCTTCTTGGGCATGCTCCCACATTGTGCATTTAGGCAAGGATGCCATTGACTTTAGAAGCAATTCCATCCAAGTACAAAATGCATGATTAATCCCTGCAATAGCACTTTTTAAAAACATTCAGAAAATGTACTTTTGTGCACCAAGAGTTATTCAATCAAGAAGAATTATTAAAAAGAAAACATCCATTTACTCATGGAAAGCTACAAATTTAACTGTATTACAAATTCATGAAATACTACCTTAAGCAGTCCCTTCCATATTTTAAGAACTTAAGGATACCAGAAGAGCACAAGTTTACTCAGAACAGGACAGGACAGAGAGCAAAGTTTACTTCTCTCCTTTCATCCCTCATTAGGAACACCTGTATCTTATAAAGAGTTATAGGCATTGCCAAGTGGCTGCAATTCTTGATATTCTCAGAGTTAAGGTAATCATTTTGTACTGAGCATTTAAGCAGGAAACTTTCCATGTGTTAAGGTAACACAAATGAGGAAAGAATACTTTTTTTCCATATCTCTCAACATTCTTGAACAGTATTGTCATAATTCAAAGCCCTTAAGTCTTGAAAAATTAGAAAATTTTGATATTTTGATTTCTTGGACTTTTGAAGCTGTCATGTTCCTACTCTTTCTTTGTTTTTTAAAATTAGTGATTTCAAAGATATAAAAATATACTGAATGAAAAATCCTCTATGGTAGTCCTACAAGCACAAAGAATAAGACATACAATTTATACGTCCTTTCTTCTCTTTTCTTTACTCTAATGTTTTTCACTGACCATATGTATTGAGAACTTACGAGATCTTTAGGAATCTGGGATGTCTACCTACATTATTTTTAATAGGAAAAGAACATTCAAATTCTTGAAGGGGTTTCAATGCTTCTTTCAAGTTTCCAACAAGTGTATTTTCTTACTTGTGAAAAGTTTTGTATTTCTTCTAAGGTGAATATGTACTTTCAATTTCATAGAGGATTTCTGCTTCTTACTGGGTTATGTTAAATGCATATTCCATATACATGACATTTTGACTGACCATCAAGCCTCTTATAAAGAATATTAAATGTAGAATTAATCTATATATACATCAGAGCAAACTATGCCACAAATCAACTCCACCTCAAAATACACGTGTATACAAAAAAATCAATGCAGTAGGAGAAATTTTGCTAAATTTATACACAGTTTTGCACTCTTCACTCAGTTAATTTTTCCACTTTCTGAAGGATTGCTAATTGTTCCTACCAGTAATTAAGAGGCAAATTTCTCTCTTTTCTCTCTTACATCATGTATTTTTTTTATTTTTTATTTTTTTTAATGCGTGCACACTGTTGGAATAGGCTGTAGTTTACCACCCAAAATAAACACATGCTAGCAACAAAACATTGGTGCTAGGAAGCTGTATTGGTGTTCATCTAAAAATAATTTTAAAAAAAGGTAATTGAATGTTCTTACACGTTAAATGCTAGTCATTCACAGTACACAATCTTTACTAACTGCAAGTGGGAAAAGAAAACCAATCTGCACTTATCCTCGTCTAGAAAAAAGGAAATCTTTATGTTAAAGTAACTGCCCATTCCCACAACATTGAACTAATTCTTTACTGAATTACGGGGAGTCATACAAAACCTACTGACTTTGTGTGGAAGAATTCTCAGGCATCCTGGGAAGTATCAGCTGCATTTTGAGTTGAAACAGGATGGCAGTCTGAAGAACACACAGGCATTTGGAAGAATGGGAGGAGAACCAGGACAAAACTATCTCTTTTTTTTGCTAGTTTTAGAACTAATCATTTAGAAATAGTGTAAATAAGAAGGTAGAGATTTCTACAGCAATGTAAGACTAAGCTGTCCCTCCCTAGTCACCCATTCTTGCCAAGCAGGTTGCATAACTGTCAGTGGGAACTTCTTGCCCTTTAAAGAGATGTAAAGGGCACTAATGGCATTATTGTTGTCCTATGTGGGAAAAAAGATAGTATTTGGGAACCACTAAAATACTCCCAATACTGTAGGCAATTTAGGTGTACATGTAACCTGTACTGGGACTGCACAAAGCTAAAAGTCAGACTGTGCATCCCATTTAATTATTCTGGGTGAATTTCCATTTTGGAAATCAAGTATATCTCCAGTGCTTCCACTGCAGGGGAGGTAAAGGGTCTCTTCAAATTTTCCAAGGAAAACTCTGTGTATGATTTCCTTATATTTGTAGCATATTATGAAGAAAGTGACTTCTCTGTTTTGTGGCTCAAACTATTCAGTTTTGGTTTGTCCCTTTGCTGGTTCAAGTACTTATGCAACATATTGAGACAGCATGTGCCTTACTGCTAAATGTTGTGTTTAGTGCCATGAATAGTCCTCTAACCAGTCTAATGGTTTGCCTCACCAGATGCCCATCCATAGGCTGACATTCTGCTCCATCCCCATCTCCATGGAGGTGCCTGATGCCTGGGTCTGGGTCTGCCCTGGGCTGCCTCTCCCTGGCCCTACTCCCTGGCTGGGACTGTGGGATGGGTCTAGGTTGTAAAGCCCAGCTCTGCACCCCCAGGAACCTCTGCTGTTCCAGGTCTCCAGCTGCTTCCTGACCCCAGCGTGTCCTGGTGGCATGTCCCACATGTAACAATTAACTCTCCTTACAAAATATTCATATCGAGTACTGCCAGCTACCTTAGTGAACTGTATACATGGATGATCTAGCCAAAATTATTTCTGATCTGTGGGTGAGTGCATGTAAAAATTGGAACATCCTGACAATCTACTGTATGTGGAGTATTTGCTGGTGCACATAACTATTGCTGCAAAAGGGCACTTTTCTCCAATACTGCAGCAACTGGGCTCAGATTTCATTCTGGACAGTGATGATGCTTCTCAGGCAGAGGCTGAAAGTAAAGAAGTGGCTCTTTGGGCACTTGACAATGCAAAACATATACAAAATACTTTTCTGAAAATCTAAGGACATGTCGCAAATCTAGGAGCCTAGAAATTGGAGATGATTTTTCAGCTGAATGAAGAAATAAATGAGTTTATTTAGAAGGAGGATGAAAGAACATGAGGACATAAACCTGACTTGTGCATCACAGACCGCTATACCTGCATGCAAATACTTTACTGCTGAGTCGAGTGCAGGGGAAGCTAGCCTGATCACCAACACTGCAGTTAGGTTTTATTGCTATAAAAAAAGACATATTTAAATGTTTCTAAATTAGTTCTTGCACTAACTATTCTCCCACTTTAGAAGTTCACACCTTAATAAAATAAATGCAAAGGTGGCACCTGACTGTCTCGAATTAGCCTGCAGCTACCCACACAAGGAACTGTGAGAAACGTTTCGCAACATTTCTCATTGCAATTAGTTTTCCCAAGTGGCAAGAAGATATTTCAGCACATCCATGGACTCACTCCTTGCAGCCTTTGGAATAGGGGTGTATGTCATAGGCAGTGAGGGTCTGTGGCAAATTATACAATGAGAGATGGAGGAATGCTCTTTCTTCTTCTTCAATGATTATCATTCCTCTCTTTTTTTTTTTTTTTTTTCCCCTCAGCAAGGAAACAGGGCAATAGATGATTCAAGTCCAGGTCCTGTTTGTGTTTTTTTAATCTTGCAGTACAGTTACTATTGCCATTGTGTTTATAATATAATGTCCAATCATAGCGTCGGACATCATAGTACTATTTGCTTTCATAATTCTTTAATGACACCTAATTTCAGGAATCTCAGATCATACAGCTTTCATGTAGAAACATTATCTTTCCTTTACTTCTGATTGTATTGATTAACTTATCTCAACTTCCACAGCATTATTTTGTTCTAACACCATTTTTTATCAATAGCTGTGCTCATCTCAGCATCCGTATATTTCACATTATCTTGTTTGGCTTGAAGCTTCACCTAATCAGCACAGTAACTAAGTTGTAATTCCTGAAAAAAATCACTTAAGGCAATTACACAGTGGTCTTCAGTTTTGTGCTTTATAAATATTATGTGTCTGTAGTTTAGACATGTGGGCACTGCACAATGAGCAACAGGAATATACTCTCGTGTTACAGTTTTATAAGGTCCAAACAAAATGTCAGGGATCAGAGTCATTCAGAAGTGTCTTACCATGGTGAAACAGCTATCTTGTCCCTGTTACTGGTGTTGTATCTGCTACCATGAGGAGCTGGCATGATGCAATGTCCCAGACCTCGTGTAATAGTCTCTCCTCATTCACTGCTCACATCTGCAAATGTTAGTCCATCCTCTGCACTAGGAATACACTGGTCTTCCACACTAAAGTTTAGTCTAATAGGAGAGGCCAACACCAGATATTGAGGGTGGTTTTCCATAGTCAGCTGAAACTCAGCCTGCATCACAGCTTTTCCAACGATCTTGCAGTTACTGGCATAGACCTGATCTCTTAAAATGTGCACAATTCCTATCTGGCCCTCACTGGTCTGACATAAACCCCTCTCCAAAATATGTTTGCAGGACTTAGCTGCCCTCTTATAAGTATGCTAGCTGAAAAGATGCTTCATTCTAGTTCAGTTTATGCAAAAAATAAACAGTATTTTTTCTTTTTTTTTTGCATATGGATTGATCCAGAGTTTCAATAATTAAAAACAAACCAGAATGTGACATGTCAGAGAAGAAACTATATTGCTGAAAAATATATTTGCTGACGAGAAAAATACAAGCCTGAGAAGAGTAGAGGACTTCTCTCTTCTGACTGCCTGTGAGAGACTTTGACGAATCATATCACAGAATCACAGAATGGTTTGGGCTGGAGGGGACCTTAAAGATCATCTAGTTCCAAATGCCCTGCCATGGGCAGGGACACCTTTCACTAGAAGTTGCTCAAAGCTCCATCCAACCCGGCCTTGAACACTTCCAGGGGTGGAGCACCCACAGCTTTTCTGGGCAACCTGTTCCAGTGCATCACCACCCTCACAGTTAAGAATTTCTTCCTAATATCTAAACTAAATCTGCCCTCCTTCAGTTTAAAGCCATAACCCTTTTGTCAATCATCTGCTTTTAACAAATTATTTGCTGATGACAAATAATTTCCTTTTTTGGCTATTTGAAATCAATTACCATTTTGAGGAAACTGCTTTTTCAATGAAAAATATTTCAATAATTCCAATTATAAAGAGAAGACCTTATTTGAAAATGTATTTTCTTGCTTCCTGAAAGAAACTTTAGAAATAATTGTTATTTTTTTTTTTTTAGAACAGATACGCAGGCAAAAGTAAAGTATTTTGCACATACATAATACTACTTAATTTGGTTTGAAATTTAAGCAGTGCTTTCTGATTTTGAACAAGAGTATGGATTGCAACAGAAGACTGTGTGATGTCTTAGTGAGCAAGAATGCACAGACAGAAAAAACAGTGAAATTCCTGTCTCACTTAAGGAAAGCATAAAATTCCCCCAGACTTCACTAGGAAAAGGATTTTATCTAAAGAATCCAAATTAGTCTTGAGGAACATTTGAAACTTTTTATCATAAAAGAAGTCAATCATGCCTGTCTTTAAAATCCCACTTAGAAAGAACCAGTTTGTATGACTCACTTAATTGTTCATTACATGTGAATTTAGGGCTTTCTCCCTTTCAATTTTTTCAAGCTGTCTTTTTATAAATACAAATATTGAGACATTGTTGATTAAAGCAATGAAGAGACAGGGAATAACTAAATAAATTACTAAGTCAACACTCACAACAGGTGGAAACCTAATTAAGGCCAAATTTTCACAGATTTTCAATGATGTCTTCTGAGAATGAGCTTGCGTGGATCTCTGGTAAGAGGTCACATGAGTAAGATGAAGATACATGTTTATCTTTGCATATGACACCCACTGCAAGATTTTTTTTAATTTTTACATGGATAGCAGCAGCTATCCTTTCACATATTTTGTGATTTTCACATGTATGAAAGAGCTTCAATAAGCCATATAAAACAGTTGCTCAGGGCAGAAATAGAAGTTAAATTTGGAAAGGCCTGTGTTGTCTCCCTACATAGGTATGAAATTCAGTTACTGTTGGATAGACTATTGTCTTTCTACTATGTATTAGACCTGTCAAACAAGTTCTAGTGTTCTTCCTGCTTTATCAAAATCTCCTACCTGTAGGTACTTCCCTTAAAACACGGAAGAAAAAGTATATATATACTCCCTATATGGAGGAAAGCTTGGAAAAGGAACATTTAATGGCATAATACAAGTGGAAAAGAGAAAAAGAGAGCTGCTATGTTTTTCATTTAGTATCCCCCTCCATGGTTTTAAGTCAAGCTGCCAATTTATGAATTCTTGTTATTTTGATTTGGCACTATTGCATCACAAACTCTGTTATGAATGAGTGTTCTTTGGGACTATAAGCTTCCTTGGACAAGAACTATTGTTTACTATGCTTCTGTACCACATTTTGCCCAATCTTTGGATCAGAAGTCTGTGGGCTAGTGCACTCATCAAGTAATAACGGACAGGGAACAACCTATCATGCTCTCCCTGGCAAATCCAATCTGAACAGGCTGCCCATAAACTGCGGTTTGAGAATCACTATTCCAAGCTCACTTGTTTATTTAACACATTATAGCCCAACCTTCTTTTGACTATGCCAAGCATGATTTCAGGGCACAGTGGAGAATATTTACATAGCTTTTTAAAAAATTTTTAATATTAATTTTCTCATTTATATTTATAGTTTCAAAAGACATTAATGCAGCTAGATGCCTTTGAAAGTCTTGCTTATTTTTTTGGTACTGCTGTTTGGCTTATTTGGGCAGATTGCTTCTTTTTAGTAAACCACTCTTTTTTGAGAAGACACCATCCAGATTGCCTCTGCCCCGAAGGCTTATAAGTTAAAAACTGCTACTATTACATATATTCCTATGTGTCTTGAAATACTCGTAGAATGTATAATACCTTCACCCACAGTCAATACATGTCCAAGAAAAGAACAAAGAGAAGGAAAGCACTACAAAATTATGATACTGGCTGGCATTTCAGGACCTCAGCCCTCAGAAGATGAGAAGGTAATTGTTAGCTTGTGGTTAATTTCTAGAAGGAAATGACTAGCCACTGATTTATAGGTAAATACAGGATGCAGTTCTTAAAGAGACATCGGATGAATTTTTCAAAATGCATTGATGATCTTTCTAATGTTTTTTTAAGAACAGGATTAAAGGTAGTTTGAGGATGCCAGATCAAAAGAGACCAAGCACTTAGTTCCTCTGGCAGCATTTATAGAGTCCTAAGTACTTTTGACTAACTTGCTTCTTTAGTTTAATATTAATGTCACGATGGAGGCAGTAGAGAAATCAAATAGGGAAACAAAAAATTACATAAATAAACAGTTATAGCAAGTATATCTTTTATTTTATACCCATCCTGTATTAAAACTTAAGATGGAATTTTTCTTTTGATTTTATTATTTATAGTAGTTTTAAGCATATAGTAATCCTGCCTATTTCAAAAGAAAACTTAATTATAAAATGTCTTAATCTGAAAAAATATAAATATGAAAACCAGAATTCAATTTAAAAACAGAATTTAATCTGCAAATCAAAAGTTAGAAGTACAGATGCAAAGAAAGACATCCCCCAATACTCTTCTATTTTAAAACTTTTGAAATATTTTATAAGTTTTAATCTTTTATAAACTTTCAACATAAATAATGAGCCACTGAATAAAAATTGAGTTCAGATAATTTACAGTACTAAAACTTCATCAACATTATTTATTTATGGTAAAGGTACTGTTAAGTGGTTTTGTTAAAGAATACACTCTCTAGAAATTAAAAGAACTTCACATAGTATATGATGCCAACAAGTAAATAAATCAGTCTTCATACTAGTTATGGGATAAGATAGAACGGGTTTAGAGCACGTCAATTTGCATCCAAAAAGTTCTTGTTCTCTCTTTCAATCAAAAGCCACTGAGAGAATAGTGCCAAAGACATTGTTGTGTTTATAATTTAGCAATGCTACTAAATGTGAAGTTCACTCTGATTTTATTGGAAGTTGCTACTATCACATGACAGAGACTATTTAATCAGTGTTAAGAACAAATTTACTCTAACAAACCTGAGATAACCTTGGTTCAACTTAAAAATACCACTGATGGTATTTAGTTGTGTAAGATAATAAAGAAGTAGTCAGCTTTTTAAGTTCTATTTATGCCTTGGGTTGACTCCCAAGGTAAATTGTGCATGATTCCAGGGTTAATACTTGAAATAATCCAAACCAGTGAAATAACATACTTCTCAAAACATGGGCTTAAATAATCTCTTCCCATTTCTGATATTGCAATCATAATGCAATTTGTTATAATGTAATTTGTTGAAGGAGTGAAGAAACCGAGGCCAGGCATTAGTAATAAAAAGTAGTTTCATTTTATAACAGCAGAAATGAAACTGTTTAGACTCTTCTTGAAGTATATTATTTTGAATATATGCTATTTTTAAGCATTGCGGAAAAATGCAAATTCATAATGTTCTAATTTGTCCAGAAATATGAACCCAAAGAGATTAAGGCACATGATCATGTTAGCAGCTTCTAAGATGCCAATTAGAAGAAAATACAGAGGTCTCTGTTCTTGTGAAAAATGATGAACAAAGAGAACTTTGATGTTTATTCTTCTGCACCCACTGTCCAAAACAGTGCTGTTGTGGAACAATGCAACTAAGACCTTTCCATTTTTCTTCAGCCCTGTATCAAATTCTTCCTACTGTTCTGCATTGAAGAGATTTAGAAAACACTTCTTTAATGGTGTTTAAGGCACTTATTGCCAGATAAAGAACAAAGACTATTCATGCAATTAAATATTTATGATGCATTCCTAGCAATGTCCCTCGTATATATGCCTCTGAAATCAATTGCCTACTCCAAAGTTACATTGCTTGAGAGCTTAATGCATAACACAGTGTGCCAGAACTGCAAATTTTTAATTTGTGAGTAAATAATCAAGCTATCTGGCTCCCTATGCTTATATATGTTTTTAATATATTTCCAAGGGAAAAAAAATATATTTAGAAAGAATATAAATTTTAAACCGGTATACTGATGTACAGATTTTATTAAGCACAAGGATTATTAAGACAAATGAACATGTAGGTGACACTTAATTTTGTATGCTCCTCTTTTAAAAGAAAACGTTGCCGTCTTTACTAATTGCTTTCCAGCGTCTATTTAAAGGAACGAGAGACCAGTAACCAGGCAATGATATTTCTAAATGAGCCAGAAGAGGGAGCCCCTTAATAGGGCGATCAATTGCTATCCGTCTGCCGCTGTTCCTAAGTTTCTACTCGAGCTTAAAAAGAAAGATGAAATGCGACCACAACCAGATTGAATCTGCCTTTGGCTGTGTTTCGCAGGCTAACAGGAGATAATGAACAAATATATAATTTTCTATCATGCTTTCTCTTTTTAGAAAACAAAGAAGACTAATAGCAAAGTTCCTGTGGTCTGCCTTCCCTACTCCGAAGTTAATACAAAATGACCCCTCAAAGCTTTAGTATTTGTTTAAAGTGCCTTTCTGATACAGTTTTGTGCAGTTACAATTTTACTATGGATGCATCATACAAACATCTGTGATTCATCCATGTGTGAAGATAAAAGGGGGGGTGGGGCTTGACGAGAGCCAAAGGAGAGAAAAAAAAATCACTAGATCCAAAATTTCTTTATAAATAATTTTAAGAGACAATGTTGGAATTGCCACATATATCAGCCTTGGTTTATAGTGCACAAAATGAATCTTCCAACTGTTTTTCCATACAGTTCTCTTTGAGAGTAGTTAACGCGGTAAAATTGAATGTTTTACCACTCAGGTTGTTTTCTTTGAACATATGTGTCTACTCCTAAAACTGCAAAAGTAATCTTGCCATTGTCTTTTGTAATCCGTATTTGTCATAATGCAACATTGCTGACGTTGCTAACAAACCACTGAGTTTGCTGAGCAAAGGGGACTACTCTGACAACATCGATTTGATAACACAGAACTTAGCAAGTTCAGTTCTCATTAGTTCTATGGGAGCAGAACTAAATGGGCTAATCTTTTTCTCTGCCTCGGTATTTTGAAAATCCTTTCCCTGTTGTGTATCAAAGCACTTAAGCAAATACATAAAACTAAACTTAAGTTAATTACTGATTATTTAAGTAAATGCCAACAGATTTTGCTGACTAGCAATGGTCTTAGAGCAGCGGCTTGAAATCACATCTGCACTCAGTACATTAAAGTCTAATGAGAGACTCAATATTGAAATCTTTACTCAAGCTTAAATTCATAAATTGAAACCCCAGTTCCACTAAAGTCAAAGGAAAAACTCCCTGTGACTCAAAAAAGGATCATGGTTTCTGACACTGACTCCACTGGGAGTTTTGCTTGAACAGGGGTATGCAATGTACCCAAAAGTTTGTATGCAAAGGCTGATGTGAAGGAAACCAGACATTTGTGTCTGTGGAATTTGTTGAGGTGCAAGATATTTGACACTGTTGGAAAACAAGCCTCTTTCTACTAGTAAGAGAACCACAAGTATCAACTCCCCCCACCCCCAGTTGGGAGAATTAAATTGATGCCAATCAATTTCTAATACATCAACTCCAATATGGAGCTATTTTAGGACTCAGTCTTTGAAGTAAGTCCTTTATTCACTTAAAGAAATACATTTTTTTTCTCTTTACCTGCACTGGTGCCTGCACCGGTTGTGAGGTCCCCACCCATCAGGCTACCTAGGGGGTTGAAATGAAATACAATAAATGAGCACAATATATTATAACACACAAACATGCAAAACATTTTCTCTACCTTCAGTCTGCTCCAGTATCCACCACTTCTTTCCTCTGACTTCAACTGGCATTGAATCAGACCCATAGTCATAAAATCATAATGTTTAATGTTACCTGTCTGAGACACTTGCCTTTCAAGGATAAACAAAAATATGTAGTACATAACATTTCATTCTTTATTTTTTTTTTTTTAATTTTCATACTTCCAGAGCATATGAAAAATTATGTGTGAAAGTTATGTATAGTAGTCCTTCACTTGAAATCTATCTTTAGTTGAATGTTAGTCAGGAAAGTAAAGGCTTTCACATAGGATTGGGAGGAAGAGACTGAAGGTTGCTAGACAAGAATGTAACTCAGAAGATATATATATTTCCATAGTTTTTAATTTCCTTGGCCTTTTACAGACATTCACACTAAGTATTTTTAAAAGTTCTCTTTGCACTTGGAGACCTCAAACAGTTCTTTGAATGTGGTATTCTTAAGGATCTTGATATTGCTGCAGCCAGACAGATTGAAACAACCTAATCCCCATTTATCCTATTCAGAGGTGAGCCCTCATCATCACCAGAACAAAGCATAATCCCTTGCTACACAAGGCACTCAAGTACAGAGCTCAACTAACATTAACCAATCAAGTAACTTGTGAATGAATAAATAAAAATAAATTCTGCTTTTAGCCTGGAGACTGATTATTTAAATAAAGAATGTCCTAATTTACTTGCTTCAACTTGTTTGCATTGGCTACATTTTCTTCCCTGCCCTCTTAAGCTTTATGGTATAGTGAGTTCTTGTACAAATAAAGTAGATAAGCTGCCTTTTTATGAAACATCAAGTTGTCTGCCCTTTTATCCTTTATTGACTTTCTTTAATTTCAGTAAATATTCAGCTTTTTCTAGAACCTTTTTTATTTTTTTTTAAATTTTTTAAATTTATTTTAAATTTTCTAAATTGAGAATAGAAACCCCTTTGACTCTTCTTTTCATTTTTCAACACAGTAATTTTCGACAAACTGTTATGACTGGTAAAAGCAGAGTTTCTTGTTTCTCAGAGTACAGTTTAAAGTGATGGAAGGCATGCAAGGAGGTGATAATAGAGCACTTGAAGGGATGGGATGGAACAGATCCTACCTGTGTTACCTGCACTCGGAGGCCGATGTGTCACACCAGGAGACATGCTATTTCTTTGCAAAGAAGGATGAGCCAGCGGTAAAAGGTTGGGGTTTCCCAGTGAGCTGACTGGGTTACTGTACACCAAACTGTTGTGGTTGGACACCGGGATAGAAACTGGCATCTCAAAGTTTGGTGGTGGAACAGCCTGTACAAGCAAAAAAAAGGAAAACAGAGACGAGAATAGTACAGAAGCACAACAGCCTTCAAGTACAGTTACTCTATATTTAGTTCAAATATTCTGTAGTTGGTGGTTAAAATATTCTGTAGATGGTGGTTAAAATATTTATGCTTGCCTCCTTCCACAAGACTCAAGAGAAGAGTTTCAAAAGAGCTTTTAAATATGATTTTTCGAATCATGATCCCATCTTCCTTTAATGCAGCTTGCGCATTTACTTTGTAAGAACTGGAAAGATTTTTTTTTTTTTTTTTTTAGTTTTTTCTCTTTTTCTTGTTTAAAACAACCCTCTACTTTATGCAGCTTAATTTTCGTTTTCTTTCATTCTGTGACATCATAATTGTTCACTTATGATACCTTAATCTAGTGTCATAGATGACTGCAAGATCAAAGGTACATGATTATGATGACTTCATTGCATGGAGAAAAATTAGAAGGAGTGGAATCCAAAAGGGAAGGCTTTAATTTCAGCTTATGTTGCTTTAGCAACCAGAATGATCCCGAATCATGTTAAATACACCAACACAGCAAATTACATTTTTTAAAGTTTCTATCTTATCTTGGAAGGGCTTAAAAGAAACAAAGTTCTACTCAGGGACAGCCAACAAATACAAGAACCTTAGATACACACCAGTGTTTGTGTTCCTTTTTTTTATTATTATTATTTTATTTTATTTTTGGGGTTTTTTTGGTTTTTTTTGGGTGGGGCGGTAGTGTTTAGTGACAACTTTTCAATACACTGTTTTCATACTTAAAGGCAGGAGTGTCTCCTTATGCACTTCCCTTTGAAAGAATCCCTTTCAAAAATGAACCAAATAATGTACCACTCTGACAGAGGGTGTGAGGAGATGCAGAATCTAATTCTCATTAGGCTCTGAGAAAGCCCAGTTCAGGTTTCCTTGGTTGGTTGTCAGTTTGTTGGCTGGAGTTTTCTCAGGTAGTGCTTGCTTGAATTTCTATAAAAATTACAACCATATTAGAAATCTGTATTTAATTTACTTGTTTTTAAAATAATTAATTTCTTGTCTTTTCAATTAGAAAATCTTTTTCAGAATTACCTGACAGCATTTTAAATATTCAATACCTGAATGCAAACTAAGTACTCCTCAATTTATAAATTTATAAATCTTATAAGCTTGAAGAGCTTAAACACATCCAAAAATTCTTTGAAGGAGGCTTGTAACATATTCTGAGGGAGAAAATCAGAGGTTTTAATTTTGTTATTGGTAGCTGATAGGACTTGTAAGTCTTCAAGGACCTAGAGGGAGTATGTGGAGAGCTGGGCACATCATTTGCTTGCCAGGCAACAGAGGCACCCTGACCTTGTAGCACCCACATGTCTCTTCTCTGGCTGGAACTATTGGCTGTGCCCTGTGTATTACAGCACTAGCCATCAAATTACAGTTATCTATTAAGGTTGGCGGTGGTTTGTTTTTTTTTTTAACCTCTCCCATTTCTAGAAGCAGAAAAAATTTTGCTCTAAATATAGAGGAATCATTTGGCTTAACCACTGAAACACAGAGCAAGATTTTAGTTCAGGGTATGATGTGAAGGATACATTACACAAATGCCTTGGGAATTATTTAAAGGTGTTAATTTAGCTCTGTGTAGCCTATGGCCTGGTTTTTGTGAGAGCTGGCCATAGCAACAGTGGTTGAATAGATGGATCTGCTGTTCCCCAGCCTGGGGGCTTCATGTAGGAACTTGATTCCCTCTGCTGAGAAGCTGAAATGCACTCCAAGGGCTGTATTTTCCACAGACCTGATTGGTTGAACTAGAGATGGGACAGGAAGGTAAGGTGTTTTGTGAATCCCCATGTTCTACATCTAATCTACAGATGTAAGAACCTACACGTAATTTACATCCTCATGACTGAGGTCAAGACTCCTTGGAAATAGGTTCATATAGCATAATCTGAAGCACTTTATCAGATGAAGCTATGTTTTGAAGCAAGACATTCTTTTCAATGGCCACAGAAGGACACAAGATGTTCCTAAATCCTATGTAAGTCAGAAGCATGAGACTGCTCCTGGTGTTCAAAGTTAGCTACTGCTACTGGTTACTGCCTTTTCAAAAGGTTTTAGCCAGCGAATTCACACGAGGATGTGAATAGCTCCTCAAGTCTTAGCTCCCCCTCCAGCCTGACGTGAGACATAAATAAGCCAACATGGAATTTCTGATTCTTGCAACATTCAGGGTTGTGATGGAGTTCTCTCTGCCTGGTGGCTTTGAGCCCATGATCCTGCCTGCTTGAGTGTCAGTCTACGTCAGATCGTCACCCACTGGAGAACACTTTGCAGAACATCTTCTTCACCTATGATACAAGATCTGTGAAATCTGTCCTCTGAGCCTGGGTAGAGACTATTATTGTCTCTAATATCTTTTCCTTATCCAAACTTCTGTTGAGTTACCCAAGCTAAAACACTGGTACAAATGCAAAACTGAAGGTCTTGCTAGACCTCAACAAGCTTATCTGCTTTCACCATTATGCTCTTCCTTCCATGTACAGACCAAACCCATGAAGAGCTAGATTCTTCTTTTTCTACATCGGTGCAGGACAAAAGAGCTCCAGCCTTGGGTGCTCTTGGGGCTGCCAATCTCTCTAGTTATGTGAACAGTTGCTTAGCTTTTATTTTGTAATTTAAAAAATATTTTTTTAAACAAGTTGAATTAGTTTCTTAATTTCTGTAGTAATGATTTCATTTTTACCTACTGTCTGGGTCTACTTACATCTATTTACAGAGCTCTTCATAGGCAATTTTATCAGGGAAAAGTAATTTTGCTCGTTGATTTGCAGCACAATACACACTATATCTGGAATACAGTAGTTTTTATTTTTTCTCCTCCGTAGTCAAAAGTTAGAGAGAGAAGTTTGACTGGATAAACACCAGTACAAAACAGTAAGTCTCTAGCTACAGTTTGCTCTGTTTGTCCAAATTTACTACAGTTTTATAAATCCTTCACCAAGAACTGCAACCTCCTGCAGATTCCCTAGTCATTCCTGGTAGTAAGTCACGAGGCATATCGATTCCAACTGGGCCTGATGGACATTAAAGCTTCTGGTGCACTTGCGTAATATCTATATTAGTAGGAACTAGAGAGGAACTGAGGCCATCTGAGGTCACAGAGCACTCCGTGTCCATACCATTAAGCTTTCTCAACCTCAAAAAAGTCATAACTACATATAAACTGACAATTGGGAATTGTTCCTGGCCTGGGCCAACAACCAAACAGAGCTAAGAAATTGTCTGAGAGAATGTTATTTGGCTGGTGCTAAAGCGTTCAGCATAGAGATAAGTACCTCCCATTGCCTCACTATGTTCTTTGCCATTTGCTAATTTTCTGACATAGACAAAGTCTTACTGTAACGTGTGTGCAGTTTGCCACATTTTGTCTTCCCCCCCCCCCCCCCCCCCCGTCTTTTCTCCCTGGGACACAACTGCCAAAGAGGGCAGATGGCTCACTGGAGATGATACCACATTGTGTTAAGATGTGCATTCCAAATCTGTGGTGCAAAGGAAAATGTTGGACACTCAAACCCCTTGGAAATTAATGGATTAAACTGTGTTAAATATTAGTTTTATCCCTCCCATGTTCAACCAGGCCTTCATTTACTTAGAGACAGAGATACTTATAGCTCCCTTCTAGTGGATTATTTCTGTCTCCTCTGCTTTCATCACTCTTATGAAAACTACAAATAAATGTCTAATTATTATCAGATGGTTTAGAACAATACAAATACTTATCCCCGGAAAATTATCTGAGGAAACATTATTGGCCTTAGCTCTTAGGAGCAAAAGCCAATGTTATTTTCATTTGGCAGCAGCTTTACTATGTTACAAGACCAGGCACAGGCAATGCATTGTTTTATATATTTTGTAAGTAGTGATTTAGAGACTTGACTTGCTGACTTTTTGTTTAATTTTGCTTTTTTCCCCTCAACTTTCTTGGCTACCTTTGAGGATCAAAAGTGAATGAATATAACTTCCCTGACTAGGTTATACTGATCTGTACAGTTAAGAGCATTATTGCATACCATGTAATATATGATATTTATATATAAAACCAGAGACTTACAAATTTCTATTACGTACTAGTTGTGAGCACCATCTTGCCCATTACATCTTGGCTTATGCCACAAGAAGGAGTCCCTGTTGCACTAGGGGAGAGTATCTACTGATTCTTCCTTTTGAGGAAAGCAGATTGATGGAGGACACAGACCTTGACTTCTGCATGGGAAGTATTCAGAGGAGGGATATTCTGTCTTACATGAAAAAAAATGCTAACTGTGCAGTTCTGTATCTCTGAAACATCTCTGAAGTAATTTCACAAAACAATTAATACACCATACCTTGTAACATACATAGGAAGTTACATTATCCCCTAAATCACCATGGTAATTGCTGAAGTAGGACTATATTTGACATCAAAAGGTTTAATTTAATTAAAGCAGTCATAGGGAAATTCCATTAATTTTGGGAGGACAAAACTGATGTACTCCATTCAGATTAACGTGTTGTTCCTAATTCCTATAAGTTTCCTGGTTTTATAGAAAAGACAATTTTCCCAAATGCTTATGGAGGTAAAGATAGTGATAGATCTCACTACCACAGGAATGAGGGTCTTTTCCAAGTTTTGGTTCTTTTTCATGTGTTAAGATTTCAGATAATTATAACACGAGCTGCTTTTCTGGAACAAAAACAGGGGTAGCATGAGATAAACAGAGGTTCTGAAGGATCATCTCAAACACTTTTTTAAGGCAGAAAAGTAGTTTGGTGAACATTCTGTCAGTTTGATTTGAAAAAGGCAAAAGTCATCCTTGAAAGAGGAAAGGAATGGAAGAATGGCAATTGGTGAGATTTTGATGTGAAAAAGGGTTAAGCATTCCAGCTTATAACAGTCTTCCTAAATGCTGCAGTCATTGTTTGTCAAACTGAGTTCCATCCTGAGAAACCAAATTCATGGCGACAGCTTTAGTGCTTTTTATTCTGAGAAAACCAGCTTTGCAAAAGAAGCAAAAAAAATAGAGGTAAAAAAAGATGGAATATATATGTCTTTCTCCCTGATATTTTATATACACATTGGACATCCTTAACCAGCCATTCTAAATATTAATTTGGTGCCATTCTAGTCTCTGGGAAAGTATTACTTTATATTTTTACTTTTTTTTTCCAAAATGTACTGGGCATGATGTGAGAACTTCAAATTTTAATTACCTTGAGCGAAAATCTATCTGGTGAGAATTAATGGAAAGAACACGTACACTGCATGAGACAGAATCTGAGCATCCTTAAGAGGTATCCTCATCTTAGGTGTCAGATTTCGTGTGTGCAATTGACTAGCACTACAGAAGACATTTTGCTCATTCTGGTATACAGATAACCTTTCTGGTAGCAAACCATGCAGCCTTTATGTGGGAACAATGAATGAACACATACAAATCATCTCTTCTCTTTCAGAAACAAGCAGCTATCTATGCAAATTCAAATGATTTTTTGGACCCAGGTAAATCTTTGGTTTTTGACTTTGTCTTCCACACACATTTGGAAAATAGACCAAATATAACCTCCAAACATCCATATTTTTTTTCTTGACTTTATAAATGTAGTATCAAACATTATCACAAAGTATTCATCCTTTGTATACCTTGTGCAAACGAAATAGCACATGCAGAGTTATTTCTCTTAGATATCTGGAAAGGCATATTGTTAGAAATTTTGACTTGGTTAAAACAAAATTTAGCTCATGTTAAAGCATTAAAGAAATGATGATGAGGTCAAAGCAAATTCTCTGATAAAGCTGTAAAATCACCCCAACACACAAACATGTCTGAATCCTGCCATTAGGCTCTCATGCAGTCTGTTTCTCTGCAGCGAGCAAGTAGCTGTAACCCTTCAGTGCTGCAACTGAGTTTAGCAGAGACACTTGAGAACTGAAGTGACATGCACAAAACACACTCATTACTATATATAAAGGAATTTCAGTTCTACATAACTTTTTCTATATCACCTCAGAAAGTGTTCTGTGGGTTTGTTAGCCTGTGCACAAAGAAAGATTTCCATTGTTATTTTTTACGTATAATTTGGGCAAGTGGTGTGGTAAAACGGTTCTGTAAATCAAGTGAATATAATGTACATATGTATATTTCACTTCCTTCTGTAGGTTTCATCCATAGTAGGCTTTGTCTGTGTGTCAGAGGTAGAGACTTGGAAGAAAAATATGTTGTGTGAAATTTTCTGACCACAGTGTTTAGTTATATATTTGGCTATTAAAGCCAAATGTTTTCCTTAAGCCAGAACTGAAAGGGTTATGGTTTGTTACTGCAGCAGTTATCAGCAGACAGCCATCTAACCTTTGGTACTTACAGGTATTTTATGGCTCTTGATCATATTATCAAATTCTTCATTAATTTTTTTGTATTTTTCTTCAGTGCGTGGGGTGAGAGCGTAAGAGGAGTCAGGATCAGGGCTTTCACAACCTTTGTTTTCTTTCTTGTTCAATGCCTGCCAGGTTCAGAGAAATATCAGAAAGTAAAAAAAATGAAAGGAAGCTCAGAGTACTTACACATAATCTTTGCCTGCTGATCATTAGATCAATATCTTCATTAATTTTTCTGTACTTGTCCTCAGACTCAGGACTGTGACCTACTGAATCGTCTGCATCGGGGTCTGGACTGTCACAGCCATTAAGTCCTTTCTTTCTCAACGTCTGAAATACATAATTTGGAAAGTTCAATCCTTGACACAGGCTGCAAGAAAGAGTCAGCAGCGTTAAAAAAACCCAAACTGTTCGTCAGAGGAAGGTTTTAGATTATACTTTAAGGAAAGAAAGTGACTAGTAATCCACCACACTGGTGCTGTAGGTCTCCAATTATGAGTAGCAAGTGAGGATCATGCAGACCTCTTTCTTCTGAAGCTGGAAAGGATTAAGTTACACACCCAGAATGCAATTCATTTTAAGAGAAAACAAACCTAACATATTTATTAATTTGAAGTCAATGAACACTAAAAGCAAAGGACGCATACTGCTTACAGTGGAATACACTGGTGTCTTTAAAGAAAGATACAGGAGGAAGAAATGGAAAAAGAAACAACAAAAAACCAACAGGAAATAAATTTAGGAATTTCATCACAGAAGAAGAAGGATTACCTAAATTGAATTCAAGAGACGACATTAGCAGTGTCATTCCTCAGTGTACACTTTTGACAGAACAAGAGGGAGAACGGAGTTGATAATATGGCTGTGAAATACCAATTAAGAGCATCTAGACACAGTATTTACTTTTCATTGACTGATTTACAGTGCTACAAATGCACAGAGCTGAAGCTTAATGTACGGGAAAAAGCACTGCTAAAACAGATGTTCAGTGAAAAGTCAAACCAGCAGAATTTCATGTTTAGCAGCTCAAATCAACCCTCACAACCATGATTATCATCACAAAGACAAATAACAGAGATGAAAAAGCTTAAACCCAGAATGAAATCAATAGTTTAGAGTTCAGAATGGTTGCCTGGCTTCAAATAGGTTTTAACTGATCTACCTTGACAGATCACCGATGAACAGTCACAGCCTATATTAAGGTAAAAGAATATGAGAAGAAAGTGTGGACTTCCCATATACAAGCAGTAGTACATAAAGCCAGTATTCTCAAGATTTCTCAACTTTAGCTTCAAGAACGTCTTACTTGAAAACTTTTCCAAGTCCATTTGGCTGTCTACAAACTTTATTAGTCAGTTTGCCATCCATTCTGAGTTGAAACCTGGCTAAGCAAGCTCAGTTTCAACAAAAAGATCACATAACACATAATGTGTGTTAATAAGTGGCTATGCCTGTGCTGCCTATTAGTGTGGGATACTCTGGTTTCTTTTTGCTTTCTCAGAAACATTGCTTCTCATCTGAGCTTTTTGTTCTTTGGGAATTGTACATTTCCTAAATATTTTCTTTATGGTAATGTCCAGTTTATACTGTTAATGTCCTCAATTATTATAATGTCATACCTTGTTTCCATACTATATATTTAATTTAATAGTTATGTACTAAAACCCCCTGAATCTCACATTTTCATCAACCAAGTGAAATGATGGTCACTTGAGATCATCACTAAGAGATCTAAGCCTTCCAATACCATATTGTAGAACTCCGAAACAGAGTTAGTTATTTGTGCAAGGCTGGTTCAATGTAGAACTTTCTTTTCAAACTTCATATCTATAGAGACTTGAAGTTTAATCCCATGAGCTACTTTTGCCACACCAACAAAATTATAAATCTATTGGAATAAAACCTTAAGATGCTAAAACAACCTGAATGATTCTCTACATCTCTTTTCTGCTCTCTGTCTCTTTTGTCTTTTAAATGCTCTGTTAGCAGAACAGACATAATCATGTAAAATTTCTACTGCTGCTAGCTTGAAACGAGCCAATTAGAAAGAGGGTTTTGCAATCAGCTGTTTGATAGATTTAACAGACACAATATGACATATTAAAAGTAAAATGTCTCCTTTACATCTAAATAATGTCAACTAACATTCTTCTCTTCATAGAAGTACAAAACAGTTGTCCTCTGAATACATAAAATATTCTGTTTCAAGATTAGATCAAGCTGTCCGGACATGAAACCAAGATCAGCACTCTTTCCCTGAGCTCATCTGATTCACTGATGGAGTCCTGCTGATTCCCATGGAGTCTCTGAGGACTGATGTGGATGTGAGCTGGACTGGATGGCATCCTCAACTCCTTTGAGCCTCCTTTTGAGGCTTTGAGATGACAGTTCAGCTCCTCTATTTACAATGGCAATGACCTCTTTCTCTTTTTTCCCCAGAGGTCAACAAAGCTGCAAATGAATGGGCATATGTGAGGGAAGGAAGCTGCACAATCATCATCCTACTAGACAACCCAGATAAAAAGCAGTACGAAAAGACAAGATGGTGAATGTTTCGCAGCCTCTTTGAAGCTTTTCCCCTCCCATCATTCCCAACTCCTTGTTTGCTGCAATTTGGGTGAAAGCAGATGCATCTTGTCCTCAGCATACTCACAATGGCCTAAAGCTCTCAAATGTCTACTTAGCAGTCATGTGAAACAGTGGTTTGTAGAGGTTCAGGGATTTATTGTATATTTCAGATGTACAGAAGAGGAAATGTAATGTAAGCCAACATATGTCTTGCAACAATCTCCAAAGAAACCAGATTCCCTCCCAGCATAGAAATGTTTTTTTTTTCATACATATTTATTTTTATATTATTTTCATAAAGGTTGCTGCCACATCAGGCAGAGAGAAGGCAGTCTCCATTTTCATGAGAAAAGCCAAAGACTAAATTTAGTAAAATCATTTTGGTATTCTAGCCAAAATTAACTTTAGCCCTAAAGAGTAGAGGTAACCTTTTCCCCTGCAAACCCCCTCAGTTTAGTGTGTTTGGTTGGTACCTTGCCTGATATGGCAAATCAAGCTCACAAATGCAGTGCACTTGTTCCCTGTGTACCACACTTCAAAACCAAACTAAACCAAAATCTAAACAAAACAACAAAAAATCAGACCCAAAAAACCTAGCCCACAAACAACCAACAACAAAATACCACACAACCACAAACAAACAAACCCCCAACAAAAACATGTTTCATTGAGCTGGTAAGGTTAGACAACAGAAATTTCCACATGTGTGCTGGAGTCACAGGCACAGCTCCTTGCTTTGTGAGTGCTGGAACTAATGCCTGGTTCCCCGTGAATTGCATTTTGGGGTAAAGTGCAATACACAGAGATCTCCTGTGTCAGTGTCTCCAGAGACTTCTCTTGTCCCCTACCCATCCTTCTGCTGATCCTTTGCTGCTTCTGTCTGTAAAGACTCATGCTGCAATGCTGCCTTCAGCTGGGAGCCTTTCTGGAATTAATTTCTTCTTCTCTTTTTTTTGCACAAGAACATATAATTTTCATGAAACTTGTTGGAATTGCATAGTCTTTGAGATCACTCACTTTGCATTAGATTTGCTTGGCATTGAATAAAACAATTAAGTAGTAAGGGAAAAGACAGAAGAACAGATTGGTAGACTACATAGGGACAGGAAGACACGCTCACATCACAGTCCTCCTTTGCAGAGGAGAGGAGGCTGGAATTGACATACATACCCTCTGCACTAAGGTACTGAGTGGTATTTAGGACAGAAATAATGATCCTGAATATCTTAGCATTTTCTCTGGCTTCTCAACACACAGGCTACAATTTTCCCTATTTTATTGCCTTGTTTCTTATTTTACTCTCCTCCATATCACTAACTACCACATTAAATCCCTCTCTTTTTTCCTTTCATTTTTTTTTCCTTCACTGTTGTGCTTCAACATAACAGAAGCTGGTACATCACAACTAAAAGTTGCACTGACCAATATCAAACTGATCCATCCTTATTCACAAGCTCTCTAGACTTTGTGTCAATTTTTCATCTGCTCCTCTATTCTGTGTCACCTCTTGAAAGGAGAGGTTGGTTCTGGAGTCTTTGACCCAGTCCTTCAGTGATTTAGAAACCATTCTTCTTTTGATGTTAAGCTGTCATAGCCTCTTGCAAACCCTGGAAAATAGCCAGATCTATCACATCCTTCTGAAGATTAGCTAGTTTCCAAAGATTTAATGACTATTCAGGGAATTTTTAAGAGGATAAAATTACACAATTGTATAGTGCATTGCATTCTAGAGAACCCCAAGCCAGATTTAAGCTATTTTTAAAGAAAATGAGCCATTTTTCAACTACAGAAGCTCTACTTCTTCCAAGCAATTAAACAATTGGACTCCAATAACCTAAAATCAGCCAAGGCATTTGAAAAGGAAAATGGCTAAAGGAAAACAACCTTTGGCTGAAATCTCATGTGCCAGCAATTTAGGCTAAAACCTATTCTGTAAATCTCAGAGGAGAAGTGCTGACTTAGTGACATGCTTGCTTGCAGTAAAATGAAGTATAAACAACTATTTACATTCATTTCATGCAAAATGTATCATCACTACAGAAGCACAAAAGAAAATATGGCACTAACAGACAGGTCTGATTTTATCAAGGCAATGGATATCATAGCAATTTTAAGTCTTTTGAGAAGGAAAAGTCTTTCATTTTCCTAATCTAGTCTCTGTTTCTGCAGTTGTATATCCTCCTTTTTTTTTTTTAACATTTCTTTAGCAGAATGAGTGTAGAAGGTTAGAAATTATTTTCTTTTTTTTTTTTCATCTTAACATTTAGTTTGCTTATCTTTCTTCTTAATAGGTTCATCTGCTGTGGAACTGCTCCTCTCAGCACTCCAGGGCTTGGAAATGCTCATAGTATAGCTGCCAAATTAAAAAGACCTGGTTGGTTGATGAGGTTCCCAAAAGGTTCAGACCCACCCACTCTGTTCCATTTTGATATTCTCTGCAACAAAGACCTAACTATTGTAAGGTTAATCACTATCTTCATTTGTGTAATGAAAAGTGTGATCTCACTGGGTCTTCAACTGTAATCAAACTTTACAGTATGGAAAAATTCAGAATTACAGGTCTACTTCTACAAATTCCCATATCTGTTACGTTGCCTAGAAGCCACCACAATGTCTTTTACTGACAGACCCACTAGTATCCATGACAATCCACAGAGTTGCAATCTGGTAAATTATATTCCAATGTCAGAAGACAAAAACCTCAAGTGCCCTTCATTTTCACTATCGCTTTCTTTCCTATATCTGGATGGAATAAGTCTTTTAGCCACAAATGAAAAATGGTTTTGTCTCTTTTTTTTTCTCACTGGAGCCACATATTGATGTGGCAAGGCAGACAATAGCCAATCACAAAAGAATGATGTGCTATTGTATTCAACTGCTTTATTAGTTATAGTCATTCTGTGATTCCAGAGAACCCAGTCAAACTTACGGAGGCCCGCCAAAAGAGCAGAAAACATTTAGATCACGGGTCTGATTTATTTAAGCATCTGTTTGCTCTCTGTGCATCAGAAACATTAAAGTTAGAAAATGTTGCATGAAGACAACCTCCACTCTCCTCTCAGTTATATAATGATGAAATTTTATGATGAAATTGCACAATACAATGTATGGTGCAATCAAGTAATGAAAGGTTCTACTGAAATGAAAAACACAGAGGAAGAGATAGGTTGCTATGGGAACCACGTATCTGAATTCTCTGACTTATGTGTAACTAAAATCTCAAATTTTATGTTCCATTAATGCAGAATTCTTAAATTTTTACATTTAATAATGAACATAAACTAGTATGCTGGTTCTAATATACTTTAACTGTATGTTTAGGAGAATCAGATAAAACATTATTACATTTATGTTATCTAACAAGCTCCACACAAAAAAAATTGCATGCTAGTAACACAGAAAAATGGAACATTTCTTACCTCTTTTGTATAAATCATAAAATGCTTTTGTGGTTTGTAATCCTTTTGAAACAAGCTAGAGGGCTTATATAAAGCTGAACTTCTATAACCACATGCTAATCTTTTTGTTACTACTTTATTTTCACTGAAGTTTCAAAGAAAAAAAAAAAATCCATTGTCTGGTCCTGTACACCTGCCTTCTTCAGATGAATACACATAAGTGGGCTCTTCACAACAATACACCAAACCCTCTGCTTGGATTTTCCTCTCATTTTTGCATGCCAAGTGATTATTCTCTCCTCCTTCAAGTACCTTCTCTAATCACACCTCTTGTGAAACCAAACAGTGCCGACACCCTTTGCCAGTAACACCTGCTTCTCTCTGCTTACGAAGGATCAACCGGTGCGTTGGCAAGGTTTGTATATGTGTGCTGCAAGATCATCAGCGCACCAGGTTCCTACCTATCCTCTTCCACTCACGCTCTTGACGTGGGCCAAGAGACCTCTATATTATTTTGTAGTGTCAGTATATAACCAAACAAAATCCATGCTTTTGCAAAAGGGCACTGGGATAGTGGGATTTTTGCTTCTTTGTTCCCTATAGCTGTACTACATAACTTCGGGATGGGGGAGCTTTGGAAGGCAGTGTACGTGGTGCAGCCCCGAAGTCCTCAGGAGGTGCTGTCTGTTTGTGCTGACCTTGCAGCCTGTAGCAGACTGGTCAGAATCACCACATCTCCTTCTGCCTCTCCACAGTGCATCTCCTGCATCCGTGTGAGAGAGCACACCCTGCTGTCTGGCTGCTGTGCCCAGGTCACCCCTATGGAGAGATGGTGAGGCTGGAGATGGGAAGATGGAAGAGGTTTGTTTACTTTCTAAAAGCGATCAAGCACAATCCCTTTGTTTAATGTTCAGTCTTACCAACTTGCCAGTGCTTTTCTGTTTTGTATTGACTTAAATTACAGGGGGCAATTTTGGCCTTTTAAATATAAAGAGAAGTATATGTCAGATTCAGAGATCTCACAGTAGCTAAACTAAACCATATATCCTTCAGGGTTTTCTCTGAATGAAACAAAAGCAAATCACATGAGGATTCCAGCATTAAAGCTTTATATTAAATTTCTGTTAGTGTATGCAACTAAACTTTCAACTTCCTATGTTCACAATTATTTTGTGGGACACGCAAAAGACTTCTGTCCATCACTTCACTTTTTAAACTGCTTTTAAGAGGAGAATTTAGGTCAGAATAACTTTTGAGGTTCTAATTAAGGACATTTCCTCATCCTTCAGGCTTATTCCCATCCATTGTCATGGTGCAAAATGTGTGAAACCCCCAAAAATCCCCCGGGGCAGCTGACACAGGATTCTTATGCCAACCCTCAATGGAGGGGATTGTGTTTCCTTGGCCTTGACAGAGTAGACAGGCAGCAGCACCCGCTGAGTCCGGCTGCCTGGGAATCCACAACAGGAGCGGAGCATCAAGTGGCCGGCCGTGTTGGCTGGCACGGCGTGGCTGCAGTCAGTGGGGAGAGGGTCCCCAGCAATGCCACACATCCCTGCCATCCGCACCTGTTCCCACTGACACCTGCTGCCCCATGGCCATAGATGGCTGTCCCCAGGGCTGCAGTGCTGATTGGGACGCTCTGCTCCTCTCCCTTTGGGGCTTTTTTTTGGGTGTGTGTTTCTCTTCACCCATGCTGCTGTCACACTTCCTGGCTCTCATGCGGTCACAGCCTACAGGAGCACAGCAATTGTGCTTTCCAGATATATACACTTAAATATGTGTATATATATCTATACATATATCTATATATATGCATACACACCCTCTACTAGATCACTTCCCAGCATCTTTTTGTTCAGATCTAGACGGATTTTTCAGAAATCTTCACACACTCATGATCAGTCTCCATTTGTTATGGTGCAGTTTAATACCAGCTTAATATTGCTAGTGTGGTGGATTAGCAGAGTTAAAAAAAAGGGATGTGCTTTTCCAGACAAGATTGACATTTCCTAAATAATGAATTCATGTGAATGAGATTAATTAGAGGTGTTAAGATTAGTGACATAAACGCAACACTGACCTAGTTGTGATTACAGCTTCTGATAAAATCCACTCTACAGATACGTGAGATTTAAAAAGAAAAAAAATCAGCCTTGGACAAACACAATTTCTCTCAACTGTTATTAAAAATTTACTGTTGAATGCATCCTTTACACCCAAAGACTGTATTAAAACGAAACTTCTGTGCAGCCGTTTTTCAAACGTGTATTTGAAAAGACAGTCAAATTCTGCTCTCTTGTGTTAAAAAGATCTGACAAGGTTCCAGAGACTGACTGTCAGTACTTTATGCACAAAATTAGCAGATTATTTACTTAGATCAGAGATGTTCTCAGGATATTCATGTTTTAGTGCCTTTTGAGTATCTCAGTGGTTCTGACCCCTTACTGAGAGTTCAAAGGCCTGTCACAGGCATTGCCTTTGAGTTACAGAAACACAGAAGATGTAGGTAAAGACAAAAACCTTCAGGTTACTGCTCTGCTTTTCCCACCATTCTTTCTGCATGCTGCCCTCCCATGAATCTGTGCCTTCTGCAGAATGAAGATTAGCACTACAGCCTAGTGGTAAATATCTGATTTTCCATCACCTGTCTTGGAAGGCAGATTTACAGAAAATAGCACCCCACTATTTCTCAAGGCTCAGTATTTGTGGAACAACTCCATGAAGATGAAGCTTCTATATTCTGGCTCCTTCCACTATTTCACTGTCAGGCGCACAACCAGTCTGCAACCAGACCTGGATTGCCAAATGCTGCAAAGATGACCTAATGCCAGAGTAATTACATCCCTGACTCGCCTTTGCCCCTTGGTCACAGCATAATATCAGTCCATAACATCTTTGACTGATTTTTCAAAACCGTTGAAGTGTATGAAGTATTTAAGTGGCCAGGTTTTCTCTAAGCTTTATTGAGAGAAGAAGTTATTGATGAGCCATCGTATATTTGATTTGTACTAGGTTTTGCTGTCAGACACAAAAATGTATGAATGGAAAAATAAACTTTACAGTAGTTCATTTCAACTTCTTTAGGGAATATGAGGCCCCTTAAAAATAAACACTATAATCATCAACAGGTTATTTCTCTCTTTCTTTTTATGTTCGTTTATCATAATCCTCCTCTGGCTCCAGCACTTCCAGATGGAGCACCACCCTCAACATTTTCATTTGTGTCTAATTTAGTCAGACATATACACAAATACAAGGCTGAAGTCAGATCTCATTTACAGTAGTGTAAATCTGTAGCTGGATTTGGAACAGCTGGATAGATACCAGTCAAGTTATTCTAGATGTACAGTGGTGTTACCAAGTTTGTTACATCAGTGTTACTATCTCTTGATATATACAGTATTTGAAATATGTAGGACTTAATATAAATGTCTGCAGAAAAAAATAACTATTTCAAAGCAGCTGGTGCCTTTCCATGCTATAAATGGGAACCTTTAATACTAAATGCCATATTCAAAATACGTAAAAAATGTGAAATACGGAACTTGAGGAATTTGATATACAGAGTAACACATATATTTACAGAATCTTCTGCCACAAAAATTTACTACCAGAAAGAATGACAGCTGATACAAATTATTCTTTGCATATATTTTGAGCATTATTTATGCTCTAAAAGATTCCACAGAGATTGTGAAATTATACATTTAGGATCTGCTTTACAGATCATTAAAATGTAACCATCCCGGGGAGAATATAGCACCAACATCTGTAGCTAAAAGAGCCAGTGAACTTTTCAGAAGCAGAAATGATAGGTACCTCAGACAAATAAAATTGTAACACATGATATAAGTTACTTGGGATGGAATTTCTCCTAGACCATGAGGCAAACACCTTCACTCTCAACCATGGGGCCAGGGAATCTCTGATAACCACAACATTTTGCTTTTCTATTTCATCTGAAACAGGGCACCTCCAGCAGCACTAAACTCTGCAGTACTGACTCAGCAGTGAAAATACCACCCACTAAGACAAGAATACCACTTCCTTCAGCACCTGAGTTTTCTTTGGAGGTCTCCCATAAAAATCTTGAATGTATCAATGTTCTGAACAGCTTTGTTTTTCCTCCACAATTTGAACACTTATTTTATAGTGGATCAAATGACAGGGTATCACCAAAAAAAAAAAAAAAAAAGGTACCAGTATGACAATGAGTAAATGTTGCTGAATAGCAGTTCCTTTTAAAGGAAGAAGAACATTTACTTTTATTTTTATAGTGTCATAATTGTTTATCTATTGGTAAAAATGGCCAAATCAATATATTTTTCAAAAATAGTAAATTCCAATAGAGGTTATATCTCTGAAACTCTAGCCTCCTCTTTCATTGCAGTATGAAGGCCTTAAATAGCACAAACCAGTACCCATCAGCTGACTGTTCTGCTAATAGAGTCAAGTTGTTACCAAGCATAAAGAGAAGAAAGTCTCTTAATGAAGTTTAGAGTAAGCAAGCAGTATTTGAGAATCCAAACTGGTCCATGATTAAACTATGAAAACAGATAAACAATGCAGAGTTTCATATTTGATTTAAGATGGCTTTTTTCCCCTGTATGTATAAGTTCTGCCATTTACCTGAAATATTTGTGCAAATTGTGTCTATCCTTAAAGAGCTGCTAAAATCTCTATACTAGGATACGCCTACCAAAGTGTCATCTGCTAGAAACAAAGAACCGGGTTTTGTTTTCCTATGGAAAATCCTACAGGGGTGGTAAAATGCAGACAGAAACTTTGCAACCTGAAATTTCCAGATAAATTAACTAAACACTAGAAAAAAAAGGAGTGAGAAAGTACAGTAAGGAGTTGCATGGAGTAGCTGGATGAAACTCCAGAACTGGATGATTATCCCCAAAAGCTGATCCCTCAAACAAGTATTTTCCTGAATAATAATTTTATATGTTATACTGCTCCTAGCACTCTGCTCTTTTCTTGAGAGAAGTAAGCACTTCTCACAAAAGGAAAGAATCAAAAATGACCAACTTAGCAAAAACTTGTCAGATTTTGAAAATGTTTTTGATAATTTAGGAAGGTTTCCAGGCAAGGGAATTCTAAATCTCCATTATTGCAAACTGTGCTATCATGGAGGCAAAAGCCCCTTTACATAAGATTATTCAAGGGTTAAGCTGGTACTGCACCTCCAGAAGATGCAGTTTAGCTCCACTTCTCTTACCAACTTCCCGCATGGGTTTTGTTAATTCACTTTACTATAGTTCTTCCTCTATAAAAAGCCGAATGACAGTATCCACCAGTATGATTGGCATGCTATAAGAAGGAAAAACCCAAGCAAGTGGCAATGTACTCAGCCAGGAGTCTAAATTTGATATAGACAGACAGACCCTCACATACACCTGCAAAACTTGCTTTACATGCTGACCTCTGCAGCGTTGTTGAACAGAAGATAAGTTAAATTAACAACATAATGGTCAGTTTTGGTGTTGTGCTTGGGAAAGAAGAAAACCTTAGAAAAAGAGTAGCTTCTAGTTCTTATTGAGAAAACAGAAGCGTCAGAAGCAGACTCAAGACACAGTTTACAGAGATACTAGAAAAATCATGGGCGAGAAGGAGAAAAAAAGAAAAAGAGATGGGAAGGTTTGGGAAGGGAAGGTTTGGGAAGGGAAGGGAAAATTCTTAATTCAGAAATTAAATGTCTTGGTTGAAAATTTCAGCTGCTTCTGGAAGCAGCTAAAACATTCTAAACGTTATGGTTTTTCATTGTAAAACTGGATTTCTTTTTTTGGATACAATTACAGGTTTGTAAGATGAATTGGTATATTGGCCTGCCAAAGTCTTACTGTCTGAGATCTTAAAATCTTTAATCATATGGTCTTTACACGCAGAAAATTCTGTGGGCTACAAAAGATGTCTCCACTTGAGTCCCCTAATTCTGCTGAAAATCTGGACAAATAAATAAGATTTCAGCCTATTTAACTTTTCTAAGACTTGGTAGAGATAGGCATGAAGGACACTGTGAACGTGGGCATAGCAGGTTCTGTTTCACTTGGTGAAAGCTTAGCTGTGGGCTCTGACCAGCTTTGGCATCTCTTGCTGCTGCAGCAAAAATCACTGTGCAGGGCTGCCTGCTCTGCCCTGCCACCTGCCACTGCTCACCCCATGCTGGAGTTGCAGAGGTGGAGCAGCCAAGAGGTGGGCATGCATTCCCTTCCTCTGACTCCGCTGTGAAGGTGGCGACCTCCAACGCAGGAAAGGCAGTAAATAGCGTGGGGGCACTCACAACTCCAGATACCACAGCTGTTTCTCAGAGTCTCACAGAGTCATGTCACATATAAGAAGGGGAACTTTTCTGACTGAAAATCCCAAATACAGAGCAGCCTGAAGGACTGCATTTGTTTTAAAGAACTGACCTCCTATGTGATGTCACTTCACGGTGTTTTGCAACACAGACACAGTGTTTTGAGGACTGTGTTCCTGAAAAAAAGGTAATCCTGATTGACTTCTGGCTATCTTGAGAAAAACAATCAGAAGTCAGTAACATTTTGACTTTTTTTCTAACATGCTCAGGCTGTGTACAAGGAATACAGGATCCTTACCTAACAAGGAGCTGAAATCCACAGGTAGTAAAGTACTACTCCCGTTCTTGCCATGCTGGAGGCTTGGACCAGCTACAGACCAAACTTGAAACCATCATGACGAGATATGGAACAACAGCATTTCCTACAGAAATTATTTTGGCAAGCTCTTATGCTATTATCTTGGCTATCTTCTGAGCTGTGTGCAGTCAGCAGCCTGCTGCCGCAGAGGTGAGAGCTCTTTCGTAAGCTCTGTAGAGCTTTTACAGTGCAAGAAAACAACCTAGAGGAAAGGTAAAGAGTATTACCGGGGGTGATAAAGGAAAATTTCAGGGTTTCTAACATGTATTCTGTGTCTAAATACAAAAATTCTATTTTAAAATCAGTCAGAAGCTAACTGTGCCAAAGAAAGCAGAGACTGTGATAAGATTGAAGATGAGATTACCTCAAAATACACATCACTTTGCCTCTTACTATTGATATATTAAAATCAAAGATCTGGCAAAGAGATCCTGACTGATTTCAGTGGGCCCAGCCTTTGAAACAGCACTTACTGTAGTGAAAGGGACCAGCAGTGTCTTAAATAACTAAAATTTCAATGAAAGTCAGTAATGCTAGAAGATCCTTTTCATGAAGAGGCCAATGGGTATATAAGCAATCAGAGTACAAGAATTTTTCCAGCTCAGAAGTGCAAAATTTTGGTCCTTGTGTTTATAGAGAGGTTCACAGTCTTGAGGTTTGCCTAGGGTTTCTCCACAACGTGAAAATTTCAAATAAGCTGCAGCAAAGCTTACTGACATTGATTACAAAGTTGGCAAGATTCCTGTTTCTCCCCGAGGTATGCTATATCACAAGACAACAGAATAACATAGCGATAGCAAGAATTGAACGAGTACTTCTTTTATTCCTGCCACTGAGTTGATTGTGGAGATCAGTAGTAAGCAGACTTAATGTTTAGGTTTAGTCAGCTCTGTTACTCAATCACCCTTCATGAAAAAGGAGGTGGAATTAAGAACGTTTCTCCCATGAGTACAGGAGTAGAGGATTTCTCAGACTTCTTAACAGAAAGCAATGAAAAGTTTAATCTGTGGGAGAGACAAAAGAAGTTTCTACAACCCTTGGGACCCAGTGTTTCACCTCAAGTCCAAGCTCAGAATCACCTCCCTTCTGTTCAGGCTACAGTTGTGAATCTCTCATGGGCATTACTATCAGGTGAGTTTAGTCCTACTAAATCTGTTTACTATTGATACAGGTCAATTCACAATTGTCAAATTATATTTACACATATATAGGTATCTACAGCTAGGGGTCCTAGCTGTTCCAGGGTTCTGCTAATGAAGCCAGTTAGGAAGAACTACCACCCCTCCACCTTGTCCCAGCTTGAAAACCAGAAATAAAGATGTCTCCAGGACAGAGAAATGATAGCAAGCATTCTTTGGAAAAAACCCACTTTTTTTAAGTGACAGGGTAGGCAAATGGTCAATGAGGAGTGTTCCTTAGCCACATTGCTTTGAGCTTACACTGAAACCATGAAGAGCAGTCCACACCCTGCTGCAATTCCCTTGCTGTAAGGAAGGGTCTTGTGACAAAGAAGGGCTATGGAATAGATCCAGTAAAGGACTTAGGGACATAGAAAGCTCAATTTGGCAATACTTACTATTTAGGCACCTGATCTTCAGAGTGGAATTCACACTGTGTTAGGATCTGAGGCACAGGAAGAGTTTGATGCTACAGAACAGGATCCAAACCTGCAGCATGTGATGAAGTTGTGAGTGACCCAGACCAAGTAAGTGGGTTTTCGGAAATCCTATCCCTCATCAGAAGTTACACTGTTCACCCAGGGCTGCAGAGACACCTTCGTCCATAAAGCCCTACTGGGTGTTCAGGCATTGACTCAAGCATACTGCCCCCTCCTACAGGTAACCTTTCAAAAACCCTGGGAAGACTCACTCTTCCCTTTTAATAAAAGGTTGCTGTTGCAGATTTTCTGTATAACAGATAGTGGTTAGAAACATGCTAACTGGAAACTGGAAACACAGGTTCTGTTTCTTCTTTGATCTGAATGGACTCAAAGTTATTTTCTTCCATATCTCTAGAAGGGATAGGATTTACCCAGCTTCCCATGCTCTTGAAAGAGGTTAACTCTGCTTTAATATTTTGTTCTTGTTCATTAGCAAATGCAATGTTCGTTGGGTCAGAGAAACAGAACTAGACAGAGGACAGAGTTCTATGGCTTGTTGGCATTTTTGCTTGAGGAAAGTCTGTTGAAATCCTTTGGATCTTGAAGTGGGACTGGAAAAGACTCAATTTTGGATCAGATTGGATTAATAAAATTGGTCCATAGTAATCAAGGTTAAATAACAGATCCTTCACAAAGTTCATGTGCATCCAGATGAGGCTTTTGGATAATTTTTTAAACATTTTGTGTTTAGTCACTTCTTAAAGTTTTTGTTTAGTCACATCTGTGAAATATTTTCAGACATAGGATGAAAAGTAATGAGCATAATTATGAATTTTTATTCATGAGTTAAACAATTTATGTGGGTAGTGTGAAAATTTACATCTAAGGAGGCAAGCTTCTCACATAGGTTAAAAAAGTACAGCTTAACTGCTAAGGCACAAGAGAGAAAGTGTAAAGCTTCCAGCTTACTGATATATGTTTGAACATGCTAGAAGTATGTAATAACCAAGCCTTGCAGTGTAAAAATGAAAGGAAAATTTACACGTTTTATGTTTTTCATGCTATAGCCATGATTCTATTGTAGTAATTTAAATATACACCATGCAGTCCATTAGGAACTGCTTCTTTGTCAAGATTTTGATCTCTTTTGAATCAATCTATATCAGCTGTGTGTTGTTTAAAGTGTTCTTATCAACTCTTCTATAATTTGCTTTCTTTGAACAGCCTCTGTGCTGGAACATTTGATCAAAGAAATAAACCTTTACTTGAAAAACCCAAAGTAAAGTGAATGATCATTTTTACAACTCTGTATTATAAAATGTAAATATAGCTGTCCATAGATTATACAGGATGATATAAATAAATGCGTTTGAGATTTTTGAAATGCAAGCATATCCAACCTATGACATATTTTGGCCTTTAACACTATTGTCTATCATACAGAAAAATCAATGAAATGTTTAGAAGGCAGATTATGCAACTTTTAATAATTTTACTCCTCCATTAACTGGTAACCATATAAAGAAACACTCTCGGCAAAATTAAGTAAGGAAAACATAAACCCAAAACATAAAGTTTTGGATTTATAAATTTCTTCATAAAGAAAATGTTGATTGAAGCTCTGTTATAAGGCTGTATTCTAATGCAAAAAACAATGGCTATTTAAGATTTAACAGGCTTAACAGTTCTGGACTATGGACATCAATTCACAGCTGACCACTAGACCTGTAATTATTAAAAATGTAGAAAACAAATCATATGTGTTTGAGGTTTTATAGCTGTACAAATTTGGTAACTCACATTCAATTCAATTGTCTTTTATATAAACACACATGTAGATGCCTCCCTGAATTGAGGGCAAATGGATTCTAATCAATATGAAGAACATAATACATAAAGGATGGATGCAAATTTTATAGTACACAAGTAAATAATTAATTTATACCTTCTTACTGTAACAAGGTAGAAAAGTCAGCAGATTTTGAAGTTTAACAGAACTTTTGCCACAGCTATGAAAACTGTGGAAACGCATCTCAAGAACATACAGTGTTAACTGTGTGCAGTCCAGGGAAGGAGAGGTATGTAGGTATTTTGCTTCATATGAAAGAAAAGAGTAAGGTGTTCTGGCCTAAGAAGAACATTTTACACGCCAGGTCCCTAGCAGGTGATTGAAGTAGGCAAAAAGCCAGGATTACACTGACTTTTGTATGCCGATCCTCTCTGGTGATGAAGTTACCCTTGCAGAGTGCCTTTGTTACTCAGGGAAGGGGTTCACTTGTTCTCAGCTCTGTAGCAGGGCGTTTTACTTCTCAGTATAGATACATAAATGCTACTCATAGTATGAACTATTTAGGTCCTAACTCTGCCACCCTTCCTGACACTGGGACTGTTTCAAAGAAAGAGCCACGATTCTGCACAGATTTGCAGGAGCATTCAATTTTCTTCTTATGAATAGTTTTACTGTCTGAAACAGGACTCCGACAAATCCTTTTAGAATTGAGACCTATTTTAGTGCTGCTTAGTGTAAAAGGTGACAGAATCCGTAGAAACTGTTTGTTGTCTGTGCCAGGAACTGTAACCAGACAGATGTGAAGTAAGTCAGAAGGCTTCCATTGGCCACTATAGGCTTTAATCAGTGATCTAATAAAACCTGAATGATGGACTTTGCATAGCAGAATTTTTTGGCTTCTGATACCGTAGGGCTCTTTAAACCTAATGCAACTATGAGTGGTGGCTAAGGACCCACATCTGGAAATACTTATACACTAAATAAAACCCTTGCTCATGTGTAAGCACATGAAAAACTGTGCATCACTTATTGAGTTTGCTAGAAACTCACTGTTGCATAATCTTTAATATTGGTTTGACAAAGCACAGTCAACAGCTTATGGGAGCCCAATAAAACAAAAAGTCTTGGGGAAAAAGGGGGCGAGGTCAGGACTTTGCATTAAAGATAGTTGTAAGGTAAGAGAAGATGTGGTATTTCTACACTTGTGATTATTACTACTGTGTAGGAATCCAGGCAAATAACCACATTTGTATTTACCTTACAAAGCAGAGATATTTCAGTGATGAAAATGAAAAATGGGTTTGCTCAGAAAAGCCTTTGTGTCTGGAACACAGCTATAAGTAGCTCACTATCTAGGTTGAAAATGGCAATGCACGGTAGTGTGTCCTATTTTTCCGTGCTTGCAGTGAAGATACAATACTTGAATTCAGCCTTGGTAGTTACTAATACACCACACAGACACAATTACACCCCGTGTGCTGCATAAAGGAATCACTTGTGGTCTGCCCCTGTTACAATGAGCAGCGGGGGGCCAACATGCAAGAAGACAAAATGCTTTACAAGGAGGAAGGAGACCAGAAGAGTCGATGTACCCAAATACAAGGACCTTGATTCTTTTTGGAGTGATTTAAGTCACTTTCCATCAATTATCGTCCTTTGTCTCCAGAGTCTTATCACAAGCAGCATTACAGGAACCGAACAAAACAATACTCAGGCTCAAATAATCCTGTGAACTGTGCTGACATTTCCACACCCTGTTGCTGTGTTTGACCACTAGTAAGATTTAAACAAAAAGTAAAAGACAAAAACTCAAAATCCAAAATGTAAAAAAACACCATACAGAACAACAACACAGGTTCTTGTTTTAAATAACATGCTCAGCCCTTCCTGGTGTCTTTTCTGCCATGTAGTATTACTGATACCTCACATTGCAATACTGTAATGATGTGAAATGAAAACCTGCAGCACAAAACAAGACTGACTTTCTCAAATATGACAGCTTCTCAGATGGAAATTTCCTGCTTTGTAGTAAATTAGATTCTGTCTCCTTCCATTCCAATCTCCCTTTCCCTCTTGGTGAAATTTGAGTTTCAGAACAATTATAAATGAAAAATTTCACTTATATATAGGCAGAAGTGCTTTGCAGCTAAATTTTGATTTTTCAGTGAAATACACAATGTCTATTCATTCACTTTTACTGTTCAGAATCAGAGTAATAAATTTTTATTTATTACTGATATGTGAAGTTTTAAGGGCACATGAAATCAATGAAAAGCATCTATTTTTTTTATTCATTCATGCTAGATATGTGACATTTCATGGTAATTCTTGACAGAACACTGAAGTCATTGCTTATCTGAAAATAAATTAAAAAATGTGGAAAGTAAAAAAAAAAAAAAGACCTTAGGAAAGTCAGCTATTTTTGACAGTAAGTTAGCTTCTGTGAAACAAAGCCTTGTCTTTCAGAAAGTGTTTACGATCTATGAGTGAAAAAAAAATATATCCTTGGGCTAAAATATTTATTGGCACCTAGGAGTCTGAAGAGAGCAAGTCAGGCCTGTGGTTTTTTGAGGGCACTTTATCATTGCCTGCATTCTCAAAGGGATCTGTGAATGAATAGAGCTGGATTACTCAGCCTTCTATTCCACGCCTATTCCTCTCCATTTTCCTTGGCAAGACTGAACGCCAAGCTATTTTTAGCTAGAATGTTTTCTATTTTTAGACAAATATCAGTTAAGGGACATTGTTAGGAAAAATTTAAAAGAAGAAAAACACATGGGGGTGGGGATGAGGCTTCCCATCTCATATTGTGAAGCAAGCCCTTCAACCTGTAACTCCAGGCATTTCAGCTGTTTCCAATCTTGGAAAAATAAAGAAAATTCAGAGTTCAGGGATTTAAAAATAAACCTACCCTCTGGCAAACACACCAAAATACAACAAGCTGTTACTATGTGAAACAGTGACTATAAAAACAAAGAACGTTTTCCAGTGTCTACATTGGGATAAAACTTTGGAACTATTAAGTTATAAGAATGTTACACAGACAGGTAAGATTTTTCCAGCTTCTTATATATCATGTTTTGGAGAAAGAAACAGTGATCTGTGAAATAGATTTTGTTTTAATAAATACCGCTTTAAGATCCCAATCTGACAAAGAAAGACAGTATGAACAGAGTTTGAAATACATTTATATTCTGCACATATTTTTCACCTTTGTCACCACAGCATTTTTACAACAATCCATCAAAAAAATTTGCTTTTGCTGTACCATGGGGTCAGAGTAACTAACTTTGCACCCATTTTAGTTTTTTCTGTTCCTACTCTCTTCTTCCATAACACAGAAAAACAAGCTCTCAGGTGAGCGGCTTCACTTTCATTTGGGAAACATTAGGATTACAAACTATGTTTTATGTTAACCAAATCTTTGTTGAAATAAATCATAATGGAAATCACTTTTTTTGTTTGTGTTTTTGAGAAAAACCAAAGCTGTATGACAACTTTCCCTTAGTTGCATTTGTCACATACTGAATTAATTTGAAATATATTAGAGAAAAATAAAAGAACAGTGTCCACATCTGTCCCTCCGACTTTCTTCATCTAGCCTGAAAAGTAACAAAAGTCTGTCACTCATTAAATGCACAGTAACAGGAAGCTGCAGAGTTATCAAGGAGAGCTTTAACAATAGCCTGGAAAGATAAAGAGTCAAAAATCTCATGAGGATAAGTGGAAGGAAGGGAATAAATTGCTACCTATTGGGTGCAGTAGAGGGACTAATTTGGTCACTACCACTGACAGGAACAGTAGTCCCACTGAGGGACTACTTTGGACAGAATAGAATTGCCTTCCACAGTTTTCCAGCTTTGAAGTTTCTCTTATGGTCTTGTAATAGCTATTATTTACATGAAGCCCAAATTGACAGAATAATAAGATTAGGTGAGAATATCAGTTTCTGTTTAAAAGAGACATATTTCTAAAGTAAATGCTTTAAAAAATTAAATTAAGATTGATAAAATGGACAGATTTTTAGTACTTTTGAAAATGAGATATTTTCCCCTATAAGATTTTTTTCTGTAGTAATCATGGTTAGGAAAAACATAGAAAAAACTCACATATTAGGTTATGAACATATTTTCCAAAGGCTCAATACTAGGATGGAAAACAAAGAAAGACCAAAGGAATATTTAAAAAATGCTGAAGATCTTGAAGTCAGTCCCATGATTTTGTCATACATGATGTTGATAATGGTGGTTTGGCTCATATTTACTACAAATTAAAAAAGGTGAAGGCATTTAAAAAGCCTAAATAATCATCCAAAGGAAATTCTTTGGCCAGCTGACCCTTTCCAAACATCTCCTGGCCTGTAGTACTGGTAACAGTACCTGTTTTTTGAACAACTGATCTTCAACCAATTTACAAAGGAAATCAATAGTGCTATCCCCATTATACAGACAGGGAAACTGAAGCATTAGGAGGAAATGTGACTTATCCAAGGTCACACAACAGTACTTGGCAAAGCTATTAATAAAATCCAAGTCTCATGAGTTCTAGTCCAGGGCAGTATCCAATACACTGTACTGTCTTTAGATCACCCTGAATAACCTTTCTTACATACAGGCTTACTTTCTATACTGTCCCAGATCTTCAGCCCATGGTAGTTGAAAGAATTCCCCTGATTTCAACAGCTCAAGACCTGACTTGATGTATATTTCACAGCTTGTTTATATGTAGTATTAAGTTATGATGACAAGAGAAGAAAATACACTTATTAAATTAAATAAGCTACAACAGTTGCCTTAATTTTCCTAAAAAGAGAACATTCAGAGAGTTATATGAGCTTATTTACTACAAATATACATATAAGAGTCTTAATTGATATGAAGAGGCTTTCAGAATCTAATTAACCTCCTAGCTAGTCATTAGCTCTGTGACCTTTAGAAATAATTGACAGAAGAAATTTTCTTTTCTTTTCATCTCATTCAGAATTTCCACACCAGGTGACTAATCCTACATGTGCTCTAGGACACACAGCACATCTGTAAGGATTGACGGGATAATGTGCAGTAAGTCCATGAGCAAAACACGACCATGGTATTCCTCTCAGGCACAAGTACTGCCCATGGACTCCCAAGCACCATTCTCATCAACTCCAACCTTTTAATGTGCTAAAGCCGTATTAAGTTTTAACTCTCAAGTCCCTCAAGGAAATTTAGCAGTATTTCATGCTTACTAACATGTTGTGGCTAGTCATACTAAAAGTGACTGGATTTTCATTTCAAGCTAGTTTTTCTACAAGCCTGTGGAAGAATTTATTGCTATCTATCACTGGTTGTACGCTTTCATTTGACGGATTTTTTTTTCAGAGCAAAAATGTTTTTTTCAACAAGCAAAACACACACAAGAAAAAAATTCTAAATTCCACTCCCCTATAGGGCTTGGTATTACTTTGTTCCCTGCCATTTTAACATATAGGTCTGTGAAGATTTCCCTGTGTGCTGTAAAACACAAAGGATGAGCAATCTGCAGGGAGAATTTCACATGTTCAGAAACTCCCTTCTTCCTCTTAGGGGAAAATGCTGCTGCAAATGGCACACAATTCTTTTGCTATGTTCAGACTGTTCTTCCAAATACAGGAGTCCATTGGAAAAGGGAAAATACTCTGTAAAAGGTAAAAGGTCAATTCACCAGCAGTTACTAGAGCAATGAAGATGTATGATCCTATGCAAATCAGGTTAAAAGAACAATGCTAGATGTTCATTATACATAAAAAAGAGTCTATAATGTGTAAATTATTTAACAATGTGACATATTATTGCAAATTAGAACTATCCCCTTTTTTTTTTTTTTGCCATGGCAAACCTGCAGCTGCATCACAATGCCCCCAAGATAATTAATCTCCTAGAGTAGTTTAGATTAATTCTTGATGAAATCTTCACTATCACTATGCAATAAAAAGCAAGAGTTCACCCAATTCAACTTTTCCATACTTACCTAATTTCCATGAGAAAGGAGAGGGAAAAGAGGATAGAGGAGCATCAGGTGTAATGGAAAATCAATCCCTAACAGTCAGACTGAAAGAGCAAGAGACAAGAGACAAAGGAGAACACAACTTGATGACACTCTCAAGTATGTCCTGGCATGCAATTGGGAGAAGATTAAGAAGGATGAAACTGAGGATGAGTTGAAGATCAAAAGACTCTCAAAAACTGTCTAAAGTCAGTCCTTGGCAAGAGAGATATAAACATTATTTGACAGAAACAGTATTGATAAATATTACATGGAGAATCATGTTACTGTATTATCACCTTATTTTGCAATGTTCTACTGTGCCATATCTGAAGTAGGACTGTAAATACTTTGAGCTGACCTGTCAGAGTACACTAGAATACATCAAAATTGTAAGAGTGGGCAGAGAGGTGGGTGAAAAGGGATAATACACTTGATATATATTCAGGTGAAAAAAAACATGCAGAGGAAGACAATGTACAGATAAGAAACCAAATGAGGATAAGGTATTACTGAAGCAGAAAGATATCACACTGTATTGCAGAAGCTGACATCTTCCTATATGTAAAAGTCTATGCTGAGGATCCTGCAACCCTTCTAAGAATTGGGGGGGAGGGTGGAAGAAAAAAAAAGAAAAATGAGAAATAAAGAAGTAGTTGAAACCAGACGCCAGAAAAAGATACAGCCAAAAGCAGATAACAAGAGAGATATTTCAGAAAAGGAGAAGACACTGAGCTCATGGGAGAGCTTTTTGTAAGGTAAAAGACAGCTGAAAAGATCAGACAGATGTGTGTGCATGTGCACAAAGTAGGAGTTTTACACAGTGAATTTTGCAAAATTAAAAGATTTGGCAGGTGATCAACACTCATGACATAGAACCTCAGTTAGTAAAGAGAAAGATGAAAGAAGTCTATGTTCCTCTTTTTTCTCTACTAGTGACTAGTGGTATAGCAGAGGGGAACTGAGAAGGTGGATGGATGTTTGTCTGAAAATGGAAGACAGGTTTAATGGGATGAATTTGAAAGGGCTGACCTAGTAGGAGAACTTGAACTAAAGGCAGTGACCACTGAATCAGCAGAGGAATAGAAACCAGTTGGAGAAAGAGGGACAATAATAGCAGCAGGGTCAAAGAAATTAATGGATTGGGGGCTTAAAAAGAGCTGAAAGATAAAGTGGTGAGTGATTTGTGGAGGAACGATTTATGTGCACGCAGAGCAAGGACCAGGGCATTAAACTCAGTATCTGAGAAACTGAATCAAAATCGGGACTTAGTGAAAACTCACTAGAGGTCTGCTAAAGCTGAAACAGTAGCTGATGCTTTGACATGAAAGAAATGTCAAGGAAAAAGGGACAGTGAGAGAGAAAACAGGCAGGAAGTTTCACGTTAAATCAGCAAAGGCTTGATGGTTTAGCTGAAGAATTACAGCATATTTCTGTAACATCGTTAGGGTTCTAATTCCACTGGAAGTCAAGATGCAAACATTTCCCAGTATTCCTGCTATGAAATCTGCCCCCTTCAATCTAAGGGTGATGTCCTTTATGAGCTCCTAAGCAGTGGGCTTACAGTACTGGATTCTTGTTAATCAGAGGAGTGTGGCAGTGAAATATCACTGACATAAGCTGTGTTACAACCACTTATGTTTTACAGAAACAAGGAGAGGATCTGGCCTCATTTTTAATAAATACAAAGAATGCATAATGCACATACTCAACTGCTGTAAAACTCTGACATTTTCTCTTCCCCATCTCCTTATTGCCATAAGAAAGTTATTGCCTAGTTCTATGCAACTGTGCTGAATATATTATTGTATTTACATACACACTTGGAAGGTAGCATAAATAATAAATTAATATTTTTTCCCCAGTGTTGAAGGAACTCTGCAAAGTTTCTGCTATTCTTTAAAAGAAATTACTGTACCCAGCAACTAATAATCACTTTTTAATTGAAGGAAAATTGAATGAATGAATGACTGTGGTGTGAGTGGTTTGGTGGTGGAGGACATAAAGGTTTCAGTGTGAAGAATCTAGTTATCTCTAAACAGAAGCCTCAGAATACAGAAGTCTCAGAATATACCTTCCCCTTCCCATCCCCCCCCGACTAATACATATCTTCATACAGATTTTGGTAAGACTCAAAATAATTGTCACTCTTGCTTGAAATGGATAAACTTGAGTGTTGAATAAAAATATGTTCCTCTTCATGAGTACACAATGACTTTTAGTTACCTGTGTATGTTGTAAGAATATTTAGTGGGTACTAACTGAAACACATTAGGCTAGTAGATAATTTTTGTGATGTGAAAAACTCAGATATAACAAACTGCCTGTTAATCAACACCATTTTGAATGAAGAAATTGGAAAACATCATCTCACTTATATTTATTACATGCAAATAAAATTGTTCCACATGTAAAAATAGTATGAGATATTTATTTAAAACATTAAAAGAAAAGAGCTCAAAGAATAACAGGAACTGGCCTTTACAATTCTCTTGATATTAGCCACTCCATTTTTCATCAAGACAGATTTATTGAGATCATATATCTATAAGTTGGGTAGGACCAATTTTCCCCTGAAAAATAGTGTAATGAAAAATGTGTAATGTTGGTTAGATGTATGACATTTGTTGTCTTCTGATATTTTAAATAACAAGATATGGTCTGAAAACTCACTCCTTCAGAAATGCTAAATGTAATTAATCCCAGTAATTAAACTGAAAACATTTGCTTAATAAAATTAACAGCTTTAGCCAGATCTACATGAAAAGTTATGCAATTTTTCTATTTGAATAACAGTGGTTTAACTTAAAAGTAATTAGCTACATATTAGAGAGCTTTTAATTTTCTTTGAATACAGATTCTTCCAAGAAACTATAACACCTTCTGATGACTGATAACATGGTTCTACCACAACTGAATAGTAACTAAATAGTTAATATTATGCTGATTGAGAACAGAAACTGGATTTTAAATTGAAGACTTTTATACAGTTGACAGATATATTTCAAATTTTCATAAATCTAGATAAAAAAGTTTTCTTTCTCTGTCCAGAAATCTGTGAGTACAGCTATGCCCTTTTATTCTGCTGAAATATAGTTATTGAACAATTGTAAATGATCAGATTTAGTAATACTGTCTGATTCTCAGCTGCTGTTGATTGCTCTGGAAGAACAAGATTAAGAACTTGTAAGTATGTAATCTAACCGTCTGAAAGTGAAAAGAAGATGGACTCCTTACAAGGAAAATATGTGTAATGTAGTCAGTTTAACTAATAAATTAAAATATTTAAATGTGTGGCAGATTTCTATCCTGTACCTAAAAATATACCCAAACTACATGAAGAGTCAAACCATTTATCAGACTGTATATTTTCAGGGGCTCTATTCCTCTTCTATACTTGTAACTGCGATGTTAAATACCAAGTAAAGGCATGATAGTCTCGTTCAAAACCTACACCCTGCAGAAGTACTCCTTGGATCCTGAAACCATATCAGTATGGATGAAGCTTAAGTATTTTATGTTTCAGGCAAAACATTGAAAAATATAACAGAAAAACAAATTCAAAGCTGACAGAGCATATGGAAAAACTATAAACATTCACCTAATTTGGCCTTTTCTGCCTATTGTTAGGTTGCTCAATTTAAATTACGTACTGTTACTTTCATCCCTGTAAAAAGGGATGCCCATCAAACCTTGGGTATAGCCAGAAAATTACACATCTGCATTCAAAACTGCCTATCAGCCTATCCAAACTGGCCCACTCTTAATGCAGAAAGGAATTTTGCTGGTGTAGTGAGTGCTCTTTCAGAAAAATCTAAAAGTTATAACAAAATAGACATTATTTGGAATTTTAAATTTTAACTCAGATATCTTTAAAAACCACAGTCCTCAAGATCAAAAGTATTCATTCATCGTAAAGCAAGCAATAAATCCCTAACTGGATTACTCACCTATTTCCACAAGAAAGCCTGCAGGAAGAAGTAAAGATATCACAGGAAACTTTTCTGCTAAGAATACTCTGGCTTTTTGCCACTAGAAGAGGACGGGACATTATTTTGGACACAGAATTTGAATTCTGTTGGACATAGGCTTAAAAAATCTAAGTGACAGGAAAGGCTTCATGTCTATACAGAAGATTCAAAGAGAGGAAAAGAGATGATGGAGAGGAGGAAGACATTATGCACTTTCCTCCTAGTCTTACATCACATAAATTTTTGTTCTGCTGTCAGAACCTCACCCTCTTCTAATATGGGAGAAAATCTGGGGGGAAATCATGAAGGAAGTAAAAGAGTATCTTCCTAGATGGTGACATATGTATAGACAGAAAAGTGATATATATTCCTGGGTGCAGTTTTTGCCCATCTATGGTGGTGTGTCTCTGACTCTTTGTAACGTGTAGCAATGTTCATTTTTTATCCATAAAAAACATTATATGGAAATAACTAACTTCCTTACATTGCTAGTCTCAAACACATGACTAACCGAGGTGAAGAATCCAAAAGCATCAAAATCTCATTTGAGACAACATATAAATTCTTTAAAAATCTGAAACTAAAACCTTTAAAAACTAAGTGCCAAGGTATTCAGGAATAAATTTTCACTGACTTTTAACCTTCCAATACTTTTAAAAATTATAATATTATAATATTGGATGGCTAATCACTCAGGTGCTTTGAAAACTGAAGTTGTATAGGTCATATAATCCATTTCTTAGATATCACTGTGAGAGCCTTGCTATAGCAACAAAATCATTGAAGGCTTCATGTATTTTGCATGGCTTGAATCCCAACATGATTTTAAAGTAAACTGACTTTTCTGCAAATATTAGAAGCTTAAATTTTAAAATTTTAATTTTTATTTAATAATTTTCAGTAATTGTAATTAAAAATTTCCATATATATTTACAAAATCAATATTTAAAAAGTGTTTCTAGCATTCTGACACTACTGCTTCGATATCGTTACTATTACATTATATTAATAGCATTCTGTATGTTGTAGCTGAAACATTTTTATTGTGTAGATTGTAAGTAAATTTTTCTTGCATTTTATTAAATATCCTTCCTTTGTAAATAATCAAAAAGCTTAAAAGGGTAGTTAAATGCCTTAAAGCAGTGGCTCTTAATCTTCTTTCACATCTTTTACAATGTATTTTTAGTTCCTCCTGGACAGACAATACTATAACTTTTGGAGTGTGGAGACAAGGTATGCAATGTTTTCTGGAGAGCATGTGACTGGGGGAGACTAGGAGACAAAGGGGAAATTCAGCTGGTAGGTAATGGTCAAGGCATGGAGAGGACTAATGGGACACAGGAACAAAGCAGCACAGAAAGCTGGACAATAGGGAGCCAGAGATCCCATTGCAGGAGTTTCTGTGAGACTCAGCAGGATAAAACTTACAGCTCACAAGACACAGCTTTCTTTTAGTCTTGGCTTCACCACCTCCAACCCCCAAACCAATACATTGTCCTATTCTGCTCTCCTGCTGCTATGTCACCTGAGGGTATGATCTACTCACTTGGAGCACCTCTATCTCAGAGTAATACATGAAGTCTTACCTCAACAATATCTGAATTCGTTCGACTCTCATGTGGCTCGTTGTACTCGGTATATTTCAGCAACACTTTGTCCATATCAGTGCTGGCATACTGGAACAGTTTGTTGGTGCTGTTGAAGATGATCAGAGCAATCTCACAGTCACACAGAACACTCAGCTCATAAGCCTTCTTCATTAACCCAAATTTCCTCTTTGTAAAGGTCACCTGGAAAAAAAGCAAAAGTCCATCAGAACCCTACAAGTTACAGTCTGTAGTCCTTCTCCCTTTTTACTGCGACTGCGGTAGTCTTTGAATAGAATATGTTCAGAAGACAAATGCATAAATATAATTACAGTTACAAATAGAATATATATGTGTGTGTATGTGTGTCACATAAGGGAGTAAATATATGTAATTATCACTGCACAAAACTTGAGGTACAGGTAAGGAGAATGAGACATTTTCATTTAGTGGTGCTATGAAGTGTTGATGCTGTATCTCTCTCTAACTTCTAAATTCAGATACCCTTTAGACCGCATACATCTTTCCCATCAATATTTAAAAACTGCATCTCAGATAAGCACCTGTAAATAGTTTGAACATGTGCAGTCAATTCTTATTTTTGATAGCGATTGACTTTGATTGCAAACTCCTCAACTCCTGCTAGATTTGAAGCAAAGAAATCATTTTATAAAGCATTTAAGTAGTGTAAAAGAGATACATTGTTCATGTAAACATGTTCACAATAGTTTTGAAGAAATATAAAGTGTTAAAAATTCAAACATTCATATGAGAAATGAGAGTTTTAAAGCATGAACAAAGAACAAACAAAAGCTGGTCAGCCAGTCAGACTTTTGAAAAAAGGTCTTTTCTAACCACATAGTAGATTTTATTTCATTTCAAGCTATATCCTTAGAAATATGAACTGGCATTTTTTAGTACAAGGGGTCATATTACACAGGAAAAAAATAGGGATGGGCTTATAAATTCTCAGAATGCCAGTGAATGCCCAGACATCATGCAAAATCCAGGCAGCATGAAAAATACAATTATTCAGTTCAAAACCCTAATTTTCCAAGGGGACTGCTTTGACAATGAAAGACCTGCACATTAAACAATTTTTTTCCTCTTTTTTTCTCCATTAGCTTACAAGTTCCAGTAAGATATGTGACTCGAAATAGGAAACTACGAAAAGCTGTTTAACTTAATTATATGGTTAAATTTATCTCCTTCTGTTTCTTCATATGTGCAATTTCCATTAAATATATGTGATTCTTTACACATATTTTATTCTCTAATAATTTTCAGTGACAAGGATTTTTAAGAAAAAAATATGGCTTTGCTAAGCCTATAATTAATCAAATTTAGCATGTAGTCAAGGTACTTAATAGGTCAAGGACAGGCACACAACCAAGTTTATAGGTCTGCCTAATTCTGCACTTGTTGCTACCATTACCTGTACACCCATAAGCAGTGGCATCACTGCACTTTAATACTGAGGCAAGAAGATTCATTTGCACACCAGTCATATGGCTGCTGTTTTATCTTGTCACACTCCTAATGCAAGTTAATGCTAACTGCAATCCTAGACTACCTTAAAATCCCAGCATGTCAGGCCATGGAAAACATGACTTTTAAGTATTGCCAATCCCTATTTGCTAGACCATCTTAGAAAGACGAGGCTCTGTGCCAATACTATGAACACTTATTCTCCCAAATGTATACTGAATGTTATTCCTCTTACTGTAAATTTCATTTTAGCCTCTGTCAATGTACTGTAAAAAAAGGTGGATTGGCATTAAATACAATTATTCAAGCATTGTAAAAACACATTTTCCACAGCACTGGTCTCAAGTATGCATAATTAATAGTTAGTTCTTTCTAAATTTTTCTATCATGGCTTTTGATAGTTGGAATGAATAATGAGATAGGTAATAAAACTTCACTCAAATTCTAAAAAAAAAAAATAAATTAAAAAAATCCTGTCTTTAAAATACTCCTTTAAACTTTTCTCTGATTAGAGAAAATTGCAATGCAATTGTTGAATCATATATATATAAGCTTGTTTTAGAAATAACTAAACTTGCAGAAAATAAAATGTACTAATTCAACATATTTTCTGCCTCTACCATGCCTTTCAATCAACTTTTTGACCACAGTGTGTTAGGTGGAGTGTCTCTGTACAATATGGTTTCTGTTGCGCAGAAACCTCTGCATTTAGCATGTTATAGCTTTTCACCATCAAAGTACACCCTAGTACAGAAATATCCTTAAAGCCACTGTTTGTGTTTACTGTTAGGTGCTCCTAAACATTTAGAAAAACCACACAGCTGTGCTGCACAGCAGATACTTATTTCATAACACTTATCACCAGAATGATGCTGGTTAGAGTTCCTTTTTTTGGAAAGTGGAAAAAAAAAAGAGAAAAATAAATCAGCTAGATCTTTCTTTTCTCTTTCTCCATTATATAATCTTAACTGATCTGAATTTGATTTGGTTTTAACTCCTTGATTTTTTCTAATATTTTCTAAACGTATCAGCTAATGCTTTCTCTAACTGCTGGTAAATGAATTTAAAACAATTGTATCTATTACTGTTTCTGTGGTGATGTGGAATACTAGTTTTCAAATGTGCCATTCATAGTGGTTTATCTTTACATATATATAATACATATATATATTTGTATATATATAAATTTATTATGCTTTTACACCAGTTTATGGTAGAGGTGAACTTGTATTTTTGAATGTATAGTGAAAGGTCAGGCCAGTAACTTCAGAAGAGATTAAGAATATTCTTCAAGCCATTTTAAAAAAAGAAATTATCTTTTTTGATACATTCTTCTATGTGGCTACATAAGATGAATACACCATATGCTAAAACATTTTTGTGAGCAATATAAGTAAAAAGCATGTTTATTACTTAAATTTTTTGGCTATGACTTTGTTCATTATTTGCTATGTTAACCATACTCACCTACACTAAAAGTATCTAATAAATATCGTTAACAATATTCTAGTATTGCACAAGTTATCCTGAGTGGTAAAAATTAGTATAAATTATTTAAAACATCTGTTCTGTTTTGTATAGTTGGAAGGCAGTGTGCAGCCTACACTTAAGAAGCTCTGATTACACTTGAACCGACTTAGTGCTAAGAATGAACAAGACACACACATTGGCATGAATACAAGCTGTAGCTACAGTACCAAAAATTTAGGTGTTTACATAGTCTTGTTATTATATATTGTGTTCAAAGTTCTGTCTTGATAGCGTCATATAACAGCTGACAATGTTACTTTGTCATTTGGCATAAAGAACACTAGTGAAAATACACATACGAGACAATTCATCAACATATTTTAAAAAAGGCATCCAAAAATGCCTACGTTTCAATATTTCTTTAATATTTAAGTTTTTTCAGTAGCAAGAATAATATTGCTACCTGGTTCACAAATTCACTTCTCTTTAGGAGAAGAGTAGGCAATTTAGGAAGTCTTTCTCTTTTTGAGATACTTTATAATAGTGTGAGAACTGGAAAAAATGGAAGTGGAGTGGAGGGACAAAGTGGAACAGATAAAAGGCTTTTATCCGTTATCAATCATTTATCAATGATCTTTAAAACCTTTTTAAGCCCATGTATATAAAGCACTGGGTTTTAAACAATGAATTTCTAAATACTGGTATGAGGTGCTTTTTTATGCATAGTTTCATATGTATAGCAAAAGGAGTAGTGTGAAGAAAGTACCACAATTATTTCTGAAACCTACAAAAATACCTTAAAGTCATCCCTTCATATTAGCTGAAAACCCACTAGTCTACTGCACTTGTCTTAGCTGTACGGTTATGATAGTTATTTAATATTTATTTATTTATTTATTTATTTACTATTTATTTTCAATTTATTTGCCCTCTTAACAGGAATAGCAGTACCAAGAAGTTTCTAAAGCCTGCAGCATTTTTGTATATGAAGAAGCATTAATTCTGATGACTTGGTATGCTGTGAGCTAATCAAGATGGTGCTTGGTTAGAAAATACTCACAGTGAAATAGCCAACTTTTAACTTCCTTGATATAAATCGAGCTTTTTATGCATTTTGGATGAAATTCTAACTAAAGGTGAAACCCATGTGCTAAAGGAAAGGCACTGACAAAGGAGGATTTTTAAAAGGATGCTTTTCCACTTCAACTCTAGCTCTTAAATTTTATGGAAACGCCTCTCACATGGCATAGTCATTGCAATATCTGCAAGTGGAGCTGTAAACAGCCTGAAATCAAGTGTGTGTATCACACACTGTGCTATGTTCCATTTAAAGGGAGCAGAGGAGACTTTCTTGTTTAATTGCTAGTAAGTTCAACTTACTTAAACTATATAAATTAGAAGGTAATGTTGCCTGGTTGCAAGTACAAATCTTTCATCTGTTGAAATTTAAATTTATCTTTATGGGTTATACTGGCCACTGGTAATAATCTTTATTTAACTAAATTTGTAACAACAATACTTCTGATAGATGTTAAGGGATCAGTGAAGAAACAGTCACCATGTGGTCTTTTTTTTTTTTTTTTTTTTTTTTTTTTTTGATAGGAGTTGGTTTCGGATTAGTTTAGTTTAGTTTAGGTTTAGGTTTAATTCAGGTCCTTCTAGTAATTTTTCTGAAATCTCACATAATATGAGAGGCTGAACCATAACATCACTCCATATTTGCCACTAATAGTCACAGCATGCGTGCTAACATTTTATGTTTTCAAAGTAGCAGTCCTGTGATCTTTCAAGCAATTCAGTCCAGACAGTGTCAAAATATCAGTGCTCTCCTTACTTCTTCCTATTCTGATTATGAAGATATATAGCTGCTGACACAGAAAAATGAGAGAAACAGGGAATTTGCACATAGTCCTTTCCATATACATTTCCTGCCATTAAACATGTGAAAAACAGGGACCACTGATGCACAGAAATATCCGATAGTGGCACTACCCCATCAAAAAAAAATTTATTCTGTTTGTCCTTATTTCATCTGGAATGTCTAAATTTCTGATGTAGGGACTAGAGTAGGCATGGTAGATACAATGTATGTGACAAATACCAGATACTACATGAGCACCTCAAGTAGTGCTGTGTCCAGTTCTGGGCCCCTCAGTTCAGGAAGGATATTGAGGTGCTGGAACAGGTCCAGAGAAGAGCAACAAGGCTGGGGAAGGGACTCAAGCACAAGTCCTATGAAGAGAGGCTGAGGGAGCTGGGGTTGTTCAGCCTGGAGAAGAGGAGGCTCAGGGGAGACCTCATCAGTCTCTACAACTCCCTGAAAGGAGGTTGTAGCCAGGTGAGGGTTGGTCTCTTTTCCCAGGCAACTATCAGCAAGACAAGAGGGCATGCTCTTAAGTTGTGCCAGGGGAGGTTTAGGTTAGATATTAGAAATCATTTCTTTACAAAGAGGGTAATCAGACATTGGAATGGGCTGCCCAGGGAAGTAGTGGATTCTCCATCCCTGGAGGTTTTTAAGAAGAGACTGGATGTGGCACTTAGTGCCATGGTCTAGTAACCACGGCGGTGTTGGATCAAGGGTTGGACTTGATCAAGGGTCGGAGGTCCCTTCCAACCCAACTGATTCTATGATTCTGTGATTCAATTTACCTAAATTCAAACATAAGTTATGTTCGTAAACAAAGCCATGTGTAATCCAAGGGGCTCTTCACTAAAATGTCACTAAAAGGCACCTAAACCTATCCTGTTGAAGCCCCAAGTAACTACTGGAGAGGCAATTGCTCTTGTCATGTTCTTTCTTCCCTTTCCTCTTATTTGATTTTTGCTTAGCTGTTTGTCACATGAAGAAGTCTGACTGCAACAACCTTTACAATAATCCTCAATGGGACTGGGAAACAGTTCCAGTGCAGGATTCATTCTGGACAAACCTTCCTTTATGCAAAAGCTGGCCATGCCATATTAAATGGAAGACCCTTTAAAGAGCAGTGAAGGACTTTGATCAGACTGCTTCCATGTCCTTATAACCCTCCAGCATAACTTACAGGATGAGATAGCAGTAATTTATGCTGGTAAAAGAACAATTGTCCCGGAAAGCCTGAAGCATATTGAGCTATGAGTTGCTGAATAGTCCAGACAAAGAGGAGTTCTAAGAGGATGCCCTAAAATTGCAACCATAACAAATAAAATGTTCATGATTAACTCATATAAAAAAGAAGGTTTTGTTTGTTACACCACATTTTTAGAATCTTTGTGCATAAATAGCGGATGAAATACTTAAAATAGTAATACTATTCAGTCTGCCCAAATCCAGTACATGTTGGTGGATCTCTCTTATGAGTTTTTCCCTTGTAAGAAAAGAGAGCAGAGATAATTGAAAGATTTCTTAATTAACAGATATACAGCAAGTCAGAAATTAGTAGGTTAGCCAGTATCAATATGCTTCCCATTTTAACTTACAAATTAAGATCTAAAACCAAACAGGGTCAAACTTCTGATACTTCATTTCCTTTTGTTGAATCAGAGAGATAAGATTAAGTTCATTATAGACAGATCTACAGATATGTACATATTTTAGTCAAAAAAAATCATCTTAGAAACACAGTAGCTAACACAATACACAAAAAAGTTGACTTTTTTTTTTTTTTTTTTTTTTTTTGGTATGCTATCACCAGTTCTGGCAGGTACAAATAGATGTTTATTGTAAAAAACATGTTTACTAGATCTGTACTGCTAAAATGTTCATAAGGTAAAGGTCAAAGAATATTTCATTCCCTGCTGAGCAAATGGTCAGGAAGCACATTTGTCTGCATTTCCTGTCATAACAGGAAGAGTGTAACTTCTTCCTCTCCACAATGGCTTCAGTTCTGCTTCCCACCTCCAGCTCTTTCTTCCCCAGGGCTTTCCAAACCATTCCTTGCAAGACAGCAAGGCTGTTGCCTGTGTCAACACTATTTTTCAGCTCTACTATGTTGGCAGATCTTTCATTTACCACTGCACTCTCTTTACTTAGCCTTCTTGCTCACATTTCAAATTAAAAGTAATTTGACCTAAATATTTACCTTATGCTAATTCACTCTAAATTATGCTCAGAACACACATTTGTAATACAAGCACATTTAAACCTTAAATATAATGCATTCTAGAAATTCACAATTCAGTTCAGCAGCATTTTTAAAACTTTACTTCTCAGGTAGTCTGGCTTAACATGAAAAGTGCTGCCAGAATTGTACAGATCACAAGAAATTAGGAGTCACGAAAACTTGGGGTGTAATTCTTTGCTTACAGAAACATTACCTCTGAAAAACCGGGGCCAAGGCTTAACCTTAATGTTACATTCCAAGCATATGTCTCAGTGCAATTTAATATAAGCAAGGGAAGGAATTAAAATACATGAAAGATAAATGTGATGTTTAAGACAAAGGTTCATTGAACAAAATTATGCTTAGTTGCATAGTCAAGCAGTTATGCTTTCATATGATAACATTTGCCTGGGGGAAAAAAAATAAAATCTCATATACTGGATAAAATTAAGACACCCCATGAGGGAATACTGAGAATATAAGGAGATTGGTGGAAAAAACTTTTCTATCCAACTTGTGCTCATGTTAGCAGTAATACTCAAGGTTCTGTACTATTTCTACAGGGGAGCTTCTGATTTAGACGATAGTCTCTTACCCTTTCCTTTTAAATAGAACTGAAACACAGATATAAATAGATACATGGGGCTGAAATTAATTTTGAAACTAGCAGCATTAGGTATCTAAGTCAGTAGAACAAATCTAGGTCTTCCTGCAAATGGTCATTTCCCTCTAGGATATTATTCCACTGCCCCATAACCTCACTTTACTTATCTGCTTTGATTTGCTCTCTATTGAGCTGATAACTTCAGTAAGTCTTGGTTTACAGCTTTACAGATTTGCTGAAATCAAAGACTGGTAAAAAGTTTGTACATGAAAAAGTTACACAGCAAGTGTTTGTTGCTGTTATACCCCACTGAATTCCACACACACACACGATACTTTAAAAAGGGTGGACCACTGTTTAGGCACCTTCATATTAAAGTGCACAGTTCCTATGGTATTTAATAACAAGGTCCCAGCTGCTCATTACAAAATTGAAAGAAGTGTTTTGAATGGTGTGCAGAATCATTAGTCAGGTCAATTCAGTTTTAACTGTGAACCTTCACAAAAAGGAAAAAACTGCGGAACTAATGAGTAAGATGATCAGAGGGACAAAAAATGGTGAGATCTCACATTTCTTAATACTAACTGCAAAAAAAGGGGGATTAAAAGCAAGAGGGTTTACCAGAATTGATACCAGAATATTATCAAGTCAATATACCCTCATTCCTGGGTCAATGTACCTCTGGATTTAGCCCACAGTCCATGGATTTAATGAGATATTTTGTTAGTGACCTTGTTTAACAGTAATACCATATCATTTATGTCATTACAACTATTTATTTTAGACCTGGACAGCCCTGCCTGGATGGCTGCAAAGAGAGTTTCAGATGATCCCAGACTAAAGCAGACCATGAAAGGCTCTCATTAAAACAACAAAATGTTACAAACGGATTAAAACCAGAAAAAATTCAAGGACTTTTCTGAGGCAGATGAATGCAATTGTTCCTTCATGTCTTGACCATAATAAAGGTAGTTATATTATTTCTTTCAAATAAGAAACCAAAGGAAAATAAAGTTCACACATTTTTCCTTGTTTTTCTTCTTTTTTTTTTTAACCAACCTAGAAGTCTTCATAGAAGGATTCTCCAATCTGCTTGATTGAAATTTCTGCAGAAAGAACTTGTAGTAGTCAGGAGCTTCTAGCATGAGATATCAATGCTAATATTTTTGGCTATTGATCCTATTGGTGGTGCAACTAATACCATGTGAGCTGGTATTATTCCTCTAGCTCTGACAATTATTCATACTCCTTTTACCTGTGGCAAAAAGTAGCGTGAAAGGGAATGTTTCAGATTGGCTTTTTTAAACTTTCACAACCAAAGAAAATTTGTGATCACTCATAGAAGACTCAAACATTCTTGCCACCTTTGTCACCACACAGTAATTACGAGGGCTAGAAAAATACAGCCAACTTGCAGTCCACATGAAACAACATTTAATTAATGGCTTCTCCTAATTAAAAGCCTGAATTCTGCAATCACTGAAGTAAATGACAGAGCTTTTATGCAGGTCAGGGTAAAAGGACTGGGCCTCTAATGACTAGGTTGCAGTAGTTTCCCTTTAACTTATCCCAAAATGTCAAAGTTTCAAATAGTTTTTGGAAAATTGCACATTGTATCCCCATATTGCACATTTCTGTGAGATTTGCAGCCAGATATCTTACTCTGGACAGTTTCAACTTACATTTATTACCAGTAAGTGGTAATAAGTACACAAAGTGTACTGAAGTACACAAATCCAACCAATTAGACTTGCTCAGAAAAAATCCTCTTGAAGAGAGGTCAGCACTATTTTTGTCCTTCCCAATCCAGTCATACAGCACTTTGAACAGCAGGGGAGTCTCCTACTATATCAGACAGTAGTGTGGAGGAAAACAGCTGATATACTGACAGAATAAGTACACCATTCAATGGTTGACGTAGAGAGCTTGTCAGGACACTGGGCAAGTGAGTGGGAAAGCAAGGACAGAAACCACCTTCCCCAGGTCTTGTAACAACTTAAACCTTTTTTCAGAAATTCTGCTTTCCAAATAGATTCACCTTTGCACTGGGAGAGAATAATTAAACTATTGCTATATCTCTTCATTTGATATGTGTTCCATGTATTTTTCCCTGCATGTGCTGTCCTGCAGAGAATTTACGTGCTTCAGAACAGCTGAGGATGCACCATCCAGGTATATCATATTTCCATCTAACAAACCTTGTGTCATGAAACCAGACTGCATATGAATATAAGCAACAATAAGGCAGTTTCAAGTCAACTGATTTGCTGCTGTTCTTGCAAACACGTTTTCATGAAGTAGAAAGAAAAATTTTCCACCTGTAAATGGCACTACAAATAGGCTTTGAGGAACTGTGCTTGAGCTGGTATCTTAGTTGTATTAATTGAAAACTTTTAATCTTTTTTTTTCTTTCCAGTGCAACCTTTTAATCTTTTTCAGTATATATTAATACAATCAAATAAAAAGACAATATAGCAAAATAAACAAGGTAATCTTCTAAGATTACTGGAAGTGTACAAGTTAGAAAACAAATAAACTGATGCTGCTATGCTGAAGCAGCAATACCGCATGGGATACATTATATTTTAAGAACCAGAGAGGCTTGTGAAAGAGTACATCTCATACAAATAGTTAAAAGATCAATCAGCTATTACTGAAAATCCAGTTGTATTTAATCATATATATATGGTCACTATTAAAAAGCCTGATCCCACAGTCCAAATGAATCAATGGAAATCTTTTCATTGGCTTCACTGAGATCTAAATCAGGACACTAAATGCAAAGAGGATAAAACCAGTAAAACACTTTTAAAATTGTCATACAATATATTAGTAGAAATAAGAAATGGAATCAAGTCAGGCTTACTATGTGGTGCATAATGCAAATCTATACCTCTAGCCTCACAGAGGCTGATCACCATCATAGATATTAGCAAATTAAATTTGCTAATTAAATTGAATTTGATTCAACCTGGAAAACAGAAGGCTTGGGGTGACGCAAGTGCAGCCTTTCAGTACCTGAAGGCAGCCTACAAGAAAGATGGAGAGGGACTGTTTACAAGAGCATGGAGTGACAGGACAAGTGGGAATGTAGTCAAATTAAAAGAAAGTAGGTTTAGATCAAATATTAGGAAGAAAATGTTTATTGTGAGGATGGTGAGGCACTGGAACAGCTTGCCCAGAGAAGCTGTGGATGTCCCATCCCTGAGGTGTTCAAGGCCAGGCTGGATGGGGCTTTGAGCAACCTGGTCCAGTGGAAGTTGTCCCTGTCCATGACAGAAGGGTTGTAACTAGAAGATCTTTAAGGTCCCTTCCAACCCAAATCATTCTATAATTCTATGTGTCTGTGAAATGCTAGCAAGATAAACACTTTCTGCACTATCACTACAGTTGTTATTTCTCTAGCGTTACAGTTTTATTCATAATCATTAGTTCTGAAAGCTGGTGCTGGAATTCTTGAAACTGTACTGTGCATGACTTGAAAGACTAGACTTTTTAAAAGTAAATTATCTTTAGTAAGATATCTCTTTGGCAAAACTGGGGCTAAGGTCTCTGTAAATGCTTTATTTGAGTAAGCAAGTTGACATTGAAGCTATTGTATGAACTAATGTTACTAATGGCAAAATTTTGTAGTATCATTTACAAAACAATTCAGATTCCCTTCAAAAAGAAACCAGGGTAGCATGGGCAAGTTTCAAACAGCTAGTGACTTAACATTTAATGATAAATTCAATTCAATATTTCAAATCCAATTTAAACTTCAAGCTATCAGCCAATTAAAATAAACATGATGATAGTTTTATATTGCTAGAATTACTGCTTTTTGGCTTGTCCCACAGGAACTGGCAACCTTTAGGGAAAACACAAAATGTATCATTTTGCTTTTACATATGATTTTCCCCCATGAAGAACACAAGTGACTACTAACACTACAAAATTTAAAAATTCTTGGGAAGCATGTTTAAAGACTACAATTTGTTGTTATGCCTAGGATGAGTTTTTTACAGCTTTACAAAATCCTCTAAGCTTCTTAAAAAACAACCTGAATATATAAAGAATTTTATACATCAAATGAATAGAACTACCATATTAACAGTAACTGGGTATCAAGCTCTTAAAATCAGCTACTGAAGATTATTCCTAAATTGCAGCCAGGTGTATGAAGAACATTAATCATAGTGTCAAATAATTATATGGAGAGTTTCTCACAATTGTGAATCTCCAGTTTCAACAAAACATCTATCCATTTACTTCAAATGTAAACAGCAGTATTTTCACTGATTTTATTTAAAGATGTCAATTGCTAAATTTTATTTTTGTGAAAACAGGAAAGCAGATTCTCTAATTTATGGCCATGATCTAACTAGCAGAGACAGTGTTGATAATACGCGACAGTGACTCAGCCATTTTATCTAAAGGAGAGGTAATAATTAGTTAGCCGGTCCTGCTGGACCTAGCATCAGAGATGGTCACTTGGCTTAATAACTACAACATGTTAATATTATTCTATATGAATTTTAGAATATGTGAGGGTACCTAAATTATTTTTAAAATTCAGACAGGAAAAGATGAGATTTTTTTTATGATGCAGTGTCATTTTTATATGAAGGAGGTAAAAATAAAAACACTGCAAAGGTGTAGAAACATAAATAGTTGGGAGCTCTGTATTTAAATGCAAGTCCTCATATCATAATAACTCATAACAGTTCACAAAATACAGTACAAAAAGTCTGCATTCTGTAACAACTCACAGATGTGCTTAACAATGTATATTCCAGACTGAAAGTCAAAGTAAGTGTGGAGGGGGCCCAAAGTAGAGCATAAATATCAGACTTTGTAGAACCAAGACCTGAAGTAATAAATTACTAACTATGCATGTTACTAACTTGAAAACGCTGTGTGTGAGGTTTCTGGTCATTTATAAAATGACCTATCAACAAATATTTGTTGATGGCTTTTTCTTTGATGGCCTTACATACATTGTGTATATACATACATATATGTAGGTAAATGCATAGGCACACAAAATTATCAACTTTTTATCACTTTTGATAATGTCACCTTATAAATATATGATGATCAAATGTGGTATGTTTGCAACTCACCTGTCTGTTACGTTCATCCATAATCCTTGTAATCTGAATCTTTTTTCTCCCCATAGTCCCCGTTTTTTTTTCTCTCCTTCTTCCTTAAAATTACGTATTTTTCCCTTCTCTTTTCTTCCTCTTTCCTGTTTCCTCAAAACAAACCTCTTTCTTCAGCACTTGCTCTACTCAGTTCACAGTCCTCTGCATCCGTTCCTGCTAAACACAGAAAGGAAATCAAATGTTATTATGAAATTGATAACCAGATGAAAGTTACTATGGAGCTGCCCAAGCATCTACAATATAATTTAGTGCACACGTAAATTATAATAAAAATTTACTGCATCTATAAAATAAGTAATGTATGGAGAAATAATAATTTAATTCAAAGGCTTCTTAAAAAAAAAACAAACAAACCACCAATATATCAAGTAAAGAAAAGGGCTGAAATACACATTGTGAAAGTTTTAACAGAATTAGGTGCCTCTAATTTCAAATATCACTCACAGATCTAATATGAAAAATTACCTAAATCAGAGAGTTAATGAACCTTTCTGTACCTATGTATGCAAAGTAGGCCAGCTAATTCATTTCTGAAAGGAAAACAATCTTGTGTTTTGACAGCAGAGGTGATAATGTCCCTCATTATGCAAATATGATAGACCTTTATTAAAGTGTTACTTGATATATAAGGGATGTCAGCTACTTTAAATCCAAAATTTGTAACCTTATTCTTTAAGAATATGGATTAATGAAAGTATCACTCAAGACACTTGAAGAAAACACTAGCGCATTTTCCCCTCGTTTCATCTCAGTGTAAGTTCTAAAATGTTTTGATGGAGAAGTTATAATCAGCAAACATATCTTTCCTTATAAAAATGGAATAATAGAGACAGATGATAATTTATGAATGTTCTGAAAAATATTTTTACTTTTTTAGTAATGCACTGATCTTTACAATACTGGCTCTCTCGCTGAGCTAAGGACAGTTACATGCAATATACAAAAAATACACAATGCAGGACACATTCTATATTTCACAAAATGTCATGAATCACATAATTAATTTCTATCATATCCAAAGTGCTTTTAGCAATGAAAGACTAGATGAAAATAGAAGAAAATACAGAAATTAGTTAGTCTAGTATGCGGTAAAAGACATAATTTTTCCCCCTCTATAATCTTAGTTTACAATATTTTTAGATTTACGTATTTTGAACAGAACAGTACAGAGTTCTTTGAAATACAGAAGAGGAAAAAAAAATCTGAACAACACTAATTTAAATGGTTTTTAACATTTTCATGATAGCTTCACAGAGTGTTAAAAATATTGCCTTGGAAATAAAAATTTGGTAATTTTAAAACAGGAGCTAGTGTTTCCATATTTATTCTAAGATTGTAGTCTGTCAGCCAACCTGATAAATTATCACAATATGTTACATAGCATTAAGCTGATGTTGTGGCCATTTATTCCATTATTTATCTCTGATTCAAAGCTACTGAGGTAGAAAAGCTAGACCTCACTCCTGATCTTCAATTGTCACTTTATTTTCTTCACATATATTAAGCTGCTCATGTTTTATGACTAAAAAAAAAAGTTAACAAATAAATAGTCTGAGTTTTTTAACTAGCCACTATGATGTATTTAATCTGTTGGGCAAAACAAATTTTCAAGTATAGTAGTTATTACTTTTCTGCACAAAAATGCTTTTTTATATTATTTTCTAGCCATATTTATATATCATTAACATAATGCAAAACATGGAACATGGGCCAATTCATATTGATAATATAATAAAGTGTGGGCTAAAAATATTTTTTTTGCTGCTACATTTTGTAGCTGAAAACAGTAACTTCTGACTACTTAAAAAGACACAAAGGTACTTGACCATATTTGCAACAAAAAAAGTTAAAAAATTCCAAAAATATGAAATAAATTGATCAAATGTATTTTTAAAATCTTTTTTCCCAAACACTAGGAGACAGTCTTATCTGATATTCAGTGTTGACAAACAAACCCAGTCTATTTTTAGAAACAGTTTTAAATTTCCTTGGACTAGGCTTATTTCCTGTTTTTTTCTATAGTCTTACCTCCAACAAAAAGACCAAGTTAGAATAGTGTTTCCCATGCACATGCAGGACTCGAAGGAGTCTAACAGGCTTTCTCTGTGACAGTAAACCCATAAACTAATCCACAGCAAATGCATATGGAACAACTTCCTCTCCTTTCATTCAACTGAAATCAGTGGCCCTATCAGTTTACAGCACTATGTCTGCCTAAGCTCCTATTCACTGCAAGGTGGAAGGTCAGGGTGGACAGATTAGAGCAGTGGTGACTGGTTAGTGAGGATGAGCTGTTCTGCAGATCAAGATGCTCATGCTTAGTGAGTTCAGAAAAAAAAAATCTCTTAATGCTGAGAAAAATCTTATCAGGAAGGAGAGAAATCATAGTGGAGGAGCAATATGTTGAATCTCTCTCACATACTTATCAGTTCCACATTTAAGACCAGTCTTTAAACAACAAAAAATTTATAGGCAGTTGAAAGTCAGAACACTTAAAATTTCTGTGATCTACACAAAATTATCTTAAAGTAATTCACGCAACACTTGATGAGCAGAATTTTGTTTTTCATTGCTTTACTACACTAGTTTTATTTTAGGTGGAAAAAGAGATGTGTAGGAAAATAAAGTTGAAAGGGAGCAAGGATGACTTAATTGTTAATTATCATGCAACTTGAGAGAACTTGAAGGAGAAGACAAATTGTGTTAGGTCATATGTATAAACCACACAATTTGCAAAGAAACATAAATTTGTTTCAACACACCACGGGTTTTCTTGAAAAAAATCTTTCTTCCATTTGCTTTTTTTCTTACTTCTCTAATGTCAAATATAAGCTTTCAATTGTTGTAGCAAACTTATTTCCTTTTAAAAAAATAATTTCTGCTATTCTTACCACTACGAGAGACAAATTGGGAATGTTGTGGTATTCTCTATATCTGTCATTCTTTTACATACACACACACACAACACACACACACACACATATACGCATAAATATACCTATCAACACATAATGTTTCAAGTGCTATTCTTACTATGCTTTTGTGTGTAGTTCTATTTATTTCATTAGTACATATATTAAACAAACAGTTGGATTAATTCCTAATCAATGAGACACAGATAAGTAAATCAAGACATTTCATTCAAGGGCTATAATGTTCACTATATTATTGTTCAAGGGCTATAATTTCTAAGTCAAACAGAATGTCAAGACCTCTGGAGACTAAAAAATTGCCATGGCTGCTTTAGGTCTTCACCAGTGTTCTCAACACTTTTTGAAAGTTCTTGCAGGGTTAAAAATTGCACTATCAAGTATTTAAAGTTCCTCTTAACTCATAAATTATTTCCCTAACATTAATAAAGCACATTGACTAGAAAAGTTGAATGTACTACAAAACTGAAATAGCACTGCAGGCTTCCATTATCCAAGAGAATTTAAAAAGAACTTTGTTGAAGTACCTCCACATAAAAGAAACCTTCCAACTTAATGATAAGGTCACATGCAAACAAATTGCATTTAAAGAAACACAGTGTTAGATGCTATTGTGTTACAGTCATCTGCATTTTTTTCTTTTTGCAAAGCCAAACATTAAAAAAAAATAAATAAAACAGACTGCTTACAAAAAGAGGAACTTCATTTTTGGCGGGCTTCTGTTCACTTTGTGATTTGGCAGAGGCAGTGGTAGCTGACAGAAGATTGATCTGAGCCTTGAGAAGGGCAAAGAGCTATTGGACAAATGCAGCAGATCAGTTGACTGCTCCCATCTCTCTTTTGAACACTCACACACAGACATATAGGCACAACACATACACACACATATGCACACCCACTATTCCTGCTCTGCAACACAGAAGAATCTTGACAGAATGGCAGGAAACACGCACAGAGCGGTCAGGGAAGGATATGATGTCAGCAACCACGAACAATAAAAGGTGTAAAGGTGCTTCCTTCCCTAAACTGTTCCAGAAGTGCAAAATGGGAACCAAAACTCTCCACTTCCTTCTCCAAGCAGAACTGTCTGAATCTGCTCTGCTGCAAACCCCAGACAGAGAGTCCTTTGAGCAGTTACACCAGGGGCAATAAGAAGTATCAAAACAAGACAGGAAAAATATTTAACTTATAAACAAGAGGGCAGCCAGAGAAAAACAAAGTTAAAATGTGCTAGAATTTAACATTTTCATGGTTGCTTTACGAAAGAAACAAACTTGCCATAAAGATGTCCCTGTTCCATTAAGCGGCTTGCATTCTGAATGGATTAATTAGGTTAAAACTGAGAAAAACCCACTCTTTTTATTATCCTGATATAAGGAAACAAATAAAAAAATGCTGTCCCCTTTCTCTTACCATTCTTTTCTTGGTGTTATAAAAGTAGCTTTTAAGGTCTATGAAATCTTTTTATGTAAGCCTGTTTTCTCAAACAAGTTTTCAATCATTGTCTAAATAAAAAATGTGAATGAATTAAGTAAGAACACATCAGTTACTTTTCTGATGAAAAATTAGCTGCAAAAACTGCAATGTAAACATGAAAATTGACAGTGGGGAACCCATTTTATTCAAATATGGGTTCCCCACTGTCACTCAAATATTTTCTGTAAAAACCCTGGTTGACTATGTTCCATACACAGATGAAGACAACTACATAGTGAAGAAAAGACAGACATACTGTAGCAATTCAAGACATCACTCATTTGGGGTCTATCACCTTGAGCTTGATATAGTTGAAGGAAAAGCATGAAGGGTGAAAATAATGATCATCTATCATGTTATCTGACTGAGATCAGCTGATATTAAAGACAGAAGTGGTTCTTCACATTCACATGGTGGTTTGGCTGCATAGTCATTACAAAAAACACAGTTTGGACCATTAACAGAAAGGTTATGATAAAATTATATATGTCATCATCATGGCAATATATCAGTAAAGCAGCAGTGGTACGATCTACAGTATGGTTATCCAGGCAGAAAGCCATGCAACAAATGAATCTGAGTCATCTTAAGCTTTCAAACATCTGTCTACAACACTCTGATTTAGAAATTAAACTTAACCTACACTTGTGTTTTGATCTTATGGGCAGGCTGCCATATGAAAAGATTGGAAGGGAGTTCATTTTAATCTACTAAATTTAACTCAAGAGATCATGCATTTTGCTACAGGAAATATAAACCAAATATTTAAGCCATAATGGATACACTGCAACAGACGAAGTACTACAGATTACTAGAGAGACAGTAAGTCAAACCAAAAAAAGTCTGTACATGAAGAAAATATTTGTAAACTTTAACTACCAAAACTTATTCATCTTTTCAGTTATCTAACCTCATTCCTGACTTATGGTGTGAGTTTAATTTATAATGGAGAATAATTCAAGGGCAATGAAGTTCTGCACCAAGGCAGGAGTAAAATGTTCATAAGCTTGCTAACTGTGAAATCATTCCTTATAAGTTGTTAGTTAAAGGTTTTAGAGAAAACTTGACTCATTTGATCTGAAGTCATATTTCACTAATTTTATTACTGATTTTGACAGTATCTGCTGGATTTGTAAGATTATTTCAACTGATAATCCATTTATTAGTTAATGTGTTCATGTGTAAAGGATAGAAGAATGTATTTATTTTTAAGTCTGAACTTCCGGAGTTATACCTTATTTGCTTTTCATGTTTATATTTTACCATATTCCCAATACAATGACAATGTAGCCATGAATTGCAGAAAGTTCCTCTTGCAGCCAAGTTACTGACTGTCAATCAATACCATTATTTGCATGCCTTGGAAGTGTCATGAGAATTCTAGCATTATTATTCTTTTTTTTCAGTTTGGACTTCTGAATACTAGCTGTAAGAATGCTTCAGATAACTGTGGTCATTGTAACTTGTAACTCAAAACAAGTTATCTCACAGAGCAAGAACTTGTGCAACGTGGGTGGAAGAGTTTCACTTGCTCTTATTTTGCAAAGTTCCCCTGAAAAGTTTTTTGGGCAAACTAAGCATCATTGCCAAAATAGTGGAAAAGATGGCACTTCCTAACAGTAACCCTGCTTCACTATGTCACACAACACCCTGCTTTTTAATGGACTGAATTACTGAGACATTGAATACCCAGTCTGTAGCCACCTCTCAATTTAAGCAGATCCATGCCTATATGAAAAAGAAAGGAGTAACTTTATCTTACCTTCCAGTTGAGAGGCATCCACCCAGCACAGTGACAGGAGGATTTTCTGAATATTACATGCATGTTATACCAAACCTGGTCATGCTGATAAAAAACCATGATAAAAAAACATGACAGGAGGCCAAAGGCCTTCCAAGTGACTGTGGAATTTGCCACAGATAGTGAGTCACTCCTTGCAGCAGTGCACCAAAAGAAGAAACCAACAGCAATCTAGATGAAAACTGATTGCCTCCACCCCAGTAAGATACGTGCCTGCTACATTTGATGAAGAAAGGACAACTTGGTTAAGTTAAAACATTTTTGAAGATGGCCATGATGAAGAAGAATATTTGATTTGTAAAGCAAAGAATGCATACACTAATGCATATTTTAAGGAAAACCTTTAAGTGAAATGTTAATATAAAATATGTATCTGTGAACAGTTGGTTGTTTTTAAACTACAATGATCAGCAGGTGGTATTTCCATGCCTACCCATCACCCAGAAGAAAAAATTGGAAAATAAATAGTTTGAAGAAAAAGTTTTATGATTTGGTTCATGCTGTACCCTTAGCAGCTAGACAGACATAATGGGAGTCTGACCAATATGTACGGAATAAGATCCATGAAGTTCTTCAGAGACTGTCTCAAGTACAGCAGTTTATCCAATTAGACAAGCTGATAATAAAAGGGAAAAAAATAAAGAACTGAAAACTGAATCCCCTAATTGATCTGAAATGGAGACAGTACCTAGGAATGGGAACCTGTCTGAAAATGGAGTAGGGAAATTGGACCACTGCAAATCCAGCTAGGAGACTTGACAGTTTTGAGATAATAATTTGATTGGATTGCATTATAGTTAATAGATGTGTAATGAATATCAGGAAAGGTTTTACAAATTCAGTCTGTCATTTACTGAGCTGGAGGAGATGAGTAAGCAATTCAGTAGTCAACAGGGTAAGATTTAGCACCTTGTGAGTTGAAAAGGTGTCTTAGAGCTACTCTGATCTGGGTCTATCTGTATTTAAAGACATCTTGCATACCAGGTAAGATGTTACCGTTACAGTTTGGGAGCAGTCTTACACACAAATACAAAGGACTTTGGAGAGTGTTGGCTTATTACAGAAAAAGTCTAAGATCTACAGAATTGAGTCATTGCATCACCTGAAAGCAGTCTCTGACTGGTTAGATCTAGATGTACAGATTTGTTCCTAGTGCATGTATGTGAGGAAGTCTGTGGTGAGGAACTTGAATCCCCAAAATGGCTATTAAGAATCAGGAGATAATTCCAGGTATTATTGGAAGAAGCTATGTACTGCAAATATCAAATCATAGTCTGAACTTGGGCACAAGCACTTGGCAATGGCGGTATCAGTGACAGAAAATTTTAGATTGTCCTCTATTGAAAAAAGTACGGATTGATTCTCAAAAGGATCCTTTTCAATTAGACTTTTGATTACTTTCTGCTTATAATTCGCTGAATGGCAGAAAGCAAGGAAGCTCGGTACAGGCACTTAGACAAAGGAGATGGAGACAGTGTCTGAACTATGGTCAGTGATGAGTCTGGAAGCAACAGATGGAGTGGATGAAGAGAATTAAATTTTGGGTGAACAGGTGGACTTGTTGATATCTACATAGACCTGGTGTTCTTCATCTTCATCCAACAAGCTCCAGAGAAATTTTACACACTCTAACCCAGGATCCTCCCTTTTATCACTCAAAGGACACTGTAACATGCCTATCTATGTTTAGCAATGCAGCTGAGTTCTCCTATTGCAGGTTTGTGCTGCACCACCACTTCACCCCTGTGTGGAGGGAAAAAGACTTGGATTGTAGAAACCTCATAAACATAATTCTGAAAATGGATGTCTTATAAATTTGCAAATGAATCATTTCAGGAAGCTTTTTGAGAAAAGAGAAAGCTTTTAGAAATACGATTTTTGTGGCATGAATAAACAGGACAAACCATGATAAGAACTCGAAGTGTCTTTAAATTACCGAGCAAATAAATGAGTGAGCACTGTATTTGGTTCAAAGACTAAGATGAAAATTAGGAGGGATCATCCAAGGAGGTAGAATAGGGAAACAACTGAGGATGAAAATACATTAAAACTGAGAACATAGGTGCAGAAATTAACAAAAATTCAGATATGAATAAGTTCCTCATTAAAAGAAAATATATACCTCTACCAGAGAACAGATTCCATAGAAATATTGTGAAGGGGTTAATAAAAGGAATCCTTTCCAACACAACCAAAGTGAGTGACAAAAATTGTCAAGGTAAAGCTTGATTGAAAGTGAAACTGTTTAGGGTTAGTGATGGGAAATATCCTGACAGGAAAACTGTATAAATATGTTAAGGTGGTAAAACATTTTTACTGGATGGGAAGTGTGGCTCATGGTGTTGCCATTTTAAGATTAATTTGAGTAGTGAATGGAAGATGAAAGAGATAGAAGGAATAGGATTATTGCTGGTAAGTGTAACTTCTGTGCTCCTATAGTCCTGAACATTGAAAAAAATATAGGAAAGAATTATTTTTTATGAGTTTGTGATTTGTGAGGACAAGGAGAAGCTGAAAATGTTGAGATATTGGGAGAGAGCTCAGTTATAGAAAATACAAAGAGTAGAGCTTGGAAATAAAACTAACACAGGCTTTGGAATAATGGCTGATGGGATAGGGAACTCAAACATTAATACTTGATAATGTATAATGAATCAATTCTCAAGTCTTGCTACATTTAGAGATATAATAAATCTTCACAAACAAAAAGTATTAAGGAAATATTTGACTCAGTTATCACTTTCCCTGCCCTAATGACAATAATCCTGAATTTGGCTAGCTACTCAAGCCAAAACGGGACAGTCTCTTAAGCCTGTACTTTAATGTCGTTCAGCTTCCTATCAGAAAAATGAAGTAATTAAAAATGAGAGGATTCATGCAGGTGTCCCTGAGCCATGGAAATTCCTCAAATAACAGGATAAAACCTATTCAGGCTTGAAAAATTTGATTATAATGACTCAGGTATTTATTTATTTATTTTCCACTATTAGATACTGTATGATGCAACCAGTCACCTAAGCCCATCACTGACTCACCAAAGATGGAATGAATCTCAGGCAGACATCACTTAAAATGTAGAGAATGTTACTGATTTCTATGTAGCTACTCCTTTTTACTAATACAAACATGAGAATAGATCCACCACTAGTACTGAAAAAGAAGTCAGACAAGCTTTATAAGCAGAGTTAGTACCTCATGTAGACTAACCAATTTGGAAAAAATAAATCACCTTTATGGTATATAATTCTTTGGCTCAATGTACCCAAATCTCATCCTTTTATTTCAGCTATGGAGGCTGGAAATTAAATATATTACCTCTGCCCAGAAATCATCTCTTATCTGTGGTGTTAGATCATTTCAGCTACAACTATACTACCACAGAAACAGAATGTTGGTTTTCCTACAGCATAGACCTAAACACATAATTGTCATGTGTAAATACCTTTATTAGTTTTCTAATGCAACCTCACATCTGTACATCCTTTATCTGGTAATTTTTTTCTTAAAGGGGAATTCTTAGACACAGAGATGTTCTTGCTTCTCTTTTTTTTTTTTTTTTGGTATACTCAATGCTAGAAACACACTCTTTTTGCTTTAATTTCTTCCCAGAAATGTCAAGAATTAAATACAGTTGTTCTCAAATGTAGACTGCACAACATTGTGGAGAGCTGTTGAGCTGCTAGCAGTTCATTCATTTTGTGCGAATGCTAATATGATAAATATGATATAAAAACTATTGACACTCCCTGAACTCAACTGCTTGCCCAGAGACAGATGCAGGCTTAAAATGAGGAGAAAGAAGAAGAAGGGGAAAACAAAAAAAAAAAAGGCAAGGGAAATGTATCAATCTTCCCAATGACCATGACAGCTGAAAATCTACATCATTAATGCTTCCAATCCCACTCAGATAATTTTTTCTCCCAAGGACAAAAGGAGATGAAATGTGTGTCAGGTACATAATAAGGCTAAAAAAAAAAAAAAAAAGATAGTACCTGCATTTCATTGCAGAGGGGTGAGGAACCACCTCTGTGCAATGTGTCCTTTCTAACGGCAAAGCTCATAAATTAGGACAGGTCGCTGCTTTTAAACATATAAAATACACACAATTTAAATAGAAACACATTAATTCAGAACAGATCTGCTCTAAAAAAAAGGAAAAAAAAGAAAAGTACGGTGGTAGTATAGCAAAGTAGCACGATTACAAAGACTTGATACCTTTTACAAGCCACATAATAGGAAATAAACCTTGCACATACATTGTTTTGTGCCTCATGTCTGGAATTCTGCATGTTCAGGACGAAGCATCTGTTGGAAAAATGGAAGGTTCTGACTAGCAAGAAATAAAGTATGTGGCCATATCTCTTAGTGCTAGCACACCATAATCATTTGCTAAAGCTATTTACTTTCTACCTCCTGGCTGCATCTTGATGAGGAGGATCTCTCTATGCTGTAAGATCTGAACTGAACTCTCACTGGTTTGGAACCAGAAAAAATGCATAAACAGATAAGGCTGCTTATAAGTAAAGAATTTGCTATGTAAAAAAAAAGTAAAAAAATACGGGAGAAAAAACATTGCCTGAAACAACTGGCTTTATGCTGTCTGTTCAGAAAGAAGTTTTCTGCTGTTCTGGATTAGTGGCATATTCTACAAATTTTTTTGTTGTCCTTGGTGGGGGACAGACAGGCAAGCAATAGATATATTTCTGTTAACAATACTCTCATGAAGAGAGAAAAAGAGAGAAAATGGAGAAACCTAAAATATACAACACACTGAGGAGCTATGCTGTGATATGACAAAGAGCTAAAAGAACTGCAGCTTCGTATCTGCATTAGTTACAAAGACATAAATAGCCTGTTTAAACACATCATAGTTCACATTCAGTTTTTGAAAATTGTGCTAGGTAACTAATTCATACTTTCCACATGAGGATTTGATCTTCTAATTTTTCACAGAATTGAAGTCTAACAGCTTTAACCTCAAGATCTGTAAAAGCAAAATTTCTACTGAAAGGGATGGTGTTTACCACACAGGTACACCTACCACTGTCTATAACTACAAAAGCCACAAATGAGCATCACATCCTGCTTACTGAACCTCAGCTGTAACCACTCCATTAGCACATGCATCTGGATTTATTTATTTCTTACACATATAAGACACAATGCATTTGTCAGTAGCCAACATAAAAAGTCAACATCCTTGACAAATATCAGAAGAAAACAGACATATAAAATGTTCTTAATTTGCAGAGGGAAAATACAGTGGAATTATCTTGATAGTCTCCATTCTATCTTGAATGAGCTTTTGTTTTTCTAAACAGACCATTGCCAGCATTGTTCATTTTATTATTCAGTAAAAGCATACTGAAAAAATAAAAACATAATCAATAAAAAGATACATTAGCTAAATCTTTTTGTGGCCTTGAATGTACATTACGTTTTCTCAGAAATGGCACTTTTTGAGCTCTATTGATATGTAAGGTGGTTTCTGATGAAATATATTCTTAGAAACAGGCAGTCGTGGCAAAAGTAGCAGGCAGCATAGTGTAAAGAATTGGATTCAAGGTTGGGATGCAAACATGGCTGAGATCTGCTCCCTCTTCTGCCAAAAATATTTAATGTCACCTTCATTTTCTACTCAGTTTCTCTGTTGGAAACATGGGGATAAGAAACCTGTGGATTTGCTCGTGCAAATGTGCTAAGGACAGTGAATATTTATTACACAATAGAGAAATTCCAAGGGCTTTCAGTCAAATCCTATACTTTTCATCTGGCATAATTAGTGAGTATGTAAACAAATAAAGCAGATAATGTAGGAGACTTAAAAACGTACAAAATCAATGTTAAGGGCAAGATTATGATAATAAATATATTAATATCTATATTTAAAATCACTAATTTCAGAAAGTTATAATTATCTGGTATACTAATGCATTTATATATGCATGCTGTTCTAGCTCTATCATCCTTTATGCTAATTTACATCTTCTTGAAATAAAGATATTTGACAGTACTGTCATATAAGGTCCACCATGCTACACAGCAGATTCATCAGTTTCCTGCTTCCCTCTCTCTCTTACAGCATCCTAATCAACCTAATTAAAGCTTAGTTCATTTGAAACCTCAGATGACAATTTGTTTAACTCTATCCCACTGTGATCTTTTTATAAAGAGAATTAAATTTGATCTTCTGACAGCAATTATTAAATGATCCCAACTGGCCCCAATTAAGACACAAGGCTCACAGGCCTCAAAATCCAATAAAGTGCCAAGCCCTCTCTATTACATGTATATCTCTCTTTACCTTGCTTTATTTTCTTAAAGTCAATTAAGCTCATCTTAGCAAGTGGATCTGAATGCCATTGTGTAGACTAATTCAAGATTCAATGCATCAATTTACTTTCAGTGACATTCTGAAATGGGGACAACACACTCAAAATCATCATTTTGAAACCCTTCTCTGACTCCATTCACCTCACTTTAATGCTCTTCACTGTGTTGCATATGACCTACAAATGCTTACTTGTAAAATACTGCCTCCAATGAGTGGTGACTAGAGAAACATATTAAATATCCATGGTCCCAGTTTTGCACTGCTTACAGTCCTCTTTATAGTAATACATCTCTTCTGTAAGCATTTCCACTTGGTTATCATCTCTCCATTTCAGAAATTCAAAGAAATGTGATGTTCGTGTAACTTCTGAGGTTAACCTTTATTGCTTTTAATTTGTGCTTTAATTTTTCCACACATGTTCAGTGGTGTTCTGTGAAGAAACGTTCCCATGATTTCACACAAAGGCAGGTAGCCCCAGGATTTGGAACTCATTGATTGTGTGGTACTCCAGGGAAATAGCTGAATTAAAACCATCCTCATGAGACTGAAGTAGCTTCCATACACATCTGGCTCTTCTTATTCTAAACTCTAACACCTGTCTGGAAACTTAACCCTCATCTTTTCTCTGAAGAACAAATGGGACAGATTTATCTGCTGCCATTTGGTTTAGGTCAAAGCTGAGCTGTGTGGTGTTCTGCTAAATTAATTGCAATGTAATTGATACTGTTTGACACAGTTTTATGACCAGACTGCTCTCTCAGTATTAAAATATATAAGATTTTGTATTTCTGCACATTCGCTTTAAATACAGCTTTGAGTAAAAACATAGTAAAATACAGCACACAATTTCTGTCTCAGCATTTCTAATGAATCATTATATAAAATAAGATTACATGCACAAGTATTATCAAAAGATTAAGTACCAAGTAAAAATGCAGGAACATTGCTTCCATTGTGGTGATTTTTTTCCTCCATTTCCCTAATTTACATACTGATCAAATGTAAGCATGATTTTCCTTCAATACAAAAAAGATAGAAAGACACTTTCAGTGTCTTTCTATAGTAACTTTCACTACACAATTTTCTTCACTAATGTGCAAGTTTATGTAAAACATAATGACACATTTCCTGTTGAGCTGGGAAAGATACTTTTTTCAGTAAAAATTTAAAAAACTAAAGTGTTGCCAATTGCTTTGGAAGTAAAATCAATTTTTTGTTTTTAAAGAACTTGTACATTTTACATTTAAGAATTAAAGAAAAATATTGATTTCAAAAACGAGGCAGCATTTTTACTTCTGGAAATGCTATATGACACCAGTAAATTTGAATGTTAACACGCAATAACAGTTTAACGAGAATTTCTAATTAGACATTGAAATGCCTGAATATTAAAAAAGATTTCGGTATACCACACTACTAATTATTTCTCATTGTATTCCAATGATCCCATAAAAGATGTTAATTTTAGCTCTTTTGCTAAAAACAGCAAATGCTGTAACAGATTTAGTGCAAAGAGCTGAAAATATCCTGTGGAAAAAACTCTGTACAGAGATCAGATCAACCCAAATCCTGCCATTACTCAGCACTGCAGTGATGTGCAGATGTTTGTAGTGGTTTAAGGAGCCGGCGGGGGCTGGAAACTCTACATACTCAACTCCAACATGATTGCAATTGAACCTCATCAAAGAGCTCATAATTTGTCACAGAAAACAGCCAATTAACATATGTTAGAAAAAGGCTTCCATAAAGATAATATATGATTAACGATCCAATGCAGCTGTCACAAATCAAAATTCTGCATTTTAAAAAGAAGTATCAGCCTGGGTGTCTGAATGTTTACATGGACAATGGATACTGTATTTTAAAAAGCTACAATGGAAAAAAGCCCCTAGTTATAGTATTTGCTCCAGGTTTGGAGTTAGAGCTTAGGGAGATCCAGGTAAGACAGCACTACTTACAGCACTGGCTGTTTTCCTGTAAATAGTTAAGACCCTTGTCAAAACACAACCACTATTTTGTTGTAGCGCTGTTTTAAAAGACAGACCTTCACTGCGAGTGTGGTGGCCTTCACTGATGTACTTTGCTGTCAACACAATCCTCTGGAAAAACAGCATGTCCTTTTTGCTACCAAAAATGCACTGTAAAGCTGTGCATTGTAGCCCCAGGGCCAGCGCTGTGATCCTGGCTATTCAAATGCATGGCCCTGAGTGAAACTGCACCCCAGCCAGTCCTTTTATTTCACATTTACACTGGAGAAAATGAAATCTGAATGCTCCTTGCAACCTTAATTTAGATAAAGAGGTTGATTTAAAATAGTTTACACATATATATGCATGGAAAGTGAAGCCTGTTGCTTTATTAAGACAGAACAGTGTGATGCCTATTCTGAACAACTGTCTCTACTCCCTGCATTTTGCATAACAATATTCTAATTACTGAAACACTGCATAAATAAGCTGCTATTTTTTACAAACCATTATGCATTTTTCCTCATATCATTTGGGATCCTATGTGGCAGTCAGTAAACTCTTAAGTGACTTGAATCGTACTCTGTTTGTATGTGTGTGTCTATGTGAGCGTGCGTGTCCTTGTCTTGACATGGTGTTGTAAAAGGAAGTGCTTCCTCTTTTCTGTTTGAAAGAGACCCAAGAAAAACAAAGTTTTGAAACTCAGTAGTCTGACTGGACATTAATCAATGTATTTTAAAAAATGTGTTAACTCCTATTCAGTCATACATAATCATATGCTGATGGATAAAAGCAGGGACAAATTTTAGTCAGTGCTAACAAAGAACAACATCATGGAGATGGTATTCTCCAGAAGTGAAATGTGATGATTTTTAAGCATCTTTTCTCACCTTTAAATCCTTCAATAATTCAGAAATGCCGTTTCCATTAATGTTACAGGCTCTAGTTAGTGTCATCAGCACAAGTTAATTCTCTTAAAACAGTATTTATTATACTGTTACTGAAGTATCTGGCAACTTCAAAGCTATGGTTTCACAAGCCCTGAATAGGCAGAGACTTTTGAATATGCTAAAATGTAATATGCCAAGAGGTCAAAAGGAAAACCTAAGTGTTTAAAGCTACTCATGTGTGTAAGACTGCCTCAAAAAGATCAAAACCACTGATATTTCTGACCCATTTACATGGAGCAAAACTAGATAATGCTTTTTAATATTCCTCACTATGTCTCATTATGATAAAAAAAAATCATTACGAATCACTGTCCCTTTTAACAAAACACTGTGAATAACGTTAAGGTTATGCTGCTGCTTTTTTTTTTTTTTCTCCCTCAGGACTGTGTTCATTGATTCCCAAGCAATCAGTAATATTTTTGATTAAGATCTCAGAAATAGCTGAAAATCCCACAGCTTCTCTACTATTGAAACTTCACATGTCTTTGGCTGTCCCCAACTAATGACAATAAACTATGCAGCCTCAAGCTAAAGAGATTAATTTCAATTTTGTGATGAATAGATAAAAAGACTGGACAAAATACATTCCATGTCAACTACATTGTCATGTCTATAACATAAAATACGCTTTTGGCCCTAGAGACAGTTTGAGAAGGGAATAATAATATTTGATGTGCAAAACGAGCAGTACTTAACAAATAATACAATAACCAAGCGTCAGATGAGAACTGTATATTTTTTCTCATACTTTTTTTAGAATAAATGCACGTTTTGAACAAGATAGATTCAAGTTTATTATTTTTTCCTGAAAATAAACCTGCTTTAAAAAACTACTTCTAACAGTAACAGTAGACTAATTAAAAGCTAGTTCTTAATTGCATGGAAATATCGTGTCAGGGTGATTTCCTAGTCTGTAAAACTAAATTTCCCCTCTTCATAGGTAAATCAGATAATTTTACAATTAGAACATGCTCAAATGACCAGTAAGTATCAGTGCACTGCTGTTAAGCAACATATTTTTCAAACAAATTTATCAAATTGTTCTGCTATTTACTCATCACGATTTCTCTAGGTAAGAAATCTCCAGCATATGTTTTTTTTACTTAGATATAACAAATTATGCATGATGAACTACTTTAAATATGTTCATCCTGCTATCTGTCTGTGTTGTGCTGCAAAAATGAAAACCATCTGAGTCAGTAATGGCTTCTACTAAATGAAAATGTTGATAGCATGTCATAACCTACTTCAAAATTTTATAGGTTTTGTTACAATTATTTTAAAAATATGAATCTAGGCTTTGGAAACAGAGTTTATTAAAACAATATCCCACTTCCTGATTGTTTCTGTGCCTATGGAAGTCAGTTGGAATTTTTCTATGTACTCTAAAATGCCGAGGCTTTGGGAAAAAATTGAGAATACTTTACTAAATGCCCAAGACCACTCTAGTATCAAGGCTGCAGACTCTAAATGGTTTTAACCCACACATCGCTATGGCATTATCCCATTTAAATAAAAGATAGATATGCTGAAGACTCTCTGATAAGTCCATTTGTTGATTCTGGAGAGGAGAAATGAGTTACCATGATGCAGAAGGTTCTAAATCCTCATAGATTACAGGAATGTTATCCAAGAACAAAGCATCACAAAATAATAAAGACTCTGTATGAGCCATGTTAACAACATGTTTAACATGTTGTTACCTAGAGTTGAACACCGTGGAGTCAAAGGCTTCATTATATGATTTTTTATGAAAAAACTATAGAACACGTTGAATACGTTCAAGTATAAATTAGGAATGTCAACAACTACAGCTTTCCTTGTTAAAATTCCTAAATTACTGAAAACTTAAAGGGATACTTTCCAGTAATTTTAATCATCCAGTATTTTCCCATACCAGCTCACGGATTTACTTTTCTACACCAGCAGCCTGAGACAAGAACTAACAGATTTATTTTCCATCTTAGAAGATCTTGCTGCTCAGTTGTCATTTTTTTCTTGGCTTTAATTGATGGAAGCAACTCTCTTGCTGGGTTATAAGTTTAGCGTGTCTTTGGGGCTGTTTTTTAGGCCAAATTTTTTATTTTTATACTTTTTGTTGTTGTTGTCTATTATCCTTTGATGTCAGATTTCCCCATAATTTGTTCCAGTTCCCAGAGCAGTTTCTTCAGACGAGAGCTACACATTAGAATGTCTGTAGCTCCTGCTGAAACCTTCTGCAGGGATAAATAGAGACCGTAGCAAATCTACATGAGGTTGTTTCTCGAAACTCCACTGATGCATGACTCCGTGGAAATAACCACTGACAAGACATATGCAAGACATTGTGGTATGGATTCAGGTGCGTGCAGACTGGTAGTTGTCAGTCTTACAGTACAATACCTTGTCTGATAAAAAAACATGGAAATATGACATCAGACATTCTTTTGCTATTTTGGTTAAGCCAGTGCATCACTCATTTCCCTTCACTGGTCAAAAATATGCTGATCATGACATACAGTGTCATGCCCATGACAGGCTGGTGTTAGAAGGCTTTGAAGTATAGGGGTTTAGGACCACAGGTCACTCTGCTCAACCTGGCTTGTCTGACAAAAAGCAGAAGAGCAGCAAGAAGAGAGTCTGGCACTACCTTGAACAGACTCTAAGGGTTCCTTCAAAATTAAGCAGGCTCTGCACCTGTCACAGACAAAGCATATTCCACATCAAGTCAGATATGCAGAAAGGAGAGCAGTAATATTTGCCTGTTTGCCCAACCATAAGTCAGTGCCATGCTCTGCTGCCATGTAAGAGGGTGAGATTAGATGATTGTCTTTTTAAAGACTTGTCATCCTCAATTAAAGAGGTGTCAGATACTCTTAACCTGTATGGTCACCCTGGTTAATGAGAAGGACACTTCCCTGAATCATTGCAGTCAAACCAGTATGTGCTGTGATCCTCTTGATTTTCACAAGCTAATCAGGATCAAGCTGGGTCAGATTTATGTACTGCAAATTCTTTAGGACAGGGGCAATATCTTCCTACAAGCTCCTACATTACAAAAAATAACAGAAAAAATAATCAGCCTTTAGTTATAAGACTCCAAACCTGTGCAGGAAATACATGAATTAGAGAGTGTTTTGAAGGCTCTATGCTAACAGAAAGGAGTGTGTTACCAATAAATTGCATTGAAAACAATGGACTAAACCTAAAGGAATGATAACACCTCATTCTTGAGTCTTGTCTGAATAAACCTAAAATTGTCTTTCCATGGCTGAGTCTCTGTCCACTTTTGCCAAATAACACTGACTTGGAGTAGATTGTTTAATATTTGTTACTGGCAATAGTTCTTAAGCTTGAAATCATAGCCTATAATTAACCAAATCAGTCTTCCATTTTCCAGGATACAGGTCACTGGATTCATTTGTTTAAAATAAGTCATCATTACTTTTGGAAGGACATTTTAGATTCCAGGTTGCTGTCAAACATGTATGAGAATGTAGTGATGAGAATGTAGTGATTTATTTGCTAATATACTTATGGGGTTTTCTCCATGAATTTTGGCCATATTTCAGCTGGAATTCATGGAGCTTTCCACTTGACAGGGTTAAAATCATTTCGGAATACAGTAAGACCTAAAATTATGTGTAAAGAGGGTATATTTTGAGCCTAGTGCCACTGAAAGAAAATCACTTTGTGAAAATATGATGAAACATACTCAGTACATTAGGACCATTAGCAAGTAATTACATATATTTTAGTCAATATCTATTGTGAGATTGATTTTTTATATGCATCACAAACTTGAATCCTTTGTGAACTATATAATGAATACTAACATCAACTGCCACATTGGTTTTGACTACTGCTTGACTTTTTGCATTTTACTGCAGAAAACAGGCCCAGCATTGTGGCTGTGGTGTTCTATCTGCCGTAGTAGGATTACATGTCATGCACACTATGAAACCAAGAAGTGTGAAGGGTAAATATGAGCATTGTATTGAAATAGTGGCTCATCTCAACAGTGCTGTGCACCTGGTGCACTGTGGAGTGACTTCTTTTAATTCTTCCCTATTCATGAAATAATGATAAGTAAGGATAAGTAATTTAGTTCTACATCATTCTTTTCTTCTACCATCTAGACAATAAAGAAAACATTCCTAGTTTGCATTTTAGGAGTAACTGCGTATTCTCTGTAACTGAAAATCTGATAATACTGTAGTGTAACATTTTCTCCTTGCTGTCTTCAGTAAATTTAAAAAAATTGTTAAAGATTTGCTGTAGCACAGCCCTTCAGAAAATACATTCTACAACTGAATTTTTAATCTCTCGCTGCTTATCAGTGATTTGATCTGATATTATGAAGCAGGTTACTTTGATCTTATTACAGTCTAAAGTCTCTGGTCTTTTTGCATCCATGCATGTGGATCTTATTTCCCTTTTGCCATCCAAAAAAGATAAATGCATTAGCTACATAAAATGAATGAGAAAAGGAAAACACTTCAAAAATGTGCAATAACTTTCCAACTTTTGCATATATTTTAAGGAAAACTGGAGTTTAAATGAGCATTATATGCAGCATTCAGAAGAGATGAATCTTCCATTAGAACACACAGAAATTTAAGCAACAGAAGAGCTCTGATTTGTTCAGTCATCTGAGTTATCTGGTGTCTTCCATCTTAGTATTTGAACTCATAGTAATGCCCATGGCATCACTCCTTTTACCCTACCTTCTCTGTTAGCAGTCATGTATTTCCTTTGACAAAGGAGAAAAGTTCATCATTTTAGTTCTTCTTATACCAGTACACTAAAAATATGTCCCTGCTGCCACCTTGTTAATTCTAATGCAACATTCCAGCTTCAGGCCACTAAAAACCACAATCTGAATATGTCAAAATAAATGATAGGAAAATACTGCAGAAGTAACCTTCACTTATGCACTCCATCAAGGGTACTGTGAAAAAGACTAAGATCAAAGGAGAAACACAGAATTTAAAGCAGCTTGTTTAAATACATTTGTTCAAGATAAGAAGGAAAAAGAAAACACGCATTTCTTTGTTAAAAGGAAAGCTTTTTTGTGTCTAATATAGTAGAGAAATTGTTAAAGGACAGTTCATCCTCCCCCAAAGATTACTTGTGCAATGCTGCCAAGGTCAGGGTCAGCCTGGGTTATCAGCCGTGAACTGGTAAGTGCCAGACAAGCAAGATAAGCTGCCTTATTCTCCTTTCTGCACGGCCTAACAGCCAGTTTCTAATTGCATGCTGACGAACAGGTAACAAAGTTTCCCTCAAGTTTGAGATAAATGTTGCATTCTGACACACTTCTTTTTCAGTTGTATAAATTCAGACATATTTAGGGCATAAATCCCTGAAGAACAGTGACCCAAGTATCCAAACAAGGGGGAAAATAATATTTTCATTCTTTAAGGCTAATTTTGAGTCAATTCCCTGTGAGTATTTTTCTAGTATAGAGTTGCAACCGGCACTGAAGCACATTATCTATTATTTAACTTAGCATTTTTATGCTTTTGATTTACAGCAGTGTTTTGGGAAAACAGACTGAAACAGAAGAATGTAATATTTAGCAATGATCTGTAAAATGTGCTGTAAATCTGGCCCAGTTATTGATCAATATTCTTACTATGAGCATCAGGTACAGCATGACTAAGAATGAGTAGTATGTTTGTACTGGTTATTCAATCGCTGAACTGTAACAGAGCTATTTCTGTACTTTGAATAAAAATAGATTAACACATCTCTTTTACCATTTTGTATCTAGGGAGAATAAATCATATAGCAAAAGAATGCATGGTATTCCATGATGCCAAAATAAAATTTGCTCATAGGAACCAGTGCTACTAAAAGTATCACATTCTACTAGGATTGTGATTCAAGGCTTAATGTTTAAGAGTAAGTTACCCTGAAGACTATTCAGTAATGAGGATTTGTAAATTCCCAGCTTAATAATACATAAGACTGAATTATTTTGGCTAAAATGTTCCTTGGTATTGTCACTGACTGTAATCCATCAGAAGACTACTAAAAATAACAGGACAAAAAAGCATGTTAAAAAAGTCATCAATTTGCTGACCTTGCAGAACAAGGACTTTGCACTGAAGTTAAATTTAGAAAGATCTAAATATAATGATGTTAACTTCAGGTATGCATGTCAACTTCCTCCACTTCCTTTTTTTTTTTTTTTTTTTAAATAACTAATTTGTAAAATTTGATGTAAGAAGAGAAAACAACCTACCATCAACCTTCTTTTCCCTTAAGACTAGCTTTCATTTTGTAATAATACATACAGTCTAGAAAACATTCTGAATACTGATAATTTTAATTGTATTATTTAAGTAACTTGCATCCATGAAATAGTTTAAAATTCAAAAGATTTAAAATAAGAGGACACCATCACACCACACAGTCAAGTAAAGTCTTAATGGAACAGCATTTTACTGTATAAAAATAATTTTGACATAGGTATAACATCCAAAAATAGTAAACTTGAACAAATGCGTAAGTCTTTGCAGTACTATGGTTTGTAGCCCCAAACCCACAAGCATGAGTTTATATGCCTAATTTGAAACACTTGATAGTTCACTGAAGGCTGCAAAACTCTTCTTGTACCTAAAATTAATTACATAAGTAATGGTTAATATGAATAAAATCACAGATGGTGTTACTGCATCCCAATAAGTCAGGCAAGTCAATGAGAATCTGAAATCAGTGAGTACATGAGACATAAAGAAGCAAATCCATCGTGCTGTTCATAAATCTTTGATGGATACAAGTTTGGTGCATCTAAATATGGCACTGTATTCAGGTGAAAGGGGGTACCATCAGTGCACAGAACAGTATTTAGAGCAATTTGATAAAAAATGTTCCAACCAATTCCACAACTTAATTCAGGTGTGAAAAATGGAATTAACTATTAGACTGAAAATGCAGACATGGAAGTGAAGAAAACATAGAAGTCTTGTCTATTGCACAAAATAATTTATGAATGCTCTCAAGGGCAGAATCCATCTGATCTCACTGAAGCCATCAACATTTGGCGTCTAGTCTAAGCTTCTTCAAACACAGACTTATTACTTTATCATCAATGAAGACAATTTTGCACCATATAAACATAGCTATAAACATCTCATCATAATTACAGGGATGATAATAGAGGTAGCAAGATAGACAGAAAGACAAGCAGACAAGAGGATTCCTTTCCATCTAAAGCTTTGTGCAGCTGAAGCGTAGTGACTTACAATGCAGAATGGGAAGAAGAAAGGGATAATTCCTTGTAAGGAAGAAGAATAAAGATTTAAATGCAATTTTAGAAAACACAATAAAATCTTGTGTTTTATTTAGTAAATAATTATATTGACATATATAACTGTATGTTAATATGGAAAAGCTCGTGCCCTTGTCACAAACCACGAAACTTCACCATTAAGAAGTCCCTATCAGTAACTACACCACTAGCATGCTTAAGTTACTTTACAAATAAGGGAACAAGAAAATTTAAAACATCTCCAACATGAATTACTGACAGCAATCAGAATAAAATGGTCTTAATAGAAATTACACTAAACAATAATAATGGAGAAAAAATAAGTAGCCAAGAATGTATATTTAATTTTAATGTTTTCAGATAAGGATATATGGTTCAAGACAGATTTCCTGGGGGAGTTCCTTAACTGAAGACCTATCACGGCAAAGGACATAACTTGCCAACCTAAGATGTGATGCTGAGATTCCTAAAATGTGCTGTGGGGGTGGTGATATCTGTCAAGATGATATTTGTGGAGGAGTTTTTGAAAATAGCCAGGATCTAAACCATTAAGGATTTCAAAACTAAGAGAGAAAACTTTAAAATCAAACAGCTACTTCACAGCAGACAAAGTAAATGAGTTAAGGTACAAGACAGATGATCATGTTTGCTCAAGACGGGATGGGAGTGTGTCACTGCATTCTGAACAGGCTGCAAGTGACAGAGCTGAGCTGCTGGAAGCCTTTCTAGGAGGGAATTACAATAATCCTCTCCATCAAGAGGGCATGTGCTGCTGCTATGAGGTCATCACAGGATAAATAAGGGCACTGTCTTCACCAAGCACACCACTAAATAGACATTTTTCAATCTCATTCACTGCAGAAATCTCCACAGAGGAGGGGGGGATGAACTGGACATCAGAATTTTTACTACGATTTCCTACCACACTCAAATCCCCCAAATCAGATGGGGGGGGGTAGATGTAGTGATGCGTAAAAAGAGAGAAAAATACCCTAAAGATACTGGGAAGAGTTGTGCTTCTGCTGTGGCCAAGGCAGAGGTAGCTGGCAATCCTGCCTGTGTGAAAAGTAGAGCTACACTTGTCGAATCCCTTGAGTGAGAGGCACACAGCTCCTTATTGCTCCAACTGGGACAAAGTCTTTGATATTTAACATTCCTACAACACCCACCCCAAGCACTCACTTTATGACATGATTCTAGCGTCTGCCAAACCAACCCTGAACATCAGCACTGCTTTGAAGAAGCATAAAATATTTCATCATTAATCTGATAGTCTGCACCACAAAATAGTTGGCTAATCCCAGAATCCCAGAATACTTAAGTTGGAAGGGACTGCTGGAGATCTCCTAGTCCAACTCCCTCATGCAGGCAAGCAAATCAGCATTTGGAATATGACTGATTTACCCATGATTGTGCAAACTAAGACTTTCTTGCATTTACACATGTTGATTTGGCCTATAAACTGAAAAATGTACTCTAAGTAACACAAAACCTCCTTTTGTTCTTAGATAACGAAAAAATCCAATATGTATATAATTAAAATGTCAGGGAGCAGTTAGTTGATCAAACCGATTTAAGCTAAAAAAGCATTATTACATATATTTTGTAATACATTTATGTAACAGTTACATCTTGAAAGCATATCAAACTATTTGCATTATCCATGAATTAAAAGTATTCAAAATTAAGCACTTACTGGCCCCCAATGAACAGTAAGTAACTTCCTTAAAAGAGAAAGCTTATGTGATATGTACAGTTTACAAAACTTCTAGTAGTATGATTATTAAAAGTAACAGCTTGTACCCCTGCAGCCTGACTGAGTTTGAAAGAAAGTTCAGAATGGAGTGGGGGAATTAGCTGATGAACTTCTGTCAACTACAGCAGTAGCCTTCATGAATAATTCATTATATGCCCCATCCCCTCTACTCTCAACAGACTAACAGCTGCAGCTCTCAAATGACAAGTGTTATTTTTTTCAGAGGCTTCTGAAAATAGTACAGTGATTATAAAATAATGTATATAATAAAATAAAATTTTCTTTCCCCACTTTTCACTTCTGACTTACAGTCATTAGTGAAGTTTTACAGCAAAAGGAGGAATTTTCAAATTGAATTTTTGGAGTTATGCAGCAGGTCTACAGAAGCAGACGAGAAAAGAATTCTGGTCTTCTATTAAAGACTTGATCCTTTACCTTAATACAACAAGAAAATTCACCCAGATTACTGTGTCCCCAAAATGTCATTCAGAGCACCTTTGTACATGATGGCTACAAAATTCCACCTTCATAAGATGTATCTTTATCATGGCTTCATGCATGATAAAGAAGGTCCGAGGTTTTAGTATCAAATGTTTTCTGTAATGTGCTCTACTTCACAGTGAAAATTTTGCACTTCAGGATGCCAGGAAATAGGTAGAACATGTTTGATGAATATTCTGACGTGGAATAGTTTCTCTTAAGTCAGTAAGACTCCAGCAAGAGGGGAGAAGCAGCTTAAGGAGATCTAGCACAATTTTCTTGATTGTGCAACTAACTGCCCATACCACCGGTCCAATTTAGGAGGAGAAATGGCTTTCACAGAGTGTCTTCTCATACTCCAACAATTCAGAATAGAAACTGTACAAATCTGCTTACATATTTTTTTAGCAAGCAAGGTAGGCAAAGAAACCAAAACCAGGCAAACTCTAATCACTCAGAAAAAGATCTCCCACTGTCACCAGTGGGAGAGGAAGAGATGTCTCAGATAATTTTGTTTAAACAAGGTGACTATTTTTCAGTCTCGAGAAAAGATTTTTCAATCTTATTAAGTAACAGTGGGTATTTAGGGAAGGAAAATATTAGCTTAATATAATGCTGAAATAGCTACACACATAACTGTTTCCTGATTTAATGAGAAGCTACTGTGTGTAGCGCTTCTGACTGAAAGCTGACAAATCTTTTTGATGATACAAACTGGAAACCAGCTTGCTGCTTTGTTGTTTTTGTGTTTGTTTGTTTTTGTTGTTTTTAAAATATAAATATGCAATATTTTTGAACATGACTTCTGCTAATAGGAAGTGTGCTCTATACACAAGAGAAGAAAAGCTCTTTGCCTCACATACCCTATATGGATATACACCATAAAAATTATGAAAATATTGAAGATGTGGAAATGAGCATGTTGCCAAAAGATGAAAGGTTTCTAAAACATCTGCTTTACCTTCTCATAGTAAACTGTTTCTCTTCTCAGCTCCAGAACTGCCCTGCCTCTTCCTGTTCAAAAAAGTCAATATCTTTCAGTGCTTTAGTTGCCCAGTGGGTCTGGTATAGGTCTGACTTTAATTGGGATGCAAATTATTTAACTGACTGTTTGAATAAAAGCTTTCTTTGTTTTTTTTTTCAGAATTGGAATTCTATGTCCTACTACTACCTTGTTACAGAAATATAAAGAAAGTAGAGTTATACAATGAATTGCAATTTATATTGCAACATAAAATGCTAACTAAAGATTATGTTTAGCTAAATGCTAAATTTCTAACACAAAGGTTTCATTTTGTCCCACCAAATGCATATTTTCTACACAGTAAGAACTGACACAATTAGAAAGCTATAATGTATATTATGTTTTCAGCTGCTTCAATTTCGTATTTTCATATATAAGTTTTCAAACAAACTAAAGTAGAATTATAAGACTTTGGAAATGACAAAGCTATCTGCCTGTTTTTATTTTCACATTTTTTAGATAACAAACATTTTTTTTAGAAAAACAGAAATGCCAATTTAAAAAAAAAAAAAAAAGGTATTAGATAGCTTTGTGGATTGATCTCGCTTTAAGATATTTTAGATGTGTTACCACCTAAGGGCTGCTTTGACCTCAGACGTATTAACACAGTTAACATGCTTAAATTTTCTTAATAATACAAACAGTACACTCAAAAATACAGTATTTTTCTTCAAAATAATAAATTTAAAATTAAAGCACTGTCTGTATTTTTGCCAAGGACAAATCATAACAGAAATAGAAAGACATTATAGAATTGACCAAAGAATCAATTACTGAGATTTTTATTTCTTGAATATCATGATAAGATTCAAAATTAATCATTTGCAAGGTATCTCCTGCACTGCACAAATACACACAACTTCTGAGTCTTATGCAGGTGGAGTATGACTGTATATTACAGCCAAATCTGTCTGCTGTTTAAGAGTCAGTGGTCAACTCTGCCCCTATATAGACAGTCTCTTTCTCTCTTAGACTGTGGATAATTTGTGCTTAACTAATGTGTTTGTCCAGGGGCAAACAGATTTTTAAAAAGTGTATTTTTAAAAAGAAAAAAATTCCGGATACAAACTAGTGCTTTCACTAGGGGCAGTACTAGCCCAACAAATACAAGCTGTCATTACTGATGAAGAACCCTGCTCTACGAATTACACATTTTTGGGGCCAGCTCACGTCACAAAAATAGATTGCCTCTGCTTGTGAAAAGTCCACATGTAGGCTGATAGGGGAAAAAAATCTGCTTCATCCCAGAAGAACCTCTCAACAGAGGATGGTTCTCCTGTTGGAAACAGACTATTGGCAAGGCACCAGAAAGTATTTTCAAGGGAAAAGGCCCCGACTGTTCCACCTTGTGAATACCAAGAAAACATAATCTTATAGTATTGACTTTATCTTAGTTTTCCAGTGCATAATCATACATCAAAATAATACCCTTAAGGATATTTTCCAGTTCTTTACACTACTGCCAAAGTGTTAGCATAAAATGCAAACATATACAGGATGTACTGACATGTTCTATATAGTGGTTTATCTGAAGATACACAGATACCTGCAAACTATCACTTAAGTAAAAATATTCATTCCCCAAACATTATTGGGAGACTGAGAATACTAGTTCTTATTCAACAGTGATGAAAATAAGGGGAATACAAAGGTATGTGCTCTACTCCACGTAAACTAAAACCTGCAACGCCTACGAAAAAGCAGCTCCCAGTCTATTGTTCTTCTGCTAAACATTTGACCAGCTTTCCTTACTTTTATTTTTTCGTAACATGGAATTTATCAGCTTTGTAAAATGAAAAAAAACCAAAGCAAAACACCCTCTTGACTTCATATCTTAATTGTAATGTATAGACAGCTAAGATCAGCACTGATGTCTGAAACAGACTCTGCAACTGCTTAACTTATGGAATAGAGTTTTAAATAGTAAGTCTTCAGCTTCAGAATTTATCAAAAAATTTTGAGATTCTTGTGTTTAGCATTTGGATCTAAAAGCAATATAGTGCTATGCTGAGATGCAGTTCAGTTTATAGGGGTTTAATTTCTTTTTTTGGTTTGTTTGGATTTGTTTTGGTTTTTGTTTTGGTTTTTTTTTTTTTTTTTACAAAGGAAGAATAATTAATATGCTTAATTTTAACAGAAAGTGCATAAAAAAAATCAAGGCTGACAGGTGACATAATGAGAAAGTGTTACATTCCAGTATTTCATTTGGTCTTTGCCATCTTTCTTGACACTTTGGAGAAGTATCAATTCTTTTGACAAATATTAGGACATAAATTCTAATATTTAACAGTGTATTATCCCTTTCATATCTGGCTGCCCAAACAACTAAAAGGTGTGCTGTGATCTTGGTCTTAAAAGTGTAATAGCTAAGTGGTAACAATATTTCTGGAGCTGAACTGAGCCTAGCAATCAAGGCAGAGAAGAAGTAAAAGAAATCATCTTAGGACCCCATTTTCTCTTTGTCTTCTTTTTACAGCATGTGCGATACCTGTTTTACTGATAGTATTTGTCTCCTAGAGATACACAGATTAATGATTCCCATCCTAAAGTAATTTTAGGACTAATTAAAAAATTGACATTATTTTCAGAAACCCTGGAGAGATCTAAGTTGTAGTAAAAGAAAAAAAAGTACTAATGGAAACAAGGGGTTACAGACGTCTTCTAATCCAACCTGTCTATAAAACCAAGAGAACTTAAGTATTGGTATTCTTACATACATTGTTCTGATCCCAGCATACACAAATATATATAAAAATGCATATAAAAAACCCACTAAAAATATTACATTTCTAACCCATAATACAGAAGGATTTTAAGTCTAGAACAACAGGAGAAAGGCTTTCACTTTATATAGTATCAGTATACATGTGAATAAAGAACACCACATGTTTATGAACCGATTATTTTTATGAGGTCTAATTGTGAAGAGACATTTTGACAGTTTTATTTACAGTGTAAGGCATACCCAGTGGCATGCAATCATAATTTGGAAACCATATATATTTGTATGTAAAGCACACACACATATATATTTGTACATATGTAGATGATCACAGGAAATGATTTTACGGAAAAACCACAAGCCTAGCTAACATGTCAGTTCTACCACTGCAGCACATTTCCACATAGCCTTTTTAACATAATTCCCTATCAGTAACATAAAATTTGGATATTATGTAAGATACAATGATATGAATTCAGAGTTGTAAGTACACAAAGGCACTTCCCAAAATGACATAGTGTTTAAAAATATGTCCTAAAAACACAGATCAAATTTCTTTAAATATATTTAATTTATGTTAACATATATATGCAGCTATTTCAAAGGCAGCCAAGTCACTAAACTCACTAAACTAATTTTGATTTGGGGAATCAATAGAGATTTTCACTGTTGAAGACTTTTTTTAGCTGTAGAATAATAATAATAATAATAAAAAAAAGTCAGATCTGTCAACCCGTCTGAATAAAGTACAATTCAAAGACAAAAGTTAGATCATTATGGATGAAAAATAACAGGATTATAGGTAACATCAGCTTGTAAAACAAATTCTGTTCTTTAATAAACATGTATCATGCCCATACGTATTTAATGTTAAGAGTTTTTTAACAGCTTAGGTTGTAACCTTAGTAACCCAGTGTGTAATTTGCTATTGTCATCCCTGCCTTCATTGTCATAGAAGTAGAAAGCAGCGAAGAACTCAAAATTTGAGCTGTTGATTAATTTTCCTCTGTCAAAGACAATGGGAACACTCCATCACCTCATAAACAGTATTCTGCCGGTTAGATACCTTCCATAAAGTTTAACACACTGAGTCTTCCTACTGAACATTGAAGTGCAAGACACTCTTAATAGTAAAAGGACCGGCACTTCTTTTCCATCTACCTTCCTTTCTTTATCCTGTTTGTTCATACTGTTAATGCCTCAGGTAGAGCTGTCCATTAATGTGTACTTTCACAGCATCATGCACTATAGGCCCTAATCTCTGCTAGGACCTGTAGCTGTTACCACGCTACCACAACACGTGATAACATATAAGGTTTAAAGCTTTCCTTCTGTTGCCAACCAAGTCCAAAATAGTCAAATTTCATTTTTCTATTTGTATCTACTCAGCCTCTTACTGACCAGTACTTTGCATGAGAAGGAACACATAATGAACTCACAAAAAATTCTTTTGTATTATTCAGATATATTCAGGATACTTAAAAGTCCACATCTTTGGATGATTAGGATTATTTATAATTTGGAATATTTGTATTATAAAATTTAAAGTAAATCCTATAATATTTTATAAAATAGCTGGGACTATTACACATATTCCAGAATGGCAGAGATTACTGCTACCACTTGAAACTGAGGTCTGTCAATGTTCTGTGATGATTTCCTACATACACATTATTGGCAAATTTATATTTTATAAACTAGAAATTAAAAAGAAAGCTAAGATTAAACAAATACTCTGTTTAATCCAAGTAGCCTGGAAAAAACCCTATCACTGAACAATATGTAAAAAAACCTGCAAATGAATGAATTTATTCTCAGTTACTTTTTAGAAAAGAGAATCCTGTATAAGTGACTACAGCAGCACGTTCTGCCACATTCTTTCCATAAACTGAGCCCTGTCAGTGACAGCAAAACAGATTGTGTGCATCTGCTGGGAATGAGCCAGATGACAGTGGAGGAAACACACATGGATACCTTGGCACAAGTACTAAAGAAGTAGAGGAAAAATGGACAGAAAGAAGCAGAAACTTCTCAACTTTAATTAAAATGGCTCTCTAACAAAAGTGAAGTTATCTAAGAGTCTGTAGCTTTGCTTTAGACTGTAACTCTCCAAAAGCCACTACATATTTATAGTCTACATTATCTTGTTTTCTCCCTATGGTACTCACATGGACACCATTACCACAGTGTCTGGGTCCCACAGAATTTGCCTCAGGGAAATACCATCTCATTCAACAGACAGGGAATTGATGCACCAGCAAAGTGAAATCCTCACTGTCATCTAAAATAGGTTCTGGAAGAAAAAGTTAAATCCACACTGCCCAAGTCCAGGCTGCCATCCTAGATGCTAGAATACCCTTCCTGTGCTTAGCTACGCTCTCAGACAAAAATACCGTTGTACCTAAAATTGACATGAAGCAAATAACCTGCTAGTACTCTAGCATTACAGGACTAGGGTGACTGACAAGTTAAATTAGCACAAATGGTGGTTGAGTCAGTTTTGCTATTGCTGCTTGTGTCCTCTCAAGTTTCACTCTTGATTATGTGGATTGAGAGTCCAAGAAGGCTCTAAAAAGAATCAGTGAGTTACAGTTGTCAGTACAGAACAGAATTGCCGCTACGAACAGTGGTAGCTGTGTGTTTGCATATAAAAGGAGAACCTGATCTTCACTAAGTGTTAAAAAGCACTGCTCAGCTATTGACTCATCATGCCAGCAGAACTACATGCTTATGCACAGGAAAGAATTCAGAAATTCTGCTGAGTCTGTAAAATCTTTTATTTCAGCTGTAAAGTAACTTACATTGCTTCCCTTTAGGTTAATCACTGGAAGACAGACCTAATAAACATGAAAGAACTTTTTTTTTTTTAAGAAAACACTATTCCAGTTACAAGGACATACAAGCACTTCTGAATTTTACTCTGATGTTCCATACACTGTTTCGCCTTAGACATCAGCAGTAAGATGTGACTGCCAGCTGAGTGAAGATTAATATAGCACCTAATAGCCTGAGCATCTCAGCTAATCTGGAGCACCTAAAAGTCTCATGAAGCCAGCAGTCTCAGCCTGTATGTATTCTGTTAGAGTGACTATTCAATACTCTGACAGTACTTCAGAATCACATTAGCAAAATGGAATTCTTTTGACTTTATAGAACCCATACAGATCATTACATAATACAATTAACATCCAGAAGAGAGAAGATGAGGTATACTCTTCTTGCTAAAGAAAAGCTCTAGAACAGCACATTACAAACCTTCATGTACCATCTCATTTCAGGATGTGCGAATGGCAACCGCACATGTACAGATTTTAACCCCCAACACCGACTCAAAAAACTGCTTAAGTCTGCTTATAATATTCCTGATCAAAGAAGTGGTAGATCTTTACATGATCTTCCCAGGGTGGTCCAGAAGAAAGAAAAGGAGATCTTCTTTTGAAATATTCTATTCAAATGGTACCTTTGTTTCTAATGAGTCTGGAGAGTCAAAGTGGAACTGAGAAAAAGAGGTGGATGTTAATTAACAGCATGAATTCTGTATATAAAGCAGTTTTTAGTAGGTCATCAAGTCAGTGGAGTTATGCTAGAATGCACGAGCAAAGGACATAGTGTCATATATTCACTTACATCTGGAATACTGTTAAACTGCTATATTAAAAATAAATATATTAATATATGTGGATAACAGTTCTCTTTGTATTTCTGAAATCAGAATTTCCAAATTATAGTGAAAGAAAAGGAAAAGGCAGCAGCACATTTTTGTAACTTATAAGCTGCTTCAAGCTCTTGGATAAATACTAGTCAAGACTGAATATCGGCACAACTTTTTAACCAGTTGTTATTCTTCTTCATTTATTCAAGCATAATAATGTGGTCAGGAAATAGGTTAGGATTCACACCCATATATACAGCAGGTACATTAGCTATACAAGAAACTGGCTGAAGAGGTATGCAGGCTAGGCCATAAAGTCTTTCCTAAAGGACCACCCAAGTTCTCCTGAAGATGAGTGAAACATGCACATAATGGCTATTTTTTAACTATTTGCTCTTATCTAGATTTATTAAACACTCTTCAGTAGGCTGATTTATTGCACCCTGAAGCTGTATTTGCTGTCTCAATCAAGCTATAATCAATCAGTTACTCATTTACAGCATGGTCATTGTCCTCATATTTAAACACCTCTTCATCTTCCTACCTCCCATCCTAGATTTCAGAGCTTTGCAAGGCATAGTATATCTTAGTTCAAGAAACAAATCGAAAGAATGAGGTCACTAAAAATTGTGAAAGACTGTCACACAGGTATTTACAATCCAGTTTCACATATTTAGATAAAAACACTTGCAAATGTATAGTAAAAACAAAAAGAATATTCTTCTTATACATTTTATTTTATAAAGTAAAATCAAAATTTTCTGACAATGTAATAGGAAAGATGCCATGGAATTGCAGTTATTTAAACTAGTTTTAAGTTACCTTACAGATGAGAAACACACAAAGACCTGCATTTTTTTAGTAAGAGAGATAACAGAGAATGAGACTAACTTAATAGCTAAGAAACATGACTCAATTCCAGTGAAACATGACTCAATTACAGTCCTTCATTTGATGAATATTTCATTACCTATACAAAAATGTGATGGCATCACATTTGGAAACTGAGTAGCTTTCTCCCAGAATATTCTATAGCAAATTGATAAAGGACCTTTCGAGAAAGACAGAATTTTCCATTAACCGCTCTAAATTAACGGTAGGAAGTATTTCCAATCAGGTTTCTCAATTTTTTAATTTCTACTATACAAATTAAATCAGCTTTTATAAAGATTTTATAGACTTAATCTGGGGATGTGGATTCCAGTAGACAACAGGACATAGCAAAGTAAAACCTGATTTTTCCTTATTTATGTTGCCCTAAGTCCTTTCTAATTATGTGAATACATACTGGCACAAATTTTAGGTTTTAGAGTACCTTAGTAGAGTTGAAAATTTTCATCCATGTTTTGCCCTTGAAGAACTGAGGTGTTAAGTAACAGATTCTCATTAAAAAAAAAAAAAGTTTGCAGTTCCATTTAAAATTTATATTTAGGGGTTCTGAGTCCCTTTGTATGCACTGGACTGTTGTGCAGCTTCTGTGCTTCATTTGCAGATTTTTTCACCTTGCATCTGCTGCCTCAAATGAGGTTCAAGTATCTTTTTGGGGATGATGATTAGTGAATTGAAAAATTAAGGATGAACAATATATTTTTTTAAATCTCTCCATTACTTTTAAGTTTTGGAATTCATACTGAAGGATTCTGCTTCCTGGTCCTCTTAGAAATTGTTACCTATGGGTTGCATGTGGTGCTGGAGATTTTTACACTCAAGAAACTCGCTCAAAATTTGAAACACACTTTGGAACTGATCGTGCTGTATGTTGACTTCTTCAGTAGAAAACCTGTATTTTAGATATCTAGTTTAGATCATGATATATTTAAAATGTGCTCGGTGAACAGACACAGCAGTGGGTATTTATTAACTATTCTGCATTTAAGAATAGGATTTCGACCAATGTATGAAAATAGAATGCTGATGATTCTTTCTTTCACAAGTATCAGCAGCAGAATCTCACAAAATGATACATCTTTAGACCCCTTGTGATTTTAAAGAGGTCTTTTTGATATAACTATATTGTATTTTGAACTTATGTCTATCAAGCATGGAAGCTGTTAGGATTTTTAGGATGATGTTTAATTCACAGAGCAATCTTTTGATCCATTAGTGGAACAGCTTCCTCCCTCCGATCGCATCTGGAAAACAGTAGAGCAAAAGGAGCAAACAAACACTTTCTTCCTGACTATTCTCAAAATTACTTTGTATCAGAAATCCGTACGAGTTGCATTCCATGCCCTGTTGGAGTAGTCCAAGTGGTGATGGTCTCATTACGGGTTTGCCTGTAATTGTGTACATAAAAATGTGGTAGAATAGAGTGCTACTGTTTTACAGTAGTGACTTTTAGCAACTTGTAACAGAAAATCACCACTTGTCCACATGCATGACAAGTTCTGCACTTCAGAACAGACCACAATATCTTTCTTTTTTGTCATGTCTCTACTTCCTACATCAGATATTACTTCATATTGTTATTTAGTGACAAAACAGAAGTTAAATAAAAAAACACAGTCAGCATCCATTGAAAAATCCTTGTGCTCTAAATTACGTATTTTGCTACATGATTAGAAGTAGGCGGAAAAAATCCTAATAGCATTAAAAATGCCACACAAAAATAGCACTTCATCTACTGCTTGCCTTGTAGTTGTCATAAAGATTTGCATTATGCCTATGACCACTGTATCATACCTCTGATAAAATTTTTAAGAACACAAAATTCCAGAAAAGATAGCACCCAGTAAGGACACTTTCCGGATGGCTATTCTGCAGATCACCACAGAATGTAATACTGAGCCTGTGACACTATATACTGGAATCATAAGTGAACTAAATGCAACATTCTGGATGAGGATTTAAGCACTGTAACCTATACTGAAGATAGATTCTCATTTTCCTTTGTCAATGACAAGTTTTTGAAAATCTACAAAAATATTTGTCCAATTTTCAACTTGTATGCTAATATTATAGGATATATAAAAGAGCATTCTTCTGTTTCTATCCCATGCATCATCTTTTTCAGTGCAACATCAACAATAAAACAGAAACACCAGACCCTATGGTCACCCCAGTGAAGACATGCAGATTTATACCTACCAAGCATATAGGTATTATTACGGGCAGTTCTGCTTTAACTAGGTAGCTTGTCAATCATTTAATCAAGTTTCCTTTTAAGAACAAACTGGAAAAGTACTTTCCAATTAATATACATTTTAAATGTAACTTTAAATTATTTCCACATTTTTAAATGCGTGTACCCAAAAACATGAATGAAATTTTGCTTTAGTTTTAAATGACCATCCCAGTCCAGAGGCTCTTACCAACATTTATGGTCATATTTCTCATCTCTAAAATTTGTCTATGTGTACAAAAGCTGTACATTTTGTATGCCACTGTATGGATGCAATCCTCCAGCTCAGTATTCTGAAATAAAAAATTTGCCATGTAGAATTTTAGTAAGTATACAGATTCACACTTATTTCATATATTGCACCAGGGTAATAACCTGGATTTTTTCTTATACTTCTGCTATATCAATTCCTTGTCTTCACCTTATACACATAAGCAAGCTAAAAGAAGAACTAACCATTTCTCCGGGATTCTGTGGGCAAAACAGGTTCTCTTCAAATACTGCTTCAAAGATCTGTTCCTTATAGCTATCGAACATATTTCAACAATCATTGTTATTAAGAACACTGCCTTACATCTGCAACGATTAAAGATTATTCACAACAAGACAAATTCTATACACTTCAACAGGAATTTCTGATGAAAAAACTCTGCAAGATTAAGGTTTTAAGTTCAACTACTATGTATTGTCCACTCTCCTCCATTTGTATACTATCTTACCAAATATATCATAGCAACATTCTTCCTAACCTTCCTCAAAGCCTCCCTGCTTTGCTGTTTCTTCCACTTCTCATACTCAGAAACACACTCAGGACACAGATGGACAGAGATAAAGCAGGCCTGAGGATAAGTCTAGAGAACATACTGTCTCCTGCTGGTTTCACAGAATATCCTCAGGCTGTACTAAATTTTTTCTAGTAGTTGCTGAGGCATTCTCGTGGGATATGGCAATCAGAGGGGAGTTCTTGGCAGCACAAGTCTGAGGCTAAAATGCAAGGCTGAAGGGGATGCATGTGCCAGCATTACAGGATGGTCACAGAACCTCACGGTCCTGTTGCTTCTTTACAATGCCCTCCCCCCCATCTTTAGGGACAGCTTTTCCACCCAGCTGCAATGAAAAGATTTAAAATAATCTTCACTGAGAACTCCATATTGAATTTTTAAATGAAAAGTGCTGCAGTCTAGCTTCTTACACAGGTGAATATGTTCTGGAACATTATAATTTCTTTAATGATCCAACAATAACTAAGTTATACGGACTAAAATAATGCACCATTGTTCCGAATATAATGTCGTAACAAAATATATTTATCAGTAAGGGGAAGAATTTGTTAGAAATCACATAAATACCACATGCTACTATGTTACATATTTTTTATATTACTAGAAGTAATGTTACACATGGGCAATGTTCTGCACTATGTTTACTTGTGCAGATGTGTTTTATAAACAATTTCACAATCCTTCCTCCTTGTCCTTTGTACATACCTTGCTAACAGCTATTGATTGACCACTTCAAAGTAAATAGTGAAATTTAACTGACCATGGGTTCCAGAAGTGGCATGCATCATGTATCTATAAAAGCAAACATAAATAATGTTTCTAATTCAGTTTACTTAGCTGTACATCTTGTGATTACACTAAGAGAGGTAAAAGATGGAAACATTAGGGGGGAATTCCTAAGCTGGTATTTGGCTAATAATTTTCATTATAAACTTCACTTGATCAATTATATAGATGAAGAAATACAAATCAGAGAAGACCTGTTAGATTTAATTCTAAGTTTCATATCGGCTTTATAACCTGGGAAAAGAAGGCAGAGGAGTTTTATGCCATCTGTTCAATTCTGTCCTAATCTGTGGGCTGCCTTATGGTTAACTTAAATGAAGGCAGCAGATACTGATTGACTTTTGTGGATCGGCTGTACTGGTCAGAATCTCTGGAGCTCTCTTCACTCAAACTCTTGTAGCCTTCCAATGCCATGGAAGGTGGCAGAAGGCAGAGATAAGTGCATCCACCCCGCTGGAGTAGGAGATTGCTAAATCACCTGTTCAGGGGATTACAAATGGGGCCTAGGCTACAGACCTCACTGGTATGATTACTGAATCCATATTGTGCCAGTGCATATTCCATACAGCATTAAAATAATTCTCAGATAATTTATCCAGAATTGGTTTTAAGTAAGTGGGATAAGGCACCTGTAGAATTTACTAGGACATATTTCTGCAATCTAAATGCATTTAGTTGTTCAAAGAAAAAAAAAAAGAAAGAAGGGGTGAAAATGCCAGATGGAGTTCTGATGGGCTGTATTTCAGAGTAACAACTTGAAATTCCTTAAAGATTCTTTTTCTCTACGCTTCCCTCTATTTTTTTTCCAGACTTGTTTTCTCTTTGCAAGGGAAGAAGCCACGTAACTACATGAGAAAATTCTATTACTAGTACGTTAGCTTTCCTGGCTGAATAACAGGTGCCATTTGCATACTTTGAAATACTTTCAATATGTGAGGAAGTGTAAAGGCTACGTGATGTAGGCTATGTGATGTTTAGTGGATTAAATAAATGACAGATATCGAAAAAGTCTCTTTGCACTTCAAAGCTACTGGGAGAAAAATGTGATATTAACAGGGCTGGTGGCAAAACACAGTTCTAAAATCTGCATTTTTGAAGTATTCTAAAACCAAATACTAATTCCTATGACCAAGATCTGCATACATAGATTTAACTCTCTGTATTCAGTGAGAATTTTATCTGTAGGCAGGTCCCTAAATTTACCACACACTCATTGAGAAAAAGATACAAATTTTTATTACCTGTATTAGCTGTTAAACTTTGATATTTTAATTGCAAATGCACTGTATTTCTCTTTAAAACTTCCCGAGTTGAACAAGTACCTAGGAATTCCACTGCTTTTCTTGAAAGCCTTAGAATAATAGACTTTATTATCAGTGTAATCATCAAATTGATCTCATACTTTACATAAAACTGTGTGACATTAAATTGTGCAAGAGTGTGCTCAGTTTTGGCAGCTTCTTTATATTGTAAGACTGAACCTGACAGATTCAATATACAACTGAGGACCATATGTTTTATTTTGTCACACTGATGCTAGATAACTTTTTGAAAATTATATACTTCAATTAAAAAAAAAATATATATAATTCTACGATTTTATGATACAGCTGAGTGGTTTTTGAGATATTAGTGAGTTATATGTCCAGAATGCACTTGTAAGAAAAGGACACTGTATTTCAGTCTTTACCACTTCAAGTTCCGTTTCAATATTTTATGCACATGATCGCCTTTTCAAAAGTACTAATCATGCAAATAGACCATTAAAAGAGTAAGGTGCACATTTTGTGAATTTGAAGACTGTCTTAATACAGTTTTCTTGTTATAAAGCAGTAAAATAACCAGGAATTGGTTATTTGAAACTATCTGAAACTATTCTTTGAGGACTGTAGTGAGTGAGTGCGCCTCAGATCAGTCTTTTTCATTTTATTTGGCCATGAGGTACTTCAGGATATTTCAAACAGTTCTATAACTGCATTTATTGCCTATTTTGAAGGCTTACTTTTAAAGCCTGTAAAAATTTTTAAAATTCACATTTGAGCCTAATAATACATTGTTGAGAAGCTGGTTTAATGCACATAGGAAACAAAACTAGAAAAAGAAAATTTACTTAAAATATAACTTAAACTTTTCAATATACAGCTAGGCAAAGCGAGAATGAAAGAAAATAAAAATGCACCTTCGGTATCCACTAAGATGAAACATCTGAATTTATGTGAGTTTCCTGATTACAATAACACATACAAAATTAAATACATAAATATTAATTTTATGTATCACAGAAGATGAAGACAATGACAAAAACAATGTTTACATTTATGGTTGACTCATTAGTGTTTTATTATGTGAAACACTAGGAGGCATCAGTTGGGTAAAAAAAGGAGTTCCTTTGAAAAATGGTAAGAAATTATCATAGGAGTTATCAGCTTGCAAGTTTCATACTTCCAAATGTTAAAGGCTGTACATTATAACTAAATTAGGCAAATAGGCAAAACTCTATTCTCACTGATAAATGACATAATAATATAAGGACAACACTTAATTTCTTAACTATTTTTAAACCAGACTACTATGTTCACATATGCAACACAAAGAATAGTTTTACAACATGTTACATTCTTAAAAATAACAGAATAAAATGACTTATTTGTTCTTCAATATTATAATTTTTGATAAATCTTCTTGTAAGCTCTTAATAGGGTAAGTGCAGTGAATTTAGTATAGTTCTAGGCACTTTTTAGTCCCTAGGCATTTTTAAGTCCTAGGCACTTTTAAGAACTTTTAATTGCTCTAGACAATATCATCTAGACAAAAATATTTTTTAAAAAAAACCCAGAGTACTAATCTACTACATTTTAATTATATTTCCCAAAAGCGGTGTATTAAACAGCATTTATAAAATTTGCGTAACAATGCCACAAGTGGCTCTACCTTTCACAAAATAGTCATGCAAAATCAGTAATGTCAAAACTGAGTTTTTGTTGCTTTGAGTTGCATTTAACAATTACTAAGCAACAGAGTTATAGTTATACTCATAAAATAATCGATTAAAATTGAAGTGTGCCTTGCCATGTTGCAGCAATCAGCTTTTATCTCTGCCCAATCACAATGACATGTGAACTGCCTAATCCTTCTTTTGTAAGGCACATAAGACTTTGTTGTCACTGTTGGTTTTGTGAATCGCCTCTATAAGCTGGTCTGATTTCCTAAAGATGACAGATTCCAGTGAATAGACAAGCTCTCCTGCACTGCAGTCAATGAGACAGTGACATTAAAGTGGAGGACTGAAGACACTTGCTTTTAATCACCTGTCCACATGCAGCATTGACCATCAGTTCTGAGAAAATGACTTTAAAGTTGGTCAGAGGACCCGAACAATTACTTTTAAAAATAGAAAATTAAGAAATTCAATTTTTCAATTTTTTACTTGCACCATCAGTTGTTTTGCTGACTCTGATCTTCTAAGCCCATTTTGTTTCTGCAATAGGTTGCAAAATTGTATTTTCAACCTTTTCAAATACCAGAATTCTAACCCTACTCTTAAACTTGAAGTTTTCTAGCTGTTGAGATTTACATATATAATTTTTATGTATTTTATATCCAAGTTACTATAGAGCCTAAATGAGAACATAGCAAAATCTCTCTGCTGATATCATAAAGCAAAATTTTAAAACTTAAAATACATCACAAATATAAATGTTCTGGTTATTATTCAAAATGCTGGAGCAAGGACTATAAAATCCTTGAAAATACATAGTACCTTATGTAGGTTCATCTTCATCATTAGTGTTTTCAAAAGAGTATCAGCACTTGATTCTTTGATAAATTATCATGCAATGTAGAGCAGTGATGTCAAACAGGTAAAAATGAAGCCTATGTATCAAATGCTTTTTCTTTCAAGTAACTAATAGCATTTAATGACTTCTTGCTCAATGAGATATAGAAATATCTTTAGCTGCCTCTGAAGATGAACTAAACTATTCCGGTTAACAATAAATTAACCTGTTACAGAGAAGTAAAATTAAAAGAAAATAAGGTCGCAAAAGTATTCTATTAAAAACTCCTGCTCAGTTCCTAAGTTTCTATGTAATTACATTTAACTACTGAATTGTGAGTTATCAAAACCTCTCTTAGGCAAACATTTGGGAAAAGCTTCAGAAAGCTTCATTCCTCTTTGTCAATAATATTTTAGGTGTTTTAAAAACAGAACCATGTAAGAGTGGTAGGTAGCTCTGGTTTTGAATATACATGTGGCAGGTAGATGAATTGTTTAAAAAAAGTAAGAAAAATTTGCTGATCCCATATTAGAAAAAAAAATCACAGTAAGAAAGTATTTGTCGGAATTTTCTTCTGATGCTCCAAAACTAGCAGCTCAGAAATATACTACTCTAAAAGACTTCTCTCAAAGACTATTCATCATTTAGTGCCAATTTCTATAAGGCTCTTAAACTTAAGTTTCCTTTTTCTTGGTCAATTAATCTTGAGAGGATACAGACAGTATCTGATCCTTGCATTCTTTTAAAGGACATTGAAAGTGACATTCTTTACATCCCTGTCCTGTGAGAGCTTTGGGACAGGCAAGAGGTTTAGGTCTCCTTGGGCCTGATCCTGTAAATCATTATCCCTGTGACTTGCTCATTTTCACACAAGAAAAGTGTTGACAGTGGGACTAGTTTTGTAGGAACTGCTTGCATGAAAGAAGGTTTCCATGTTCAGGTCCCAGAACTATCTTTTCATACTAGCTATGTAGGGCATACTGGCAAAAATATATATGAACAAGTTTTTAAAATAAAAAACTTGTGCGTCGTACGTGTGTGACAAGGAACATAAACACCCTGAATTCAGGGCCACTGTCTTAAGTTCTTCTTCAGGGAATTTTTCTATCACTTCCAAAGGAACTCAAGCATGATCAGAGACTTCAGTGTTAGACACAGTATGAATTATGCAGTCTTTGGTATAGAAAGAATAATATAATAGGTATTTTAAGAAAACTGATAAAGTAAGAAAGTTTTGCAGGTTCTTTGAATTCATGTAAGGTACCTGAAATCAGGTAACAAAAGTAGTTTACAAAATAACAATTCCCCAAAAGTACCCATTTGTCAGATCATTTAAACTGGAAATCAGTATGTATGTACACAGCCTCAAATACAGAGGCTAGTACTCGTTCACAGGTGGTAATATTTTCATGCCCTGCCAAGCCTCTAGGGTTTAGTTATTATACTCCATATAAACATCTTTATTCTTCAACCACAATAGCCAGGAAAGTGCGAATGAATGAAATCTAGTCACAGTTGCATCTAATATAATTTATCGTTCATCTTGTAGTTATTTTAAAGTACAGATATGAAGCTAGGGCATTTGCTATTAAACTGATCGCCACATATGTGCTAGGAAAATTTTGTGTCAAAGCAATTCTTTTCTGATCACCAGTAAAATACTGGTGAAGTGCCTTTTTCTGCTCAATTCTCATATCTTTAGTCTTAAATTGTGTATTACGGTATTTATTTAATATGAGAATGCAGGTATTTGGTAATAATAACCATTATATACAATAAAGAAAATAGAACTTTTCTGTAAAACACAATGTCTAGGTATCCACAATGATTCATTAAGTTTTGTTTTGCAATGTGCTGCTTTCCTCTTTTTTTTTTTTTTTTGAGAAAGGGACTTATTAGTTTGTCTTTATATTTGTTTTGTTTTTCAGGCTGACAGAAGGTCACACTAAGTTTTATGGTAAACACGAAGTATTACAGTTACATAATGCACCAATAGTCTTATAAGTCTATCATTTACATTAAACTTTATCTTAGCCTGTATGCAACTGTACTGCAACTACACCAGCCAGTTCTGTAAGGCTGATTAGCTCTACTCCTTTGTGTCAACAAATGTAAAGATTACTCAAAGTACTGCATAAAGACCAAAGCATACTATTGCAAAAGAGGTTTGCAGTCCATGACTTAAATTCCCACATCAGTGCAAGGGGTCTTTCCATCACAAATGTAAGTATTCAAGTGAAAGATGCATAAAGTTAAACACTTGCAAGCACGCACTACCTAAACTCAAGAACAGAAGAGCCTGTGATAAAACGAAGTTTAAGAACATTTCACTCAAACTGGATCCTTAGTTTGATAAATCAGAGTGCATGCACTACAAGGTCATAGCTTTTAGTGAACTATTTAAATCAAATAGGCTTTTAGTGAACTATTTAAATCAAATAAGATTCCAACACTTCAATATCAAGCACACAAATAATGAAAACTAACTTCATCAAAGTTTAAACACTTATGACACTGATACAGACAAGTCAGCAATAATTTACTAGATATTGATTTAACTATGTTATTTGTCTAACAAGTTACTGTTAAGCAACTGCGCAATTATACATTTAAAACGTCTGCAAGCAACCTCAATCCCAGTCCACATAAAATGACTGATACATTTTTCAAACGCAATAGGAAATGTACCTAGGACTTTTGTACCATGCCCACTATATTTTATTCCAATGCTGAATTTCACACGTACTTACATTATAAAAATTTAGCTGTTTGGATGATCAGACTAGTCCTTCAGATATTTTCCTTTTATAGGAAAAAGAAAAAATCCCTTTACTTCTTCCAGCCTTAAATATTCACCACCTGGTTCAACATGCAGCCGCCTTGAATCACACACACAACCTTCAAAGTCAATCCAATAAGCAGCCAGAAAGATGCCTGGTGTATCTGTGTGTGTGTGTGCGCGTGTGCGCGTGTGTGCAGCGTGGAGGAGGAGAAAGTGGCTGAGCTGCTGGTCGGATTAAAAGTAACCGGACTCGTCCTGAGATCGTCCAGGAAGGAAGTGACAGCAGGCGAATGGGAAAAGGCGAACAGCTCACAGCCTTTGTAACATCGCGGACGGGAAGGGGGAGGCGAGAAAGGATTCAAACTACACGCCTGATGAAGTGTCCTTTTCTGCTTCGCTCTCTCTTCCTCCCTTTTCTTCTCCTTCTCTGTGTCTCTATTTCTCTCCCTCTCCCACAATCCCAAACGAATGACACTCTCCTCCCGAGCTGGAGAAATAATCAGTTTCACTCTTGCAAAAAGGGGGCGGGATCAGATCCCTAAAGCGTTTTAATAAAACAAACATAGAGCAGCAGCAGCGGCAGCAGCTCCTTGCCCCTCTAGTCTAAACTAGATTGATAAATTGCTCCACTACACTACTTTAATTATGTATATGGAATGCAGAATAAATCACCGAGCATCAGCACCTCAATCAAGCACTTTTTAAATGATAATTGCATCTTGGGTGAATCAATCTTTCCATTCCTGACATTTTGCTAATTTTAGTTCTACGGTGGGGGTAATGGCATATGCCACACGCAAACCTAATGACAATCCTTTATTATACCGAGCGAAGAAAAGGCGGCGACCCAGTGCGCGTTTCCCCCCTCCTGGGGACGGTAGCGCAGAAAGCGGAGGGCGCGCAGGGCAGGGCAGGGGGCAGGGCAGGGCAGCCGCGGGCCAGACCGCGCACCGCCCGGAGCAGCACATCCGCGGCGGGGCCGCCCGGGGGCCGCGGCGGTGGCCGAGCCCGCCCGCCCGCCCGCCGAGCCAGTGGGGCAGAGGGGCTTCGAGCCGTCCCTGCGAGTCGCCACCCCAGTGTGCCGGCGACGGCACCTCTGGAGCGGCTTCGCCCCCGGCGGGCGGGCCCGGCGCCAGGAGGGGGCACAGCCGGCGCGCGGCCGCCTGGCGGCCTGGAGGTCGCCGGCCTTTGCGCCGCCCCCGGAGCGCAGCGGTGCTGCGGCCCCTCGGCCCTCCCCTCCTTTTTCACAGACCTGCCGCCCAGCCCCTCGCACCTTGGCCGGGCTCCCCCTCCCGAGCCCTTCGCTCGCTGAGCAGCCCAACTTCCCCAACTCATGCCGCTCGGCGTCCCGACGCGTGGGGAGCGGTCCCGGGGCAGTGCCGGCGCAGCGGCCCTTTCTCGACGGGGAGCACCGACCGGATCCCGGCCCGCTCGCCTTCTTGCGCGGGTCCTGGCCACGGCCGGCTGCTGGAGACGATCTCGTGTCAGACTTACCCGCAGAAATGCAGCACTGGCAGCACGCTGTGTGAGAGGACAGGGCTTTTTTTTTTTTTTTTTTTTTTTTTGTCTTTCTCTTTTTTTTTTTTTTTTTAATAGGTTCATTTACTTCTAAAACCGGACTGAAAGGACTGCACTGTATAGGAGCTTGAATCCAGATTAAGCACATGGGGTAATTTGTGAGTAAAACTGGACCTTGCAGATACTTGTTTTAATTTCCATGCAGATAGCCAACTTTTACAATCCTCTGAGAGCAGCAGGGGAGTTTGTAAAGGCACAGACCATTATTTTTATGATAGATTAAGGTACTGCAAATAGGAACAGCACACATGATAAACCCAAATGACTGAATTCAAACACAGTGATAAATATATATTTGGTTTATTTTAATACAGGTCTTGCAGTCTTTTCCCCTATAAACATCTCATTGGGCCACTGACCTACTTCCAAAATATTTGACAGTGAATAAATACCTTTTCAGTACAACTATACTTATTAAAACATGGATGCTCAAAGCATGGTCAGAGCAAAACAAAGCTCAGGCAGCTCTAACAAGCACCCTGCAATTGCTCTAAACGCAGATCCCTAGAGAATACTGCGGATCTCATCATGCCCTGCTTCGTCTGGGTGAGAGTGCACAACTCTCCATGGGCAGGCAGTGACACGCTACAGATGCACCCACACCAACAAAGATAGTGATACTGATGTGCCCAGAACCTACAGGCAGCCAGACGCGAGCCAAGCACATTGTACATGGTCGTGAGAGGCACATACGCTCTGCAGTGGCAGCAGCAGAGCCCAAAAAACACTGGGGAGAAATACTTTCTCAGCCTCTGGTCTGGAGGGAAGCACAGCAGGAAAGAAACGCAGAACAGTTACATGGGCTGTACCTTTGCTATGCCTCTTCTGCAGGCAATTTTGGTCTCCCAGCGCGGCTTCCAACTATCCAGTAATATTTGTATATTCTTAGTGGCAAAAATAGAAAACTCTTTTAAGACTTCACACTTTTTGCTCTAATTGAAAATGACTGTCATCTGTTTTATTTTGTGCAGGATGTGTAAGTTTTCTGGTTTCTGGTTAGTTGATAACACAGCCCTTCGATTGGCAGCACAGAAGACAAGCACTGTCATATTCTGAAAGTAATTATTAGAGTAAGCAAGTATTTCAGAAAATCAAAGTATAGAGCAGCTTGGAACATCAACTACACCTCCATGTGGGCACTTGTGGCCTAATCTTTATATAGCTGTGACCTTCACATACTGGAGCACCTTAAAGCCATGCCAAGTTTTTGTCACGAGTACAATTTATCAAGCCCATGTAAAAGACTCCTCGATTTTTAAAACAGGGTTCAGACGCTAGATGGACAAACAAACGGGAGGGATCAGGCTTTCTCACTCATCTCAGGGTTAGGTAAGGCATGAATTTATGCAGTATCATTTGAAGTGTTTAGGATTTTTTTTTCCTCTCATTTGTTGCATTTCATTTAAAAATCTGGGATAATTTCAAGCAGTGAAAAACCTTTGTTCTGGTGTATGCACTTCTACTGATGCTCCACAAATGCACCATTTTCAAATTTCTGGCATGAGACTTAAATCTGCCCTTTTCTGCTGTCCACAGTTCATGTGTAGGACTGCTGACAAAATTATTTTTTCTCAATCCACCACCTGAGGCACGCAGTGTTTTAAATGATGAGACATCAATCAAAGTGTAATAGTTATAGAATAAGATCTCCAAAGCTTTATCAAAGAGGGTATCCAAGCATCTCTTTCCCTTACAAGTGTGATTATCTCAAGGTAACATTTCCTTTGAAGGTGATTATCAAAGTCCGTTTTTGTTCTTTTGAGGATGCAGAACATATCCTTCCCTAAGGAGACATGAAATTGCCAGCTTACATCCTTTAATGGCGTTTAAACCAAAAAGCATTGAGGTTACTACGAAATGATCCACCTCCTTTGCATCTTAACCCTGGGGTGGCTTGGTTTCTATTTTCTGTTTAAAGTTCTGCTCAACCCCACTCCATTCCATGCCTTGCTCTCTTCCACCACCTCCCTATTTGTTAGAGCAACACAGTATAACTCTTCTTCCCATGTCTGGCTGCTTTTAAACTTGGCCCATGCTGGGTGCAGCGCTTGAAGTGAGCTTTACAAAATTATTTTAAAGTGAGCTGGGGTGGTTGCCACAGCAACCCACCTTGAGAGAAATACAGGCTATAGATTAATCTACCCCACATGATTATTCAACAGTACTGTATTTATTCTTCATTCATTCAGAATATTCCCTCAATCCATATGCTTTCATAATGAACAGAAAGATATAAACTCAGATAATTTCAAAGATAATAGGATATATATTCCAGGAGCACAATTTAAATGCTTTGAAAACCACTGCAAAGAAACAACATGCACATGATTCTTTGCAAAATCATTTAATTGCAAAAAAATATCTGCAAGGTAGGCACAGCTGACATATTAACTTTAAATGAATTGGCATGTGATTACTAAAATGGTGTTATATACATCAACCAATGATTACAGAAAGCCTTTGTCACAGGAGTACCTGTAAGTACATAACACAGTAGAGTTTTGCTCTCCAGGTTTTGCTTTTAACATAAATCTCAAAATAATAAATAGTACTTTGTAATATAAATGCAATAAATATTAAACACTCACCACATACACCCTCTTTATTGTCAAAATCATCCACCTCCAATGCTTTACTTAATCTTTCCCATAGTAGTTACTTCAGAGTTTACACTTCTTGTTCGGCACCTTGGATGTTTAAAAGCAAAAAGTAGTATATTATTAAAATGCAAACCTATAATACTTAAATATACTTAAGGAGATTTATGAAGCAATTTCTATAAAAAAAATACGAGTCTTTACTGATGTGCACTTAGGCCTAAGTTACTTGTAAGTAACTTGGCTGTTATAAACTCCAACTTGATGTTTTCAGAAGCTGTTATAAACTCCATCCTACCTTAGGGATGCTACACTATCAATAAAATTACAAAACTATTGATTGCAGCCTCCACCCTCCAGTTGGCATTTATGATTTTACATGCATTTTGGAAAACACGGCCATCTTGTTGTTTAATAAATGCCTGTTTGAAAGTCCAGGCCAAAATGTAAAGTTAAAGCTTGGTATATTAATTTCTTCCTTTTAACTGCAGGTGTATATGGTGCCAACACTCAGGCATGTATCTCCTCGGGTCTGCCTCAAGGAAGGCGACACTGGGTATCACTGGGAGAACCTTTTTTACCCCAAGATGATCGTTTTTCTCTGCACCTATGGCTGTGGAAAGGGGGTCCCCACTGGAACGACTCGGTCTGGAGGAGCCTCTGCCCCGATCCCTCGCACCTGCAGACACATTGTTTCCCCGGGGCTTCTCCTAATTTATTTATTGACTCATTATTTCTAGGGGCTGGGGTGGCACGGGAGGCACCGCAGGAGCAGGTATGACTCCGGTGTCCGGCCCCATGTCCTCACGCACCGCAGCCCGGGCGTCTGGTGGCCCCGGGCAGCCGTGAGGGGCAGGGAGCGCCCGGGAGGCCCTGGGACCGCTCCGGAGCTGCCGGGGCGTCCCCGAGCTCCCTTGGGGTGCCGGCTGCTGCGGCAGCAACCGCCCCCTCCTCTTCTTTCTCCTCCTCCTCCCCGCTCCGTTAGGAAGGCGATGAGGCGGCGCGGGGGGCGGTGGGAGTCCGGCCGGGCTGACGCCAGGGCGGGTGGTCCCGGGGAGGGAGGGAGAGCGGGGGCTGTCCCACTGCGGCTGGAGAGGGGCAGCCAGAAGGGCCGTGGCTGTTTGGGACTGGACGGGAATAGCAAAGTCCTGACAAAGGCTGGCTCTAGGGGAGGCTGGAAGCAGAAACCTGCCCGGCGTCCGCCCGCAGAGCTGCCCCCATCGGCCCCCTCCGGAGCCTGTTCAGAGCCGAGCCTGTTCACAGCCTTTGCCCGTTCACAGCCTTTGCCCACCGCTCCGACCTTTGGAGCGAATGGGTGTCACTGGTTTGGGAGGCAGGAGCACCACTCTGCAGTGACAGCGAGGCTCGGGGTGCCACTCGTGTCAGCTCAGACCGGGAACAGAGGCTCCCCTGGAGCAGGGCGGGTGGGAACGCAGTGGGAGCCTGGGCGCAGAGGCTGCGGTGAGGGCTGGAGTGCGACAACATATAGGGCCAGGCTGGTGAGGCTGCAGTAGCACGTGGAAGTGCTCCGACACGGACTGATGGGTGTCCAGCAGGCCAGCGTCGCAGCCGTGGGGTGAGGGGTGTAGCAACATCTGGAAAGGCATCATAATTTTATTTTAGGCCTTGATGGAGGGCTTGGAGGTCAACTAATCTGGGGCATTATCTGTTACTTTCCAGGCTTTTTGAAAGTTGTTTTTTCAATTTCCCCTCCACTACCTTTAAAAAAAAAAAAAAAAAAGAAAGAAAGAAAAGAAAACTAAGATTTTTAATGCTCCCTTGCTGATATTTTCAAGGGCCTTTGCAGGGAAGAGACTGATTATAGAGGGAAAAAGACTGCCGAATGCACTAAGTCAACAATGAAAAGGGGGTTTATTTGTTTTGCTAAATTGATCCAGTTCTAGTAATCTGGAGTGCTTCATTGTTACCAAAGGCAGTTTCTGAAACTTTAGTTTGCAAGTTGATATTGTCCTTTAAATATCTCATAAACAGCTGCCCAAGGATTATTTTTATGCAGGAATTCTTTTAAGTGTAATGCCTTTTTTTATTATTTCTTTTTAAACTGTTTTCAAACTAGAGATAGGAGGTAACTTCTTCATAGTCAACTTCCTTCTTTTAAAGAACATAGTCAACTGTTTTCTTTTAAAGATTACATATTAGTAAAATTGTCCTAAAGAGTGTAAAAATAGTATTTATTACTTTGTGAATGACAACACAGACTAATACTAGAATCAGATTTGGGCCTAGTGATACTCTATTTGTTTGCCACATATGCATTTTAGAAATAGGTAATACTTATGGTATGTAATTTTTTTTTTTTTTTTTAAATATGACTGAAATTGCATCTGAAGGAAATTAACAGCTATAGAAATGTTGAATCTTGTGCTTGGCGGGGAACATGGATGCTGTGAAACCCATGTGGCATGTGCAAAGTTCCCTGCAGTCTGTTGAAATCCAGTATACTCTGACAGGTTGAGATGAGACACTAAACTGGAAGCTCAGCCCTATGTCAATGGCCACCCAGATCCTATTTCTGCCTCAGAATTAATCTGAGTATGCTGTAACTCCAGTTCCTGTACTAGCCACTACTCTCTAAGTCATTCAAATGTCCTTATCATCCTATGACAACATTCCACCAAATGTGTATAGTTTATATATACATGTACGTATTTTAGGGGTGTAACACTTGTAGTCAATGATCTTACTTGAGTGTAACTAAAGGAAGAATTTAACCTACTAACCTTTCCCCTGTTGAGATTTAGGGACTCCAAAAATGTGAGTCTAGACTTGCATGAAAGAAATGCATCAGGGGGGTTTGAAGTTTTTCAGTGCTAGTCAGAAATTGGCAAGCAAACCTTCAGTCTCAGACAAACTCAGTAATTAGTTTCTATTCTACACCCCTTTCCCTATCTCTTCTGACATAAAGTTAATGAGGTAAAATTCTAAGCTAAATTTTTTTTTCCTATGCAAAAATATAAAAATAGATCAAATGTAAGTTTGGAGTGGAAATTTGGAATCAATTCCCCATCCTAAAAGGGTTTAAATACAGGAATGTATTTGAAGAATAATTTTGGAAATGTTGTCATTTTCTTGAACTGTTATTCATCAGTCTGATAATTCTGCATCTTTGTATGCTTCAGAAGCATCGGAATATTTTTTTTTAAAGGCAAGGCATTTTGTGGCAGTGTAATTTACCGTATGGTTTAATACAACTGTGATTGAAGTCTACCTCGATTTTTAAACAGCCTTCACCCAAGAAATACAATATCTTTATTATTCAACTTGATTGCCAATACAGAAGAGCTATCTCTTGCAGCCTTTAGAGTTGATACAAACCAAGACAAGTTTGTATTTAATTGGTAATTTATGCAGCTTTAGACGTTTTAAACCTTTTCACCATCAGCTGGGTATTTCTAAAGAAGTTTCTCCTAGGGCAGTTCCTCTTACTTATGTCCAAGAGGAAAGGCTCCCAGAAATTGTTTCAGAATGAGTGTTTAAGTAAGGTCCACCCCTCTTATTCCTGCTACCACATTTATTTGTCCATATGATTGCCCTCCATTGAATACAGAGGATCTCCCTGTGATTCCCTTTCATTTTGTAAAAAGTTGGTTGGGAGCAGGGAATGGATTTTTTTCGGTTGTGCATTCCTTCTATTTTTCAGAAATGGAATTGCCTAACTAAGGTATTGTGATGTTTTCAGATATTTTGCTAAAAAATCCACAACCCAAACCAAAAAATATGATTGCACTCCCTTGCTAATTGTGTGACACTCAAGCTTTTGTCTGTCTTGCTCTGCATGATGATGCAATACAGAAGCACACAGCCGTAGATGGCCAGAAAAGGCTTAATTAAGTATTCTACAGCTGCTACAAATTAGATCAGCATCTGCATCTGTGTAGACAATGAAATTCATGGTAATTCTGAGGGCCAAGCAAAGTAGAGGTTTATTTTGGATAGACCCTTAGCCACAATTCAAACAAAATTCAAAACCAAACATGTTCTAAGAGGGGAAAAAAAGGTTGGTCAACTTCGTGTCCTCTTGCTAAAAGCCACTATGGTTTCCTATTCTGGCTATAGATACATATTCCAGTGTAGAACATGAAAGTCAGCTGTTACAGTATTCCCAATTGTTTTTTCCCCTAAAAACAAGTTGTCTTTTCCAGACTAGAATTTGACCTATATTTTGGATGACTGCACAGTTTTTTGCTGTTTCTCTGATAATTTGCCTCTATTTCAGATTTCATACCACTTTCTGGAGCCCAAGTTGGACCAAATGATGTTCAAATTTTAATGGTCAATGATCTGACCAGGTGTAACAGAGTATGTTTTATGATATTTGAATATAGAAGACAATAGCAATAGATTAGTACGTAGAATGAGAGGATGAAGGTATTGCTGGCAAACTATTTTGTACAGATATGCTTGCATGCAGATATCAAGAATTAATAGGTTATTCTCTGGACATTTTAGGAAAATGCACTGGTTTTAGGAGTTTGCAAACTCTTCAGTACTAAATTCATGTTTCTGTTTTGCATTTGAACAGCTTCAAACACAAGTGTTGACCCATATGTCTTCTAAGTGCTGCTGTAATACTAATATTTCTCTTATAAAAACAATAATTAATATAAAAATTTTATTAGATATTTTAGGGAGGCCTTTTGAAGGTTGGCAGCTCTTCTTGATAAGTGAAGAAGACCACGTAACCTCTGCGACCATAAAATGGTTGGGTCAGCTTTTGGATGTAATTGTGCCACCTATGTTTATGTATTTAAAACTTCCATGAGCCTCCAGCTGTGATGTCATTGGTTATAACTCTTCCCATGGAAACACTTTAAAAAGTTGACATTACTGAGGTTAAAGCCTCAGATCATTAAGGATATGTACTTTGTTTTGGATGTATTTTGTCAGAAATTGCTGTTACTGTCATATGATCCAGTTTGAGCATCTTTCTACAGCTCCTGTATGATGCAAACAGGTTTAAGTTCCCATTTTGGGTCTGTTATGTTCTGCAAGCCTGCACCAATAAGACTGGCAAGATCCTGTTTCAGCAATGACTTTACAGATAGCTACGCTGACATGGTTAAAGGAGAAGAAACCTGATTGCTAAATTGAAGTTCCTGCAATTGGGGGATTATTATTTTTGTCAGGCAACTAAAAACCATGCAAAGGCAACATCAGGATTTTTTTTTGTTAAACAACTCAGTTAAGTCCATTTGAGTATGTATTGAAACTTCTTTAATTGACCTAATATATTGTTACCTTCTTTATTTTTAAATTCTGACTGACAAATAAATATGGTGGAACTAGCATTTGTCTTTACCTTTTAGATCTATAGTAGTTGGAAGGTCTGTGCTGTAAAACCTCGTTATCTCTGGATGTGACTTAATTGTTCTCTTGATTGTAGCTTAGCTATAGGAGCAGGATATGGGGAATGGGTACATATTTGGAAGGGGATTATGAAATTTTCTTGCTCTTAAGTGAGACAGAAGTGTCTTTTTGGGGTGTAGATATTCATGTCGGGGAAGATGAGGCAAAAGGCACATGGGAAGAAATAATTTAAGAGGGCTGTTACTAGTGGGGGTAGACAGGTTAAGAATTTTTGGATTAAAGTGAGATTCAGTGAGGAGTTCCCACATCCTTTTTGCAGATTAAACCCAGCAGTTTTAAAGCTATTTAAAGAATGTTTTCTCCCAGGATCAAAGGAACCAAGTGCTTCTTTGCCCTAATTGGGGGCTAGTTCCCTTGTATTTCTGAGGAAGAATACAAACCAAAATCTCACTATGGTGAGATTGTGGTGGAGTATTAAATGGCTAATGAACTGGTTTAATGCAAGGACTCATAATGAAATGGACAGCCATATCTTTCCAAGGGTAGGAACTATTTCCTGATATACAAGTATATTATTTGACAATCCCTTCTATTTTTCTCAACATTAGTATACTCTTCCTTTAAAATTATTAAATACAATAATAATTTATCATTACCAAGCATTCTTTCTACAATAATTTCAGGTTCGGGAGATGGATGGATACTAGAGAAAGGGCTATTTGCAGTGTAGTTATATTATATAGAGAGTATCCTGCTTCCACTTAAAAAAGCAAAGAAAACAAACAAGTGCTCCGGATATCTATAGCAAAAACTATAGAAAGCATCCATTATGTATACTTCTGTATTGTCATTCTTATAGCAACAAAAAGAAAGTAGAGAGAGAGATGAAAATTACTGGGGGAGAGCTTTTTTGTTTAACAAACCCCAAACAAAACAGAAGACAAACCCCATCAACGCAGATACAGAAAGGTTTGTTTTGGAGGATTTGTCCTTAGCAGCTGCATATCATTCTATTCAGCTTTCAGTTTTTTACTCTGACAGATGATTGCATGTTTCAGGGTACAGTGCATTAGCTACATTAATATTAGATTGAACTTCATGTGCTTTATATGCTATAAGCACAACTTTCAAGTGTATAAGTAGAACTAGTAATGCTATATATATGTATTTATAAGGCTATATATATATATTTGCAATGCTGTGTATATATATAAAGCTGTAATTGCTTTTTTCATTCACTCTGTGTATTATTTTATTTATTTTTATTATTATTATCTGTGCAGTTATTTTACATGTTTCCAGCAAACTCATATACCTGAGCTTAAATCTAGTTGTTTATTCTTTGTAAGCTGTATTTTTTGAACTTGATTTAGAATCCAGTGCATTTAGAGCTGTGCATAGAATGCACCATTGCTTTTGTCTTTATTGAAAATTTCTTAAATGGTGGTTTCAGAACTTGCTTTATAATGCTAGTTTTCTTTCAAAGGAACAAACTCCATATCTGACAATGCAATAAATTGTCCATACTTTAATTGGAGAAGATAATTTTATTAACAGTTTGTGTACCTATACACTGTGACAAGGGGTATATTTTGAGACCTTCCTTGTTTGTGGTGAATGTACAGTGCAACAGCATTTTTAAAATGGGATAGGAAGGAGGAGCTGTGAGCAGTCATGGGGAGTGGTATGTGAATGCTGGGGGTGTCTTCACTTGGGAATGGGCCACAGTGGGGTGCAGGCGTGGGGCGTGGCTTCAGAGCCATTCTTTGCAGCCACCAGAACAGCTCAGGGGTATTGAAGCCCCCAAGAAAGGCAATGGTTCCGTACGTGGCTGCACACTGGCAAGGTGGAGAATTCTCCATTGCTTCCTGACGTGGCCTCATCCTTTGATTTCCAGGGAGATCATCTCAGACTAATAACCAATGAATGTCCGAACAAAAACATTACTTAATGAAAGCCCATGAAGAAAGCTATATACTTTGTATAATAAGAATATTGCTTACTGTACCAAGGGGAAAATAATTACAAATTTAAAGTGTATATATGTATTCTTTAATATATATATGTGTGTGTGTGTGTGTGTACATGTGTGTATATATATATATATATGGACATACACACACTTAATATGTGTAGATATATAATACATTTGCTCATACACTTTATAATAGAAATATAAAATGGAAAATTTGTATGTTTTAAGTGCTCTTGTATGAAGCAATAATTAAGGCAATTCATCTTACTTTCCACCCTAGATTTTTATCATGCATCTCATCTTCTTATCTAACTTTTATATGCAACTTGCCTTTGGTGGAAAGCGTCTAGTTTTCCCCAGCATAAGTGAAAGGAGAAGGCATGAGATACTTTCAAAATACCATATAACACCATATGAAAAACCGTGAATTAACTTTTGAAGAACACAACCCAGAGCCACTAAAATGTGTTTTTTGCCAAAACTCTGTGGTTAAATCCCATTTTTTATTTACATGCAGTATGGAATAACTAATATAGATGTCTTCCTGACACTAAAGCTTGGATTAATTGGAAAAGACAAACATGTGGTTGAAAGCTGAGCTACACTGTAGCTCTTCAAAATAAAAAAAAGATAAAAAGATAGTTGTAGAATAAATTACCATAGTTTACAAAACAGAAAACAGAGATTATGGTTAATAGGGAATAGTTGGTACAAAAATAAAGGAGTGTACCAGCCATTTTAGGGCTAGTTCTATTTCTAGCTGAAATAATTATAAAGTTTCAGTGAATTAAATAATGTTTTCCTATTTTTTAATATGTCACTATTTCATTAATAGAAATATTGTAGAATTTCACTTAATGTGCTGAAGTCTGTTGATGACAAAAATAAAAAACAGAAAGACCTATAAAGGTCACGCACTTAAATTTAGTGGTATAAATTATCTAGTCAGTAATCTCCAGATTTTGAAACATTAAACAATCTTTTACTAGAAAAGCAAAACGTCTTATACTGAACTTTCATTTTACAAAATACTCTTTTCCCTAAATTCAGTGAAATACAGACTAACTTAACTGGAATTTTAAGCTATTATCCAGGAGGTTGTTACATTAATTACTGATTCTGAGCCTTTACAATCAATACAGTAAAATGCTGATGAACTTACACTGTACAGAACTAAAGGCTCTAAACCAATGTTTTTCATGGTTAGGGTGGCATGTGCAATGTCTAGTTAACTCCAGGAACTGCCATTCCTATTTACTGACTTTGGATTTAACAGTGCTTGGTTTTAACGACTGTTTAGGGGATTTTGTTTCCATACATTACAAACGTTATGTGTGTAACAGCAGAGTTTTACAGGCATTGCTCAGTTTAAAGGCAGTTCTAGTTTTGGGGGTTCTACATTTCATACTCCATCCGAAAAAGTATATTTCATATTTAGAGGTTTACTTTGCGTTTTGACTAGTAATGTTTTATTCTACTGGCCTTTTATTCTCACCTATGGTAGGATATCTTTGCAGCAAACAAAATTGTGATTATTTTCATGTTGCATATTTCAGAAACAAAAATAATATCTCCTGCAGTTTTCTGTCTCTCCAAATGAAGAAAATTGATTATTTTTGGATTATGTCTGATCTACCTCTACTGAGGTAGGAGTTCCCCACATCAAGCAGCCTAGCAGAAACAAAATCAAAGATCAGAGAACTTTAAAAGGACATTATTATTTAGGTATTACTATTCAATCTATCTATTGCTGATAAATAATTTGTTTTCACATGTAGAGTATAGCAACTTCAGAAACAATCTAACTGTATATTGACATATGATTCCTTTTTCTCCCCCATTAGTGTCTTCTATGGTGTGCAGTGAATTGTGAATATGGAATCTGTTTACTGAAAAAGATTCGTATGGTCGAGTTTTCTGTCTGTTTACTCTCTTAAATAAATGTTTTCAATTTAACACAACAATTCGTAATGAATACTGTGAAACAAAGTTAAAAGAATGAGTTCCTGAAATAGAACTCATAATAAAAATGCTTTTCTATCCTCCAAATATTTACTTTAGCATGTGGTCACACTTTCCCGCATTTCCACATTAATTGAAATCTTTTTGTTCTAGAAAAAAAATAAATATTTTTTTTTCCATTGTCTAGTTTCTAAGTTCTTATGCAAATTAAAGAATACACACATAATTTGTATATTTTAAGGCATAATTTGGGCTTTTAAAATAAGGAAATGTGTAAATTCATAATATCTTTAAAGAGGACTGTGTCAAGCAGTGCTCTTATGTAGCCTCTGTTTCATAATTTACATTTTCACTTTAATGTAAGGCAACAGTTTTGTGTGATAATCTTTTGATTATCGAGTCTTGTAAAAAGCTCTAAACACTGTTAATTTAGTTGATGTTCAAAAGGAGTTTCTGAGGCTCAGAATTGTCTGCTGAAACTCCAAAGACCATGAGCAGTCTACAGACAACACATCCTTTTGATTTATTTGGAAGTTACCAGGATAACTCATTTATTTTAAAGGAGGCAGATTGGGGGGGGGGGGGGGGGGGGGGGGGAGGGGGGGGGGGGGGGGGGGGGGGGGGGGGGGGGGGGGGGGGGGGGGGGGGGGGGGGGGGGGGGGGGGGGGGGGGGGGGGGGGGGGGGGGGGGGGGGTGGGGTTGGAGGGTTGGGGGCTGGGGGGGAGGGGGGTGGTGTGGGCGGGTTGTGGTGTTTGGGTGTGGTTTGTGGGGTAGGTTAGGTTTGGTGGGTGGTTGGAGGGAGGGGGGGTGTGGAGGGGGTTAGGGTGTGTTGAGTGGTGGGGAAGGGGGGGGTTTGGGGGGGGGGTGGGGGGGGGGTTGGGGGTGTGGGGGGTGTGTGGTGGGGGGGGGCACAGAGTGCACCCCTAGCCAGCACTGTCTGGGTTCTGCTGTTCCTGCATGTAATCCTCTATGTTCTTTCCATTCAGAATCATAGAAACAGTTTGAAAGAAACTGACTGGATATAAATATCCAGTCAGTTTCAAGAAACTTTTCTTGGCAACAGAAGCTAAAATGAAACACCGTATCAAATAAAATACAAAGCAGGCTACAAAATTTATCTACTTTCTCATGAAGAACGCTGTGTGAGTGTAACCACAAGCCCAGAGCTGAATCACCCAGGGCTGTGACAAGCAGAACACTCCAATGGCATAATAATTATTTTTTAACTGTTTTTTTGATTAAAACTCACCAGTGCCCTTCTTCTGCTTCTCCAGGAAGTTGTACCCGTCAGCACCTGCTGAGGGCTTTGTTGATGAAACTGGCAGGTAAAAAAATTCCTGTAGAATAAAGCCAGACCAGCTGGCTTTGAAGAGAAGCCCCCCAGTTTGGGTTGTGTTTGCCTCACTCACCCTCTGCTCTGCAGACCAAGGCTTTTTCTCCTTTGGAAGTTGACCTGTAGGCTGCGTGATGCGGGTGCACAAGTGTCTGGCAGGCCAAGGTGCACCTGCTTCTGTCACTCCTGAGTAAATTTAGCTGTAAAAGGTATCACTGACAAGCAGACCTCTGTCAGTGCTGGCAAATGAACACAGCATTGCCATCCCTCTTCAGAAGTACACTGCGAGTTCAAATGGAAAATATCAACTTGGTTATCTTATCCAGAAATCACTTCAAGAAGAAGGAAGGCCAAATGGCTTGTACATGGCAAAAAACTTTCCTCCTTTACATAGATGTTAAAATTACAGTATTCCAGGAATAGTCTCTGGAGGAGATGAGGTTTTGTACTATTAATTGTGGCTGGAAGGAAACTTTTTTTAAGTGGGAACACAGCACACACAGATTTCAATTCACGTTATTAAATTGTGTTAAGCATTGAATTTTATTGCCTTTCTTTTCACTCACTCATTGTGCTTTTTTATCCAAAGAAATATTAGAAGACTGAAACATCTCAAATAGGAGGTATTCCTAAAATTAGAAAGCATGCAGTGTTGAGAGGCTGGATGTCAAAATTAGATGTTCGTAGCACTTATGCGGTGGTAATCTAGGAACCATCTACTTTTAAAATGGGAGCTAAAGTAAATGGAGACTCTTCTGAGAGAAGCAATCAAAACTTGGTGTTCTTGTCCTTACTGGATTAAGGTGAGGGTATTTAAAATTTATATGTGCCCCTTGCCTTTTTTTTTTTTTCCCCTTCCTGGAAGTGGTTTCTGGTAATTGAAATAGAAAGATGTAATTTGCATCAGTGTGTCATCTCACAGAGTTAAAAAAAGAGTCATCAACATAAGTTTGCTGGGATTGGTAGCAGCATACCTAGATACTCCATTTTCTAATTGAAAACTATGCCATAAACTCAAACGGCTTTAAGGAAAAAAATTTCAAAAGTGTGTACTTTGCTAGAATATGCTGTTTAAAAGGATCAAAATGTTCCTTCTGAAAAAATGATGAGAAAAACTGTGGGTCAGGAGTTCTTTGTAAGATAAATAAGGTTCCTATTTACTTACTTGTATAAACAACCACTCACCAAGCTGTATGTCTCTGCAGGGGCACCTTTTCAGATAGAAACATGGACCTTATTGGCATCATCCTGTATCCATGGAAACGTTTTAAGTACCTCTCTCTCAATATGTGCTTCTCTTATTCAGGATTTAAGAGCTGAGTACCGAATAAGTAAGTGTTTTTATTATTTCCTTTGTGGAAGCTTGGTTCTTGGGGTTCATATCTGTCAAAATAGAGATCTTGCACTTTCATCATATTTGATAAAACCAAGTGTTTCATTTTAAGCCCCTATGAGCTCTTATTCTGATATTAAAATTAATGTTCTGAAAGTCCTAATGAATGAAAATTCTGAAGCTTTTCATTATCCATTACTGTTTGAAAAACAATGATCGTAGTTCACATTACCATTAGACTTAGTTGCTGTTCTAATTGCATTAAACTAGTCTGGTTTTCTGTATTTCTGAAAAAGAAATAGAAAAAATTAATAAGAAAATAGAGTATTTTTTCTTGGCAACAGCCACACCCACCTATGTCACTGTTTAGTGGGTCACAGAAGTTAAGAGCTTAACAATGTTCTTGAAACTGAACCAAAAGACTGAAAATAAAGGAGGTGCTTTCACACAGAAATAAGTGGAAAGCAAAATAATAATTTTCCTATTAAGACGTGTGCCCCAAGACTTAGGTAAAATATCAAAGCATAAAGATAAGAGAAACAGGAGATTTTATGTCTCCATATTCCCATACAGAGAAAGAAACTTAGAAAAAGATCTACCTTTGTTTTAAAAACTGTCATTCTGAACAAGGTCCTTTGCAGAACAAATGTAGTTATTTCAACATTACCTTGGCTCAAATTCAAAACTCTCTTGGAATTCCACCTATACAACTGATGCACACTTTCAATGTATCTTGATTTAAAAAGTATGAAAATGAGTTATTGCTATCCATTATTTAATATCCTGTATGTGTTTTCTAAAAATCCTCTCTTAACTTTGTTTATAGAAAACATTTTCTTCCCCTGAGCCAGACTGTAACACTAAAATACCTTGCTAATTACAACTGCTATCAGAAAAACATATTTCTGTCTGGAAAGATCCAGTAGTTCTCACTGAAATCCAACTGGTTTAGAGTCTTGATTGGCTAAGTTGATATGTCTTCATATTATTTTCATTTACCTCTGTTACTGTTTTTATTTGCCACATGCTCTCCACAGCGCAGTCCCTGCTGAGTGCAGGTGGCAGAAGTGATCTCTCCACTGATTTGGCTGGAACAGTCTTTGTGTAGAAACTCTGTACAACTGTATGATGAAAGTTGTTACCTTTTCACATGCCAGATTCTCTGTACCAGGTTTATACTTTTATTTATGTATATGTGTTTACAAATGTGTAAAGGTTTCATTTAGGAAGTATGTTTGTGGTGTGGACCAGTTGAAGCTGCCTGACCTCCTGTGAAATCCTCAGTGAGTAATGTGCCTGTGAGCTGGCCCATTTTGCTCTGCAGATTGCCACATGTTTGCTCTCAAGAACTTTTACTCAGAGGCAACTAAGCACATCAGAGAGGTGAAACTTTCAGCCTTTAGAGAAGGATGCAGCACACATGACAATTTTTTCATTTCCTTTCATCATGTGCCTGACCTTGCTACAAGGTTGCTGGGATACTAAATGGGGTAGTAGAAAGAGAGCCTGGTTGCAGCTCAGCCCTCTCAGCCCGATGTAGACAAGGAAACTCTGACCTTGTTCATCATCCTGAACAAATAAAATTTCAGTTACATACTTGAATGGCAGGATTGCTCAGGTGCACTGCAAAATACAGTGTAGGCTGCGTTTGACCCCGCTATGCCGAAATGGGGGGAAGCATGCCTTGTTGCCTCTGTGTAACTGGCAAAAATCCAATTCTTCCTAGCCACAGACCTTGGGGAAAGAAAGGGATGAGGAAAATTGGAAGTGGTATCACTTAGGCACATAAATCTAAGTAATATGTTCTCAGCTTTGTGATTTTTAGCTTTTTAATCCAAGATGTTTTTTTTTTCCTAGCATTTGTTAAAGAATCACTTCCAAAATGCTAGAAAGTCAGCCTGAGCATATTGCAGATAAAATCTGTCTCCTTTCTCCATCACGTAAAATAGAGATACAACATTTGGCCTATATTCAGTTTTTCAGGTGCTAAATAGCTATGACAAAACTGCACAGATCGTATGATAATGGACATATTATACAACTCTAGATCATCATATGTCTAACTTATTATTACTATTTTAGTATTCCACAGATCAGTTTTCTAGCATCATCAGCTTAGATGTATTTTGGAAAAATGAAGGCTCACTGAATGCTTTTTTGAATTTATGCATCGAATACAAATAAGTGGTAAAAAAAAAAAAAGGAAAAAATTAAGAATATGGCAAAGGAGTAGGTAGCATTGCTGTGAAAACAAGCATGAGCTAAGTTGTGTGAAGGCTTTTAAGGATCATCCGCAAACTAAAATATAGGCACGGTATTCTCCAAGGAGCACCTCCTATTATTTTGGAGTCATCAGAGCAAAAACAGGCCTTAAATGCTGACCCTTCCATTCTTGAAACATACCAGTTGAAAAGGACGGATAAAGAAATCTGACTGACTAAAAAGCAGCTACATTTGAAGAACTCATACACAACAAAAGTGGCTAAAATATGGGCTTGAAAATGGATGGAAAACATGAAATGCTGAAAATGCTGAAAACACAGAATCTGCTTCCAGTGGTAGGAGCAGAGATTTGCCAGGAGGGAAGTACACAGTCACAACAGTGAAGCGGTGGAGTGTGAAACTCCCCTTTCATAAATTTAATCAAATAGGTGCAATACAGCACTAAATATACATGTGTGAAGTTGCATGTGGCCCCCCTGTATCACTGTGCGGAGTCCAAAACCAAAAAGAATGTACATATAAATTTGGTAAATGAGAGGGAGGGCAATGTTATGTAAGTTTTCCTAGGAGAGAAGAGGACCTGAGATTTTTTTCCTCAAGAAAAAGTAAATTGAAAGGCATACAGACAGTAGAGGTGTTGTAGGGAAGAGTGAGTTTAGCTACAGCACTCTGAACCATTTTGTGAAAAGGATGTCAGGCAGGGTTAAGGTAGATAAGGTGAGGTGTCTGTCCATTTAAATGGCTGTTAGCAGTGGTGGAGAGCAAAAATTCAAAGTGGAAGAATTTTAGGAAAAAAGTTGCACAATAATATTTCAGAAGAACGGAGGTCCTTAACCTTAGGAGAAGAATGGAGTAAATACAGAGTGAGAGAGGAGGTAGTGAAAGACAGAGGGAAGAGATGGTGTTTAATAATTCTGTTTGTGGCAGAGGCTGTTTGTGGGCAGAGGCAGATGCATGCTGTGTAGCAGAAACAGTCATATTTGACATAAATGCAGCTAAAGGCAGGGGAAAGGATAATCACAGAATCATAGAATTCCAAGTTGGAAGGATATCAAGGATCATCTGGCCCAACCTTTCTTGAAAAAAATCATGTCTATGAGGTGGGGGTAAAAAGAAAACTTTGAAACATGCTTCTCCACTTTTTCCGCTTTTTATGTCCTAAAATGAAAGCAACTTTTCAGAAAGGAAAATTAAAAGCACTGATGGGGAAGTGTGGATGGGTGAATGAGAGAGAAGAATCTGACCTTGAAGTGAGTTACTGGTTCTGCTGTACTTGAGAGAGCTGTATGTGTACCTACACAAGGACCTTGAATGCCCCTACTTGTATATTTTCTTTAAAAGACTTAAAAAGAAACTATGGGGAGAAGTTACTACTGTAGGCAGAGGAAGTACTTTCTGACACGTGCAGGAACACTGGGTAGCCAGTGTGCTTGTGTGATTTAATATGCAAAGCATACAGAGGCAATAAGAGATGAGATAGCATTATAGGGCCCAAACTTGCCTCATGCAGAGCAGCCTCTGTGCAGGTTACAGTGCTGCCTCAGCCACACTATGTTCACATGCAAGTGTTAGGTGACAGGCTGACGACATAAGAAGGCTTGTTCCAGGAACTACAAATACCTAACTCACATCAAACCTTCCTTATTAGACTCTTTCATAGTTAAAATAAAAAAAAAACAAACAACAGTTCTGAGATAGATGTGACTGCATCTATATCACTGGAGTGAAAGCAGTGTGAGCAGCTGCAGTCTGGGGGAACTCAGGTACATGTATGCCATTAATTTAATGTACTGCAGGATTCTGTCAACAGAGGAAAGAGAAGAGAGCTTCCCCACGAATGTTTACTGCAGAACAGTTACACTGATTATAAGTTACTTTAAAGTAATGAATTAATAGTGACCTTCTGTGCTGAAGTATGATGTTACAGATTGATATGCTGTTTTGTACAACTGTTTCACATAGTCATTGCCAGTATAGTTGCCCAAGAATTGAGATATAAATATGATAGTGATTCATAGACAGTAAAAGCAAACCGAAAACCTCAAAATGTTACAAGCTTTTAGAGGTAAAACATTTTAGTGCAAATCAGCAATATGGTGTATTGTCAAATTAATTATTTGAAAAGGAGTGTTTATAATAAACATTGGAAAGGATCAGTGGAATAAGGGGTTTCATTAAGCATTTCCAGTTTCCTGTAAAAATGACTCAATTAGTCTTCCTGCAAACCATTTTTCATATTTTGCTGTTGTCTCCCAAATTCATGCAAGCTTCAGTTTTAAAAATATGTTCTGTTCAATAAATAAATGATTTATTTTGCATTTGACCTTGTGACTACTAGATGCTTACTAATAAACCAGTAAATGGGTGTCCTTCTTGTTTAGGGTTTTCATACTATATGAGTAGTTAATTTGAAGTCTGTTATTCTAGGTAGTTTTCGTACCACAGACATAGACACGGTTGCCTAACATTTCTCATTAAGATTTTTCATTGTTTGTGTGTTGTCAAATGTCAACAATTACAATTTAATATTTAATTAATTTTACCCCCTTTTGAGGTATGTGCCGTATGCTGGATTTTCTATAATGAATCAACAGTAAATTGAAATGAACAGGAGAGTGATATTCTAGATAATGTATGTTAAAAAACCATGTGAAGTTGTTTCACTGGTAATCGGTAACACCTACAGATTTTAGAATAATGGAAGAAATTCAGGGATAGTCTTGGGAACATACCTGCTGCCTGCTCAAATAGTGTGTGTGCCAAGGAGAAGTTTGCCAGGAGAATACTAGGTTGTGTATGCTTGTATGAGACTTCAGTCGGAAATCTGGCACCAAGGAGGGGAAGTGATTAAAAGCTGTTGTCATGCCTGTATACATAGAGCCAACTTGCTTAGAGCTGCATGGCAACTAATTCTGATATTTGTGGTATTTTAAGCACTGGACTTAATATTATCACACAATCCGAGCATTACTAGAGAGCACACTAAACTGTGTAAGTTTTGCATTGTGTATGGACACACGTGCTGGCTGCTGGCTGCTCCCTGTCTGCTTGGTCACAATTTCTAGTATAAAGGAATGAATACACAGGATGTTTTTTCTCCCTTTACTCCTTTTTCCTGTTCCTTGAAATGATACAGGGAGCTAACCTCACCTTGACTTCCTCTCTTTGTCCCACCCTCCCACTCTTAGTTTGGCAGCAAGCGTTATCCAGTGTTCCAAAGTAGTAGGCAGAAAAATTTCTAGTAGATTCAAATATTCTGAAGAATTGAGTTTTGCCGTAGCCACTTGTAGTACAAAAAATGCAATTCTAATCCTCTGTTGTTTTTGGCATTGATGTACCATATTCATTGAAAATGAAACAAAACTGCTGCCTCTAAGAGCCACTGATTTGAACAATTATCCAAAATCAGATTATAATAAATGGCAGTCTTAGGAATTTTGATTAACCTCTAAATAAGTGTTAAATAAATGTTACTTTGGAAAAACCCTGTCAAATGCATTAATGATAAGTTGTGAAGTAGTAGTAATTGCAGACATGGCATTATAGATAACGTAGTTAATTGATACCACTCTCAAACATGTATAGCGCATCAGCTGCCATGAAACTGGAGTGATTATAATAGTGTATAAATTTACAACAGTGGAAATACATCAGATAAGATGCATTAATCGGAAATTTACAGTGCTTACTGTGATCAACTTAGTAAGTTGATGACTTCACTTTGGGTGAATATTGCTTGGTCATTAACTCTTCCAGCTTTTTGATGAGCTGCTCTAACTAGATTTTAAGGAAATTTCATATGGTCCAGATGAAGACTGTAATTAGTCCAGACAGTCTGCACAAGGTGAAGTAATCAGACAGGTCCGGGGACCACCCTGAGAGCACAGTCAGGACCAGCAGGAGCTGGACCAGGGACAAGGCTTGAGATGAGGTTACAGCATGGCTTATTAGCCCATCCAGGCAGCAGGGCAAAGATGGGACTGGTGACAAAGCAGGGGACAGTTTGAACAGGACACAGCTACCCACCATGGAGTCTGGTGTCTATCCAGAGACTACTGCTCTTGAAACAACTAATTAAGGCCTGTACTGAACTTAAAGGGAGTTCCTGGGTCTGGGGGCATGGGTGAAGGGGAGGCATATCAGGGTATAACAGCCTGTCAGGGCAATCAGAGCCTTGACAGCTTCTTCCTTTCTCTTTCCCATATTAATGCTTGCAGACATAGGATTCACTAAATGCATCTGCCTAACTCACCTTTCCTCATGGTGGTTCTACAGAATGATGTGCTTTGGATGAGTTCAGGTTGAGACTACAAATGGAAGTGGAAAAAGTCCTCATCTTGCATGTGTGCTCATAGAAATGCAGTATAGGCCATACATGCAGACTCCAGGGAATTTTGCTGAGTTTTTTTTGAGAGAGGAAGGACACATATTTGATGAAGTGTTCTCAGTTCATCTTGTTTCAAGCTTGGCTGTAACCCTTATCAACAAACTAGGAGAAAATATGATGTTTGTTGATGATATAACTGCACAGCTCCATTGGGCTACAGGGGAGTTTTCTTCAACAAGATGAAGATGTCAGCAGAGTGAAGAACTGGGGCATGTGTAGAGGACAGCCTGCACCAGCCAATTCATCATCTCCCAGTACATGAGTCCAGGTGAAAGTGTTAATTTTGGGGGAAACTGGTTTTGTCCTAGCATAGATAAAACAACAAATGAATAACAAAAAAGAAGAAAAACTGCAGAGGGCTGTATTTCTGATGTCATCAATGGTAGAAGGAGAGTGCCACCTCCCAGAACAGGGCATAAAAAAGTGACTCTTCACGTGGGAAACTTCTATACCTGCAGCTGATCTTCCCATATGTGGAGAGTGATGTAATTCCATTGTCAGAAAAACCCGTTTTTCATGACCTGTGTAAAATGCTGCTTGGCTGGGGAGCCTTCTGACCTACAGAGACATGAGTAGACATTAGATATGCCTGAAATGGACCTTCTGCTCCTGATCACCTTACCCCTCAGCACAAAAGTCACAATTTCTGTATCTCAGACAGGCCAATCACTTGATATGACTCCTAGTACAGAGTAATGATGGCAGGAAGGGGAGAGGAAAACTCCCTAGTAAAAATTAGATCTGCTGACTATGGCTTGGGCACACTTGCTTTTCTCACAAATGAGTTAGGGACGACAGAGTGATGGATTTGACCCACCTGTTCTGCAAATACAAACCTGGAGACATATAAACATCATTATGAAAGCTTCAGGGCTCCATTCTCTATAACAGAAATCACAGGTTACGAAGTGTCATAGGACATCCTTTTGAGGAAAGAAATAACTTCAACTTAGTTTCCTCCTGTAATCATTCCAGGCAATGGCTATGGATGTAGCTGCTTTAGAAAGGGAATTGGAATGCTGCTGGGAAAATAAAGCTGAGACTAAAACCTCAGGCTTATAGAATACACTTTACAAATGATGTTTTTTGGGGCAGAATTTGCAGGTTTGATGCAATTATTTTACTGGATGATTCTGACAACTTAAGACTTACTTACAGTATAAATCCATGAGATCAACTTGTGACTCTCTAGTTAGCAATTGCTCTTTTCCCTTTTCAAATGAAAATTAATAGTCTTGAAAATGCCATCATTCTGGTAAGGGTAAGACACCACTGTCCAGCCCATAAGTATAGTCAAAACAGTGTGAAATGAGCTGAAATCCCATATTTTCTCTATGTTGCCTTGAATGAGTTTTTACCAACTCTGTATAAAAGCAGTTCATAATTGCAAACAGGTGTTTTTTTTTGTCGATTGGTTGGTTTTGGTTCTGTTTTGCTTTGGTTTTTTTTGTTTGTTCATTTGTTTTGTTCTGTTTGGGGGTTTTTGTTTGTTTTTGTTGTTGTTGTTTTCTTTTAAGTAACATTACGGATTTATTTAGGTAAAAGTTATCTTGCTTCTGACCCCACTTGAAAGAAGAGCAAAGCCAGAGCTGTTCTATGACTCCTGATGTGTTCTTACCACTTATGTCAATTATAAGAATTTGTTTTCCAGTATTAAATCCAGCATGAAGGCCTACTTTACAGTGAACGAAGTATTCAGCCTTAAATGCTAAGAACAATTCTAAGCTGAAGATTTCCTAGTGAGAGTTGTCCAAGGTTTCATGTTATGACTTCTTCCTATAGCTGTGGCTACATAAATCAGGCCAGAAGCATACCTTTTTACATAGTTGTGCTAGGGGAATGGGATGGGAACTTCACCTTGCCAAGGGAAGGATTGTGCCCTGTCAAGAATCAACTCTCTCTCTCATTCATAACTTCTTTTTCAAGTTTGATGAGTAATAATTTCTGTCCTAATAACAGAACATGGGGAAATGCCCCTCACTGATGAACTGTGGGTTTTATATCTTACTAAGAAGTAAGCTTGAGGAATCAATCAATCAGAGAACCATAGAATGGTTTGGTTTGGATGGGATCTTAAAGATCATCTCATTCCAACACCATGTTGCTCCAAGCCCTGACCTTGTACACTTCCAAGGATAGGGTATCCTCAGAGGAAAGGTGTTTTTTAGTTTTTTTGGTTTTGTGAGGACAAAGATAAGGCTTCTTATCTCTTCAGGAATGCTTGAACATAACATTGCTAATAGGAAGCATTTTACACAATTCCAGATATATATTTTTCCAGTCATTTTCTATGCACCAACCCGAAGCCAATGCAATGGGCATCACTCCCACTGAACAGACACTAATTTACACCAGCTGAGGTCCTGGATCTTATGTTACTTTTATATTCATACACCAGAGCCTGGGAAATGTCAATAAAGTGCACAGGCTTTGAAATGGATAAGATATATGAACATAACGTAACTATTTTACATGAGGACTTGGATCGGAACTGTTACTTTTGGCTGGCATGCTATGATATTTTTTTTTTACGACCCTATCTTATGCTGCAGCTCACTTGACCTAAATTATGTTACAGCTTTCTGTTGCAAAAGATTGAGATTTCAGGCACTGCTGCAAGTAAGTTAAAAAAAAATTAAAGTATTTACCAAAAAATGATACCATGAATTCAGCCTTGTATGTAATTTAATCTTATATTCCATTCTATTAATTTTATGCCAGACTTAATTTTTCATTTTTAAGCAAGCTTCAGACTGCAGTATTTTTACCAAGAGCTGTCAACACAATAAACAGAAGGTTTGAGGAGCAGATATGGCAAAATTTATAAAATTTGGCAAGACTATGAAGATAGTCTGGGAAGTACAGATTAGGATAACAAGCAGCTGTGAAATACTTAGCATCGCTGACCATTTAAATAATGGCTGTGAAGTATTCTGGTTTAATTAACAATTCAAACCAAAGGGCAATTCATGCCTATTAGAGCCATTGTGTTACGATGCCTGCAAACTTAGGCACGTATCTCCACATTAATTTTTTTTCCAGTTAACATCTGGAAGATTTTCTTTGCTACTAAGAGGAAAAAAGGTCCTATTTTAGTTTTAAAAATGACAGTCTGCATCCTGCAATGCACGTCTGCAGCAGTGGGTGGATTCTCTGGCAAATTTAATTGCCACAGAATCACACAAGACCCTGACTATTACCAAATGGTGCCTCAAAAACAAACACAGAAGCTAATTTTACTGAAGTATTCTCTTCATTACTACTTAAATGTACTGCAAGTAGCCTTTTGAATAGTGTAGGTTGTGGAACAACAATTTCTATTGGAGTCTCTGGATTGCTCAATTGTTTATTTAACTTGAGAGCAGGCTACCTGCAGGTTCATAACTTAGATAATTTATTTTTATGGTCCAAATGCTTGTACAGTAGCAAAATGTTTTAGTGTATCTCTGCAACGGGATAGTGCCTCATTCTGCATCTGCTGTTGCTTTTTGTAGTTGAGGCTTCACATGGAGTGGGTGCTTCAGGAACCTGTGAAACTGTTAATTTAGCAAAGTTTTCCATGTTGTCCAGTGTGCTGTACCCACAAGGAGGGAACCTTGGGAAGCTCATTTCAGGATGATTTTTTGGTGTTTCAAGTAGCCCTGAGGGAAGAAAGAATCGCTCAGTGATTTGTCTTGAATAAAAGAGCGTGAAGTTATGAAGTAGAATTCAAAAGTCTCCTGAAGTGAAAACAAAGCTATTAGCATGCTGGCGGTATTTGTGTAATACAGAACTGATTCAGTGAATCTAAGAAGTTGGCTAGTAATACAAACATTTCAAATTCATGGAGATATGGGGCAGTCAGTGATAGATGTTATCTCAATATTTGGTAATCTTCTTCACCTTAATGGTTCTGAAGGGCTCAGATCACAACATCTTTCCAAGATGAGTAAGTAGTATGTAATAAATCAAAAGGAAAAGCAAGGTCTTCTGCTTCCTTTAGTGTACTTTCACTGATGTGGTGGGAGAGTATGGGAAGAAGAAAAGAAGGATGAAAGAAGGTTACTTGTAGATACCCTATGGGAAGGCATCTCATTTTGTCTCTATAGCAAATGATTCTATGTCCTAGGGAGAGACACAAACACTTCTTAATGGGGTTCTTTAGGCACAGCATTGCCGGCTGGTCAAGGGCGGTGATGGTCCCACTCTGCTCTGCGCTGATGCAGCCTCAACTCCAGTCCTGTGTCCAGTTTTGGGCACAGTACATTATTAGACAGTGTCCAAAAGAGGGTTACAAGGATGCTGAAGAGTCTGGAGGGGGAAACTTTACGAAGAGTGACTGAGGTCACTTGGTTTGTTCAGCCTGAAGAAGAGGAGACTGAGGAGAGACCTTGCTGCAGCCTGCAACATCCTCAAGAGGGTAAGTGGAGGATCACTCATCACTCTTGAGATCAGTGATGGGACTTGAGCAAATTGCATGAAGATGAGTCAGAGGTGGTTTAATTTGGATAACAGGGAAAGGATTTTCACCCAGAGGGTGGCCTAGTATGATTGTCTGATTCTCAACAGCTTTTGCTAAAGAACCAAGAGTTGAATAACAATGGACATGTTGAATGGAAAAAGACACAATTCTGGTGGCTCTTGCCTCTGCTGGCTTCTCTGGAGTGAGCAGTGGTATCTCTGGGTATAATTTCTCTCTTCAGAGGCAAGTGGACAAAGCATCAGAAGTAGCAGCAAATAGTCACTTAGGTCACTAGAGCTGTCTACAGACACACATCCTGATGGTGGAGAATGAATCCTTGAGCAGTTCATGAGAAGACCATGAGCTATTTTTTCTATGGGTCTGGTTAGCACCTGCAAGCTTAGCCACAGGTAACTTTTCCCTAGTTGTAAGTTCACTGATTGTTCAGACTGTGCATAGAAGTGTAAAACAAAGGTCTGTTTTACTTAATCTAAAACTGTTTTGGTTTTTTGTTTTGCTTTTTTTTTTTTTAATCTTATAATAGCTCCATAGGATTGACGGTGTCCTGTAGTAGTGTCACAGCCTGCAATCGTTTAATGCCTCTTCTTGTGAGGCCAGGATTCCACGCCCAAGTGCATTTAGTAGGTCAGTAGAGTAATTTTAAATGTCTTTCTTTCAGATTTTTACCTCTTCAATTATACCTTTCCACCCTACTATTTGTGTAATTTTCTTCTGTCTGAAGTCTCTTTACTGTTGTGTTCTGTTGCACAGCATGACAAATTACCCATCAAGCCATATCTTTTCAGCCCAGAAATGCACAGTACACAGAGTCATGGCATTATCACATGTTGTGCATTTTAGTTCCTCACAGTTCATTCAAGTGTGTCACTTTATTTTTCTACTTCCTTTGTCATCATGAAGATTAACTATTTTATTTTTTCTAAACTTTAGGAACAGTTAGAAACACATTACATCATAAGCTCAGAGCAACACATATACAATTCTGTATCACTTAATGATTCCCTTGCATGGCAGAACCATAACCATGATTTTGAATCTTTGCAGAAGCCATAATAAGGCTTTCATACTTTTTATACAGCTGAATAACCTGGGCTGTGGGCAAGAAAATTATTTGTAGCCTCTGGCCACCAACCAAATTAACTGTGAGTCACTATTACTTTGACAGTGTGCACTAGATTCTCTTGAGAGTTATCAAATTCTCTGAGTCTAATGCATACTGTGCCAGAATCCCTCCTCTCCTCCCCCCCTCCACTTTAATTCAAGATAAATAACAGTAATTGCACACTTTGTACTGAGTTATCTCCCAGACATTGCAAATATCTGTTAGAAAAATGAAATGGAACAGCTCAAATCATTGGCAGCTATTACATATGTAGAAGACATCTTTAGAAATTGTGATTAAGATGATATAGAGAAAGTTTGTTGTTAATGGCACCGTTTAGAGCCCTCATTGGCATTCAACAGGGACAGTTCGGGGACCAGTGCCTTCCACGGCATTAATGCTCAATCTGAAGAGAACTAAAGGAACAAACTCAGAGCTGTCCTCATAACCCATCTGAGATGTGAGACAGGATCTTCGGCAAACATACTCTGATCTTCTTTACGTGCTATTTTATGGATCATTAGGAAGAATGGTCCATTGAAGGGGAGAAAAAAACTACTTCTGCAAGGCAAACTGCAGAATTAGAAATTAGAATTTTGCATAATCAGATATAACACTAAGCCTGTGGGATGAAATTTGGTTGGAGATAACTTCATATGCTTTCATGTTGTAATTAATAAAACTCTTTCTGTTTAATACTATTAATTTTATGATTTATTTAAATAATACTTACTCATAGAAAAGTGTGGAAGCAGAATATAGTAAGCTGAAAGCATTGTGGTGCCAGGGATAACAAGACCCATTTGCAGATTTGTCAATAATCCAGTAACTGAAACAGTGGCAGGTGCTGAGAGACTGACCTTGAGAGGTGCTGGAAGAGCCAAGAACTGCCAATAACTGGTATAGGCCCAGGTTAGGCACCAGTCCCAAGACTAAATTAATCTAAACCCAAATAACATTTCTTTCCCACCCTCTGCAACATTTTACTATGCACATTGTAGTATTTACCCATTTGTGCCTATTCTGAGTCTTACATGTGAGGATTTTTAAAGACCCAGGTATCAATTAGCACCATAAATAATTCAATTATTATTTTTTCAAGCATACTTTTGCAAGTTCAATGGGAAGATTAGTATGGAAATAAAAACGCACGAAGAACTTAGAAAAAGCCTGACTTTTAAACCAAAGACAAAATCTTATTACTTTAGTTTTTGCAACTTTTTGCAAAAAATCTCAACATTGGTCTAAATGGGACTGGAAGCCCTGGCTATTGCAGTTCATTTATCTTCTAATGTCTTCTAATCCATTTGCTTTAGAGTATCAGGTAGGAGTTAGTAATGGAAAATCCATCTCCAGGGTGTTTCTCCATGTATCCCCTTTATGGAAATTTGTTACTGCAGCTGATAAACAGAATTATACAAGCTTTGTCACAGAAATCACATTATAAAAGGTTCCAAAAAACTTGACAATGTTGACAGTTGTTTTCAGCAAATGGCTGCTTTACTGTAGTACTGTCAATGTTGATGTCCTTGTGTACATGTAAAAGAGCAATGTGATTAAGGCAAGCTTGTCCATGCTAGATATGAGCCAAGTTTTCAATCTCCTCATGGCACTGAAAGATTGCTCAGCTGTTGCAGATAAGGCAAGAATAGCTAGCAGGTTTCTGCCATTAAAAAAAATAAAGTCCTTGTCTTTGGGCATGCGTCTATGGGAATGTGCAACATCTGCTACTGACCTTAAGTTCTAGATAAGAACAGCTCGTATTTGTAACTCAAATTCACGTAACTTGGTTAGATGATGCACTTACAAGGAGTTTACTGAAGTATCTTTGTAAGAAAAAATTTGTCTAGACAGCAGTCTAAAGCATGATATACTTCTGTAAAGCATTACAGTAGTGAATTATCACTATTCCTTTAGTGTCACTTGCCACTGCAATTTATGTCCACATTCTGTTGAATTTAATTTGGACAAATAATCCATATTGTATTCTCTTCTGAGAATATTTCATATTTATATATGAAAATCGATGCATGTGCTCTACCTAGAACATCGGTCACCTTTTCCGTATTTTTTTTCTCACTATCAGTTAGATGCAAAGAGTGAAAAACTCAGTTCTTTAGGCAAAACTTTGTCAAGGAAAACGGGCCTGAGTTAACACAGTCATATCTTCCATCCTATTGACCTTGAATTCTTTATGTAAGATGTCAAAGCCATGGGACTCAGCAATTTGTTGCCATGTCTGGGTGTGGAAATAGTGGGAAGAAGCCAATTTCAACAACGTAATCTCAAAACAAACCCATGGGGATTTTCTCATATAAATTAGTGGAGACTTTTTATTAGTCTAAACATACTCAGATTTCCACTCTGCATCACCAAAAACTCTTTTGAAAAACCTGGGTTTCTGACAAAACCCTGAGGGAAAGGAAGACGTGGATTTCAGATTGTCTCGGTGTGACCAGCTCCATGTTTCCCCAGGTACTCCGTGTGATGCTCTGGACATCATGGAATATTGTAGATGAGTCTATGCCTGTGAGGTGATTTGGGAAAATCTGTGAACTGAAGTTATCTACATTTTTTTTTATTTACAGGCTTGTACAGGGATGGATTGCAATACTGAAGGGCAACATTTGATATTGTAGTATTTGATAGTGTTTAATTACAAAACTGTCTTTTCTCTTCTTGTAACCCAGTGACACGTGTGCTGTTCTCCAGCCAATTTCAAAAATAACTGCCTCGGACAAAAGCTTTCTTCAATAAAAAATCCCAATTCAAGCCCACAAAATGGTCTACTCTATACTGAATGAGGCTGGAATCTGATTGACATAGAAGTTTATGATAAGGTATTTGAAGAGCATGACATAATACATGCAATGAAGGAGGGAAGGAGATAAAGATGTAGTCCTCATCTTAATTCTCATGTTTCCCTGTATTTCAAGAGTTTATGCTATAAACATCTTTATAAAAAAGAATCTTATTATGGGAGATCATGGGCAGACTTAGCTATGGGCAGCACCACCTGTGCCTCCTATAATTACCATGCTTAAAATAAAAGTTATAACAAGTGTAAGAAGCAGGGCTTTTCTCTTAAAAGAAACCAGTATTAGTTTTGTATTTTGCGTCATTAGGGTAAAAGGAAGTGCAGCACTAAAAGCTACGTTGCAGAAAGATGTGGTCATTTTTATGTCCCCCTTTGAAATGCAAGGTGACGATACACTTCTTTCCTCCCACTGTCTGCATAAATAGTTATGTCCCAATACTCTGGACTCAGAGAACAGCAGTTTGGCTCATATTTCTTTCTCGGGCTCTATGGTCGAACACCTAAATCTCGTAAATGAAGGGCTGTAATTATCAGCTAATAAATCTCTCTATCAGTGATTATTATTTAAGGTCAATTAGAGTGAAGAACTTTTCAATCTGGACATATTATGAAGGGAAATCTTTTATGCAGAATTGATGAAAGGGGAGTGCTTCTCCCTGTACCCCGTCTGCTCTCTGCTTCTGTGAGCTCCCCCACTACAGCTGCAGGCATTAGCAGGCTGACTCCACTTTGAAAACTTAAAGCCACATTCTTCAGAACAGTTGCTTGGTGTTGGTCAGATTTCTCTGCAGACTTTTTTTCCATTTGGAGCCATTGAGGCTGACACATAGTTTCCAAGAACACTGCATGTCGTCTGTCTCCTGAATTGTCTCCTGAATCCCAAATATTTCTCAAGTGGCTAGCAGAAGAATATCCAGATAATCTTCAGCCTGGTGGGACAAGCTGCAAGAAGAAAGCCAGATGGCTCTGAAAATGAATTGTAAAGTAATTATTTCATTCTATATTAGCTTGCTGTCTTTAATACATGTGCTTTCATTGTTACAGTTTGAGCATTCATGAGTTCTGAAGAGACTATGAAATCCCACTAACTCTAGCAGTAATACCAGTCTTTGTTGTTCAGACTGTAAATGATATTGCATGAGGATTCGTGTAAAAAAGCAATAATGCACCTTGAAAAAAGTAGAAGATGAGCAATAAACTAAATTAAAAGATCTTGCTGCCTTTCCCAAAACAAGTTCCCAAAACTTTTTCATTCCTGACCTAGGTTTATTTTTTTTCCTCCTTCTTTAAGCATCCTTTACATTATATACTAAAAATAAGTGCACTGAAGGTTCAAACTGTAAGTCCATAATTACTGCCTTTCAGATCCTTTATTATCCTTTCAGGCATCTAAAAAAATAGGTCAAAGTAACACTGCACAATTTGAAAAGTTAACAAAATTTTGCTTATAGAACAGAAGTCTAAGTAAATGTAATTAACATAACCTTTAAACGTAATGTTTCCCTTCAATTGTCAATTAAACGTTTTAAGGAGCTGAAGTTTTAGACAATTTTTTTTGTCTACTTTTCCCAAAAAAAAAAAAAAAAAAAAAAAAAAAAAAAAAAAAAAAAAAAAAAAAAAAAACAAAAAATCCCTACCTTCAAGAAACATGACATGAAGTCCACATGGGTCACCGTCAGCTTTCCAGCTAAATGAATGAGCTTTGGCTTGCAACTTCATTTTTTTCTCACCCAAAAAACTGTGCCTAGATATCACCAGGAAGATGAGGGCTTGAGATTGACACACAGCAACTGTAGATACAAGTGTACAATGGGATAAATAAGGCCCTGATCCTGTAATCAGGCCTGTCCAGACATAGCTCCCCTCCAGATCTCTGCTCTACCACAGTCAGTCTGCATTTTTTCTTTTCTCTTCAGTTGCATTATTATCATGGGCTTTAATTTTCTCAGTACTCAAGGCCAAGATGCTAGAAGACATAACATCTCTATTATGGAGAAACAGCATGCAAAGAAAAAAAAGAAATATTTATTTTCTTGCCATACCTGAAGTGAAAGACAAAACATTCAAGAATTTCTAACCACAAATGATAAGGGAAAGAGCCAATTTTTTTTCTACTTTCTGTACACTGAAGCTAGGTTTCCCGAGCTTTATGATAAATCTCTTAACATATGTTGGATGAACCCATACTGAACCTGCACTGCAGAGCAAAGGAGGGAAGTCCCTAGAGATGCCTGCACAAGGTTTGTTTAGATATTCCACCTCTACCATTCATTTTCCCTGGCTGAAGCCATAGGAACAGTGGAAAGGATACTAAACCACTGCTGGCATTTTGAGCCCAGTGGGTGGGATTCTTAGCAGGAAAAATTTTGAGTCTAAGCTTGTTGTTTAAGTTCATTTTCAATCACTGCTGCTCATACTTTAAGGCCTAATCATAAATATTGAAGATGCATACCATAATTTGAGCTACATTTTAGGGTTTTCTTCACACTTGCAGGTATGCAAGATATTGATTTACAGCTATTTGGATTTTGAGATCTCTGGACTCTTCATCTTTCCCAAAGTGATCAGAGAAATGCAGCAGGCTTTCAGGATGAAGGAGCAGATTGGTAGTCTATAAGAGAATGCCCTTTGAAGAACAATAATAGGAGTTTGTGTTTATGTGCTGGTAGTGAAAATAGCAAAATAACTGCTAAATATTTCCTTTATGTTTTTACATGTACAAGAGGTTCACTTTCCCAAATTCTTTAGAAGCTTGAATGTACCTGGTTTTAGGCAAAGTTTCAAGATTTTCTTTGTCTTGCTTGATTCATTTAAATCTTGAAATAGCACTGTTGTGATCCATATCTAAAAATTATGTACTGTGGGAAGCAGCATCTCAGTCTTTAAAATCTGCCCTCCACCTCAAGAACTGCAAATGTGACCAAGCAAAAAGACAAAAAAAAATTTTTGCATAGAAAACATGAGGGGTTTTTATGTATGTGTGTGTGTGTGGTATATTCATTTTATCTCTCTTCGTTTCGATAGTTGCATAATTAGTTGAATCTCTGCTGCCTCAGAAATCCAGCTGTACTTAAAACAGGAACTTATTCACAAGAATGTCTGTGGAAGATTTCTTCCTCAAGTATCATGATTTTTGTACACTGATTTATAAAGCCATCCCAGACCTATTACAGCCTAGTAAAATGGATAGGCTTTGTTGGTGCCAGGTCTTCTAAATATCTTGATGATACTGTGAAAAAGCTGATACCGCTTGGCTGTGATCAGAGAGAACACTAGAGCTGAAGATGTGCTTAAATCGGCAACATTTCTTCTGGAAGGTGGTAAAAACATAACTGAGTACATAAAAAAAGTACACGTTTGGGGCACGAGGGGTGCCTACCAGGATGTTTGGGGCACAGCTGCAGAGCACAGGGTGCTACTGAAGTTATACCTTGTAATGCTGGTGTAAATGTGACAACCCCAGGCCCAATACCAGGATATCCCTGTCCATCAGATGGGTGATAACATATGACTTTGGGAAAGAAGAGTGCACATACTTCAACTTTTCTGGCTGATTTGAAGGGAGAAGAGACAGCCACTCTGCTGCCCAGCTGACCCTCTTTAGTACACCTGATCCCTGAGCAGTGATAGCACAGGAGCTGCAACTCTCCTATGACTGGGCACAGATGGTGGTGAAAAGACTGCTGTGACCCTCAAAATCACAGCCATCACCCCACTGCCTTGGTCTGTTTTTCAGATAATCAATCCATTTACACACTGCTGATGTTTTGTTAGGAAAGAAAACACCTCAGTCCCAGGAATGATGCTAATAGTTATGGTGTAGAGGATAATTTCAATGATACCGTCTTGACTCCAGTGCATGGTTTCAGGAAAATACATCTAAGGCAGAATTTGGACCATTTTAGGACCAGAGACAAGTAATTTATCCTGAATTCCAGCAAATGGAAGATGAAGGAAAATGCAGTACTGAGTCTCTTGACCTTTGCTGTAGCAATCTCTCGTTGCTACATCTGATACTGGCCCCCTGTGCGGGCAACAAAACTGGTGGGGGTCAATAACTCAAAGAATGTATTTTGCCTTTTGTGCAAAATTATATTGCACTTTCCTGGTCTATGTAAATTGTTCTTTAGCAGCAAGATGCTCTACATATGTCTGAAGCAACAGCAAGAATACAGTGCTTTTATGTGTCAATAGATGATTTGGTAATAAGTAACGGAAGGATTATGATGGAAACTTAGAATTTAATCACCTGCCTGAGACCTCAGAAAGGGGTATTATTAAATATTTTTTACTCCTTTTTTATTTTCCCTCAAGTGTGGCAAGCTGGAACACAAGTTTTCTAAGCTCCAAGCCTTTTTTTGCGCTTTTAAACTATTGTATTCATTTTGCACTGGGGATCAGAGTGTGCATTGATGATGTGCATTGTCCGGAATGCCACTGTTATGTTCCATTATTGTTACCTGTACACAGAGCTTGACATGGAGTAGTGGATCCCAATCTACCCAGGTTTGGTAGGGAAACTTAGCTTACGTGTCTTCTAAGATTTGCCTTATAATGAACAGAAGTACTACTAATTGAAATGGAAATTATTCTTTATTTCAATTGTCTGAAAGGTTTGATAATGATTTTTTTCTTTGTTAAAAATGTCATGGTACAGATTTCTTTGTTGGCAATTCAACACCTTGTGCGCTCACTTAAGATTTCAAATCTTCAGGTGACTTTGACAAAGGTGTGGAGAATCAGGTTAGCACTGTTGATTGGGGTAAGATAAAGAATTACACATTATGATGAACCTAGTTTCCACTCACTAATTTCCAATATAGGTAAAAAACCCTTTTAGAACATCTTCATTTATAATAAACCTGTTTTTTTCTTCCCTGTGAATCCCCATTAAGAAGATGTAATACACACAGTGCCTTAGATCCTGATGTAAAAGTCATTAAAGCCAATGGAAGTATATCCATACATTTCTCTAGGCTGAGATTTGAAAGAATCCTGTACAAAGTGCATAATTTATGACTCTGCAGCACAAACATCCTTCAATTTTAATGGAAGATTTGCTGGTCCAAAATAAAGTGTTTTTATTAGTGTGTAGCCTAATGCACTTTGTTAATGAGAGTACAATTTAGCTGTCTGTTAAATCTAAAAAGTATATCTTGAACTGTAGTAGGTAGCAGTCTATAGGGATCTAAGGGATCCCGTTGCAACAGCAAAACCTACATTTGTTGCATGGCAATACTATTTATTTACATTTATGATAATAAGCTTTCTGATAGAAAATTAGGATGGCATCAACTATTTGAAAGTACTTTGTTATGGCCTTTTTTTTTTTTCTGAAAGGATCAGACACATTTTGTAATTAAACTCTAATGGCCCAGTTCTTCACACACACATCAGGAAAAGTTCCAGTGGATCACAAGAACTGCTTCCTTCCGTTACACTAGTGAGGAAGATAAGCATGTTCAGGGTTGGCCCTTAGCATTTAGTTTTCTCTTGCAATCCCAAGTATGAAAAACAATTTAATGTGCTTTTTTGATTTTATTGTAGAAATGAGATTGGACATTCTTCATTTGGCACAGAAAGAGTGGCAAGATTCCTTGTTTCTTCTGATCTCTGCTTGTGTAAGTATAGAAATTTGAAATCAAACCACACACACTATTGCTGGTTGTTTCAAGGCCACCGCATTTATGCCTTTAAATGAAAACCTTTAAAAGAGTCTTATAATTATAGACAGCAACCTTGTATTTAATTACATCCAAGTGTAGCCTCTGCAACTCAGAAAGTTTACAGGCAGTCTAAGAACTGAGAATTTAAATGTATTTTAAACTGTGTATGCTGTGGTGCTTCTGAATAATTCTTTGCTACTAGTCAGTGCCAGCTCAGAATTTCACACCCTTGAACAGATTGACTGGTTTGGCTTGTGTAATAGGTACCCTGCTATCCTGGACTACTTTGTGGGTGGGTGGAGATGGGTGTTTTTGGAAATGCCAATTGATAGCTAACCATAACAAGTAAGATTTATGTATGAGTGGAGAAGGTAGAAATGTCTATCTAAAATAAAATGGGTCTACTGACAGACCTAGGAGGGACCAAAGAACTAGGACGTGTGTTTTCCAAATCAGCCAAGACCTGGTTTTGAGGCCATCGACAAGGTTTGTGGCAGGGATTTTGGGGAACACACATAGGAATGCTTGAGGTGGTTAGCTGAATCTATAGGTAAACTAGCTCTGCAGAGATGCTGTCTTGGGGGTCCATATATTGAAAAGGAATCACTTTTTATAACGGTATTGAATTGCCTGTCATCTTTTTGTACTCTGAAAAGGAAAGAAAAGTACGCAGAAAGTCTAGGAAAGGAGAATTTTGATTCAAGGACTCAATATAACACCCCTCTCAAAATACTGATTCCCATGGTGTAAGACAACATTCTGCATAATTACACATATTATAACTCATTGAATAAAATCTTGTGAACTTTTATCTTTTCATCTGGAGAGAAAACACAGACTGGCATCTTGTGTTATTTATGCACCAACTTAGTCAAGGTTTTGGTGGGTTTTTTTGCTTTCCAAAAAACATACATCAAAACAAAATGGATTAATTTTTAATTAACTTTTACATTGGAAACAGTGATAGTGGGATCATTGTTGTAAGCAACATCTTTGTCTTGGAGTTACTACAGTATTTAGCAGTTGAAAGACTTCAAGCTTCCTTGTCAGCTTAATGAGCTGACTTCTGCCAAAGCCATCATAGACCAGCAGGTCTGGTCAGAAATGTTTTCAGTCCTCCCAGGTCTAGGAAAGACAGAAATCTCTCTGCTTGAGATCCTGTAGTGACTGCTGGCAGCATGCAGCACATTCCTGGGTTTACAGGCCCTACATGATATTTCAGGCAGCTCTTGTTTCTGCGGCTATGACCTGTTGTTGAGAGTCAAGCCACTATGTAAACACAAAGGACTTCAAACTCACAGTGTGCTGCTTTCCAGAGCAAGTGGTCATTTGTTCCAGTTTCCCATGACCACATTACTGCTTGGGTTTGCTGCTCAGAAAAATACATCAATTTGAAGCATTAATGCTAGACAGGGAAGAGGGATTGCATTGGAAATACGGGCTGCATTAGTACATATTATTAAATGTGCCAAGAGGATAATGTTACCTTATCCCCATTTTCAGCAGTTTAAAATGTTTTCCTTATTAAAATAAAAAATGTTCAAACATTCAGACCAGTGTAGCCAAACTCCAACTTAGGAAATACGTTATTTAGCTATTAATCAGATGATATGACTTTTAAACTCCATCCCTGACACCAGTTTCTCCACTGATGCCATTCAAAATACTACTTTTTTTTTAAATTGCATTTATAACTCTATGCAGAAAGAGAAAGGAAAAGTAGTATCAGAGAGTGATTTACATTATGCTGGATTTTACTGCAGCTTGGTATTATGAACAAATCTTTTAAATACTTGAAAACTACATAAGGAATAAGTCAGTTTCTAATTTGCAGAAGAAAATATTCTGAGATAAGTGAGGTAACAAAAAAATGGTGGCTTAAAAAGGATTCAGAGTGATTGCTGTTTCAGCTATCCCAGTCCACAAAATGATATGAAAACAGACTGGTAGTAAAAAACACTCACAGCCTCTTTTTGCCTGAATCATAGAATCATAGAATCAGTTGGGTTGGAAGGGACCTCCGAGATCATCAAGTCCAACCCTTGATCCACTACCGCTGCGGTTACTAGACCATGGCACTAAGTGCCACATCCAGTCTCTTCTTAAAAACCTCCAGGGATGGAGAATCCACTACTTCCCTGGGCAGCCCATTCCAATGTCTGACCACCCTCTCTGTAAAGAAATTCTTTCTAATATCTAACCTAAACCTCCCCTGGCACAACTTGAGACCATACCCTCTTGTCTTGCTGATAGTTGCCTGGGAAAAGAGACCAACCCCCACCTGGCTACAGCCTCCTTTCAGGGAGTTATGGAGAGTGATGAAGTCTCCCCTGAGCCTCCTCTTCTCCAGGCTGAACAGCCCCAGCTCCCTCAGCCTCTCTTCATAGGACTTGTGCTTGAGTCCCTTCAGCAGCCTAGTTGCCCTCCTCTGGAGCTGCTCCAGCACCTCAATATCCTTCCTGAACTGAGGGGCCCAGAACTGGACACAGCACTCCAGGTGTGGCCTCACCAGCGCTGAGTACAGGGGAAGAATCACTTCCTTGGACCTGCTGGCCACGCTGTTCCTGATCCAGGCCAGGATGCCATTGGCCTTCTTGGCCACCTGGGCACACTGATGGCTCATGTTCAGCTTCTTGTCAGTCCAAACTCCCAGGTCCCTCTCTGTCTGGCTGCTCTCCAGCCACTCTGTGCCCAGCCTGTAGCACTGCATGGGCTTGTTGTGGCCAAAGTGCAGGACCCGGCACTTGGCCTTGTTGAACCTCATCCCGTTGGAATCAGCCCAACTCTCCAGTCTGTCCAGGTCCCTCTGCAGAGCCCTCCTGCCTTCCAGCTGATCGACACACCCCCTTTGCTTAGTGTCATCTGCAAATTTGCTGATGATGGACTCAATCCCCTCATCTAAATCATCAATAAAGATTAAACAGAACTAGGCCCAACACTGATCCTTGGGGGACACCACTAGTGACCGGCCACCAACTGGACACAGCCCTGTTCACCACCACTCTCTGGGCCTGGCCATCCGCCAGTTCTTAACCCAGCACAGAGTGCCCCTGTCCAAGCCATGGGCTGCAGCTTTTTCAGGAGAATGCTGTGGGAGACAGTGTCAAAGGCTTTGCTGAAGTCCAGACAGACCTCATCCACAGCCTTCCCCTCATCCACCAGGTGGGTCACCTGATCATAAAAGGAGATCAGGTTGGTCAGGCAGGACCTGCCCCTCCTAAAGCCGTGCTGGCTGAGTCTGATCCCTTGTCCATCCTGTAGGTGCTGCGTGATTACACTGAGGATGATCTGCTCCATAACCTCGCCAGGCACTGAGGTCAGGCTGACAGGCCTGTCGTTTCCCGGGTCCTCCTTCCAGCCCTTTTTGTGGATTGGCGTGACATTTGCCAACTTCCAATCATCTGGGACCTCCCCAGTGAGCCAGGACTGTTGGTAGAGAATATTAACTCTCACTCCTGTGCCTGCTGCACGGAATCAATGTGGACATTTCCAGTCATGTGAATTAGTAGAGATTTTGTTTGCAGAATCAGAGATTTGCATTTAGTAGTGTGCAGCAATAAAATAGAGACTGATTTGACATCTTTAATTCAAATGTAAATAGAAGGCAGCTACTCTGAAGTTACTGAGGTTTCTTTGGATTTATACCACTGTTGCTAAAAATAGAACCTTATGGTCTATTTTTAGATAACCCAGAGCTGTTACAGGTTGGAACTTTGCAACTGCCTTCATGAAAAACCTCAAACATGTTTGAAAATACGTGATTAATTTTAATACGGTTTAGAAACATTCTTTACATACAAATATCCCACGGCCTTCAGAAGACTGCTTACTGTTTTATTTAATCTCTGATGGGTGAAGGTCCTTTCCCTCTGCAGAACCTTTAAGACAAGCCCTGTTTATGCCACAGAAATTATTTTCTTCAGACAACACTTGAAAAGCACTTAAATATTTAATAGAACTAATTTCTAAGCTGGTGGGAGATGTGTTGATTTTGTTGATTCTCTTTTGTTCTGACTGCCTCAAAAAACAGCAAAATGGTTCCTCATCCAGAACTAAGAAAACCAGTAGTCTTAGCAACAAAGCTAATGGAAATACTTTTTTTCCTTTCAATAGTTGTACAGCAAAAAGAAAGAAGCAAGTAATGTTAGGGGAAGGGAACACCCCTATACACAGGGGATCCCACCAACATGAACCCATCCGAGTGTACCAGACAGAGACAGTGGGCAGGGCAGCCAAGACTCCTAGGCCTAGCAATTAAGTATAAAAAGCCTGTCTTTATCCAAACAGACCATCTGTGTTCTGGAAATTTCCACCACACTTCCTTCTGAACTCCTAGTTTTCTTAAAGTGCAGAGCAACATGATCAGCTATAGTTATGCTGGGATAGTAGTGGCTATAAAGTCATCCATGCTGAAGAACTAGGGCAATCTATTAAGTCAATGTGAGTGATCCATGTCACTATCAATTTGTTTGCTCTTTTTAACACTGGATTGGGGATTTTGAGTTTTTTTTTTGGTTGGTTGGTTTTGTACTTTTATTCCTTTTTCTTTTTTCCCCCCTCTGAATTCTCCAAGTTTTCCATTGCCTGTCAGAGATCAGCTTCTGTCAATGAAAGTTTGGCATGGGGCTGTGAGTGGCACAAGCAGCATTTGTTTTACCTCGATGTTACTTGTAATCTGAGGAGACTTGAGCTTTTAAGACATTGGTGCCTTTTGTTGGGTCTTTGGTCAGACATTCCAGGAATAGCAGGGAAGCTCCAGTGCTGGTCCTGGAAATGGGGCAGGCAGAGAGGGAGAAAAGGATGAAAGGGGGAAAATGAAAAAAAATAATAGAAGGAGGCTGGAACCCAGTGAACTGTTATTAAATCAGCAACATTGCAATCCCCAATTTTTCAGAAATAGTAAACTAGATCCTCAACTATGAGGTTGGTTTCAGGATAAAAAAAAAACAATGACCAAACTAAAAAGAGAAAGAGAGAGAAACCTTGTCATTTGCTAGTAAAAGCCAGAAATGTCAGTGTTTTGTTCAATTTATTCATAATTTTTTTCATTTGTCTTCTGGTTTTTCACTTGTTAGGACTCATGATTTTTTTCAATAGCTATAAGGGACTGAGACTTACAAATACTGGATTTAATTGTCTGAGGAAAAGAGTGAAGATTTTATGGAAACCAGTAAATATCCAGTGACTGGTGATAAGATTGCAAGTACTGCCAATGCTAAGTAGGATAAACATTATTATATTATTATATATATTAACTGAGTTAATGTAGTTCAATACATTGAATATTTTGTTTTCTTTGATTAGTGTTGCACATGACTGGAAGAAAACTTTTTGATCCTCAGTGTGGTTCTCAGTCAAAATCATGATTAGCAACTGTTGTATCATTCGGGCATCGAAGAGAGGGAAATATTGAATGTTAAAATGATCCTACCTTCTACGGCATCCAGCAAAAAAAAAGTATTACTTACAGCAGAATAAAATTCAACTATTCAGTGTGTGTGGTAACTCTTATGTGATATCTATTAAAAACTGTATTTTTGAAATGTTTTAAGCAGATATTTGTCCTTATATTTGAAAGTAATTTCATTAAACCACCAAAACTGTGATATGTTGAGGGTCATCTTCAGAACCTGAGATGTTCAAAACTCCAAATCTGGTAATCAAGTATGTGAGGTAAGAGAGGCTTCACAACACACATGCCAGGCCTGGGGTAAAAGGCGTTTTTATAAATGGTATTTTCAGACATGTTTTTGTACTTCCCGTGTCTTGAAAAGGGAAGTAATGGAAGGAAAAGAAATGAAGATAAATCAAATGTACATTTTTGGAAATTAATGTAAATAAAACAATATCCCAATTTTACATTCTTCAGGTAATAGATTTGCCTGTTGAAGTAGGTTTCCCTGCTCACAGTGCACATCAAGTTAAATGACTTCCTAGCAAATATGTCGCTTTAAAAATCGCAAGACTTCTTGTGCTATTAACATGATAATGTGCACTGTAAGGGTCCATCATACTTGGACACCTCAATCACAGACAAATTAATCCATAGGCATGAGAAGACAAGTTATCCCATCTTGCAACAGGCAAGAGGAGATGAGAGGCGATCTGAGGGGCTTAGCTCAGTCAGACCACCCTTTAGAGGTATGACCACACCAAAAAAAGATGACAAAAAGACAATTCAGCTCTGATTGTGCCTGCCTGTTACTTTTTAGAAAACAAAGTCTACCTGCTGCCATGTGACTCCTATGAGGAAATCCCTGTGTGCCCTACTAAACTGGATCACAGCAGCAGACCAGGTCATATACAGCCACTTTCTCTGTTCCCTTACTACTCCATTGCTCCATGCTCAGAGGTACCTCTCACCTGAAAATCAAATCGTTCTAGTATGGTTAACAAAGAGGCAAAGCAAGACACTAATTGGGGCACTGTCCATACCCCATTATATTAGAAAGTACCAACATGGTAGCATGAATATTGTATTAGTACAGCATCCAAAAAGTCTGAAAAGGAGAAAAAGTTGGCTACTTTCAGCTAATCTCTCCCTCCATGTTGCAGCTATACTTCTGGAAGTTTAGGGGAGCTGGGCTCAGCACCCCAGCTGTTGGACCCCAACATGGTCTTGGTTTCGTCTCTGTGCTTGCGCTGATGATTCTCATTGGGTTGATCCTCAATCTCCCATCACAGCTTGTTTTTGGAGGAAACACTGGCAGAAAAAATAGGTATTAAGAGGATAGAGATGTGAAATAAAAAGTAGAGAAGGTTGATGAAATAGTGAATAGAGAAATTGATTTTTGTTTGTTTGGATAGAAATGTATCCAAAAACTAACTTACTAGGAAGATTGTTTTCCTGGATGATAACCTTAACCTGTGGATGGGAAGAAGGGACAGTCGGGGGACACCAGCTGTGGCACCTCTGGGGGGCTAAACCTCCTGGAGCCAAACACTCCCAATGTCCCTGAAGACACAAGACATGGGCTGCACCCCTCCATTTCAGTCCTGGCATTGCTGTTGGGACATGAATGGGTCTGGCTCATTCAGATCCAGATTCAAGATCCAAAAAAACCATACTGGCCTGCTGGAGTGGCTAAAAGCATTGAGCACCAAAGATATCAAAGGATGTGGAAGACAATTCAGACTTCCATAGTTGCTCTATCCTTTTTAGTATTTTTACAGCATGTCATTCTCAGAGCATTGCCCTAAAGTAATGTAGCAGTTTGCACTGTTTTTAACAGTCATATCTCCTAAGCTCTGCTACTTTTCTAGACCCTTATCACCACCGCAGCTAGCTACTGTGAAAAACAACACCTTCTTTTCCTCTTTTACAGTGGCTTGGGATATGACAAAAAAAAACCCAAACCAAAACAACAAAAAACATTCTATTAGTAACTGTGAGCTATAACTGGAGCTGGTGCCAGAAACTGAAAGCATGATTTCTTTAAGTTATTATATGCTTCACATAGCCTAATACCACAGCAGTGATTCTATCAGGTCTTTTGAACAAGTTAAAAAAAAAAAAATAAGAGAAGGGAAAAAAAAGGGAAGAAACCCAGTGCTTTAAGCATTAAATTACTATATAATAGAAATGCTATTTTCTGTCTTAGATGTTTAAGAAGGTTTCATGAAAGAGATGAATATTAAGCCAAACATTTGCTTGGCTTTGCTGCAGCTGGCTGCAGGAATGTAAACTTTTTTTCAATTACTTCAGCTCCTAATTTAAAAGCTAGGATTTTTAGCAGTGAGAAAGAGACTATATTTGGCCAAAAAATTCTGCTGGCTTTACTTAGTTACCCAGCACACTCAAAACAATACCCCTTTATCAAAAAACAATAGTCTGGTTTATTCACAGCATATGTAGAATTTGGACCTTCCACCAAATTCCACTTTCTTCTGTTGCAATATGTCTGTTGCTGTCTAATGAGCTGCGACAGAGCCTGTACTTCATTTTCAGCAAATTAAATTTATGCCTCGCAGGAATTGTGGTCTGGTCATGGCATTGCTCCTGGGTATGGGTGGGGATTGTTTTTTCAACCAGCTCTTGGTTAGCCACATGGGTACGTGCTGTCGCACCACACAACAAAATCTTCTCTATAATAACTGGTTTAAGTAGCCATCCACCCCACGAAAGTAGATCCCATCTAATTTACTTTGTGTTTACTGTGCTCCCTTTCAAACTGTTTTGTTGGCACAGATGAGTAGTTATACAATTTTTATTTTAAACTATTTATTTAGAGTTGGGACTTCAGTAACACTAGCTGTCAGATTTATAGTGCGTGTTTAAAACCAAGCTTCTAAAAATGTAATATTTCAAAGAGGAGGAAGCAGACAATGAGCTTACACACCCAGGAGTCTATTCTCTCCCTGGGTGTGATGGGAACTGTGCACGCTGCTGACGAAGAAGTCGGTCCTGTGAGGCAGAGTGTACACATCTGTTTTTATACAACTGAGTTTGATCAAAAACCATCGAGATCAACTGCAGTCTTAAGGCTCAACGTGAAAGCACCAGGCTGCCCAGGGAAGGTAGACCTGGAGTCTTGGATCACTGTACTTCTATGTCAGAGGAAGATCTGATGGGATATTCTGTGGTCCATGGGTAAGCTCAGGTCCAAAAATGGCTTTCTAAAAAAATCTTTTCCAAAAGCAGCAGGAGAAAAGTATCTTCCACTTTCCAGTAGGAGGTTTCAGACCTGTTGTAGGGCAGGAGGAAGTGTTATTTTGTCAATAAATAAAAAAATCTTCATAAAAATGGATATTACGGACTGAGCATTTGTTATCAGTGCCATTTTCCATGGCTAGCGGAATGAATGGCATCATGTGTGGAGCATACACATGATTTCTTTATGTGTACAGGAACAAAAGTTACATTTAATGAAGACAAAACTTACCCTAAAAGTTTTGGTTTGTGTTGTTATACAAACCTGTGTAATTTTTTGTCTTTCTCCCCTTGAAAAATCAGAAACTGAAAACTTTGGTAAGCCACACCTCAGCACTCCCTGCAATAATTAAACAATGAGTAAAAATAATGAAGGAAAACTCTTTGTTAAGGATTTGGTTTTTCAGGCTTCTTGATAGTTCCAACAACAGCCAGAAAATTGCTTGGCAAACTCATACCCTGTCTCTTGAGGCTGCAAAATTCAGTTTTCAAAACAGCCCTGTGAAATAATAGGGAAACAGGTGAAATGACATACCACTCTTTACTCAGGAATTCAGTTAAGAAATCAACCTTGGATTTAAGCACTCTTGACTCTCCATCCTGTACGGTAGCTTCTAGGCCTTGAGCCTTTTATAAGCTTATGCTCTTGATATTTACTACAAGCAATTCTGCATAGATTGGATTGGTTTTAGTGCGAGAAATGTTAAAAACTTGAGGAAAAGTTAAAGAAAGAAATATTTAAATAAATAAATAATCTTTTAAATAAGATAAAGCAATAGAAAATCAATGTGTACGTGCCAACATACTTATGCATATATATATATGTATGTACGTATATAAATGAGTTTTCACCTTAAAACTTCATGATTCATCCCCCTATATAACTCCACTGTGTTCTCCATGTTCAAGTAACCATCCTTGGTGTCTTCTCTTTATGTAAAGCAGAAGAAACAGGACATGGAAACCCACAGTTAGTTAAAGCTGTCCTTTCAAAGAGCCCAATATTTTAGGCTGGTGAGTAGGAATGAAGAGTGAGCTTGGAAAATGCAGTATGATCTTTGTAGCAGAGGCCATAGAGCAGGGTAGCCACACCACTGAAGTGATGTCAGTGCTTCTGAACCACACAAAATACTCTGTAATACAATCCTGTTTTATCCAGGCTAGGAGCATGCAGGGGGCTGGAACAGGGCTCCCATGATCTGCCTGGTGGGCATCCAAACAACTGCATCTTTTTCTGGGTAGACAGTGGGGAGAATAGGTTAATTTTGCTCATGCAGAATTTAATCACTTAATTACAAATGGCAGTACAGTTCTCTTATTGAAAAGTTAGTGAAGGGAAAACAGCATGAAATAATTCATAGCTCATAATAAGATTATAATACTCATGGTGGTAATATAATCAATTGATAATCATCTATATAGGACTTTTCATTACTTGTTTTGTAGGTCTCTGCAGAGGAGGGAAGTAATATTATTCTAACCACAGATTAGATACCTTTCAGGAGTTATTTACGGGACATTCCTCTCTTGGTAATGCTTGCCTCACTTGGATTCTACAAAGCCATGCAGTTAATTTTTGTTTCCACATGACTTTGAGAATACAAAGCCTTTGTAAAAGTGCAAAACCTTTGTTTATTTATGATGAAATCTCCTCTTTCTGTGAAACCACTAAAGGTAAAATTATTGCCAGATATATTGCAAAGGTGCAAAGACACAAAGTGTCATTTGTATAGTAGCTTTTTGCTTTCAGATTACCTTTATCAATCTAATTATCAACAGTAGCTACATTCCTATCAATTTCCTTGCCCTGCCTGTGAAGCTGTGTATTTATGAAACATCACTAGAGTGGAATCTTATTGCCAGGTCCGTGAGTAGAGTTACAGCTGCAGACAAGTGCAGGTGGTCAGCACTAAAAAAGTGTCATTGTCAAGCATTTTACGTCATTTAAAAGTGGAACAAGAAAGCCATTACGGCAACAAATTGCTCAACCCTTCCGGCCATGAAGTGGGGAGAGCACCACCAAGCAGGGTTTGCAGGAAATTAACTGTGTGCTGACAGGCAATTTGTTATAAACAGTGTGGAAAGGGGTGACTTTTTCCTTTTTTTTACCCTTTTTTTTTTTTATAGGAATCGTTCAAACAACTTTTTTAGTATAAACTGATTTGCAATAACAGTACAGGGATTTCTGCAAAGGTGTATATGCATTTCGGTGTTATTTTCTGTTATTTTCCACTGTCTTGTTCAGGTGGTATTAAACTGTATATATGAAATAACAGTTGTGCCTGTAACAAACCCGTATTCCTCATAATCGTTTCAGTGGTGACTATAGAGGACTTTTAGCTGAGCTGTCCTACAGAAATGGGTCAGAGTTGGCTTGTGCTCAAAAATAATAGGAAGCAGAATTTTCCGTTTTTGCTTGCATTGCCCTGTGTGATACAGTACACATTTTAGGACACTGAAATCTAAAAATAGACCTGAGCTTTTTCCGAGAGAGTTAGAAAGTAGTACTGCCATTAAAATGCCTTTCTAGAGTATAAAGTAAAGGTAAACATTCATGTCGAGCTCTTTATATTCTCTAGTAGAGTCTAAGGGATTTGGTTCTCAGAACGACAAAAAAACCCAACAAACAAAACCACCAAACCCAAACCAAAACCCAGAGAAATTAACAGTATAATTCTTGCTTCAAATTTTATTTTTTACGAATATAATAAGCAGGATTTTTTTCTAGATTTGGTGCCTATTTAAGAGCTAATAAAAACAGGTTTTAAAAGATACCATGCTGCAATAAAGAATAAACAATTTCTATGTAGATTTTCAGTTGCTAAATAATTTTATGTCAAAAGCTAGAAAATGAAGTGCTTCTAAATATAGTGCATTGGAATTTTCTTATCAGTTGATTTTTTAGAAGCTCTACACTTAAGAGCACCATAGTAACAACTCTGCAAGCTGATTCTTTGTTACAGTTATCCACCGAGAGCTTCACTGAAGACATTTCCTCTGGGATCAGAAAGACTAGAAGTCAATTCTGATAATATTAGAGCAAATTTAAAGAGCAAAAAGCCCTAGAAAGTATATGATGAATAAATAAGGAGATCTTTATTCCTTGTGTAATCTTTTACACCTCTTTTCTCTTTTGTTGTGCTGTAAACAAATAGTTTTGTGTTGCCAATGTTAACATCTTGAAAGGTTTTGTAAAACTGGGGCTGAAATAATTCGCTCTGAGTTATGCAGGTTTTTAAGCTACTATTTGCAAAGTAGACTGTGAGAAGGTCAAGGTAATTGATGATATTGAAATATTGATGACATCTCTGTCAATCATTTATGGTTTGAGCATATCTGTCTAGAGCACATTGAATGTGTGTTGAGGGCTGAATCTGAATGTCATTTATTGCCCCCCCAAGATAAGCCCAAAAGTTATGATGATGAAGGCAGCATATTAAGAACAAATCCAGCTGGAGCTCCAAGCCCTGTGGTCTACTGAGGAAGGACTCCATTTTACATTATTGATTCTGCCTCACTCTGTAGACTCCTGTTCCAACATCACTAAGGTCCACCCAAGCATTTTGATTAAACTGACTTTAATCTTTAAACAAGGCTTACATTGTCCTAATTGTATGCTATCAACAATTAAGAAACCTATCATGTGTCACAGACCACCTTGGTGCTCCTGGAGAGGGGCCAGCAGAGGTGCCACACTCCACACCACCTTGTTGTCAGCTGCAGCTGTCCTTTTACAGTACAAGCAGCAACTATGGTAGATGAAATAATCTGAACTCCCATGTGCGCTTTTCCTTTAGGAAACAGCTCACACTGAATAGCATTTCTGGTACTGGGCACTGCTGCACCTGAGTGCAGTTGTGCTGGAAGAAAAAAATATTTGCATGTTTTATAAAAATGAAGGATGGAGAGTCAATGTTTTATAAAATTAAAATGTTGACTCTCCATCTTTTGTGACTTTAAGATATGTTCTTCCATTCTGCTATGTACACTTAGTCCAGAAGGATGACCAGAAAAGGCTTCAAAGTTGTCTAGGGGATGCTCAAGCAATACACCTCAGCCTCCTTGCACATCCCTGATCCAGGACACAACATCAGTGGTAGTGTCAGCACTTCTGATGCCAGGTCTGCAGAAACAGGGAAAGGATGGTTGCCACTTATCTCACTCTCTCCAAATTTTTCTATGGTACACTTTTTACACTATTTTGCCTGAAGGGAGAACAAGGTGTGGTCTTGATGAATGCTGTTTGATAATGAGGTTGAAGATGTGGAAACTGAGCCATGAGAAGCCCTGTTGGAATGGGACACTGCTGACTTGGGATGCATGGAGGGTGTGCCTCCCCAACTGTGTGGGGCAGTTTGCTGAAATCCCAGTGCAGTTGTTTCTGAAAGGGCAATTGGCTTCGGAGGGAGAACAACTGAGCCCTTTTTGTCCCTGCTTGTGAAATCCATGTGCCCTCTCTGGCTCTGGGCCATGGCTTGGTGGGATAGCTGGGGAGCTGTGAGGGCTGTCTCTGAGGCATCACAGAGCACAAACCCACTCCCCTTTGCCCAAAGATTGTTTTCAGGTTAACTTTGCAAGCCTAAGTGTCACCTGCCAAAACACTCTACAAGTCTGCCAAAGCAGGTAGCATCTTTTCTGAAGCTTACCTAATTCTGGCATAAAGAAATAAGATTGTATTTGGGGTGTACAAGGAGTACAGAAGAGCTAGAAAGGATAAGCATAAAGATGCTTTTGGAAGGCAAAAAGGAAGAAAAAGGGAACATAGTTAGAAAAGGCATGTTGCCCTGTCCTTCTCAAGGGGTGGACAGTTATTCTGAAAAATGAGAAAATCTTTAAGATTGCTTAAAGGATTTTAAAGTGGGTGTATGTAAAAGTTAGAAGCTAGCAAAAGACCTTAAAGGGTAGTTATAGATACCACATACAATTTTATTTCAACTCTATTTTTGATAGCCTTAAATATTTGATACTGGTTGAAGCAGTGACAACCTGAATTTTAAACCTTGTTGTAGCTTAGTCTCCTTAAAGTCTCCTAAAAAGAAAGGGCTATTAATATCTACCATTTCTATACTGCACTTGAAGATTTAAGCTATATCTGGTGAGATACTGCCATAATTAAGCAAAATTCACAATGTTTAATAACAGTTATGCCAGCAGTTCAAGATTAGAATGACCTCTAAATGATGCAACATTAATACTTTCCAATTTTTAAATATGACATTTCAGGATCTCCTTTTGCTGTCCCTCTCATCTGGACATCTCAAAAAACTCAAGTTGTTTTACTAAGGAGTGAGTGAGGATTCATAACTTTAAAGTAATACAGTGAAGTAAATACTGTCAAGCAAATTTATGAAAATGAGAAAAAACGAATAATAGCAAGATGTGGAATAGCCCAAAGTCATGTTTTTTTGCTGTTAATTCCATTTTTAGACGTTGACACAAATAAAGGCGTTGTAATACCTCATGTGAGCTCCGAGAGAGGGTTAAGTAATGTTATTTTGAAACACTTCTACAGCACATAGAACTAAGTACCCTGAAAAATTTTCCAGAATTGTACACAGGTAATTAGTAATTTCTGGGCAGCAAAACTTACCAGGGGCAGGACTATGTCAACACTTTAACCACAAAATCATCATTGTTCAACAGACAGTGAAAATGTTTGAGTCATTTGAGTCCAAGGGAGTGGTGACCATACAAGATGGAAAAAACCGAAAATATCCAATCATTTTCTTGGTTAGAAGCATTAGCGCCAAAGAAATTTGCCACTTTGGCAACTCATCCCAAAATTTTAAAAGCCTTGAAAAGAAAACACAGCCTTGGTTGTATTGATGCACACAGACTATAGAATAGAAAACTGAGTGCAGCTCTATCATGATGTGAAAACAAGTCAATAGTAGTTCATGGTCCATCACAAAAAGCTTTTGGAGCAGATGACCCTGTGCAAAAGTACAAGCAGGATAGGATTGAGTGAGGGCAGCATGTTTCACCTGGAGCTGAAGCAGCTCTAACTACGCACTGGCTCTTCATCTTTGGGTTTGGGGAAATTCTTCTGAAGCTGGCCACTGCTAGCCATTGTGGCCCAAAGGCATGACATTGTTTCACGAGTCATTGCACCATTGTGGATTGGTTATGTTCTCCTCTGCAGGCAGAATTTTGGGTGGATTGTCTACTCTGAAGTCAGTTGTGAGCCAGATCTCACCTCCAGAAGCAGTGGAAAGTGCTTGTCATTTGCTGCTTCTTGCTGATCTTTGTGGGCTTGGCACACAGAAAGATACACCAACACGTGTGGTTGTATAAGGTCACCATGCCCTGTTAGAAGAAGTAGGAGATTGCAGGGTTATGGGGTGAGGCAGTATGGCTGAGCAGTACATTCCTCTGCACAGAACAAGGTTGGTCTAAATGTCTAGGAGATAAAATCTACCAAATCCCTTCTAAATAAAGGTGTTGAGCTGTGACAGTACTTAACATCACACCCACAAAAAAATTCCCCATAAACACATATGTCAAGAAGACAAAAATTACGCCTGCCATGGGCTGTGGATGAAGCTTCGGACTCTGTATTTCTATTTTTTTTTTGGGTTCCACCATGAACTGAGTTATACCATGTCACAATGATTAGCTTACTGTCCTCATTTAGCTCTCCAATGAGGTGTGAATAGTTTAGCACTGATGCACAGTCCATTTTAACCGGTGTTTCATCTGCATTTCATCATGCTGGGAGAAATGAGTCTTTGGGCATTTCTGAGAACTGCTGTGAAGAGGATAGACATGTTTCCTCATCGTTTTGTCATGATGTGTGATGGGGTTCTCTGTCAGGCATTGTCAAACCAATTTGGAGGGCTCTTGGAGTAAGTACGAAAGAAACATGCTGTGTTGTTGTTCAGAAATTTCTTCCTGATTCTGGCACAGCCAGGGATATGTGAGCCTGAGTGTAGTTTATGTGACGGGTGCACAGAAGCAGTCAAGTAAGTCAGGAAAGAAAAACCCTTTTATGATTTTCTTTTTCACACATACTGAAAGAAAAGGAGGCAGATTTGTCTCTCAAACTATTTTTACATTGTGCTGGTATCAATACAGTGAACCCCAGAGAGGAATATCAGAGGTAACTGTCATTAGCAGATATCATCTTGACAAGACAAACACAACCTACAAACCTTCTTATGATTAAAAAACTACTGTCCCTGGATGCCTGACTTTAACTGTCTTGGACAAGAATTTTACAAATATACACTCTGATCAGGGTAGGAGTATACCACCCTGTCTTGTTTGTACCACATGAGCTGCCCTTTTGCCTTTAGTTCTTTGACAGAGTGACTGGTGCTATTAAGTGACAGTAGGTCTCTGCAAAACAAGCACCTTAAACTTAGTTTTATCTGAAAATTGACTATAGCTTAATTTAGAGGAAAAATAAAAAGGTCAGCTTGCATTCTTTAAACAAACCGATGTGCTCCTGCAGTGCTACCTCTGTTCTCCTTTCAGAACGTCTCCTGTTCTTTGCTTGTCCTTTAGGAGAGTTTCCCATTCTTGAAACTCTATCCTTTCTGAGACTAATGCAGTTCAAGGAAGTTTTAACGCAAAGCTTGCCTTCATCTCAGACCATACACATAGAACATAACTGTCATAGGTGATTCTATCCTGCTTCTTGAAAGCTGTGCTGGAATGAGACACTCTCTCCCTGAAAAGGATATTAAAGAAAGGTATTGCAAAACTTCAGACTATTGTAAGTCCTGAGTATATCACAAGTTGCCATAGTAAATCTACTGCAACAGAACAGTAAGTGTCGCCATGTACCTCTTCACTGATTACCATTGTTTTTTACATGAGAAAATATGCATGTTGTATGGGCTGCAAATGTACATTACTCAAAATTCTTGCAGTCCTTGCTTAATCCAGTTAGAGGGACTTGGGTACTGCATGCGTCTGCTGGCCCCCAGCAGACCTCCTGGCAGGTGATGTGGCTCTGTTTTCCCTTAAGAATTCCACAGAAACATGTGCTGTGTAACGTAATACTGCACTGTTCCCTCTCCAAGTCTACAAATTGCTGTTGTGAGGAAAAAAAGTTGCTATTATCATAGTTTAATGCTACTTAATATATTAGTTACTGGTAAATGCATTTATTAACTGAGTTAAAAGGGGAGACACACTATTCCAATGGAAATCAGGACTGGTCTGATAATGAAGGCACTTGCCCATTCCCACCTTGCATGTATAACCTCATATACATCTCTCTTAAAATTACAGAGATTTCAGGAGTTCTGGTGTGTATTCAAAGCCATTGAAACAATGAAGGCTAGCCTTAGGGTGAGACTTGAATCTAGGAGGAATGGAAATCTTTAACCATTGCTTAGGTCATGGAAAAAGATCAAGCTTGCAGCTCTCAGATATCTGTCCTGTGTGCACAACAACTGCATACCTCCTAAGCCTCTGTCCCCTCCTCCTTCCCCAAGCTACGGCAGTGCAGGCAGTTCCCAGACCTTGATTCCTGATATGCCAACACATGTTGGCAGAGCTTCACTTTGCACAAATTTGAATTTCCCTTGGGAACAGGTTTCTCTGGTCTGAGAAAGTAACAGACTGTTCTCTACTTCCATCTTCTAGACCTGAGTATATACCCCTCCTTTATCCTGTACATTAGGTCTGACATTATATATATGTGTGTATGTGTGTGTGTGTGTGTGTATGTGTATATATATATATGAGATGCAGATTAATTTCAGAGCCACTCTTTGTCCAAGTGCCCATACATTTATAATGTCATGTTTGACTTCAAACTTTGGAACAAAAATGATAAAACTACTAAAAGTAGCAAGTGTTTTCATCTGGATATTTGTGTCTGATACTTGGGGAAATCCAGTGGTGTGTTAGACTTTTGCTTTTCCAGGTTTGGAAATCTGTGCTTTGTGTGTACATTAACAGGAAGTACATATGTACAATAGCTGCAGAAACAGCGTGAGATGTGGTACCTTGTACTGTACCTGGTCAGAACTTCCAGTTGCTCCTGTCCTTATCCGACGACCAGCCCTTACACTATACAAGGAAGAGTATGCAAAGGTTAAGTGCCAACTTTTAGTCAGGAATGCCCTCCTCCCCTCAGCTGTCAGTGTTCTGTCAATCTTCTTAGGCCTTTCATATCTTTAAAGTATATTAGGGAAGTATTTCATTAAAATGCTCCTATTTCTTAGTGGCAATTTGCTTGCAAAAGGAATTTAAGAATAGTTGGATTTGGTTTTACTGCTTCTGGAGACTCTACCTAAAGGCAGTGCATCATTAACCTGTATTCCCACATACTTTGGCATCGCTTTTTTCAAGATCAAATCAGTAACACAGTAATGAGGCAGTTTAATAGGTAGCTGGAAAAGGAGAGCTGGGTTAGAGCACAGTTTTATTTAGAAAATACCCCTGTGCACTGTGGCAATGTTTTATAGCACGGTGTGAAGCTAAAGTTCACAACCATGTCATCATGGTTTAAGTCATAGAAGAGGGTAGGTTACAAAAGGGAGGGCTACAATGAGGAAGAAGTGCAGTGAGGAAGAAATGCACTTGCTCCTGGAAAATTTACAACTGCCTCAAATGAAGGATTCAGTAATGTCAATGGAGTTAGTTTTTGAAAAATGTAAATTAAGTGACTTCACAAATATGAGTAGTTAAAATAAGGCATAAGCAAAAGTCTTATTCCACTTTCAAAGGTCTTGTGGCTAGGCACAAATCAGTCAATACTTAAAAAGTGAATGAGTAGGGCAGTAAGGTAAGAGACTGTTTTGAAACCAGGCCCTGATGAGCAGCTCCCATGCCAGCATTTTGCTTAGGCTGTATGAGATTAATTGGTGCAATGCCTCTTCCTTATTCTTGTGCTTTGAGGGTGTGAAGGAACGTATAGGCAAGGGAAAACATTGTCAGATAAAATCTCACAGGATTGGAGCTGAGAGAGGAGCCGTACCCTTTGTGCCACTCGGCCTCAATTCTGCACAGCCATCAGCTGAACTCACCAAGCTCTGTGTGCACTCAGAGCTCAGATAAAGTACAGTGAGTGCTCGTACTGGAGCACTGCACAGACGGTGGTGGACAGCTTTTCTTTTTTTTTCTGTTTTTGTTTTGTTGTTTTTTGGTTTTGGGGGATTTTGTTGGTTTGGGTTTGTTTATTTAGTTTTTTTTGGTTTTGTTTTTTAATTTTAACCATTAATATCTCCAACATTTTTTTAGAACTAACATGTCAGCAAACAGGTGCTTGTTTAGATCCTGATGAGCAACTAGCAACCAAATGTGTCCCCAAAAGTGTATCCATTCCTATTGCTTTACCTTTTTCATAAGGGTCTGTAAAATTTCGACATTTGCAAAGTTAACTTAAGACTGTTATTAAAAAGGAAGAGCTATATCATCAACCTCTTGGTCCTTCTTGGAATCTGACTACAATTTCCTGATTCAAATTCATTATTGGGAATAGTTTCATTGATTGCAATGGGTCTGAGTCTGTCACAGGTGCTCAGACTTCACAAGCATATTTGAGTCTGGCCCATGATGATTCCACCTTTTCTATAGATCAGTCTGGTAGAGAGACTTTGTATACTTTTAGCTTTGCCAAGCACTTCAAGTATCCTTGGATATACTGTGAAAAAACTGTTCAGGCATTTTTTGTTATAGCGTCCTTTTTCCCCCAAGAGAAATTGGAGTGTTGCAACACAACTTCTCCCCCCCCCTCCCATAAATAGATATAGTTTATGTCTTCTGGCAAGAATAAGAAAACAAAAGTAAAAAGACTCCTCACAATTCTTGGCGAGATGAATCTTCCAGGGTTTGATCCCTTAGCAGAGCTCTGTGGTTTGGCTTTCTCACTTCTCTTAGAGTTGTGTGTGTATGTCTCATTTTCTTTGATTTCATAACACTATTTATGTTTAGCTGCTAGGTTTTGTCTCAGTTGTTAGTTCCTTTTCCTTTTCAAGATAATTCACCTACTTTACTATTAGGTGCCCTCTTTTCTGCACATCCTGGCAAACTCATTTCCTTAGGACAAGACCCTGTGCAACGCACCTCTGCCACTTGGTCTGCCTTTTCTCTATCTCTCTTTCCTAATTTCCATTTTAACTTTGTTATTCCTTGCTGCTAATGCTGTTTTTTGGAAAGATGTACTCCTTCAAGTGAAGTTGTCTCTTTTTCATTTTTTCAGGTTTGTTCGTTTGTTTAGTTGGTTGGTTGGGTGGTTGAGTGGTTTTTTCCCCTGTTGTTGTTGGTTTTTTTCCCTCTTAGTTTTTTTTTTTTTTTAAATCTTTTATTAATATTTCAATTATTGCCATTTACTTTTGAGTTTCCGTAACAAATATGAACATTTGATTTCACTAGACATTTTCGAATTCATGTCAAAATCAAAAATACCTTCTCATCTTCCTACTGATTTAGAGGACGCTTAATGATTTTTTTAATGAAAATGGAAATGAGAACAATATCTGTCATTGTACTTTCTTCAGCAAAATGAAACAAATATTTTCAGTTAGAGTTTTTTGTCACAGGGAAAGAAATTTTGGACCAAAACAGAGAATTTTCTGTGTCTTGCTAGCAGCTAAGTTAGGACACAACTTCTTAGTGTTATGTTGAAGACTTCTGTGGAAATACCTACATATTTGTATAGTGAGTCCTTCTGAGCTCACTACTGTTTCCTCTGAATTTGTCTATTGATCTCCTGTTAATTGAATGGAAGCAGTGTTGGGTCCACTAAGCAGGATCCGCAAACTAGGACCTGTAAGATTTAAAAAAAAACCTGCAAGAGTTCATACTGCAAGAACCTGTGCTGCTGGCCTGTGAACTGGGGCTGCTTTGTAAATCTTGGAGCTGCTTGATTCCCAGCCCAACTGATTGTGGAGTGGGGATGGTACAGATTGTCAAGGACATTAATCTCATCAGCCTTCTCAATTTAAGTTGTTCCTGCTCATTGTAACTTAGCTCATAGGGGAAAACAAAATAAAATCTCAGCTCATAGGGGAAAACAAAATAAAATCTCAGTAACAGCAGTGTCTATCCATGGAAGTGCAAGTAATTTAGTGGTGGGCTGATTTTGCAGATTAGAACCTGGATTTTTAGGACTAATTAATTTTATGTTCTTCAAAGGGCATTACGAATGTTATTCAGTTTAACAGATATCATTCTAAAAGATATTTTGTCAAATATACTGGATTTAATAGAGTCCAGTGGAAATGGTTAAACATATATTTATTTTAATTACTGCAAATTAAAAGGAGCATCTTAACTTAAACTCTAATTTGGTCTTCTGCCAATTCAAGCAAAGATGAATGAGGCATATTAAAAATGAACATGGTTCTTATTTTTATTGGTTATATGACCCTCTTTCTCACTACATACATCCGTTAGCAAAGTCTGCTTTCAGTAGTGGAAATTTCATTATCACTTCTAATTCAGGTTTTGTAGCACATTAAAGTTTCCAACAGTTAATGACTCTGGTTTCTTTCTGTGTAGGTTTACTTTTCATGAAAGAACATAGAAGAGGAAAGAAATGACAGTAAGACTGAATTATGAACTCCCAGAAGTGGAGGACAAGAACTGATTGTATTCTGGAAGCTGAATTTACTGCTCTTGACTAATGCTGGGCAATGGTGATCGCATGCATGGTATTGCTGAAGCAGATGTAGCTTGTGTGTTACTCATTCCAGTTTTTCATTCAATATTTAAAGAGTAACAAAAACAGCACTGTAAAAGTCTGTCAGCTGCTTGAAAACTGGTGTCAGAAGTTTCTCACCTTAACCAAAGCTCCTTTCCACCCTTGGATAGAGATTGTCATCCTCCAGACTTCTTCACCAATATTGAACTTTCTTCTTGGCTCTGACCTGTGCACTCGTGGCCCTGAGATGGGGTCTCATCAGTACTGTCACCATGCCCCTGTGATGTCCATGCCATTGTCACCCTTACATCTGATGGTTAGTGAAGCCAAAACACCTCAGTTACTTTTCACCTGAGACACTTAGCATGTCTCCAAGAGTGATCCCGCTGTGGGACAACTGCAATCATATCTCATAGAGGTGTCACAGCTCTAAATTAGATCTTCTGCAAAGCGCTTGGAAGATCCCTGACAAATGTGGTTTCAGTATGCAAAATACTGCAGCAAAATAAACTAATCTAGATAGCAGAGGTCAGTTCTGTCTGTCTACATTAACCTAATAGCCTGTACTTTTCCTCTTTCCTTCACCATTTGCCAAAACAGATATGGTTTGTTTTTCCTTTGATCCCATGGAGTTGACAGTGACAGATTACTCTCAGTTTGTCATTCTGAACCTTCCCACTTTCCTGGTGATGTGACCCATGACATGAGGGAGATCTGTAATCGCAGACAGATGCCTCTCTGAGCAATGTCTAGATACTGTGGCAGCTTACTACTCTTATTTTCTCAGCAGAGTAAGAGTTTAAGGCTAATTTGAATATGTTTTTGAAATAAGACAGTCTCCAATGGTGGGGCCCCTGTGTAAAATGGACTCTATTTCTGTGATATTTTCTCATGGACATAGCAATACTTCTGTGTTCAATCTTCAAAAAAGCTGGAAAACTGCTGAAAATGTGTTTTGTCAGGACTTGCTCAGGATCCAGCAATGTGGTGTGTGTACACCAGAGGCACCAAGCACATAACCAAGACTGAGGGTAACAACAGGCTCAACAACTGTCAAAATCAGTCAGCCCTGTTATTCTCCACATCCCAAAGCTCTTAGCATGCTTTGCAGTAGAATAAAACCAAATTATATCTGATAGAGATATAGGAGATGCAACATCAAAACGAATTGAACAAATGGGTCTCCTGCCCCACCTCCCTCTCAAAGCAGTGCCAACTTGAGGACCAAAGGGGCATGTTTAGGTATTTTTTCAACCTCATCTTTAAAACCTCTGAGGCTGGATACCAGTTAGGCTTCCTGGGCTACCCACTCCAGTGCCCGATGTCCTCATGTGTCCTCATGTAGCAAGTCTCTACCCATACCCAGTCTGAACATTTCCTATTATGTCTTGTCCTCTTTCCATGTACTATCATGGAGGACCCATCTCCATTTCCTGGATGTGCCCCTGGGCACAGTGGTCACTCTCATTTGGTGAAATCTGCAAACTTCATGGGAGAGCTCTCCGGCAATTTGTCCAGGACACAAATAAACGTGGTAAACAGGATGGGTTCCACAAATATTTGAACTAGCAGTCACCATTGATACTAGTGATGGTGTTAGTACACAATGTTGTTTGCTTTAAAGAGCAAAAGCAAACTCTAAGACCTCAGAGAGACTGTCAGACTTGAGATCTCACAGAGAAAAAAATACTGACGTGCATGAGATGTGAAGTGATTCTGTTTGGGAGACAGTCCATCCTCTGAGATTTATTATCCAGCCTAACGACTTCTTAGCTTTTGCAGCTCTTGAAATCTATTGATTTCAGTTAGATCTTGATGACTGCCTAACATATCTGATTAAAAGCAAGGTTCTGAATTTTGGCTTTTTTTTCAGCAGTTTCATGTAAGAAGTAATAACTAATTAATGGTATTGTATTTCTTAAAGAGTTCTCCAAACTCCTTTAGCAAATTTATGAATAGGGAAATTAGGGCTCTTACAAGCTAATCATCAAACCTGTACTAAAGACTGTTTTGATTATGTTATTTATTGACATCGTAAGGGCAATGTCAGCAGTGTATTCTGTGGTACAGACTTCTATAGGAACATTATCAGCCATAAATGGTACCAAGTTCCTACACCAGAGCTCATTGATACTGTTGTTTGAAGGCCTTTAGGACAAGACGTGACGAAGAGTATTTAACACAGATTTGAATATGTTTTGTCTTGTTTTGCTTTGGTAAACTCAGCACCCGCATCACCAGGCTGTCAGTTTGCTTAGTACACTGGTTGTCTGAGTAAGAGTAATTCTTTTGTCACTCTTGGTTGAACTTTGCAAATCAGCTAAAAACTGGGGATGCTGTATAAATCACAAGATGATGTCAGTAAGTTAGACGTTAATGCTTTCCTTTAAGCAAAGTAATATGTTCTGTTTTCAACACTTTAAAATGTATAACAAGTACAAAAATCTTGTAATATGCAGGAAATTATTTAGATGTAGGAACTGTTCAACTGCTCTTCAATGGAAAAACTACTAATACACAGTAGAACTTGTCTTTCTTGAATAAATATCCTCTTCTTATGCAATAACCAAGGTAGCCTGTATCTTGACCAAGGAACACGTGCATAACAAATTCTGTTAAAAATTTTGTACATTGTTACACTTATTTTGGAAGAACATTTTGGAAACTTTCTTATTAAACTCTGTCACTTCTAAACAAAGTACTCACACATGCCCAAGGGAATAGCTTTGTCTGTGTCATCCTACAACTTTGTAGAACCAATTTAATTCTATCATGTCTCTATGCAATAAATCTACTCCTGGGAGGATGCATTCCCTCCATTGGTACAGCATAAATTGTGTGCCTCTGCACTACAGCTATTGCTACAGCTCTGCTCTAAATGGGCTGTCAGACATCCAGAAACCCCAGCATCCAGAAATTATTGACAAAAAGATGAATATTTCTCAGCATTTGGGAGAGTGAATGAAATTAGAGGTAAGGAAACTTAGATGACATAATACAGCAACCACAGACTGACTGTTAGCGCTGTTGGCAGATACCTAACCTGCACATCCACCTTTTAAATATGTTCAGACCATTGTGAGGTAACTTACTAACTTCTAACAGCTGGAGTAAAGTTCTTTATTATAGAATATACAACCTTCATGTCTGGTCTTTGTGCTTTTTTGGTATTGTTAGAAAACAATGTAGTGGATGGACTTGCTAGAGGAAAAGTTACAGTTTACGAAACTGTAAATATATGCCTAAATATTTCCATCAAAGAGCAGCTAGTTCTTACCCTCTATCAATATCATGGTATTGTAATTAACTGCATGTAGTCTTTATTATTAAAATTATATATTAAATAAGTGATTGTCTCTACTTAAAGAATACAGCTTTTAGATGGTCCCACAGAATAAAACAACTAAAGCTTCTTTATTCTCCAGAGGTTGTAAAGACCCATCCTGCCTTCAGGCACCACACTACATGTGGAAGAAATACGTAAGTGACTTTTTCAAAAACAAACACTTAAATGCAGCTTCTTAGAAGGCCAAATATTGCAGTGAGTGCCTACCTTGGAAGTCTTGTGTTTTCTCTGTCCTAGTGAGGCTTCTCTGTATAACTTTTTTTTTTTTCTGGTAGGCCAGTTTGTGCTGACATTTCAAAGGTTAAACCCCTTTCCCTTCCTTTCCATTACTTAATTTACTTTTCTATCACTTCATCCTGCACGTGAGAGGTGGAGTTCCCTTTTAACTTCAGAGATCAGCACGATAGGAGGGCAGTGGAAATCAAACAAACCTTCAAGAATGCAAAGGCAGTGAGGCACCCACAAAACTAGCACTTGGATCCAAAACTAGATGGGTGGCCAGCTTTATCCCAGACAGTCCATCAACAGCCTAACCACAGGTCAGACCAACCCCAAAGTTGCTCATGCTGTCCTCTGGCATTAACTAAGAAGCCAGATATTTCTACCCAAGGAATTTCCTCCACAGGGATTGCCGTTAAAGAGGGAGGGCGAAGTCAGTCTCCTAAAGAAAATGCACGCGTATGCCACCTAATGAAAGATTTATTAAAAAAAAGTAAATCAAACCTTTGTTGTTGATTGTACACACACAGGGAAATGGGAATTGGACTTCCACCTCATTTCACATCAGCCCAAATTTTCCTAGACTTGAGAAGAAAAAAATTAATAAAAATAAAATGTTCATAGCAATTTGTTTTCTATGTGAATTCACTCAGGTGAGCTTCTGCTAATTCAGTTCCTGTCCATTCAGCTGCCACTATAAGTATCCGAAACATTACTTTTCTAGGCTTGCTTCCTGCAGTTGAAAAACAGTTTGTTGTTCTTAATTTCATATTGCTGGTGTAAGACAGAGGATCCAGGTACTTTTCACGATCAGTGGGCTATATTATGTTTGTTTTGAAAGCACATACAAGCTAGACAAAAAAAGAACAGCCCCAGTCTCAAAGTTCTTTCAGTCAGACAACAGTGTGCCCATGTTTACTTAATACAAACTTTAGAATTAGTTGTTTGATTAAATCAATTTAGACTTCAAAGACAATTTAGGCATTGAAGACTGTCTTAAACAGGCAACCAAAGGGCAGCTGCTGTAAGTCAGATGGGCAAATGAATCCATTCATCTGTAAACAGGCATGGAAAAGCTCCATGGTCTTCATGGCAAGGTTTGGGTTCAACCCCTCTTTTAGCTTTTCAGCTATTACCTGACTTCAGGATGTGATTAAAAGTGTATTCTAGTAAAAAAAATCCCAAAAGCTCAAACTAAATATATTTTCACTTTTAGCTTTCCTACCTACTTATGCTTCTGTCTCCTAAAGAGAAATGACTAGGTTTATAATAAAAAAAGCGTGATTTCCAGCTCTTGATCAAATTTCTTGTTGACAGAACATTGACTATAAGGCACACATAGGAACTAGGACTATGTGTGGTTTTAAGGAACTAGCACAAAAAAAAAGTGCTAATAACTAATATATTCAATTTTGTGTGTTTAAAGTGTGCAGGTAGGTTCCTTGGGATGAGCTATCTAGAGCAACACTGAGTAGAAAGAGGTTGATAAAACTACGAGGACTTGTACCAGTAGTTCTGCCCTAAATTCTGCAGAACAGATGAGGGGCAGGAGTATTTCACACTTTTCTGTAATTAGCTTTCAATAAACTGTGCAGGAAAATTTTTGATTTACATATGCCTGCATTTTCCAATCACCTAAGCTATGTGTTATGCTGTTGCAGAATATCTTTTCTCCTTACCAACTAGAACAAGGCAGGCATTAACTTTTGCCACAGCACAAAGTGAAATTCTATATAATCCCCATGTTATGTCTCCTGTTCCCTCTAGTTTAATCTGCAACACTGGGAATTTGTTATACAACAAGAAACACATTTTAGGAATTGTCACATTTTGTAATTCTTTTTTGTGTTTGGAGTGTCACAAGCATTGCGGCTCTGGTTCAAGCCAACTGCAGACTGGAAAATGAAATACAATCTAAAAATACCATAAAAATGGAAATTTTTAACGTTAATCTTGTGCAAGGTTTTTACATTCTGTAGTGAAGCTAGCTGAACCTGAAAGAGGCTGAAAACTGAGGAGCTTTGCAGCTCTTTGTAGTTCCTCTCATCCACCCAGACTGTACCTGTGGGTCCCATTCATTAAAAGGGTCTTTGCAAGGAGACCTTGCTCCATTCCAGGACCTATCAAAAAGCCAACAGGAACTTTTGTGACAGGATGGCTCTGTATCGAAGGAAAGGACTCAGGCATTAGTGGCACCATAGAGGATGAGGGCAAGACTGGCTCAGTAGATAAAGGCGACGGTTTAAAATTCGGACAATCTGGGTTGTAGTTTCTCTCCTGCTGCTGGTTTCTGGTGAAGCTCTGGGCATATCTCTTACTCTGTGTTGCAGGTGGTTGACCACGTAATGAGGAGAACAGCCCTGAAGAGAACGAGGACAAGGATATTTGCAAAAGAAAAGGAAGGAAGGAAGGAAGAAAGAATGTGTGGGATAAGTCTATCTTTTATTAGATAACACCAGGGAGGGTTGATATGATCACTGCTTTGGTTCTACACAGATACATCAGGAAAATAAGGCAGCTCCTTTTCAGGACATCCATCAGCTTCTGAGGAGCCAAAACCTGGCAAGATACGCTGTGCAATTAGTGATTGGAGCCTGTGTTCCTGTGTCATGTATGTGAAGTGGGAGAACCAATGGGACCATCTCTCCTTCTCCCTTCAATTATGTAAAATGCTGTAATTTACACAGGTTGTATGTCAGGGCTGAATAGGGGCATAGAAAGTTTGCAAATATGCATTAACAAATAATCATGCTGCCAAAATAATTTGTATTTGTAACACATCTAATGCTCTTAAACATTGCTGCGGGTGAACCTGAAAGACAGAAGTAGTATTTTTATGCTAATATGCTATAAAATGTCTCAGCAAAATAAGCAAGTCCCTCTGCAGTGGGTGTTTATTTTCCTTGACATGATTTAGAAGATTCTCATGTGACAATCTTTTGTGTTGTATTTGTAAAATGATCTCTATGAGAATAGCACACTATTATAATACAATCTGCGGTTGCTTGAGCAGCAGAAAGCTACTAATACAGTGTTTTACAATAGAGCACTTATACAGTTTAAAGTGCAGCTTTCATGTACAGTATTTTAAAGAACTGCTACAAGCCATGTTTGCAGTGCTTTTTGGAAAGCAGGGTAATATCAAGGAGAAAGCTCCTTACTAGTGAGCTCCCTGTCACCGAACGACCATGTTGCTGTTCTAGTAAATCCAGGTGCGAACATTTTCAAGGAAATGTCGAATATTTCTTCTTTTACCCAGAAACAGCATAGCTATTTTTAGGGATATTTTCCATTGGCCTGCAGCACATTTCAGTTGCTTGTAGCATGATGGAGAGTGGCATATTGTATGTTACACTGAATTGAGAAAATGACTATGTTGCATCATGTCTGTACTTGGCACTGAAGGATGCTGAGATGTTCATATTTCCTCATACTTGTGCCAATTCGTATGCAACACAGTTCTATCACAAACAAAATGTAGGGTATTGGATCCATCCTGCTCTCATTTAACCTTGTGACGCTTCGATAGCATTTGACTTCTTTGTGAGAGACTGGAATCAGTACCACTGTGCCCAGTCCGAGTCTGCTTATGGTACTTAAATGTAAGATATTTTTGGTACTGTGCAAAGAGCTGCTACTGTAGCAAATACTTTATAGGCTGTATCTATGTTGAAATGTGAGGTTCAAAAATATACATGCCCCCAAATTATCCAGCATTTTCAGGTCACTTCCTAATTAAAACCCCTTGAGTGGAAATCATCAGGTATGCACCCCAAGATACTCATCAGACTCTCAGGGGAAACAGGCTGCCTGGTGGGGAGATACAGTTCCATGTTCAGGAGGTGCCTTTGCCCTAAAAATCATCACAACTGTGTGAGGAGATCTGCACTGATTTCCCTTCATCCCCACCCTCTCCGTTGGGACATGATCAGATTCTGTTGCCTCTATTCAACTTGAGAGTAGCATCTACTCTCAAGTAGATAAGCTGCATGGCTAAGCCAAAATGGGGGCCAGAGAATCTGTTGCAAAATTTCTTGTTGCTGTTTTCCTCCTGAAATTTTGTATGAAACTTGATGGCAAAAAAAAAAAAAAGCTCTTAGGCATTCTGTTTTAATCTATAAAACTCACATAACTAGTGTAACTTTAAGTCAACTTTATATCACTGATTGAAATGGAGACAATTAAACAACTGTCTTTGGAGATACAGAAATTGCAGTGATTTTCCAGATCTGGTGTGTGAGCAAGAAGACTGCACTCAGCAATAACTTATCTTGCACTGCTTAATGCAAGCCACCCAACTCAGTTTGCACAGGGATTGCATTACTCTTAATCCTAAAGACTGACATTGACAAACATCAGGAGATAATTTTGTAACTCTGTCATTAGAAAAAGGAGATTTTAGTTTTCAAGTTTGCAATTGTTTTGACCTCTAGGTACGTGCATCTTTATTCCCTCAGAAAATGGCACATCTTTTATGTGCAGATCTCAGCAATAACCAAGAAAAGACTTTCTAATTTAAATTGGAAAGATCAGCTACAGTCTGTTTGGCAAGTTGAATGACATATTAAAGTCACTTTTGATTTAGTCATTTTAGGAGATCTGTTCCAATCACAGTTGTTTTCTTTAGCTCTTGAAAATGAGTTGAGGATGCACTTTGGTTTTGTACCTCATTTATCTAAAATAGCAAATAAAAATATTTCCAAAAATTCTTCTAAACTATTTTTCAAGGGTTTTTTTTAATATTAAATGAATGAGTTCATTTAGACAGTTGAAAGATAATGTTTTAAATGCCCCTAAGAAGCAGCTGTTTTAGGAAAAACTGGGGCCCTGTCCACAGAAAGTTCAATGAATACCAGTGAGGACTTTTCCAACAATATCAGGTTAGGATTAGAGTCAGGATGAAATATCAGTGTATTGATATTTAATTCTCTAGTCTCAGCTGGTGGTGAATCAAGTAGCAACTCATTAGGAGTCATCTTTTACTCCATGGAGTGAACCTGCGATTGGTATTTTGTGCCCTCACACAGTTCCCATCACTGCCTGATGTGTAATCTGATGTTGTGCATATCTTTAAAAATTGAAGACACAAGCCACATTTTTCTTTTTGTTTTGTATCTCTTCAAATGCAGCCTGTAACATGCAGTGTTATCTCTGCTCATGACTATCACACTTAATTACACTTCATGTGTCGAATTTGGGATGTGAATGTCACTCAAGTGTTTCTTGCACACTTTATGATAGATATTTAATCCAACAAACCTAAAGAAAACAGATCATTTAATTTTCTAATCAGTTTACCAGATACAGGCTCTGAGGCTTGGAAATATTTTGAGCATTTTCTATGTTTTTTAATGAAGTGTTACTACAGTGAGAGGTGGATGTTACAGCCCAGCTGTTGCCATACACAGCAGAGGCTGCTGTGCTCTGTGCTGGCTCTCGGTGAAGCTCCAGGTCTCCAGCCAAGGCTGTCTGGCAGCAAGCTGGAGACTGTGATGGTTTTCCCTTTTTTTGTACTATTTTTTTTTATTTCTTGCCCCCCAGTGGATAAACACTTCAACAATTTCAGAGTTAAAGTTTCAATATTGCTAGAGGATGAAAAAAGGGAGAATGGATGCTTTGTCCTTCAGTCTTTGCAAATGTGTAGGCTGCGGGTTTGTGTCTCCCAGGAACATCACGAGTAAAGGGAACCTGCTGGAGTCTGTCTCCATCAGGGTGTGTTTACTTCTCCACCATCCTAACCCTTCTGCTGTTACCTCCTCTCTGCAAATTAATCTTCTCAACTGATGATATTCTGTGGAGACACAAGATTTATGTGTTCCCTGAAAGATGCAGACCAAGTTTTTCCTTTCAGTGTGGAGCATTTAAAATTATGGGGAGCATACCAGCAACATTAAAACAAATGTGCATCAGATCCCCAGGGGACTCGGATGCCATGTGTGCAATGTTTCCTCCAAACTCGTTGTTCTTCAAGAGAGTTTCTGAAGCAAAGGAAACAATAGGATGTGTCCATAATTCCTAGCTCGTGAGCACATGGAGCTGCAGTACTCAGACTTTATGTCTGAGTATCTGACATGGTATCTGAATGGTATCTGACATGGATAGATGAAACTGGTATACTGGGATTTTCACTTTCGAGATAATTCTTGTAAATGGAAGATCATACATTTTTCCTGATGAAAAGACATGTATATATATGTTGTTTGTTTATTTGTTTGAGTATTTTTTTCCCCCAGTAATGAAATTAATGTTAGAAGAACTCTTTGTGACTGCAGAAACTTGAAAGTAAAATAAATGCTGTATAGATCATAGGCACATACATGTATTATTTTTTTAGGAGCAAGGTATGTAGGTATTTTTAAAGAGCTGCTACTATCTGAAGTGCAAACAGAAAAGGGTCTGTAGGATGCTAGTATCCCAAGGCCTCTTAGACCTGAAGTCAGGTAGTAGGCAACATCAGAGATCAGAAATTGATTTTGTTTAAAAGGAATTATTTCAAAGTGATTGGATAAAACAGAGAGGTGTGTTATAAAATAGATGAGGAAAATATTTGTTAGCCTGGGAGAGAAGATATATCTATTGTTTGAGTAGCCATGGCTCAATACGTCATGCTTTACCCCTATTACGGTCATATGCATTTAAAGTCAGGCAATAGATGTGCAGCAGCAAAAAAAAAAAAAAAAAGAGAGAGAGAAAAGAAAAAAAAGACATGTAAGTGGAAAGAAGGAAGCCTGTATTCCCCAGGACATTGACTCATTTACATGATTAGGAGTCAGAGTTCGTATATATTTATACTTAAATCAAGGCATGGTGAAACAACCTATAACTGACTTGGAAAGATGGAATCTGTGGTGTTAAGCTTCCCTGGGAGGTGCTGAGCACTTTTGGCTTTTAGCAACACCTCTAGGAACTGAGCATGCCCTGTGGCTCATCCACATTGAACCCTACAGAGTTAGGGAAATTTTCCAGCCTTTCCTAACTTTATCCCTGCTTCCCTCACAGTCCTGTTCATGCATCACAGCTCCTCAGTGAGGGTTAACCACACATGATGTTGTTCAGTTGTCCGAGGAGTTGGATGTTTTAGAGTCTGGAGCCCTTTATAGCTTCCACATCCTGAGCAGATGCTGTCACACTGTTCATAGTCCCTTATGATACCACTGTAAGAGTGTAAAGAAGGAAAATAAACTTCTCCAGCACTTGGATTTAAACTTGGAATTTTTAACTCACCCAATGTTTCCTCCCCTTTGCACCTTGTAGTACCTCTGAAACAGGTGTTGGTTTGACCCTACTTTGTAAAAATTACTGTCTGACAGTAGTGGACAACTTCTTAAATAAAACAAAATTATCACAGTAATTTTTGGGAGATCTTATTTTCTTTTTGTACATATTTCTTTAATTTATTTTTAACAGGATGAATACTGGGAATCCTTATAATTCTTCTGAAGATTAAACTCTGCCTTAGGAAATTCATAGCTCAGTCAATATTTGGCCTTTCGAAGCTGTGTTAAATAGATTAATTATTAAGTACTAAATCTTTTAATTAAAACTGTAATTTTATCTTCCCAAAGAAGCCTAGATATTGGTACAGGAGTCCTTTTTGATGGCACAGGTGTTTGCTGTCCATGCTGAAAAAAGTTATTACTTTATTAATATGGCAAACCTAAAAATAAGTACTTGAATACTTTTATCCTGTGCTGAAATCAAGTCTAGTCACACACAATGTTAGCTGTTTTCTAACTTATATATATTTGGAATTCAGCCAAGAAATGGTGTTTTTAGTGCCAGAAGTCAAATAACACACCAAAAGTATTTCAATACTCCACAGTGTTCTTATTAAAAGAACAGACCTCTTAACAAGTTTCACATTATTTTGTCTCTATCTACATAATTCAGGTGTTATCTTGGGATCTGCATGTATTTTGCATGCATTTAATGCAAACAGAGAGTAATTGCATGGCCAATTATTTTTAATCATTAACCAGCTTACATTGTAGCAGGCTTATTTCTTTTTAAGATATTACTGAGACTCTCTTAGCCAAATTTAGCCAGATACAGTCAGACTGTTGCAAAGCAGTCACAGTCAATTGGACTGCATAGTTATTCATGAATATGGTTGTAAATGCCTCAGATGTGGCCAATGAGCAGTAAGTCTTTTGGCAAATGTCTCTTTGCAGTGGGATTCCACACTATGCCACAATCTGTAATAACCAATCCTAGCGTGAGATAGCTGCACAATTGCATAGTTAGTATTTTCTCCTTGTAAGTATTTCAATTAGTTTCTATTTTTTTAAAGGTGAATACTCAAAAAATCCTCAGCAATATGTTCACATCGGAATCAGTCACCAACTTTGCTGGAAGCAGAGTGATACTCAGAACTTCAAACAGTTCTGGTCTAATATTTCTAGAAAGCCCCTTCATATACAAATAAAATATTTTTTCAATTGCAATACTGAGAAATTTTTTTCTCCTTTTTCTTTATTCCGTCAGAATCTCCAAAACTGTCTACTAATGTCTTCTCAGGAAAATTTTTATTTAACCATATATAGTCTTAAATTAGGCTTTCAAAGCACCATACATAAAATAAGAAAAATCCACATAACATTTTTTCAAATTTGGAAAAAAATAATAACTTCATATTACAAAGCAGAAAACTGAGGCAAAAATTATAAAGTGACTTGATCAAGCATTCAAAAATAGAAATTTTCAGGCTTTTTAATCCTAAGTATTCTACAGTGTAGGTTGCATCTCTGAAACTGATTTCTTGGTTTCTGGCTCTCACAGTAAAATACTCAGACATAAGTTTTTGGAGTCCTTAGTATATGGTATTTGCTTTACAGGTTTGCACAGGGTTAGATAATTTACTCGTTACTTTATATTGTGCCCTAAGAACATTCAAAGCAGGTGAGAGCAGTTTATGAATAGTATTTAATGAATTTCATTTCATGACCTTGTGATGTTATAAGAAAACTGTTCACGGTTTATATAGATCTCTGCAAAGGTTCTTGGTAAAAACTGTAAAACAAGTAATCTAAAGCGAGGCAATTAAGAGAAGCAGGTTGTCCTCAAGAGGCACCCGGATTCATGAGAAAGAGATAAAAGAGTAGCCACAGATTTGTTCTGATATAACAGAGAATGGTTATGTCCACATCTGCTTACAGGAGAAAGACAATAAAAGACACATTCTCAGTGTATATATTGCACAAAGAGATTATAAACGATCCTCCTGAAAAGGAAGGACAAAAAAAAAAAAAAAGTGGATACTTCTGGCTCTGTAACATTAAATTCACTAAATTCATTAAAAACACATTGTGCTTACAGTGATATGAGTATACAGTAGTGGTAAGCTCATGAAGCACAGTCAGCACAGAGATGTTCCTCAAAAGATCAAATGTGAAAGTGGCATGTGGTTCTCTTTGCATTCGCTAGATGAACAGTAAAATTAAATGTCTCAAACAATTGTTTTGTAGCATTTTATTGTATTCATGCATTGTAAGGGTTTTAAGATCTGGGCCACTAATTACAAGGACATTATTTTTTAATCACCAGCAGCTGTAGGAGTACTTGGGGAAGCCTTGGCCACACATTCTGTTCTGCCATCTGTCTGCAGACACCAATTTCCCATGACTGGTGGAGAGGAGGTAAGAAGCTGGAGTGGCCTCTCTTATCTGAAGTTCTTATGTTGGTATAAAATATATTAACCCCATGTTATTCGATTTCATTATTCTCCATGATTTTGGCTTCTTGCCATAACACACAAGACTAATTTACAATATCCTTCAGGCATGCTAGTATTTCTTATACACTCACAGGAACTTGACTGTCTGGTGTCCTCGGTCTTCAGTGCTCAGTCTAACAATTCAGTGTATGGTGTGATCTCAGCAGGACTGTCATGCTGCCCTGCCTTATTGCTTAAGTACAACCCTGCTAAAATTACCACACCACCACTGGGGGTGAATGAATACATGATAAGAGCTGCAGTGTGACAGTTTCAAAGGAAATGACATAGGGATTTAATTAGATCCTCTGTGTGTGCCTCGTTGATTCTTAGAGAGGTTTCATTCTAGTGGAAGCAGATGTGGATGGTAGGGTAAGAGTTAGGATTATTTCACATGTTTTTGTTGATAACTCCAGAAAGAGTAAAAGAACCAGGCATTAGAGGATCAGACAACAAACTGAGAGATTGACTAGCTTGGGAATTAGCTGCATTTTTTTTCCCATTTTTTTCTTATGCAAAATGTTATTAATAATATTAACACTGAGAAGGAGGATGCAGCCGCAAGGTTACCAGGCTGTGCTGGAGATTTAGAGCTGTGTTTGGTCTCCATTGGGTGGTTTACTGAGCTATACTTGTATAATCTCAATCAGTCGTGACCTGAACATCTTGAGCATCCACAGCATCCAAAACAAGATATTGTATCATTGTTAATTGCCATTTGAATAAACATAAGGTGAAAGAAACCCAAGATCTATAGAAAAAAAGCAAAAGTGTCTGTAATCCAAGGTCAGCCCTTGGAAAGCATGAAAAGCTGTTTTTTGCAGCTACTGCAGCATACTGGAAGGGAGAGGTGAATGAAGTTGGAATGCAGCTAAGTGATGCTCCCAAGAAGGAACATACAAATCTAACTACTAGTCACTCATGAAAGGAGATTCCTTGGGCATCAGTTTTCTTCAGTTAGAGTAAAAGGTAGACAAGCAGGCAATAAACAAAGAAAATATAATTATTTATGTTGTTTTCCCTGTGTTTTTATATACTAAGAGAATGACAGTCTGGAGCTGTGCATCCACAGCACCTGAGATATTTCTGCTGGTGACAACAACAGGTTTCTCATCATGATTGTTAACCAGTGTTGCCTATGGACCCTGCGGATGACTGCTGAAGCAGGAATCACAGTCTCCTTATTCTGTCCATAGAGAAAACACTAACATCATTATTGTCAATGACTTTTCTGACATTTAAATACTGTGACAGAATAGAATGGCTTCCATAAGGAAAATGATTGCTGGTGGCCTGCACAAGAAATAATCTGTTGAAACTTCCAGGTGCCACTTATTTTGAGCTCCTCTTTCAAAAGCAGACTAAGTTTTGACAGATGTCCTTTGCAATATTCACATTCATTTTCTGCACAGACTGGAGTACAGGACTGGGCTCATTTTGCTGACTTACTTCTTTTTGGCTGCAGACTATGACATAATGATTCTTTTACATGCAGTCTTTCATTCTACTGACCACAAGTTGCTGCTAGAAAGTTAGAGAACAAAACTGAGTGGGAGGATGCATCATCCTTGGTAAATGCCCCAATTCCTGTGTGAAAACCACAGTTGCTCACTTTTCCCTTTATTGTGACACCACAGAGGCACAGATAGCTGTTTCATCGTGGCTGTTTATAGTGCAAGGCACTGACCATAAGGCACTAGCTGAAAGCATTAACTTACATTTAACAGGGAATACGCAGCTCTCTGCAGATCTACTCACCAAAGTTGGGTGAATTCGGCAATAGAAATGATTCGCATCAAAAGCTATCCGTGGAACCCATGCTAGGTAGCAGGCCAGCCCATGACAGTGAAGTACAGTGAAAGTTTACACAGTGAGACTTCATGTGTGTGATATGTCTTGTATTTCCATTCTGTTCCTAACAGATCTCTCTTTAATCTGCTCATTACTCTCCTTCATGCTGAAAGGTTTCAGCTTTCCTATACAGAAGCTGATAGAATGAGGGGTTTTATTGTCTCAGCATGTTAGATTTCCAGACTCTCACAAAGAGAATGGAGGAAGCAGACCAGATGCTCGGTCAGATATGATGGCTTCAGTATCTCCCTACTTCCAGTATAGCTCTCTTTTGGGGCAAATAGTCAAACCCCATGCACTGTTAATCCTTTTCAGCTTTTTCCATCTTATAGTCTGATTTTCTCTCTGATTGTAGAGTGTTGCAAATTGTATTTTCTTCAAGGTCAGCAAGTCACACATGTGTCTCACATCTAATGATAGTGCTGGAGAAGAAACCATGACTGACAACTCATAGTGACCCCAGAATCAGTTTTCTATTGTGGGCTACTTTTATAAAAATAGACTGAATATATACTCTTGCCTCCAAATCACTACATGTCTTCCCTATTTTATGAGGAGTCCTTACTGGGAAGATATTATAGCAGTTACAGTTTGTCAGAGGGTTATTTTGCTCCTTCAGAAATAGGTGGGAGATAGACAATTTCTTGTAAAAATCTGGAAAAATATATTTTCTTTTCCTTTCTGTGATTTGCCAGTGATCCTATATATATGCTATAAATACAGTTTCTTTCTTCTTTGCTCTCTTCTAGACTTCACAAATGTTTGGGTAACTTAAGAATACCGAAGCTCTGAAAACAGAACAATTTTATAAGGAAGTTAATATATTTAATGGAAAATTTTGTGCTAATTTAATTTATGTACCTAGGCTTGGTATTCAAATTCTAGCTAATAATTTTTTTTATAAGAATACCATTATTTTCACCTTTCCCAAGAATACAGGCCTTAATTTCTATAAGAATTATCTGAAAATAATGAGATTTGCTTTGTAATTGCATCATCAAACCAGTCAGCAAAAGCAGACACATTTGCTTTCTTTGACAGACTTTGACTGCAAGTTTGTATCACATCTTCATTCTATCAACCTCCAGAATAGAGGGCATCAACAAGCACTTTTGTGAATGTTTTTCTTTTGGTATTCACTAACCTAATATATAGAGTTGGAAATCTGTTCTGGCAAGACACTGATGTTACGAAGAATTGATCTGCCAATTCTCTGTAGAGTAGGAGAAACATCAGGAAAATTTAGACTGTTGAAAGCAATTTACTCAACTAAAAGGTTTTGAAAATTGTGAATGAAAAGGATCAATAGTAATACGTAGGAAAACAAAACAAAACAAACTTCTGTTTTTCTGAATACCATCAATGGTAGATCTTCTTAAGTGAAATGAAATGGCGTGAGTCCAAGCAAACTGTGAAAGGATTAAAGCTTTTCCCAATATGTGAATGCACTATTTTTCAGGCAGACTGCTTTTTCCTGAACTGCTCAGGGTCTGATTTCTTTCCTCACATGCAGGGCCTGATTCAGAACATCTGCCTGCCACTGGAAATTCTTTATTAGCTTCAGAGTCACAGGATGCTTAAAGGAGAGAGCACTGCTGTTTAAAAATATTGCTTTGTTTTGGGACTTGGTCCGCACAGTCATACTGGATAGATGGTATCTCTTGCTTAACTAAATTCTCATTAATAGCACTTAAAAACCACCCTAGTTCAGGCTGACTGCAAATTACATCCCTCCTTGGCATTACGGGTCGGGAAATGCCTTGGGTTGTCTTATTTATTTGATGCTGGCCAGATGATATTCCTGTCTCACAGCTGACAGGGACAAAACTTTCACTATACTTAGTGTAGGTTGTGCTCACATAGGGTTTCACTATGACATCCTTCTCTTTGTGCTGTGAAACTTTTAAAGAATAAAGCATCTGTGCTGCTCCATTAACTATGAAACTGGGTAAATAATTAACTTCAGAACTAGGGAAAAACTCAGGAAAGGAGTAAAATTAAAATGAAGGTTTTCCCTTGTTTTTTAGTGAAAATTTTTTGGGCTACCCTCATGAATAGTTTGTTTTACTGTTAAATAGTTTAACGTGCACTGATTTTGAGTTTTGCATTGTGAACTCTGTTTTGATTTCACAATGAAACGTATTCCAATTTAAAAATGTCAGAACAAAACATGCTGGGTTTTTCCATTGCTGGACAACATCTCTAGGCTGGGAAGATGCTGATATGACTTTTTTGAAACTCTAATCTCTCATTTTTGACAGCGAATCCTGATTATTTTTTTTTTTTTTACATTTTTTTCAGTTACTTTTATTATAAATATTATAATCGTTTTTTCCTTCATTCCATTGCCATGGAAGGCAATGTTGAGCTGGCTCAAAGGAAAAAATGAACACAGACTTGTGATATGTTTACAAAGCGTGTTTTCTTCCTCTTTTCCTGCAAATGGCTGAAACCCACAATTAAATGTAAAGCTTTTGTGAAGTAAAACTTTATTTTAGGTGCTGATGAAGCAAAAAGTTCACCAAGATGGCAGGATGAACATGATGTCAGCAGTAGTTCTTGACAGAGTTGCAGAACAGCATTGCTATTTTCGGGTTCCCATTCAGAAGTATGAATGATTGATTGCATTCTACATTGCTGTCCATTTTCATAAATTATTGTAAAATTATATATTAAAAGAGTGTGATCTTTAAATTTAGAGGAAAGAGGAAAATGCATTCTGTTTGGAAATCTAGATTCGAATAGTCTTTCAAGATCTGAATTTTCATGGGCTGCTGGTGCTAGGGAGTGTTTTTGTGGCTGACCCATGTTCACCTCATTTGTTATACCAGTCATCTCTCTGCAGATTGATGCAGCTGTTCATTATTACCTTGATGAGATTAATTATCTCTGATTATGTTAGACCTCTAAAATATGTATTCTGCCAGTATTATATAACAGAGGAGGTTAGAATTGTTACCGTTTGAAAACAATCTTTAAGCCTGTTGACAGATACTAATTTTTTCAAGATAAGACTTAACAGAAGGAAAATTTATTTTTTTATTTGAAGAACAATTTTTCACCTTAACTAAGTAATATGATGGAAAATATGTTTAGCATACAATTTAATGTTGCCAACCTCTTTATAAATACCAAACACCTGATAGAAGGTGATATTTCAGGTGCTTAGGAGCCTGAATACGTAAACTCTTCTCCCAGAATTCTATTTTTCTGTACTGCAGATGTGACAGGAGTGATGATACATCGCCTACCTTACTCAGAGAGTTGTCACAGGATTGTAGTCAAAGATATGCCCCATCAAGGACACTGTGTCAGTTGAACAGTTTCTCTGTGGAGATGCTAACCTGAGTTCATACAAATTATGAAGAATGTGCTAGTTGGTGAGCTGCCCTATGCACTCAGGTGGTCCAAGGAGCTTCTGCTCTTTTTGTCTTCATCTTACATTCTGTGAAAAAAGGTGTCAGTGTAGATGCCCTAAATGTGGAGATCTCCACAAAAAAGGAACCCATTGCATTCATGACCTTCTATTCGTATTTGAGATCAAAAACCAGGCTTTGGCAAGTGTGTTTCACTCTTTCCATTAGACGGTATGAAAAGACTGCCTTTATCTGGCTGTTACTCAATGCATGGGTCTTTCTTCCCACCTTCTTTTGGTCTTCTTGATGTGGTCTTCTGCAAAGGTTCTCATTGTCCACAATGGCACCAGGTTACCTTTGCTGAATTTCCTGGACTGTGGTCTTCTCTAGGTAAGCAAGAAGTCGATTGTAAGGAGAGCTTTTAAATGGTCTTATAAACGCTTTCTTGCAGTTTTGGACCCCTCTCTTTAAAAATGGCTCAAGCCACTCAGTGATCCTAGGTCTGATCCTACATTTCATGTTGCTAGGTTTCATATCCCTCTCACCACTGACCATGTAATAGGGCTGAGCAGTGGCATTGCACATTCAGAATTACAGATCTCTAAGATCTGCTTGGAAGAAAACAGGAGGGGAAAAAGAATCAGAGAAGCAGCCAGAAAACATGTCTTTCATATCCTGATCACCAGTGCCTTTCATCTGAGTGAACTTTATGATGCCTCAAATCTTCTTCAAGGAGTGCTGTCCACAAGGAGGTGAAGTGTTTGTCAGCAGATGCAGCTTTCTTCAAGGTAGACCATCTTATGTTGCCTGTAAGTGGAGGAGAACGCCTCTACTCATCAAGCTGATGGGTTATGCTGCTGACCTCAGTATTGCTTCCAAAAGTCCAAATAGGACAAAGTTGCTAGTTTCAACGCTGCTGTACATAGGTTAGCTTATTGCAGAGTGAAATTGCCTTCTCCCTTACCTGGAGACGGACAGTGCCTGAAGAAACAAAGCTGGAAAAACTTCTACATTCTGAACTTCTGCTTGCCAAAAGGAAAGCCTCTGGTTTGGCTTTGCATGATTGCCAACAGGCAGCATCGCAGGTGCAGACATTGACACATCTGCACACACATCTTAACCAACTTGTGGAGCACAAATTCCTCCACTTCTGAACCCCAAAGGCAAAACTAGAAGCCAAATTAATTCTTGTCATAACGTATCCTGAATGACATAAGCACCACTCCCACTGACTTGCTGGACGTGGCCACTTCGATCATGGGAACAGCAGTTTGCCTCATGTGCAAGTGCAGGATGCTGAAACATCTGGGGCGTACTTGGGTGTTCACAGAACGTTTTCCTATCATGTACTTTATTGACTGCATTAACCAGAAGCATTTTAAGGAGTTTTCCAGATGGATAATGAAGTTACTGGCGGCTGAAATATAAAACTTTGAGAATCAAGGTCACGATTTCAAAGGCGCATTGATTGAAGTACATAAACTGCTTGACGAAGAATTTGAATCCTGCATATTTAAATATTCACAGCACCTACAAGTTTTGCTGCTACTCTGTGAAATACAACTTCATTTGCCAGTGAATCAGGGTTATAAAAATGGTAATTGTGAAGTGTAGCTGCTAACTGTATCAAGAGAGAAGGGATTTTATATGTAATGGAGATTCTTTTTAATGATAAATTATCTAGCTCCTGGCTACCATGTATGAGCTCTATTAACTGCCAATAAATTGTTCATCGTTAAATCTAGTTCACTCTTCTTAATTAGGCCAAGAGTTTTTTTCTCTTTAAGTCTTTTTCTTGTTTTAATTTGGAAATATATTTGAAATCCTAATGATGTTAACAGCTGTACCAGACACTATGTAGAGTCACATAAGGACTGATGTTACACAACTGAAATCTGGAAAGATCTGAAAACCTATGAGTTATACAAATCAGGATTTGAAACAGACAGTTAATAGAAGTGCCTGGTTATAGCTGCAGCAAAATTATGAGCACACTCCTATTATACAATTTAAACAAATCCAACAGTGCACTATAAGCTTGTTGGGTCCAGAAAAGATGCATCTAGTTACCTTATGACTTGTAAAGGATTAAAAGACACGCCACACAAAAAAAAATTAGGAAAATATTAAGCCTATAAACTAACTATTGCTTAGGGAGCTCCTGGTGATCACTCCATTGGAGCAAAATGAGAGTATTTCAGAGAAAGAGATAGACATTCATAGAAAGGCTGAGATTACCTTTCTGAAAACTACTTCATGGACCATGGTGAAATAGATTCCACCCAAAGTGCAACACTAACTTTAAATTTTCATTAAGTTTCAAGTGTCAGTGCATCACTACACAATGAGTGACCACCTTAAGTACTAGCCTAGTCCCACGTCTCCATGGTGTTTCACCAGCACAATTGTATTTTTAGCTCTTCTAAACAAGCACTTAAATAAGATTACTAGAAAAAGTAATTAAGGTTTGAAGGTGCTGGCTCTCCATTGTTGGAAACCTCTGTTCCCTTTGCACCTTCAGTTGTCCATCTGAAATAACAAGGTAAAGGCACCTGCCTTTGATATATGCATTACCACTCACTTTACATTGCTAACTGGCTCTCTGGGTACCATTTAAGGTTCAGACTTAAATCAGTCAGCAATTTTCATGCTTCTCCTGCAAGATGTGAATCTTTTCTTTAGGGCAGACAGAGCACTGGACTTGAGTGACAGGAGTTGTGACTGCAGGGAATCCCAGTTGTCAGAGCTGGAGTCAAGTCAAACTCATATGACTTTTCGCAGGGGATATAGTTAGCAAATCTCCCTGACAGAGGCTAGAGGCAAGAAGAGATCAGATGTGCTAGAGGTAAAATATGTTTGTGTGCACTGAAATATAGCTCTGCTCTATCTGCTGAGCAATTAGGAGCAATTTAGACAACTGTGCTTCTGCCTTATACCCTCCTGCGAGTGTTTTTTTCTGAAATTTAGCCTACTCTGGCACGTTTCACATCGGTGGAAATTTCAAGGCGTTGAACTTGTGCTGTCCAGAGTAAGAAGTGAAAATAAATAAAAAAAGAGGACTGTAGATATTAAATGTTATTAAAAAGATCAGCTCCATGGTAACAAATTTCTAGGGCAGAACAAATGCTTATTTTGATAGGTTTTTAAAATTTTCAACACCTACATCAAAACACTCAAATTTAACTATTCGTTTTGATATCAGTATTTTATGTCACTAACATACTGCTTTCCAGAAAAAAAATGTATTTTGTAAAAGAAAGAATAATTTCCACTCTTCACCAATTTTAGGGGACATAAGGAGGGATATTGAGTTTGGGTTGATCAAAACGAGTATTTTCTCCAACAAACCTCTTATCATAACGTTTTATTTGGAGTGAGATATCTTAGTGTAGTTTTATCTGGTCCTGTAGATATTTATAGAAAATTGTTCTTCAGATATAATTAAATTATTTCAAATTCTTTATATTTATCATATGGTTACAACACGTAACTCTCTTTGAACATTAGATATATTTATAATTGTTTTCTACTTTCCCTACCCTCCCCAGAGCTCTTTCACACTTCCTCCAAAAAAAACACATTCAAAACATAGCTTTTAAGTGGTCAGTTTAAATCAGATAGCGGCAGAAAGCATGCTTCTCCTCTGTTCCCTACACAAGCCAGGTGCCCTCCAGCTCTTATTACTTCCCAGCAATGTTTTGTCTCATTGAGTTACAGCATTACAGCAGACTCAATAATCAATAGCAGGCCTTCTTACTTGAAAAATATTCTCAGCTATATTAGATTGGATATGTTTGATGGAATATTAGGCATATTTGAGAAGTGCCTACAAATCAGAGAGCAACTGGCTTGGGGGACAAATATAGATTCACTCCTTTCTCTTACCTACACTTTCTTTTACCATACATATGGTATTTATGTCCCTACTTTCTTAATACGCACAAAATATTTCAATTTAATAACCAAAATATCACTAGTTGATTGCTGGTGATCGTTTAATTGGCATTTAAGTTCAGAATTAAATATCATCACTAAACCCACATGCAAGTCAATGCTAGTCATTAAAGAGGGAAAATCTAGCTGTGAATCAAGATATACACATGTCCTAAATGTAATCAATTGATTTACTGCTTCTCTCACCTCCCTCCAAGGCTTTGATAAGGTGTAATCATTTGCATGCTGTAAATTAAGACCACAACAAAGGACTACTTTTTTTCTCTTCATCTTTTATAACTAAGAATATGGTAAAGTACAGGCCTAAAAATCAGAATTTTGAGTCACCATTGAACACTCCTTTTCAGGAGTACATGGAGCTGAACACTTGGTTAAATGGAAACTGTCATGTGTTCAACGCAAAACTTTTGCCATCTCAGGTTAAGAAAAAAATTGGTTTAGTGTATTTTTGGACTCTGATCTTTCAGTGTGGTAAACAACTTCAAATCCTGCCCAATCCAGTAAATCCTTAGGACATTCAGTTTTACTCAGAATGCACTCAGCATCTTTCAAATTAGTTCCTTGAATTGTAATTTATTTTGTGTTTATTTTGCTTCTATTTCCTTCCTTCCTGCAGCAATGGATTGCTCATCCAAAATATTTGTTATAGAGCTCATAAATAATTGAACCTCTACTTTTCAAGGATACAGTTGTGAGAGGGGGATAAAGTTTTAGATTTCCTGTTCATAAAATATGTTGTCAGCCTTTCATCTTTTAATTTAAATGTATCAAAGTGATGTCTCAGGACCTCTATGAATAATTAGTGCACAATATTAACTGCCAAAGAAATCAGACTGAAGCTTTTCCTTACTGTAATTAAATACCGTTGCATTAAATAGGTTTTCACTGTTCCCCCCCCATGCCTCCCTGCCTCCCCCCACCTTTTCCCAAAAAGAAACTTTATACAGAAACAAAAATCAAGAAGGAGATTGAGGAGCAGTCCAGCCATTCTCCTTTCATCCTGTCTGGTCTGGAGAGGGGACCACTTTCCAAATTCAAGATCTCTAGCCAATAAGTAATCTCCATTCAGTTTTGCTAATTCCCTCTCTGTGTCTAGCATCTTCCTTTGAACAGCAAGGCTCTCTCAGCTAATTGAAATGGTGGAAATAATGAAAAAAGAAGAGTAATGAGCTTAGAAATTGATCTGCATCTAGCAGTGTCTGTGGGTTCATCTGTGAAAGGTGAGACAGAAATCTAGATAGCGGTGCTTGCCTCTTGCTTTCCAGCAGAGCCTGTAAGCCCACATCTTGTTGTCTGAATCAGAGCATTCCTCAGGAAGGGTTTTTTTTCTCTGCTGACATTTCTTGTCAAATTGCAGTGACAGGATTCAGTGTTACTAAGACTCTAGATTCACCCAAGATTGATGAATGTCAGTGCTTGAACAGAGAGGGATGAAGAAGTTGCTGAGTATTTACATGGGCATCTTGCAAGTCTACTCTATTGTCTCTTCCTACATGGTATTGAAACAGAAATCTATGGAAGAAAAATTACTCTCATCCAACAAACCTGTAGAAACTGATTGTCATTTGACAGAACCTGTGTCTGAAATTAAGGTGTTGGAGTCATGCAGTTAATCCTCTGTGAAGATAAGTTGTTGGAAAAGGCACTTAAAAATATAGAAGAATTAAAAGTTTTGTTCTAGCTCTTATGAAGAAAAAAAAAACCCCCCTCAGTCACAGGTGAGAGGTGTGTGGAAAAAAGCAATGTAGAAAGTTATTTTTCACACTAGCTCTGCCTAGCCATGTATAATGTCTTGCCCATAAAATAATCTCAGTAGGTGTGGTAAGTATTGACAGGTCTGCACTATAGAGCTGTGAATGCAAGAGAGCAGATGCTTGTTAATTCCCGTCAATCTGGAGGGAAAGAGAAGAGCAGAAACACAAAGGAAAAATAAAAACATGACTAGCCTGTAGAATATCTGTGTCCACTGCCTCCCCTCATCCAACTCTTCCCCTCGTCTCCTGAATGAACTGTGAAAAAACCTGGAGCTATTATAGAGCTACAAAGAAATAAGGAACTGGTACCAGATGGGACCTCTTGTCTCCATCTCTCTCCAGCCCAAACAATCTGCTGCAGAATTTAGAAGAGAAGGGTGGAGGATCTAATAGTGTCTCAGAGTCGGAAAGATGGCTCTGGTTCGAGCAGTGCCAGCCTGTTCTGGAGGAGGATTATTATTATTCTGTGTGCCAAAGGATATGGCTATTTTTCTCTCTCACTCGCTCTTTGCAACAAACATTTGGCTACTATTAGCCAGCTGGCAAATGTAAATGAAACATCACATACCAGTTTAGTGGGGAGAGTGCCATCCGTGTTTTGCCAGTCATGCAGCGGTCTGACTGCCAGTGCACAGCACGGCGTGTGCCTCACGGATCCTCCTTTATCTGGAAGCACAGAGGAGGGTGGCAGGGAAATTTGTTAGGCAGAGAGAAAGTCTGTGTCATGGTTACAGGACATCATACAGGAGAGTCAGGCCAAGATTTGTCTAGGAAAAGATAGTGGACTGGCTATATGCTCCTAAATATTTGTTCCATTTTGCTTGCTTACAATGAGCTTCCCTCTTTACAGGTACACAGAAGAAAATGCAGAAATTTTGCATGTGCAGAGGATGGTGTTTATACCTGATGTGGAAATAGATCCTTGGGAGTTGGTATAAATTGGCAGCAGATCAGGAAGCACACTCTACTTTCAGTTACACCTATGCAGTCTCAGCCTACGATGGTGATGGGTGTAGCAGGGAGCAGGATCTGGCCTCATGCCATTGTTATCCTCCTCCTGCTCTCCAGTTTGCTGTTCTTACAGCTTCTCATTATTTTTTTTAGTGTCTCGTTTTTATACGTTTGTTTCCTCTTTTTCACTGTTCTTGACAAAGTTCAATCATCACTTTTGTTTTACATCTAACCTTTTCTTCTTAGTTTTCAGGCATACAATAAGAGACATTTATTTCATTGTCAGGCAGTATTCTGATGAACTGTATTTAGCTGCAGCCTGGCAAGCTAAGTATTTCAATACTCTTAATTGTCTCCTATCGGAGTTAACATTCAAGACTTGACTATTTGCTTTTGAAATAAACAATGCCATGTGGTATCATAAAATTGTTCCCAAAGATTTTACAGCAAAACTAAGTAGCTATTTACTTTAAATATGCCAATTAAGCATTACTAATGTACAGTACATTTTGAGGCTAAGGATGATTGATAGCAGCATGCAGTGAAATGTTCTAGAACTATAGTTGGAAAATGTAAATTTTCAAAATGAAAAAGAGAAACCCTCACTGCCTGACAGCACTATGTACACATTTCAAAACAGTGCTTACAAATTGTTCTTTTATTGTTCTTTAAAGCTTTTTTTACTCTGCTTTTTGGTTTTTTTTTTGTGTGTTTGTTTATTTGTTTGTTTTGTTGTCTTTTTTTTTAACAGTGTGGTTGCCAGTGCAGTCTTAGGTCTTATCAAAACTTCTTTAAGGCTAGAATATAATTTATTTTGTAGTTCTGAAAGATCTTATTCTGAGTGATGGGGAACAGGGGCTTGACACAAAACAAGAATTACATTACGCAAAAATGCCAGCGTTTTCAGGGGTAGGGTTTCTTTTCCTTTTTTTTTTTCTATGAAAACAAAGCATATGATTTCAGAGAGAGAGAAAGACAATGAATGAAGACTCTGCTAAGATCCAGAATGGCTCCACAAACCCAAGAAACCACCATAAAGACATTTGCCAGAGTTAATATACATTTTTTAGTTTCAAATTTGACAGATTTATTTGACAGATTTGTGATGTTAAATGTTATTTCTCTGACCCCGGTGGGGGAAATTGTCTGCTTTGGTTGATCCTTAGCATAGAGACTACAGAAACAATAAAAAAACCTGAAAAGATATTATGTGACCTGGTCATGGTGGTATTGTACTATTCCAAGTGCAGTGGAAGCTTTTTGGCTGACTTCTGCATTAAGGTGGAGCTTATGCTTTTGAGCAAAGTTCATGTCTCTTGTTTCACTTCTATTAATCTAGGAGTGTGAACTGTTTGCCAAGAATCACAGTTATCCTATTCCAAGCTGGAATACTCTGTAAGTCCCCAGAATTTTGACTAATTGCAGTTGTTAAAATTTATAACTAATCTTATTTTCTTTTCTCAGAAAAGAATTAGTCAAAAAAATGCTGACCATTTGCACTGGACATTTATCTTAAAAGCAAATAGTAATCAATCACCTGTCTCTTGCCATATTAGATAGGTGATTGAAAACATTCATTAGTATAATTTGCTATACTATTATTTGAACCAGAACCTGTATATGTGCTTGGTGCCCTACATTTTCATTGGCTCCTGAAGTTGAATGGAAATCAAAGGGTGCATTTCTGCTGCTTTTAATAAGGTTTGGATCATGTTGCAAAAAACCTTCCAGAATAACAGACAGTGAAACTCCAATCAGCAAAGAATTCACTTAGCTGGGTGCCCATTTTACCTGATGTAATTTATACTGAGCAATTTGACAGCAGTGGAGTATGTGCAGTTGAGCCACATGCTGTCATTTCTCACTAACAACACTCACTGGCTCTGTGAGACGGTGTTAATAAGTACATTTCAGTCTGAAAGGCATCACCTGCATTATTCTTTTGGATTCCAACAGGTACAGCAAATAGACACTTGTTTGTGATAGAAAGATCCCGACTCAATAAATTGTTAATGCAAAAGTACCTTATTTGTTGAAAGACCTATTGTGACTTCTGTTACCAAAGTCCAGTAACCACATTTTTAGAAAGAAGATAAAATTTTGAACTCAGTGGATAGCTTTCAAGGCGCACACTTGTAATATTCTTTGTTATTTTTTAAGAACGTATTTAGTATCAGAATATTTTCTGATATTCTCCTATACTAAAATCTATAGTACTTGACAACTTCCATGATAGTTAATAAATCAAAGTTGGTCCAAAGTCTTTGCTCTGGATTTTACTTTCCAGTAGTATTTAAAGTGCTGGTCAGGGAAGAGATTTTTTTTTTTTCTAGCTGAAAGAATTATTGTCAAGAAATCTGACATTTATGAGAAATAGCCTTCCCACCAGCATGATCCATTAGCTGTCATCTGTGGCAGCAGCAGCCAAAAAGCGTCAAGCCATCTACCATCCAGGATTATTTCCAGTGACAAAGAATAACCAGTAACATGTAACTTTCAAAGAACATTCAGTCTTTTGTTTGTTAAACAGTTTGTGATTTCAGGAAAAGCACGTTACCTTTTGTAGTAAAGAGTGTAAATGGTATTTGTTATCCACTGTGGTTGACAGGCTGGCACACCTGGGATACACAAGTCCCTCTCTAAATTTCCTTCCTTCTTATCACGTCAGTTTTTATGTCACTTCATTAAAAATGCTTTGTTTTTATAAACTTCTGAGCTAAAAATCCTTCCTAACCTTGGAGCACAGAAGCAGCAACTTGGATAGTAAGTGGATGCTGAGTCAGAATTTGACTGATTTGACAAAAAGGAAACCCACTCTTTTTTCTTTTCTTGACCTCAGAGAACCTTTTAGAACATGGCAAGACCAACCACTGAATCTTCTCTCTTTACAGAATCACAGAATATGCCAAGTTGGAAGGGACCCACAAGGATCATCAAGTCCAACTCCTGGCCCTGCACGGGACCATCCTCAAGAGTCACAACATGTGCCTGTGAGTATTGTCGAAACATCTCTTGAACTCTGTCAGGCTCAGTGCTGTGAATACTCCTCTGGGGAGCCTGTTCCAGCACCCGACCACCCTCTGGGTTAAGAACTTTTTTCTAATATCCAACCTAAAACTCCCCTGACACAATTTCAGGCCATTCTCTTGGGTCCTGTCACTGGTCACCACAGGAAGAGATCAATGCCTGCCCCTCTTCTTCCTTTCATGAGGAAGTTGTAACTGCAATGAGATCTCCCCTCAGTTTCCTCTACTCCAGGGTGAAATGCCGAAAGTGACCACAGCCACTCCCCATATGGCTTCCCCTCAGGGCCCTTCACCATCTTCCTTGCCCTACCTTGGACTCTCTCTAAGAGCTTAGTGTCTTGTCGGGCAGGACCCCCAAGTTCCTTTCCATGGCACTGCTTTCCAGCATCTCATCCCCAGTCTGTACATACACCCAGGGTTGCCCCATCCCAAGTGCAGAATCTGGCACTTCCCCTTGTTGAGCTTCATATGGTAGGTGATTGCCCAGCCCTCTATTTTTTTTGGGTCTCTCTGCAGGACCTCCTTGCCTTTGAGGGAGTCAACAGCTCCTCCCAGTTTTGTGTCATCTGCAAACTTGTGTCGTATCCCTTCCATTCCTGTATCCAAGTTATTTATGAAGATGTTGAAGACCATAGGGCCCAAGATGGGACCCTGTGGAACCCCACTAGTGACATGTCACCAGTCTGATGTTAGCCCATTCACCATTACCCTCTGTGCTCAACCCCTGAGCCAATGGCTCACCCACCACATGATGTATTTATCCAGCTGTGTGCTGGACATTTTGTCCAGAAGGATCCTGTGAGAGACAGTATCAAAAGCTTTACTGAAATCCAAAAAGATTACATCTACTGCCTTCTCTTGATGAATCAGGTGGGTTACCTTGTCATAGAAGGAAATCAGGTTGGATGAGCAGGACTTTCCTCTCCTGAAGCTGTACTGGCTGCAACCAATGACTATGTTGTCTTTCAGGTGTTTTTCAATACTTCCCAGAATAATCTTCTCTATAACTTCACCAGGCACTGAAGTGAGACTGACAGGACTGTAGTTTCTGAGGTCTTCCTTCTTGTCCTTCTTGAAAATGGGGACAACGTTCACCGGCTGCCTTGAGACCTCTCTGGATTCCAAAGACTGCTCAAAAATCTTCAAGAGAGGTTTTGTGATGACATCAGCCAGCTCTTTGAGGATTCTTGGATGAATCCTATCAGGTCCCATAGACTTATTGGGATCCAGCTGGAGCAGCAGATCCCCCACAAGTTCAGGGTAGACTGGGAGATGATAATTTTTACATTCATGGTCCTCCAGCTATTGAGGTACACTAGAATCATTTTATTAGAGCTTAACCCTGGCAGGAAAAAGAGATGGAGGAAATACCATGTCAAGAGACTAGACTTATTGACAGAAGGGATCACATGCTAGAAAAAAACCTGAGGGTTCACTCCTCCCAAACTGTTACAATATTTTGTATCTTTTTTGAAGTGAGTAGTTTGCTTAATACAATATTTGCTTTCATATTTTTATGCTTCCAGAAAACATTTGTCATTCTTCTTTCTCCATTATACTACGGTTGTCATTGTTAAAGGACAGCTACAGGGCTTGTTAAATAACAAACTAAAATGGATCAGCCCAATCATTACAGTTTCTTTTGATTTTAAACATATGTCTAATTGTCAAAGTATTTTTTTAAATTTAGATACCTGAAAAAAAAAAAAAAAAAAAAAGAAAAAAATCCCAAATCTGATCCTATATACCCTCCTTTCACTGGTGCTTCTGTGTATGTTTGTGGGGAATAAGAGACACTCAAAGCCTCAGCAGAGGGTAAGTGTTGAGTAAGGTGCAGAAGAATTATGTTAAAGGTTCTCTTGAAGAACCATACCTCTCTTCATAGCCTGTGTGGAAAGGAAAGATATTTTGCCATCCCATGTTAGATGGGGGACATGCAGCTTGTGAAAGAATGTTAGAGAAACAGGGAAACAGAACAGTGGGAAAGGGAATGCATCCATGCTCAAACTTTTGTTTCTTAAAAGGAGAGAGATGTTTCTCTCTTTGCCACTTTTTCTCTCTGTAGAAGAGTCCCCAAAATTCCACACCAGATACAACCAAGGGCTCTGTAGTTGCAAGAAACTAAAATGACATTACAGGGCCTTATTCTTCTGAGAGCTGAGATCAAGATACTTTCTTTCTTAGGCAAGGAATTGCTTACCTTTACTTTCCTGAAGTTGGGCATCTGAAAACTGGAGCCCTCCAGATGACTAGTAATTGTAGAAAAATTTGTCTCTACTTCATACATGCGCATACATACATCAGGCAGAGGTACTGCACCAAAGAGCATGTTTTCAGACTGTCACCAATATGGGACATCTTTCACCCTATCTGAAAGTGTTCTAGGTGCTCTGACAATTACTTAGTTGAATACTAGAGTGTGTACGGACGGTAACATAAAAGAGACTAAGAATGAAGCAGGGACTTGAAATCATGTGCCAAGATTGCATTCCTCATTAGTGTTGCTAACGAGGAGAGGAATTTGTCTTGCTGGCCAAAAGGTGGTGGGTACTAGACAAAATAATTCTATATTTGGAAATTTGTGGTGAACAGAATGATTGACAATTATGAGAGAAGGAAAAATAAATGTTGCCTTGGCTCAGTGTTTCAGATCTTTTCCTTGGGTCATACAGTTCAGAGTTCAAAAAGCTGGTTTTTGAGAACTCTGTGTTCAGTTTTTTCATCCTTGGAAAGTGAAAGAAAATATTTCAATGATACATACTCAGTGCGCAGAAGTAGTGGGAATCCTGGAAATAATATTCATAGAGTGAAGCCTAAACTTTGGCCTGCTTTTACTAATACTATGGGAAGCCTCTGATAGTCCAAATACCAAGAGTCTTCAACAACTATTTATTTTTATTCAAATATATTTATAAAAATATATTGTTGTAAGATCTATAAAAAACATGGTTGGTTAAAAAAAAAATTTTTTTTAATGTTACTCTCATAGTGTCAGTGGCATGGATTCTGATATTAAAGTACTGAGGATTTGGTGCACTGAGATATCTTGTCTTGGCAAAAAGAAGCAGTTAAACAAATGTGGCCATATTAACTTTATCTCCATTTAAAACGCAAGGAGGAAAACCAAACCAAAACAAACCAAAATAACAAAGAAACAAAGCAAGCCAAACCAGTGTTCTTCAGGTTGAAATTGAATTGATTGGCAAAATATATCTCATTAGCCGGTAGCAATCAAATGTAGTGATCACAGCACGGGGCTGAAATCCTAAATGAATCCTGAATCTCTACGAGCCAGGAATAGATTGTCTGTCTGACTACCTTTACCACAGACAGGCATGAGTTTAATGAAAAGGCAAGAGTTAGGTTGAAAAACATTGTCCATGTGGTTTTCCTAAGTGCCCCCATCCTTATTAGAGGCAGTAGCTGTTTTGAGCTGTGACACTCAAAACCCTTGTTGATAAAACTCTTGTAGTCAAGAATTTCTGTACAGTAAGGTGTACTGGCTCTCTGTAAAAATTAAAAGAAGGAAATTATCACTAGGATTCTTAGCATGCTTAATATAAATGCAAGAAAAAATATTATCATTGTAAAGTTTCACTTATTAACTATTAGCTCTCCTTCATCTATGTGTCTATGCTTAAGTATTACCTCTGTTTTCCAAAGCTCTATTCCTCATCTCTTCAATCTTAAAGTGAACAGATTAAGCTCTTCTATGAGTTGCAACCAGGCATCCCAAGATACACTGAAAATACCCCTTCCTTCACCACTTTGGAGAAGCCGATCTGCTCTCTGGTAGTTGAAGAACTGTCCCTCCTAATATGTTCCATGACTAGCATGTTTGGGTATATGTATCTACCTAGTTATGCTGGTGATAAGGCTTCCTACTTTGGGATTGTTTAAATTTTCCTGGACTGAGATGTGATCTGTAAGGCCTGGAAAGACTCAGTGAGGTCTGAGCGCCCACCCATTGCCTTGGCAAGTTCTGTGAATGTGATAGTGTATATCTTCTGTTTGAAACACCATAAACTCCTGTCATGGGTGTTAAGGCAAGAAGAATGAAATTCATCCTCCTCTACTGCACTGGGGAGGTTAAATTCATGAATTGAAATGTTGCAGCTATGGATCTGAGGAGAGAATGGCCTTCAAACAAGAGGAATGTGTTCAGAGAGGCCAGGGATGATTTAAGACAAAAGCAGCTATTTGTCATACAGCTGAGTTTCATCTTGCTATAGGTGAATGATATCATCATTTGTTTTAACAAAACAAATGTGCAAACATATGTGCAAAATGTGAATGAACTTTTTCCACGTGATGAAGCAGTGTAATGTTATACACATTTTCTAGAGTGAACTTTGTGAACTCTAGCTTAGAAAAAAAGTCTTTATTTATCTCCTGCAAATATCAATTATTGCAAACATTATAGTCATAATATTTGTTACCTTCACCATCAACCTGAAGGTGGTTTACACACGGGTGGTCACAGTTTAGACTCTCAGAGATGAGATCAGGTGACCACAGTGGATGATTTTTAGTTCAGAAAGTATGATTGTGGTCCAAATTATGAGGTAGAAGATGTCTTAGTAGTTTAATTGAGGTAGATAGTCACTCCATATTTGCTTTTTGTGCAAAAGTTAGGGTTTCTAATCCCTACACTCCCTCATTTCCGTGTATTGGTGAGAGAAGAACAAACATGTTACCACTGCCACTTGGTGTTTTAGTCAGAGCGATCAAAATCAGAGGAGGTATTCAAAACTCATTCTTTCAAATACTGCTGCTTTAAATAAAATACTGTTAAAAAAATGCTAGGACCTTATGACTAGTATACCAGCAGTCATATAAAAACTTACAAGAGTTTATGAAAGGTATTGGGAAGGTTTACATGATGGAGCTGGGTACACTGCAAACTGAATGGATAGTGGTAGGTCCCAATGGAGAAGAAGACATATGATTGCTGTTTTCAGCCATGAGATCACAGGACTGTATATTTTAGCAAAACTGTGACATCTCACATCCCATCCAGACACTGCTGATGACTGCAGGTAACTTTGTGAAGACTGGATTTGTCTGGTTAAGAGCGAGTAATGAGGCATCTGATAAATACTTGCCACTATCACGCCACTGATCATCAGTTCCCAAATTCAGCCACTTAGAAGCAATTCTATTATCTTTTGTTTGCAATGACAGAAATACAGGTAAAAATAATTATGTTATATTTTCAATGAGGAAGTGTGTGCAGTTTAAACCAATAGACTCAAAAGGCAGAGTGTTTTACTGAATTTTTAATTATTTCCTTTGAATACAAGATATGTTGACCATATGTGATTTAGGTCCTACCTGCATCTCTTCTCATCCATATATCATCTGTTTTAACACAGGATACAGCATGACTGGCAGACAATCTGGAATCAATCTGTTTATCTTTAAAATGCTGCTGAAAAGTTTTAGAAGTTACAAGGTCCTGAACTGGAAAGAAAACCTTGGAAGTAACAACAAAGAAGTATTGGAAAGACAGATAATAACTTCAGAGTCTTCTATATGGATCCTGTTCTGCAAAAGACATATATACCATCTCTCAGAAAACCATTTTGGTGGAATAAAGCCTTCCTCATTTATTAATGCAACCACGAATCAACCAGGCAGTTTTTAATTAGCATTGTAATTTTCAAGAAGTGAAAGATGCTTGCTTTATAGACTTCATATGCAGCTCAAAAGGGGCTCCAAACACAGCTGCATTTGTTTATAATACACTGCTATTTTTTAAGAGGATGCACCTGAGATACTGTATGTACTTGAAGACCTTGTGCTACATAGCTAGAAAAATTTTATCAAAAGCCATGAATTCAATGTATTGCAATTTTGCTCTCTGATGCTTTTCTGAGCATTAGAAATCATAAGCTGTAGAAGGTTTGCAAATAACCACTCTAGGAGAAAGCTTCCACATGTATATTAATAAGTATAATATAAATATCCCACAAGTAGATGAATGCTCATTGAGGGGCAAATATAGGGCAAGTCTTCTGTGTTTTTTTCATTCTGCCTTTCAACCATATCTGACATTTAACTACAATATTTTGCATTCCTTTATCTCTCATACTCAAGGATCACACAAATGCTTTGCCAACATCAATGGGTTAAGTCTCAAAACATTTCTGAAAGTAGGACTCATATGTGCTTGTCATTAATTACTACAGCACAAGCTTTCTTACCATTCACATTATCCTATTGTTTTCTGAATTAAATATAATAATCTTAGCAATATTTCTATCAGATTTTTCTGCTTTCAGGTAGTAGATTCTGCGTGGAACTCTATGTGTTTTTATGTTTTACACATTTTATTGTTGACTAAAAGACAAAAATCTTGCTGCCTTTCATTAACAACACCAAGATTATGGATTAGCATCATCATCATCACATTGATATAGAGCACAGAATCATATAACAACTCAAGTTGGAAGGGACCCATTAGGATCATTGTGTCCAAGTCAGGGTAGATTATTCTAATCCACCTTTTCACTTTTTTTTTGGGGGGGGGGAAGACTGCCGTTGGTACTCAAAAGAGCTCATTTACAATACTAAGATAACACTGATATGAGCTGGGTAGCTGCAGAGACCTATTGATTACTGTAGGCTCCCGAATTCATGAAATACCTCTACAAATAATATCTTTCAAAATTTTGTTTTTTCCCCTAAGGTCAGTGTTTAGGGACATGAAATCCTTTTCTAGTACAACTTGCAAAGTTTGATAAGGCTCAAGCTTATTAAAAAATCCATTGCCAAAGTGTACTAACAAACCAGGCTGTTGTAAGATGAAGATAGCCCCCTGTTGTTTTCCATCTGAGGCATGTTGAGCATTTATTGATGAATGAAGAAAGCAAAGGTTTCAGATTTGGCTCATATCCCTTATTTGTCCATAATTACTCAAAGTATCTTAAAGCACTTGCATAATATAAGATAGTAGCAATTGAAGGTGAACTCAGGAAAGATTTCCAGGCTGATTTCCATAAAGACTGTAAATTCTCTAAGCTCACAATTGGCTCAGCACTCAAGGTCTGACATCCAAGCTCTTGCTGTGGATAACAAGACACAGCCAGCATTTCTGGCTGGGTCTCCTGGCTACCTCTTGTGTACTCATTCTGAACATGTGGCTCAGTCTTGTGAAGTACTGACTGTTTTCTTCTCCCCTAGAAGTCAATGGAAATTGTTTGTAGTGCCCAGCAGTTCCGAGGATCAAACCCACAAAAAATGCTATTGTTTGGAGATTGAATTGTGGTAAGCCTGCTTTTGTACCATGAGTTCATTACTATATAAGTTCCATTTCCCTACAATTCCTGCTGAAACATATTTTGAACAGCTAGCCCCCATGTTTTATTTGTTCAATCTGGTTCTAGTTTAGAGACATTTTGTTTTGTTTAGGTTTTGTTCTTCTCCGCGGGGTATGGCCTTACTTTCACTAGATAGGAAAGTGAAGATGACTCCAGGACACTGTGAATCAAAAATCAACTGAATCAGCTAAGACTCCATGTCTAAAGCATCTATCCCTAAACAAGTGGACTGAAATTTTAAGTAGAGACATTAGTTTTGTATTTTCTGGCAAGATTCCTAATTTTTAATTTTTCCCATTGTTATTAGCATAATGCTTATAGGTTATTTGCTGCCCACTAGCAATAGATATCGCTGCCTTTTCTACTTCAGCAAGGAATTTAAGTACAAGCCTTCCTCTGAGCAGGTGGTAATTCCCTTTGCAGTCAGTAGGGCCACTCTTTGAAAGTTTAAATCTCTTCCTGAATGTTGGTCCAAAACCATCCAGACACTGGGAATATTTTTTTCATTTATTTATCTGGTTTCCCTTGAAGGACAAGGAGGAAAATTCTATATATGAAAAAAAGAAAAAAGGAAATTAATATCATAAGAAGCCAAAATAATCTTTTTCTTCAAAAAGCAAACTTATAAAAACTTCAATGGAAGGTTATAAGACCTACCTTGTTTTCCCAAGAGAATTTTATAATCCCTTATGTAAACATGGGAAGTAGACTGGGTAAATACATATCCAGGATAGGCTAAATATTGAGGTGTTTTAGAGGACTATTTATTGAGTTAAATATATTCATGTATACACACATATGTATTGGTACCTGAAGAATATATATTTTGGTATACTGCCTCAGAACCATAGCAGCTCTTAGGTGTACAAAGTTGGCAGTTGGAGGAATCAAATTTAAAAATTCAATTGAACAAATCATAACAAACCCCAAATCTATAAAATTACAGAATTTCAGAACATGGATAGTAATCTTTTCTCTGTTCAGTGACATAAGACTTTATATATTTGATAGAATATCAAAATAACATTAACAACTTCTTAATCTGGATGATGCCAACTTAGAAATAAATTGGTATTATTTAAACAGCTGTTTCCTTTGTAATTAGTTTATTATATAGGCATCACCTTAAAGTCCACCGGGCAGATGAATAGCTGGCAAAATTTGACTTGTCACATACTTTCTTGGATGATAAAATTGAAGAAAGGAAACTTGAAAAAAATCCCTTGTAACTGAATTATTTCCATTTGGAAAAAAACAAAAAGTAGTTTAAAAAAAGTGAAATTAATCCTGCAGGTGATGCTTAAAATTTTCTGTTATGGGCACCAGAAACCTACTATATGTCATTATTCACCCTCCTTAAAATACTGCTCTTGACAGACGAGCTTTGCAGAAAGGTATTTTAATTTATGAACTCAGAGTGATTACAGAACACTGAAGAAACACTAAATATGTATTCTGGCAAGTACCACTGATGGGAAACCATCTAAAGGAGTATTAAAAATCAAATCCAAATAAAGATTAAAAAAAAAAAGGTAGGAAGATTGATATTAAGACATCACTGGTTACAGGCAAAAATGTCTTTCAGTTTTGAGTTGCCACAGAATGTGGTAAGCAGTTCTAATAAATGAAGGTGTTTCTGACAGCAGTTTTTACTTAAAATGAGTGATTTAAAATGTAGAGAAAATGATCCTGTTGCCACTTCAGACAGCTGTGTGTATGACTGCAACTGGAGAGCCAAGTGAGAAAGCAGATATCACATCTTTGCTGTTTAGAAGCAGACAGCTGCTAATAGTTTTTAATTATGATTTTGTTGTTGCTTTTATCCCTGACATATTTTACTTTGTGGCTAGGCTCTCTGTTTCCACATAAGCTTCCTCTGGAAGCACAAGCTGCAGACTCCACATCTAGAGGCAGAAATGCCACAACATCAATAAGGTTAAAAAAATAAAAAAGAAAGTTATGTTTTCGCTGGGGGTTGTCATAGCAGATAAAAAGCCACTGTGCAGCTGCCTGGTAGAAAACTCTCCAGCTGAGCACTGATAAAATTTATCACAGGGGCACACATAGGAATGAGCAGCTTAGCAAAGCAGCCTGTGGTGAAACGTGCAACAGCTTAATATCTAAAGGGATGCTGCAGCTTGATGATGAAACAGTGGAAAAAAAGGCCTAATAACATGGTAGGTAGGCTTCCCTTGTGAGCTGTTGGGTTTATTTACTGAGATATTTAGAGCTGTTTTGTCCCCAGACCCAGAGTAGAGGGTAGGGTGTCATGTACTTGAACCCTCTGAAAGAGCTTGCTTTTCCGCTGTGCCTTGTGACACACCTTGAGCAGGAGCAGGCAACTGAAGAGCAAGGCTGGTGCAAGCACTCAAAACAATCTGATGCTGGACTGCTGTCACTTAACAATTTAACTCCTTCTTCCCCCTTTTATTTATTTATTTTTAGGTGATTTTGAACTTAGCCTTAAAAAAAGAGGGGAGACTTTTTATTATTTTGTAGGGTATATCTGACCCCAAAGTGGTCAGAATGTCACTAAAAACCATGACCCTGTGAGATCGTCAGTTGTTTCAATGAATTCAGAAAAGCTCTAAAATAAGCAAAACATTGTGTAGCTTTGTTCATTAAATGAAAATATACTAAGGTTTCTCTTTCTATCTCCAGTTGCTCTTGGGCTGTTTTCTGCTTGAGAGGGTAAAGAGGACACGTGGATACCTCACTCCATGTGTGTATTTTTAGCTCAGTTGTCCAAGGGTCTGGAAGCCGTAAAAAAAAAAAAAAAAAAAAAAGAGAGAGAAGAAAAAAGTTCCCCAAATCAAAGTGAAACATCCTCTTGCTTAAAGAAAAATCTGGATTAAAGGAGCCGTTGGGAACAATGAAGGGCTGGAGGGTTAAGCATTAGCATAAGAGGGTTTTTGAGAAATCAGGCTTGGATTAGGGGTAATTGGTGACTCACACAGACTTTGCTCATATGTATCTGACACTCCTGAAAGTCTGCTGATTCACTCTGGGAAGGACAGGTTCTGCTTTCTCCTTTGCTGACATTTACAAGCAGCATAAATGAAAATGGTAGTATTTTACACCTGTGTCGCACATGTGTAAACGGCTGTAGGAAGAACACAGCAGCTGCAAATCAGGTCCAGAGAGTTTAAACGAGAAGATGCAGAAGGTTCATAAAAGAACACAAGCTAAAGACTATTGCCAATGTGGATAAAGAAAAAAGAATAAGAGAGGAAAAGGTCAAAGGAAGTGAGAGAGAGACGAGTAAAAACTGGAACCAGGTTCACAACAAAGAAAAGGATGAGAAAAAAAAGTTGTGGGGTTTTTAGTTTTTTTAGTTAAACCATCCACGAGCAAAAAGCAGGGAGTATTAACAAAGGGAAAAGAACATGAAGAAGGGACAAGAATATTCTCCTTCCATCCCAGACAAGAAAAACCTAGAGCCCCCACCAAACTATGCTCTTAGAAAGGCTACAAAAGAGAAATCAATTTAAAATGCACTTTTCAGGTGTATTATTGTGGTGAAGATGTGTGAAGCGATTAGACAAGATGACAGAGCAAAAAATTTACACTGGAACTCTCATATTTTGCACCATGGGTGTGCTGCATGCATCAAACAAATTTTCGTAGTCTTTGTCCCTTTAGTGCCTTTTTGTGCCGGTCCAGCCCTCCTTGCATGATACAGAGGTATTTCTTTAGCATCCTCTGAGCTGCTGATGGGGAGTCAGGCTCTGTCCGAAAAAATCAGTGAGGCATAAGAGTGGAAGCGCTGATTAACGTCGCAGGACTGGCATGTCATAATTAGCAGTGGGGGGACAGCTGCTCGCATGCCAATTCTTCATGGCACACTGTCCTTTCTCTCCAGCCTAGTTCCCAACTCACTTCTAACGTGTAAAAGGAGAGATTATTCACCAGGGTGGTAGACACATTTCTGTTCTCAAGAGCACCATGATGTCATTAATCTTCTGTCAAGTTGGCAAGTGCGGGTTATGTGGATGCAAGTATTTTGCAAGGCTATAAATAAAATTTAAAGGGAGAAAGAGACAGAAAGAGAAGATGCTTTCCTGGAGTTTCCGTTTCTACAATACAGACAATGTTAACACTGTAACAGCTTGCTGGTAAAAACACTTAAAAATCCCTTTTTTGATGTTTTTTAAGCTTCCATACAGGAAAATGGAACATAATAGGGGATCCTAAGACTGTAATATAAATTTTCTAATCCTGTCTATGAAACAGTTCATAAAATGAAGTGCAAAATGTAACTGTGTCTGTTGCTGTACTGTGCTTTTCACCTGGTTATTGCTACAGGCATAAACGTCTCAAAGGAAGAGAAGGAAAGTGATAGTGGGTGCAATAAGAAGGTTTGTCAGAAAGAAGTTTTGGTATATAGCCACATTAGTCACATGTAGAAAAGATATAATTGATTTATTCAGGTTATCTTTAAATATCCATACTATGTATTCTGCACGGACCTTGTATGTTTTATGTCCTTCCTCCTGTCTCAGCTGAGATACTGGGACAGGAATACTCCTCTCTGAGAGGGATTTCTGCCTTGGAAACAGCATCTTGATGCCTTTGCTGTCTTAAGAAACTTCAGTGAAATAGCTCAAATAGAACAGAAAATATAATTTTAAGGTCTTGTACTCTGGATCTCTCAAAAGTTCTAAGTCAAGACTGAAGTCTATAGAGCCACCATGTTTCCCTTCCCCAATGATGTAAAATATCTTTTTTTAGCTACATGAAATTCAAGCAAGTAGGATTTTGAAACAGGTATTTTTTCAGTGTGAGTTAATAATTATTGCCAGCTTTGGGGAAGAAAAAATATATATTTGAAAAGGGGAAGAAGCTGCTTATGACTTCTGCATATGATCAAAAGTTACTGTCTCTCTGAAATTGCTCTGTGATCAGAAATGGTAGACATAACTCAGGTGATCAAATTGTCATGATAAGCCTCAAAATTATGTGATGCATTTTTTAATCACATGGTTCTGTCATTTATCAGAAAGATATCTTCACAGCTTACACAAATCTTTAATAATGATTTTGAGAGCTAGAGCATAGCTGCTGTTTATTTCATTTGTCCCAACAAGGGTCAGTTGCTTTTACAAAATCTGCTTATATTATCACTTCACCCAGACAAGGTAGAATTTTATTCTACATAGTCTTCAAAGGTCACATGGGAAGTGATTGTTTATTTTATTCAATGCTGTAGACTTTGATTAAATTAATTCAACTAAACACTTTTTCCTCCCACGTTTTGTCAGGTTCATATTTTTGTCCTTCCTTGAGTAAGTGTAGAAAAGAAGTCAAGGGTTTGAATCAGTGTCACTTTTGAATGGAAGAACCATGGAAATTTTAAATAAAACACCTTTAAATGATTTAAGACAGTAGTGTAGTAAGCAGGACTCGGGAGAAGAAAACAAATTATCATCTCCCAGTAGTTTTTTTGACTCAGTTAAAACTGAACTGAGTTTAGACCTTAGCTGTAGTTCTAGACTACTAGTTGGGAATTTCAGTACACTTAGAAGAGAGGGAATATGGCTAATAAATTGGAAGGGGTTTGCTTGAGGAAGGAAACCAAAATGTTGTTTTACTTCCCCTAGCAGATCTTGTAAGCTTTTTGTAATATTCCCGTAAGCTTCTTGAAACTTGTAAGCTTCCTGGAGGGCAGCTTCAACCTTGCGTGCCCATTGAAACATAGCCAAATGAAACCTGATTTTTGTAAAGTATATGCCTTGGCAAAGGTGTGAACCTCAGATTTGTAACAGAGGGCTGAGGGTTCAATCCCCCATTCACTGTGTTACTGGATTTATCCTCGGAAAAGTACTTCCTGGACGGTTATGTGTTTAGGACATGCAGCCACTTTAGGAGATGAGTAAAAATGTCTACCTGGAAAGGAGTTGAGTTTTCAGGCTTCTCTACTGCTACTGAAAGACTTTTCAGAGTCTTGTAATGATTGAGAATACTCTTCTGATTACAAGCACATACTTACTCATTGCAGCTTATATACATTTGTTCTTGTGCCAGCAACGTTCTTCTCTAGCAGTTGTTCATTACTACTAATGTATTTATAGACTATAGTCATATCCCTTCACAGGTTTTGCAAACTAAAAGAAGACAGACCCTTTTCATTCTCACTCATGAGCCAGGTTTCTGGTTTTCCTGTCTGCCTTAACAGGCTGCCCCTGTCCATGTGCCGGTCCCTGGTGAACCTTTCACCTGGCTGGTCATAGCTGTGCATGATATCCAAAACATATTTTCAAGGGTGCTTAGCACAATGGAGAGAATAATTCTGAATTTTTACAGAAATAAATCACCTAGTATTTTTTATGGCCACAGTATTGCTAACTCATAATCATACAATGTATAATTAGTATAAAAAATTCTTTCTCCCGCTGCATTATTTCCAACTGATGAACTCCAGCTGATAGCAGAAATTCCTGCCATTAGCCCACAAGTTCATGCTGTTGCACTTTGTACTATTAAATTTCATTGCATTTCTTTATTTTCGCTCTTCAAGGTCATCCAGTTCTTTCTCTTAGTAAGGCATCGCAAAAGTGCTGGCTTACTGCACTACTTACTGTTTAAACAGGCAGGCCTATGTATTTTTTCTCACAACAGGTTACAAGCTGAACCTGCTGCTGAAATCATCTGCTTGTCTCATAGCTCTGCAGCCTGGCAATATTCATGAAAAAGGACGCTTCTGGGAACTGTACTACATTGTTTTCTCTGAGGAAACCCTTTTCCTTTGCAGTTTTTGGTAGTTTGAGAACAAAAGATATCAGAGCAAGGGAGTGACTAGCAAATGAAGGACAATAATTTTCAGGTGTTAAGCCATCCTGGGGATTTTTTTTTAATGCCTCCTACCTTCCTACATGAATGTCAGTATCATGCAATCCAGATGTCGCTGGCTTCTGTTCAACACAGTCCTTGCTTGAAATGGAAGATGTTAAATTGAAGTCAGGCCAAAAAGAGAGGTGAACAGGACTCTGGAAACCAAGAACAGGATCAGAGGCAGCAGCAGCACAAAGTTCCCATACTAGCAGGGATCATGCTTCCTTCCTCAAAATTAACCCCTTTCCTGCTCCCTTACAGATGTGCTGAGGGGCATATGCTTTATTGGGTGAAGTGATGGATGTGCTGGTGCTAATGGAGATGAGTCACCTTGTTTCAGCTTGGGACCTGGGAACCAGGACAATTGTTCCAGCTCCTTCTTCAGCTCCTGGACTGAGTCTGAAGAAAAAAGACTATATGTGAAGATAAACTGGGCTTTAGGATTTTTCTCATGGTCTCACTATGGTAACAAATTAAGGTCATTTGACTGACTTGGGACAGTATTTCTCAGACTGTATTTATGTTATTGTACTAGTATTTCTCTTTGGAATAACCATGACACTGAATGTACTGTATCTGTAATTCTGGGTTGTGAATAACTATCAAAACAGCTGTTTTTCTTTTTAGATCACTGATATCTGCTTTATGTCTCAACCCATTTTAATGTTGTTCCTTGGCCTCTCTGATTGAAACACCACCCCCCATTATGAAAGCAGATTTTAGCAAAGGATGTTTGACAAAAAGGAGGGCCAGAACAAATTTCAATAAGCCATTTTTGTGAAAATATATGTTCTAACCTTCCATAAACTGACCTATGGAGAAATTTTGTTGAACCAGAGCTGAATGTGTTCCAAGTCCCTTGCTTCATTATTTGTACATTTGATTTCATATTTTCATGTTACAAACTCAACTTTTCTAAATATTGTGCCATGGAATCCATTTGGAAAATTTCACGTGTTCTAAGACAGACATTTTGTAGTCTTTAATACTTTCTATCCTACTGTGCTTTCTTCCACTGTAATATTTTCTGTGCAGGAGTTGTACCTTGGCTCCTGCAATAGTTTGCCGTTAACAGGGTAAAGCATTTAACAAATAAACTTCCAATATATGCAATAATTAACTTTTAAGACTGCCATTAAATCCTTTTAAAGCAGATAGATTAGGTTTCAATTTTGTACATTGCTTCAGATTTTCATCTGAACTGAAGTGTTTCTTTAGGCTGTGCTGCAGCTGTGCTCACTTTCTAACACTGATAGTCATTCAAATCCATCTTGTGCTATTGTAACCTGCTGTTAGCCCATTAGTTGCAGTCTGTGGGAGGAGAAGAAGACAAATTGTGTCACTATTCCTTATCAAGGGACCACACAGTTGTTTGCCACTTTGACTCTGTGATGGATAGTTATCTTGAGATTTGACAGGTGTGAGACTGGAAATTTAGATGGAAACAATGCAGGAGCTCAGTAGCATTCTGTTATTGACACTTGCTAGATAACGACACAGGGTTAATCAATCACTTCTGTTGCTTTTAACCCCCTGTTTTTTTCGTCTTCATGATGCAAGAGAAAGGTTCGAACAGATAACAGATAATTTTCCTTTACAGCATACTGGACACACGACGTCAAATTCCATGACAAACACATATTTGCTTGCTTTGACAATTTTTTAAAGTTCTTTGAAAGTGGGCCAGGGGTTGAAAAAAGTACAATTCAAATATCTGAAAGTATCTACAGGTAGGCAACCTCTCTTAGAAAAAGAAACAGGTTTTTTTTTCAAATTGATTTTTATCGTAAACAGGCTTTTTATCATTAAGTTTTCACAAGTTAACGATGTAGCCCATCTTTTATTATTTCCTTCAGAGATATGCGCTAAAGTGATGAAAAAAAAGTAATACTCTGAAAGTTAAATGGTCGCATTTACTTAACTCTGCTCAAAATCACATGGTTAAAGGAAACACAGATTGAGGACAATTTGTGCTGATATTTCAAACTAGGTTTTGTTTCTTTATGACTTTCAGAAAATTGAATAATAGTACAAAATTCATAATTCTAAAAATTGTTAAAAGTGGTGTTCCGTGTGTTTGGGAAGCACTGAAAGAATGACGAGAGTTTATGTATGAGCTAAAATTCATGTTGAGCAAGGATACCTGGTAAGAGCTAGAATATAGTTCAAAGAGACATCGATGGACATGAAAGTCTTACTGCAGGTAATAAGCGGCTTGAGTCCAAAGAGTTCACAATCAAAATAACCAAGACTAGAGATGAGGAGGACTTTGTTGTCATTTCACTAAAAGAGGTAAAATTATGTAAACAATGGTGACTGTCTTGTGGCCTCCAGGAAGATTGTAGAAACTGAAGACCAACCTCCAAGACCACAGACTAATCTTCAGGGCATTGGTAGTTAATCTTAATTTTGAATGTATCTGTTTGTTCTATTTCTTTGTCTTATGAACCAAGTTTTTAGGTGAACATTCCTGCTGATGGTAAAGGGAAAATTCCAAATGCATTAACAACACTCTCAAGTGGTTCCACAGTAAAGGATCAGCTTGCTCATACTCTGCATATTATATTGACAACATAAAAATTTGACCAAAATATATTTGGTTGGTGAATTAAATAGTGTGTTTTGTGACACAAAGCAAAACAGAAAATACCCAGTTGTTCATTTTAGTAAGCCTGCAGGTTGAATACCCTGCTCACAGGTTGTTCTAAAACCTGCAGTAGCAGCAAGCAGAGCCTGCACACATAGGTGACCCAGCAGCCAGCATGAAATGTTTTCAGATGGGTTCAAGGAGCTATATGGTAACTAGGATGCTCTATGCTGCTCTTCAACTCTTGCACCGTGACACAACAGGGTCCTGAGTTGGTGTAGAGGCACACTTGTTCCCTGATTCACATTTCCAAGGTCTAACTGGTAGGAATGGACTCTGGATACATTTTGCTTCCATCTGCTCACTCCTCTTCAAAAACTTACATCTGTTTTGTCACATACCTTCTGCATGGCCATGTTTTGCAAAGCAGAGTTATGATGTACACCATATCAGCTTCTTCTGTCTGACAGACATTCACAACAAGCTCCTTTCATCTCCACTGTGGGAAATGATAGGGACAGAGAGTGATACACCACTACAGTTCTAAAATGTCTCTATCAAGTTTCCACATTATCCTGCTTTCACCACTTCTTTTACCTTGCCTTCTGAGTTTAAGTAGCTGCCAATGAAATCTCAGAAAGGTCTCATTAGATTTGAAGCTTCTGTCAGACAGAACTGGGGGCTAATTTGTCATGTGAGCTTCATATATGAGATTTGTTTCTGTCCATCCAAATCACATTCAGGTTCTGTGAAATGAGCAGCAATCAATCAAAGATGGTCCTATAGGAAATAAAAAATTTGTATACACAAGCATTAACTAGCAACTCCAACACAACACTTGCCCTTTAGCAATAGCAGTTGACCACCCAGTTCAGCACGATATGTACCAGCGACATCTGTTCCCATGTCACTGTGGCTTTTCTGAGCAGAAAGGTACTTTGTGTGCTTTATAGCTGCCAAATGGCTGACACTGTTACTCCATAACCTTACACCCCTATTCTTGCACCCCATGCCCCTAAACCTTGGCTCTTCCACCCCAGCTCTGTAACAGCTGAAAGGCACAAATGCCCAACAGCAACTGGGATTCCTAAGAAAAAGCAGCAATAAAATAACATACCAGCAAGAAGGAGACATGCAGGTTTCTGAATGCTTGAGTGACAAATCTTTGTCGTCCATGATAGACAGAATTTAATCTTTTGTAAAGAATTATCTTGAGTTGGTCGAACAGAAGAGGTATATCAGGAAAATATTTAAGATGCGCCTGTCACCAGGCCTGATGATCTAGGTTCATGTCCAGTCTAGCTAGAGACATTTTTTGAAATACTCACACATTGCAGCCTGCCTTCTTGAAGGTATTTGAAAACTGCTGAAATCCAGCTGCTCTTCAGATAGAACAGGCAAAAAAAGCTTTTCACTGAGTAAGTCATTGTTCAATATGGAGCAAAGGATAGCATTAAAGCAGAAATTACCAGGCTGCAGTATACATATTAATCATTATATCTGAAGTACTTCCAAGTGATACCCAACAACTGCTCTGAGTTGTCTTTGTGTCACATATTCACAGCCTGTGGTACACAATGGAAAGCCTGTGGACTCCAGCATTAGTACAGCATCCTTGTGCAAAGAGAATTAAATACCTAAATATCATTAAAGACCTACACTTTACTATCCCACTTTTAAAATAAGGATTATTTTATAGCACTTCTGCTGGTTACTATTATATAAATGTCTAGAAAAAAGGAATGTTTGATGTTGTGCTATGTTCGGTGCATATTATGGTGGGTCTTGATTATGTCTGGGGCTTGATGTCTACTGTAATACAAACAAATAATAATGATAGCTGAAGAATATCAAACAGAAAAGGAGGACAGAATTCCTTTCATGTTTAGAAAAAGATGATGTCAATTGATCTAGGTTTCAGAAAGCAGTAGATAAGAAGACAGGTGTAAGTTGTTATTGTTAGAAGGTTAGCCTTTGATTTACTTGTAACACTGTTTAGCACACTGTTAGGTACAAAAAGAGTTGGGAGAACATATATCAGTGTAGTTGCTAATATTATTTAAAAAAAACTAGTAAGGTACAAAAAGAAAAAGCATGAGAGAATTTTATCTAATACAATTCTTTGCTCAGTCTTGAGCAATGTTCTATCTAATAAAATCTTTTTCTCACTAGTTAATCAGAACGGGGTTCAGATGAAATCAAATAATTTGTGGATGAATTGCTAATATGTCCTGTCACGCATACCCTCTGAACAGCATGTCTTTCTAGCCTGTTGAAATACTTATATCATATGGAGAGACCTGAAAAATTTGAACATTTTGGTTTACTGCCAAGAGAAACTATTTATCAATGGCACATAATGTGCTGGTATATACCACAAGAACAGATTTTTAACTAAGAACGAACATTAGGACAAGACCCTTTCCCTTCCTCTAGTACATTAAGACAGACTGGTATGCTGTGCTCTCTTCTTCAGAACCTTCAGGGAGAAGCCTCAAATCTATCTTAGTAATGTGGCTCTGTTAAGCGCAGTATCAGGGTGCTTATAAGATTCAAAGCCATTAATCTCACAAGCCTTCTGAGAAGAAGTACCATGCTGTTCTCACATTTTATGGATGGAGAATTAAGGTGCAGGAAGCTTATGTGGAATGTGTAGGTGGCTGTAGGTGGTAGGATGTGCTTGCATGCCTGGAAGGGCAGGTATCAAGTGAGTGGCTGTACTATGTTTTAGTCTTTCTCCATAAAGTGTAGTCTCATGTACTTATCACAAAGTACCAGTTTTGCTGCAGGACAGCTGTTGACTCTGAACCAGCCCGTAACTGTCTCAGCACATTCACAGTAGACACCTATTCCTCAAAGTAATTTCTGGAGTAAATACTTGTTCATCAAATAAGACTTGAGTTTAAAGAATGGTCTTTTTCTCCATTGCACCTGCACAGATACTATGTCATGAAAAAGGCTTTGTTTCCTTTGTCAGTCAAGCTAGTGACATCAAAGAAGCTCAAGGAGAGGGAGCTCAAAAATTGTCATTAGAATTTCGGGCGGATCTTGCTTGAGCTGGAGAGCGTTGCTATCATTACGTGTTGATATGCTCCAAAGGTCAGCTATATAAAAAGCTCTGCTAAGCAGCCAATTAATATGTTGTTTAATATCAGGGAAAATTGGGGGGGGGAAGAAATACATTTAAAATTTCAACAAAAAAAAAGCAAGTGACTGCAATATAACCTTCAAGTGCCACCAGGAGGTCTGGGATAATTTGCTATGATAGGATTAAGTTACAGTTCTCTTGCTTTTGGGGGGTTTAAGTCTTCAACTTTAATATTTCTTTGGTGCATTATCTGCATTTGCATTTATCATTGGCTTATACAATGGAATTTTCAGAGGACTTGACATTTTGAAGTCCTAACTTAGGGCTTGGTCCAACTGCCTTTGAAGTCAACAAGAAGATTGCCACTAAGTTCAATGAGGAGTTGGATCAGGCTCTATAATCACTACAGACTCATTATAATCTCACAGCTGGTAACAACCGTTTAGAAGTGTAGTATAAAACAGTTATACTGCTGGAATGAGTTCAGTGCAAATCAGAATCCCTTTGCATTTAACATAAGTTTAACAATTTAAACAGATTTTAAAATCAGGTTCTCTCTTTGCACACTAGTATCTGATAACTCCTTTCAAAATTTACTGAGAAGAAAAGAGTTGCTATATTTGCTCTATGAGCTGCCTGAATCCTTTTAATATACTTTTGTTCTTTAACTCCTATTCAAAGCAAGAACAAAATTTCCCTCTCTCTCCCCCTGTCACTACAGAAAACAGTTTTCTGCAAAATGGTTCCTTTTCCAGTGCTTTGTTAAAATGGCTGCTGCCAGGATTAGGTCTAGGATTATGGCAATTGCAAATGCTAACCCCTTTCCCATTACATTTCACAGTTTGTATATGAGCAGCAATGCTGTGTTCTCACTGTGCAGATGCTCAGATTGCTGTGATGAACAAATTGAGGCCAGATCCCCCCAAAATGAATTGAGACTTTGCAATAGTTTTGTGAGAGATATTACTTATTGTGGATATAAACTAGAAGAAGAAGATTCTGCTGGAATGGAAGGGTCCCCAGGACTCAGGTGAGGCTAGTGTTCTGGCTGACCTGACGACACAGGTTTAAGTTAAACTAAATGGGATGTGTGTTGCTCACGTGCATCATGTTTCTTTGTGTCCTTCACATAAACTTGTAAGTATCAGTGCAAAGAGGTCTTAAAGATGATTAAGGGCAAAAGTTAAAGGTGGAAGAATGTGGGCTTAGAAACGTCTAGGTGACTCACAATCTGAGCACCAGTGAACTTGCACACGAGAAAATGAGGCATGCTTGAAACATGTATATGTTTATCCCTCCAAAGAGTATTCTAAAATCCTTAAAAAGTCTTCCATAACTGCTGTCTCCTTATAATGTGAAAGATTTTTCACAAAAAACATGATTCTCTTTGGACCACATACAAACAAAACCACATTGAATATTAGTGTAGATACTTTTCATGGGTGAGGAAGAAGTTTGCCATCTTCCTTCCATAAAAGTTTCCTGGCAGGAGCGTATGTCAGACATTGGGTACCCAGAAAAGACCCACAGGAAGCAAGTACTGCAGTGACAAAACTGCATTGCTGTTATCATTTGCCAGTTCTGCTTCTTTTGCAACCTTCAGATGTTAGTCTAGAGCTACAGGAAAAAAACTGAAATTATGGTTTTCACTGATTTTTAGAGCTTCTTTGTAGAACCTTAGAGGTTCAGGGCACAAACCAAGGCATCCATCTGTTTCTTTTATGGTATTGTAATGTTATTTTTTACAGGTTTGTTTGTTTGTTTTTGGGTTTTGTTTGTTTGTTTTTGGTTTTTTGTTTTGTTTCTTTTTTTTGCTTTTTTTGTCTTTTTCTTTTTTGTTTTGTTTTGTTTTGTTTGTTTTGTTTTGTTTTGGTTTGTTTGTTTTGTTTTGTTTTGTTTGGAGTTTTTGTTTTGGTTTTTTTGGTGTGTTTGTTTTTGGTTTTTTTGGTGTGTTTGCTGGGGGGGTTGTTTGCTGGGGTTTTTTTGTTTGTTTTGTTTTCGGTTTTGTTTTTTTTTGTTTTTCTGTTGTCCCACGTGACAGATTATATCCCATGCTGATGCTAAATACCCTCTATGGGGTAGATCTTTTTTTCCTATGTTGGCTTCTCTTCTGGACTCAAATATGTAAAGCTTCAGAACCCATATATACTCTCACACAAATACACACACAGAAAGACAGAATAATCCTCCATAACATGCTACAGTAGTAATCTAACTTAATGCAATCTTGGAGGGTAGGCTAAACCATTTCTACCTTACTGATGTGGTTTACGAGAGGCACAGAGCCCAGGGAGAGGATGATTTCCTTGCAATGCAGCAGTCCATCTATTACTTTGTATATTGAACCAATTAATTGACTTGTTTATGACATGTCTTATGTTTGGGGAATCTGAAATTCTGATTCATTTCAAGTACTTTTAATTATAGTACATTAATTGAAAACAGATGCTTTCAATATTCAACTTGACTGTTTTATGAGCTATGCAAATTTTTTATTTGTGGTTTTTTTCTGGTGCTCACAGTCAAAACTTGATAGTCAGTTTTTCAGAGACTATTTTATCTCATTGAAACCTAGAGAAATTAATATTCCCAAAAGTTACTTTTTCCTTTGCAGACTATATATTGTACTCTAATATAATTTTTACCCTTTTCAAATTTTCTGTGCTTAGGAAATGAAGGTAATAATATTATAGACTGATGTTTAAAAACATAAATAAATTTTTGGTCCTTTTGACTAAATGAAGTATTGGGGTCATTAGACAGTATTTTATATTGAAGACTTACTTTTGTAATTGCACACCTAGGTTAGTTGTGGAAAGGCTGGAAATCCTACCATGTACTGCATTTTGAAGAAGTGAATCTACTGCAATTTTTAGGGAGATGCCAGTTGAAGGAAACCAGTAAAAGAAACAAAACTGAGCAATATTGAATTACAAATATGGGCACACCACTAGATATTGGAATTTTGACAATGAATCATCTTTTCTGTATTACATTCCCATAAATAAACTAAAAATCAAACAAAGTGCATTATTCCTGACAGAATAGAAGGGATTGTCAAGAAAGGTTCACTCAGATGTTGGTAGAGGAAAGGGTATTTTTAAAAATCAGCCCCCCTCAAAAGAAATCTATCCCCAGCTCACAAAAAACAAACTCTCAGACTCATAGACATTAGAGACACCAGGAGCTATTAACACATCCAGTCACTACCACTGCATTTTTAGCCCTCCCTGTATGTCTGCCATTGCTCCTAGCTCCTCTCTAATGTTTCAGAGCTGATTGGGTTTCTCCCAAAACAGAAACCAAATTTAAAAAAAATCTTCTTTGAAGTATCTTGTGTCAAAAAGAGTCCTGAACGTAGTAATTACATAATAGGAAGGGAAAAAAAAAAAGATCATTAATGTTTTCCATTGAGAGAAACAGGAGGTTGAAAATACAGTCAAGTATAAACCCTTTAATGTGCACATCCTAAGATGTTCAGAGCCCTTTTGTTGGAGCACTCTTTTCTTGAGTCCTGTTTATGTCTTCCTGATTCTCAGGGCCAAGCGGTCCTTAACTGTGCTAATCCATGCAAAGGTACCTTGGATATAGATCCTCAGCAGCCCATGGTAGCCTTTACCTTCTTGTTTCTCCCATATTACTCCCCTTTCATTGCTCTTTCTCCTGTCTCACCCAGTCATGGAACAGGTCTCTCAACACATTTTTCCCATATCTCAGTTAGCAAGGCAACTCTGAACTATTCCCTATCCCTATCTCCTAGTCACCTAATTATTTTCCTTACCTCATAGATTTATGTGTCTCTCAGAAAGGGAGTGAGGGGAGTGATCACAGCCCCTCTGTGATCAACAGAGAAAGCAATCACAAAGCTCTTTATGACCCCCATTTCAGTAAGAAATTACCACCAAAGCCATCAGTTTTTCTGATCCATGAACACTACTGAATTCACCAATGTTTTCTAGTGATGGGTGTCATAGCTCTGAATCATATCATAGAAGACAATCACAGAATTGTAAAGGTTGGAAAAGATCCCCACGATCATCAAGTCCAACCTTTGACTGAATACCACCACGCCCACTAAACCGTATCATGAAGTGCCATGTCTACTTGTTTTTTGAACATTTCCAGGGATGGTGACTCTACCACTTCCCTGGGCAGCCCGTTCCAATGCTTAACCACTATTTCAGTGAAGAAATTTTTCCTAATGTCAAGCCTGAACCTCCCGTGGTTCAACTTCAAGCTGTTTCCTCTTGTCCTATATTCAGTTGTCTGGGAGAAGAGGCTGAACTCCATCTTGCCACATCATCTTTTCAGATAGTTGTAGAGCACAGCCAGGTCTCCCTTGAACCTTCTTTTCTCTGGGCTAAACACACCCAACTCCCTCAGTTGCTTTTCATAAGACTTGTGCTCCAGTCTCTTCCCCAGCTCTGTTGTCTTTTTCTGGACAACTATTCCTCTTTCCATAAAGGTTGAATGCAGAGCAGAACTTTCTTTCCCTTTAGTATCTCTTTCTTTTCTGGATAAAAATATGCTGCAAAAATTATACCTAACTTGGTGTTTTCTTCACCTCCTGGTCTTTTAAGTACCATCGATTTCTACTTTTTACTTTCTAGGTGAGTAGTATACTCACACACATATACAGACACTAACTGATGTTTGCAAGTTGTACCTCCTTTTCTTGGATGTTCCAAGTCTTCCAAATTAGGCATTAGCATTTAGGTACATGCTAAAATGCTTTCCTGAATCAGAGTCCGAGTGTTTAACAATGTGAAGTTAAATGGATGTACATTTTAATGTTTCCTCTTGTATGTGAAATACTCTTTCATCTCTGCATATTTTGGGAACATATTTTGGGATCATTTTGAAATAATGGTCTCTTGTTAAACTCCAAAGCAGAAACACACAACTTGAATCACCCAGTGTGCTTTTCATTTGGAGATGAAGGAGTGGGCACTGACTATGATTTTGAAGCAGTTTTGTATGGTTGTGGGTGCTTGATTTGCAAGATTGCACCCACAGCTCTGCATGCCACAGCCAGCAGCAAGGACACGTTTCAGAAGAGAACGAGTGAGGTTTTACTCTCTCCTCCTGAGCACCTTCACTCCTGCTTGAGAGAAAAAAATGTCCTTCCTCAGAAGACATTTGGCAGAAAGTCATTGAGCTCAGATTTGTTTGATGATTTTTCTTCTTCTTCTTCTTTATAGGTCTACAGGAAAAACCTCACACATTGTCACTGGAAAGTGACCAGTAGAGTTCTTTTTAAGTTTGCTTTTATGATTTGGCTAAATTTATGAAAAAAAGAAAAAACACACTAAAAAAAAAGGAACCTGCTAACTCACAGGTCAGTGCTTCATGAGTCTACAACAAAATTGGATGCAAAAAAAATAGATTGCGTCCACTCTTACTTTTAAACACCAAACAAGAGCATTTACAGTATGTTGAAAGGAAAATACCTTCTCCCACCTATATTAAAAAGTGTGAATTCGGGGTCACTTCCTAATAGGTGTTATTTCCTCTATTTTAATAAAGGTATTTTAACACCTGTATTCTATGCCAGACAGTATTGTCATTTTTTCCACTGATTGGCTTAACCAAATGCTGTAGGGGGGGTGAGCACAAGCACTCCCCCATTGCTGCTGCTTGACACCAAGCGCAACTAACGTGCAGAAGGAGGAAGCCAGAGAAAGCAGCAACCACCTCTAATTACAGACAGATGATTTCCAGTCCAGAGAGGAATGGGGGGGGTTCAGGATGGAAAAAGGTCAGGAAGCCTATCTAGGTCAGCCAGTCTCTGGCTTTGAATTGGTACTTGTACTACCCTCACCAACCCCCACAGCCTCACACAGACTATTTTTGTTCTCCAAACAGTTGCCCAATGTGCGCTGAAAACTATTTATACTCATTGGGATCGCTTCTGTTCCTTAGTGTTTTTCATGATACAAAGTGATTACCTTTGCTAAGTTAGAGACCAAACCTCTGTGTACAGTAAGCTCTGTCATTCCCACACAAGTCAACAACAGGCTCTGAAAAAAATGGAACTCATATTGCAAGAGAATTTTATATTTCCATGGATCATTTTTATTTGTTTGCTGGAGTATTTTTTTTATCATGGCACCTTCCTTTTACTGGATGAGGAGCAAAACAGGAAAATTGATTAGAGCAGAGATACTACACTCCTGTCACCCAGCTTCTTGGGCTGATCTGACAAGCTGGAGTGTCCTGGGTTCTGTGTGAATGATTTCCTCAACACCAGCCCATTTTGCATCCGTATGGATTTTCACACTGAATCACAGTTCCAGCTGGGCTGGAAACATGAAGCAAACCAAAAGGAGGCATGAATTTCTTACAGAACTGTCCAAAGACAACCAGCAGACCTGTGGTCACATGGAGCAAAGCACAGCCTTAATTTATAAAGCCTTAGTGGTTCTCGCAGTTTCACTCTTTGTTGCTATAAGAAGATGAAACTACTTATGTTCCCTGTGATTTGGGGTTTGGCAGCAAATGCATTGCACAGGATGATGAATGTATGTAGTCTTTGTATATATTTCTAAGCATTTGCTTGGAACTGGAAAGTTATTTTGCTCAGGCAAATTAAAAATCCTGAAAGGAAAAAGGGAATGCTTGTGGGCTCTGTCAGATATCTTAGCAAATTGCACTGTAAATGCACTTTTTTTTTCTTGCATATTTCCTATATTTGACAACTAGAATTTGAAACTTCACTGTGTCAATATGACTGAAGGCCAGAAGATCAAATAATAATTATCCACAGTGCTGAAAAGGCATAAAAAATTGCTCTCTGGCCTTTGCAATAGGCCACACTGCACAGACAAATTTGCTAAACTTACTTAAGCACTCAGCTCCAATATTCTTCTGTGCAGACATAATTTGCATGAACTTTTGTTCTGCATGACTATGGGTGAGAGTGTGGTAGCCAAAAAGTGTCATTATTGCAACCACAGCCTATTACTTCTGTATCAGTGGGCTTGTTGCAGGAATTACTGAGGATCACTCCACAACCTGCATCATGCCAAAGGTCAGATCAGTTGACCATAATGGCTTCTCCTGGTTTTAAAATATATTAATCAATATCCTACAGTACTTTGGCAGTGTAGGTAACAGCAGCCGGACTGCCACAGGCTAGTGTTACATTCGCAGCAGAACCAGAACTAGTTTTACCATAAAACAGTATACAAATCAAGAATATCTATCTATCTATCTATCTATCTATCTATCTATCTATCTATCTATCTATCTATCTATCTATCTATCTATCTATCTATCTATCTATCATCTATCTATCTATCCATCTATCCATCTATCCATCTATGCATCTCTAAATAAATGTAGGAGATAGGTGGGACAAAAGACTTGTGGTTAGTTTGATTCTAACTCTTCTCTCTCCCTTTATAAAAAGCTCTGAAAGGAAGGCAAAAGTATTTTAGGCATCAAAGAGGCTAATGAATAGGGATGCCAGGATATTCACTTAGAGATTGTATTGTCAGGAGTTGTTTTCTGGGCTATGATACTAAAGATAGTAGGAACCAGCAAAGAACACTGTAAAAATGCTAACCTGTTAAATGTTGAATCTATTAATCCATAGCACAGTTTCTTCTGAATCACAGTTACTCAGATATATAGGCAACAAAAAGTATTTATAATATTTTCGTAATTTCAAGCATCCAGTTCATAAATTATTTATTGTTTGTGGTCAAATGGCTGTTGGTGTTTTTGTAATTATCTTTTGTGTGAAAGGGTGCACAGTTTACAGAGACATTTCAATGGCAACTGAAGATCTGTGAGTCCTTTTGTTATTACAGAGAAGAAATGGCAGCTAATTGCACAGTTAATATATATTTGTTCTTGAAAAGTGGCAACACTAAAAGGATTACATTCCATTTCAATTTCTTTTAAAAAGAATACTTATTTTGTGTAAAGTCCTAATAACTTGCATAAGTCCTCTGTGCTGGGCATTCAGGAATGGTAAAAGAGAAAAGAAGCCTCCAAATTTAATTTTTTTAACATTCTAGACCTGCTGGAAATTTTTCAGTGAAAAAGAGGCCATATGTTTGTCACACTCTTTAATATTATCTGTTATTTGGGCTGAACTCTAAATAAGTGAAATATTTTCTACAGAAGGACAACAAGTGTAGTTCAATTCTCAAGAATAGTGAGGCCCATTTTCCTTGGAGTCTGTCCCTTGGTATAAAATACAAACAGGTAGCTGATAGTGGACACTAAGCAGTGATATGGAGCTGGTGGATGCCTCCAAAGGTGCTGTTGGGATTTACTGTCTCACAGACACACATGAATTTGTCACACTTCTTTGTTACCGGTAATTGCCAATTTAGGTGAATGCGTAGATAATAAACCAGCTAAAACCTTTAACACCTATTTCTAATTATGCATGCAGAAATCCCCATAAATTTTAGACTTACTTTTTTGTTTTCCTTCAAGTTCCCTGCTGGGACTTTGATTTAGTCCAACATGACAAGTGTTGAGATCTTTGATGCATACCTTGATATCCTTCTTATTCTGAAAGGAGGAAAGATTAAAAAAAAAAGAGAGAGAGAGAATTTCCTGGAATTTCTAGCAACATGGCATTAAAGTGATTAAATTAGTATTCTAAATAATAACAATTAGACTAAGAAAGACTCTTTCTCTTGTATGATGGGAGAAGATCTCATAGCATGTAAAGAAATCATAGTTGAGAAGGAGGTGGAAAAGAGCTTTACTTTCACAATATGGTAAATGGAAATATAAAGCTGAAATCACCATACATGCTGTACAGACAGCTGCAAATTCCAGGTACAGGATTTTCATTAAAAACAGTGCTCAAATCCTCCATAAACCTTCACACTGCTGCAAGCCAAAGAGGAAGAACAGAACCTGACGACCACCTGAGGAGCCTTCTAGTCTGAAACTCAGCCCAATTCTGATTTTGGCTAGTTCACAGAAGTCAATGGGAATAAGACTTTAGTTCTGTTGCCTTCTGGAGTGATACATCCAGATGCCAGTGAGCCTTCACAGTAAGCCTCCTTGGAGCCAATGCACAAGCATAAAATATAAAGTAGAAGGGAAATGTGAATTAGGTGTGTGAATTCCTGTATGTAGAGAGGGAATATGCTTTTCCACTTCAGATTTTATGGAGACTTTCCTAACTGCATCGAATTTGTAGAGTTGGCTCATAACATCATGTGCCATGGTAAGTGTTAACTTTTACAGTTAACCCTTGCAATAAGAGAGCTCACTTACTGGCAGACTATAGTTTGTTGAGCTAGAATTCTAAGAGATAAACTCTGTTTGTAGTTAGATTGGATAATTTTTAAAAACTTGGTTTAACAGGATTATATAAAATTCTTTGCTGAAGAGCCTGACTTCTTTGAAAAAGTTCAAAATCCTTACATATAGATAATTTCCTGGAAAGAATTTAAAATAATTTGGAAAAACATTTAGTATCAGAATACATGTGCCATGTGTCCTTTTATATACAATAGATTTAAAGTACTTTATGCTAAACTGTGTAATTAATGTAGACACATTTGGTGGGAAACAATTTTTTTTATGTGTGGGAATCGATTAAGTAATGCAATGAATGTGGCAGTTGAGTCAGACCTTTGTAAATAAATGAATTAGGAAAGTTACATCTCTTTTCCTGCAGGAGAAAGTAAAGTTGTTTAATATTTTATGAGTGTGAGTGTTTTAAACAGTTTGCAATGGTAAAACCAATCATCAGAGCCTGTGTGAACATTGTGGTGCATCACAGCAATGGATTTGCTGTCAAAAGGAAATTGAACAGAAGTTTTTCTTTGCTACCACTTGCTCTTAAGAGCATAATGACTCATACAACTGGTTTAACCAGATTTGTAAATCTTCATGGATGAAGAGAATCTGGAACATTTATTTCAACTCATAACATCAATATGTGCTTCCCTTATGTTTGGGTAGACCTGTTAACTAGGAGTTTCTAAAAGATTTGAGAAAGGTTTTTGTCTTCACTTTTCCCAACTGAAAATGTCACTATTGAGTGAATAGAAGACAACTCTTTTCCATTCCTGAAAGCTTCTCTTTAAAGGGAATTCCACTGGCATCTGGGAAAAAGGAATGTTGGTGAGGACATAGAGAGAACACAGCTGGAAAAATGTTGTGGTATCAGCTGAATTCTGTGTAAGATTTCATTTTTATCAGTGACTGAACAGGATACTGTGATTAATGCATCCAAATAAAATTAATCACCTGGGCCTGAGAGATGGAAAATAATTTCCTATGGGAAAAAAATTATATTATTCAAAATTTTCTTTTATTGGATCATTTTGCTCAATGGGCAGAAATAAAACTCCCTAATAAGGAGGAACAATGGGAGATAATAGAAGTGTAAATAGAAGATAGAATAAATATGGAGGAGATTTCAACATGGAGAAGCCAAGGAAGGAAAAGCTACCATCCTAGAATAACAACTGAATACTCTGTTCTTCAGATTGTTGAGAATGCAATCAGAATGACCACCCGCATCACTCATTTGAAGCCATGGGAATTTTAAAAATTGAAACAGAAAAATTATTATGTTAGAGTTTTCCAGATTTTTTTTTTTAAGAAATAGGTAACCTGTCTTTTAGAACAGAATAAAATTTCTTAAGAATGTGCAAAACTTTAACATGGGAAAAAAAATCTATGCCCATGAGTACTTTCAAAATGCTTTTCATGTTTGTCCAAATATCTTGGAATGAAACCTAGAAATGTTGCTCAGCTTCATTCTACACTGCTGTGCAAATGCTACCACCCGTTTTTACTTGGCTTTTTCCCAGTAAAAGGCACATACTGAAAATGGAGAGGAAGCTGTAGTTCAAAGCTAATTACATCTTGCTAGATCTTCTTTTCTCAGTTATTCTGCTCACACATGCTACTGCTTAACAGTCCTCACTCTTCTCGGCCTTCAGCAGAACCATCCTCATTTCTTCTTGCCGCTAGCTCACACCATAAAAATATACACAAGCAGAAAGCAGCAGTTAGCAACTTTAAGTTTTCTTTACTGCACAAATCAATCAGTAATGGCTGACATGACTGGCAACATAAAATATATTTTTCATTCCAGCTTTTGAAATGAAAACTCTTTTCTTCAGAAACTTCCAGCTTAAGGGGACTAGATTAGAGAGACTAAACAGATTAAAGAGTGCAAAAGTCTAGTTCAGATGCAATGTATGACAAAGTATTGTGCTTTCTCCAGACCAATCTAGACAGGTTTAGGTGGTTGACCTGGCAGTCGGAATACTGTAGCCCTGGAAGAAAACCATGTGTTTGTGGGTGATTGCATTTTTCTGCTGTACTTTGGAAGCTGTATTGACTTACATCTCCAGTAAACCACACCGGCTTCTGAGTCTGGAATAACACCGCATCATTATATGTCATTCAGTGACTACCCACATCACAGTCTTTATGTGGGGGAATTAGGGAATACTAAGGATAATATGACCCTGCTACTAAATGGAGGGGGGCCCTGGTAAAATGATGCAGAGAAGGCAAAATAAGGATGCAGAGAAGGCAGAGTTATTGAATACCTTCTTTGCATCAGTCTTCATTGACAAGAATAGCCCTCAGGGATCTCTTACCTAGCAGACCATGACAAAAGAATGTTGGAAGGAAGACTTTGCTTTGGTCAAGGTTAAAGAACATGTAAGCAAACTTGACATCCCCAAGTCCGTGGGCCCTGATGGGATGCATCAATGAGGGCTGACAGATCTGAGGGACAGCATAGTAAGGCCACTCTCAATCATCTTTGAAAGGTTGTGGCAATCAGGAGGGGTGCCTGAGGACCCAAAGAAAACAAATGTCACCCCAGCATACAAAAAGTGAAGGAAGGAGGACCCAGGGGACTGCTGGTAGTCATCCTCACCTCAATCTGTGGAGTGCCTCATTTTGGAGGCCTTCTCTATCCACATGGCAGATCCCAGAGGGTCACAGTCAGTAACATAGGGTCTAGTTGGAGGCCTGTCACTAGTATTGTTTAACTTACTCATTAATAATTTGGATGAAGGGGCAGATGTTCTCATCAAGTTCATTGATGGCACAAAGCTGGAAGGAGTGGCCAATACCGCAGAGAGCTGTGCAACCTTTCAAAAGGACCTCAACAGTTTGGAGACATGGTCAGAAAAGAATCATCTGAAATTCAACAAAGGCAAATGCAGGGTCCTGCACCTGAGGAAAGATAAACCTATGCACCACTACAGGCTGAGGGCTGACCTGCTGGGAAGCAGCTCTGCAGAGAAGGAGCTTGGGGGCCATGATGGACAACAAGCTGTCCATGAGCCAGCTATGCATCCTTGTGGCCAAGGCACCAATGTACTCCTAGGCTGCATCAGGAACAGCATTGCCAGCAGGTCAAGGGAGGTGATTCTGTCCCTCTACTCAGCCCTGGTGAGGGGAATCTGGAGTACTGTGCCCAGTTCTGGGCTCCACAGAACAAGAGAGACATGAGGCTCCTGGAGTGGGTCCAGCAGACTGGTACAAAGATGATTAAGGAACTGGAGCATCTCTCTTATGAAGAAAGGCTGAGTAAACTGAATCTGTTCAACCTCAAGAAGAGAAAACTGAGAGGGGACTCATTAATGTCTGTAGTTTCTGAAGGGAGGGTGTCAGGAGGATGGAGCCAGGCTTTTCTTGGTGGAAATAGTCTTTTCCCAGCGGCACCAAGTAACAAGACAAGAGGTAATTGGCAGGAACACATTCACAGGAAGTTCCCCTTTAATATGAAAAAACTTTACCATGCGGGTGACGGCACACTGGAACATATTTCCCAGAGAGGCTGTGGAGTCTCCCTTGTTGAAGATATTCACGAACCATCTGGACAGAATCCTGTGCAATTGCTCTAGGACGACAGTGTTTGAGCAGAGAGGTTGAACAACATGACTCACTGTGATCCTTTTCAATCTTAACCATTCTGTGATTCTGTGAATTATCCTTGGTCTGTAACCCCTTTAATTCCCATCAATGGTTTGGAGTTAAGATACTAATATTTAAACTACCCACACAGGGCGTGCAATACAAGCATACGTACACATGTTTATATTTCATGTGTGCACATTTCATTTGTGCTTTCAGCTTTCTTTGGTACACCTGACTGCTGGTTACTGAGAAGGCACCATACTTCTCATGTCAGGTTAATCACTTGGTCTAGATATGTGAATATTTCTGAGGTATCCCTTTTCTTCATAATTAATTAAGTTGCATTCTGAGTTACTGTGTAGCAGATTTCCAAAATCTTCTATAGCACTGCTTGCTGAATTGCCAAGGCTTTGAGCTTCAGGTAACCAAGACTTACAATTCCGTACTGGTGTGGATGCTGTGCTTATAAATTCACAGAACTTTTTCACTGTTTTTAGGTTCTCACGTTGTTTGTAAAATTGAAATGGTGGTGGAATCCCAGATGAAATAGTATACTCCTTAAGCATGATATTGTAATACGTGTGGGACAAGAATAGCTGATATTTGAACAGTGCATCAAAGATGCACAGTTATGGGCATGTGTTGTTCACCAAATGAGTATTTGATGAAGATGGCAAAATGACAAAATCAGACTGTGGAATTAGAAAGTTGTAAATTATTATGGGTATACCTACCCTTCTGTTTCACTCTTTTTAATGGGTTTAGGGTCAAGTCCTTGGGTTAAGTAAGAGAAGACAGAGATGAATTTGAGTAAAGGTGCACTCATCTGCATATCAGATCAATTGCAGGACAATTATTCTCATTCTTACAATGATTTTTTCCCATAAATCTCCATTTTGTTCTAATTCCTTAAGTCCACTGAGATATTGCTTTAATTATTCTGCCCTTGGCCATTACTGATCAATTCAGCAGTGCCTAAGCAGCCTTAGAGATGATGTAAGCTTGTGACTTCTTAAGTAGGATATACTACAGCCTAATCCAAAAGCCAGTGATACTGAAGAGAAAGACTACAGTTACCCTCAATGAAGATAGAACAGGGCACCTGACAGTAAACAAAAGCTGGATTGAAAACCCTAGGTGTGATCTTCACACTGTGCTATGCTTTCTAGTCTCTAACTAAGCAAACAAATTACAGATCGTAAGATCCCTGTCAGATAATGAACTCTGAATAGTTGACAGTCCTGTCATGGTTTGAGAGCTCCTAAAAATTTAATTCTCTAGTCAAAGCCCCCTCCCACATCTCAACCTAGTGTAAGATGTGTTTTCCAGACAATCACACGACACTTAGAATGGGGGAAAGGGAATATATTACAATGACTGTACACATAAATATTATAATACATTATACACACAATCTCAACTATCTCTACCATGACAAATCAGTATTTACAATGGACCAGATCTCTTCTCCCCTCCAAATAAAAGTCCAGGAGGGAAGAAGGAAAGATTCTTTCCAGTCTCAGAGCAGCAGTTTCTCTCTAGGGCAGCAGTTTATCTTCTTCTCATACAGCAGCAGCCGTGGCTGGATCTCTGCCAGCACACACAAGGGGGAAATCCAAACCCCCCTCTGCCACTTGTTTCAAGCGAGGGTCTTCTTCCGTAGGCTGTGTTCACCAGGACAAGGGTCACTTCACTATGTCATATCGCGAAGCTCAGGGGTCTCCGTGACGGTCCGTATCTTGAGGGAATTCAAGTCCCTTTGCAGAGCTCCTGTGCTCTGCTGTCAAGCAGCAGGGCGGCCAAGGTCACCCCTCTCCGCATTCTTCTCGGAGCTTTTTAGCTCCTCTCTCTCCGGTGCTGCATGTTGCATTTTAGGACTTCCATCCAGTAGGAGTCCACCACCCCAACTTAAGAGGGGTCTCAAAGGGGTTTTGGGGGGTCTGGTTCAGTTCTTACCCCCAAAACTCTGTGTAGAGTTTAGTCCTGCTCTCTCTCTCTCTTCATTAGACATCTCTGTGTCTCTCCTATTTGGCTGTAATGCCTCTGCCACTTCTTATCTTTTCTGGCTCCCTGCCACCGTTTCTGGACGCTGCTTCTGCCGCTGCTCTGTCTCTGCTCACTCACGGTGGAGAAGACTTTTTTAACTTTGAGCCACAGGTACTTAGCCCAGCATTACGCTGTTCCAAGTCTCCGCAGCCCCCCCAGCCAGGGGCTGGGGGGCCCTAGAGGCCCCAAGGGGCTCCGAGCCCCTTTCCTCCCGGTGTCAGAACATGGCTACCACTTCTACTACCAAACTACAACGAACCTTCTCTTCCATTTGCTTGTGGTATGTTTATATTTAGCAGAAGTGCTTATTGGTTAAAACTTCAAAACTTCCAGGGTCACCACCCCCTGGGGTTTTACCACTTTATAACTGCAGGGGGAAAACTGTTTTCCCCCCACCACACAGCCCTTAACCTTCATCTTGAATTTTGGGAGAAAAAAGGTACATTGTGAGACCCTCTGAACCCACTGAAGAAAGATGTGAGCAGCAAAAAAGGGCTCAGAGGAGAAATGCTTTGCAACCAACTCCCTTATAATGAATGACTTTGCCACATTCCACACTCAACCTGTTTCATAAGGATTTGTGTTTTTACAGCAAAATACTTTCAGCCAAAATTTTCTGAACTGAATGAAAATCCACTTGTTGACCATGAACATTTAGTCTTGGAGGACCAAGCCTTCTTTCCCATCATAACCTGTTATATCACCTCTTTTGTGTATAACAAACTGAAAATTGTGTGGCCTAAAATATCACAAAATCAGAGAATTACAGAATATGCCAAGCTGGAAGGGACCCATAATGATCCTTGAGTCCAACTCGTAACCCTGCACAGGACCGTTCCCAACAGGCACACCATGTGCCTGAGAGATCGTCCAAAGACTTCTTGAACTCCATCAAGCTTAGTGCTGTCTGGGGAGTCTGTTCAAATGACTGACCACCCCCTGAGTGAAAAACCTTAACACACCTCCCTTGACACAACCTCAGGCCATTCCCTCAGCTCCTGTCATTGGTCACCATAGAGAAGAGATCAGTGCCTGCCCCTCCTCTTGCCCTCATGACTGCAGTATCTCCCTTCATTCTCCTCTTCCTCATGCTGAACAGACCAAGTGATCTCAGCCACTCCTCATACGGCTTCCCTTCTAGGTCCTTCACCATCTTCATTACCTTCCTTTGGACATTCTCTAATAGCTTAATATCTTTCTTATATTGCCTAAAACTGCGCACAATATTCAAGGTGAGGCCATCCCAGTGCAGAGCAGAGTGAGACAATCCCTTCCCTTGACCGGCTGCCGATGCTTTGCCTGATGTCCCCCAGGACAAGGTTGTCTGTCCTGACTGCCAGGGTACTGCTGACTCAGATTCAACTGGCCATTGACCAGGACCCCTAAGTCCCTTTCTGTGGCATTGCCTTCCAGCCTTCTGTTCCCCAATCTATACGTACACCCAGGGTTGTCCCATCCGAGGTGCAGAATCCAACAGTTGTTAAACTTCATCTAGTTGATGATTGCCCATCTCTCTGATTTGTCGAGGTCTCTCTGAAGGACCTCCTTGCCTTTGAGGGAGTCAACAGCTCCTTCCAGTTTTGTGTCATCTGCAAACTTGTGTAGTATCCCTTCCATTCCTATGTCCAAGTCATTTATGAAGATGTTGAAGAGCATAGGGCCCAAGATGGATCTCTGTAGAACCCCACTAGTGACATATCACCAGTCTGATGTTAGCCCATTCCCTGTTAGCATCTGTGCTCGACCCATGAACCAATTGCTCACCCACCACATGATGTGTTTATTCAGCTATGGGCTGGACATTTTGTCCAGAAGGATCCTGTGAGAGACAATATCAAAAGCTTTACTGAAATCCAAAAAGATTACATCAACTGGCTTCCCTTGATCAGCTGGGTGGATTACTTTGTCATAGAAGGAAATCAGTTTAGATAAGCAGGACCTTCCTCTCCTGAAGCTGTGCTGGCTGTGAACAATGACAGTGTTGTCTTTCTGGTGTTTTTCAATACTTCCCAGAATAATCTTCTCTATAACTTCACCAGGCACTGAAGTGAGACTGACGGGCCTGTAGTTTCTGGGGTCCTCCTTCTTGTCCTTCTTGAAAATCGAGACAACGTTCACCAGCTTTCATTCAGCTGAGACCTGTCTGGATTTCCCAGACTACACAAAAGTCACTGAGAGAAGTTTTGTGATGACATCAGCCAGCTCTTTGAGGATTCTGGGACAAATCCCATCAGGTCCCCTAGATTTGTTTGGAACCAGCTGGAGCAGCAGATTCTGCACAGTTGCAGGGTTGACTGGGAGTTGATCATTTTCGCAGTCATGGTCCTCCAGCTGACAGCACTGAGATCCCCTTGATCTCACATCCATTTTGGTCCAGCAGCCTCAGTAGACTGTTTAATGTTAAGCAATACAAAATAAGCATTTGCTTTCATTTGGTCACTTGCCACTTTAATTTGAACTCTGAGTGCAGTTTTTCTTTTCTCCTGGCTTCTTTGTTGATACCTGTTGTTCAGGCAAAATTCCTGAATATTTCAAAGAAGAGAACTTATTTTTATATGCTACCTCTATTTTTGTATGGGTTGCATTTCTTGCTCATTTTTGGAGTTCCATTAATGGCTTTTGAAGTGTTGGTCTGATAAAAACATATTAAGAGTGTTATTGTAAACAGATACATGTAACAGTTACCACTTTAGATGATTCTTTTATCTTCCTGTTTCCTAAAGGCAGTTGGACTCCCAGATTGCTCTGTGCTAGGTAGGAGTGGCATTTTTGCCTCTACAGGAATAAGGAGAGAGAAAGCTGTAAGCAGTGAATGCAAGGAAATGAACTTGTTTCTATCTGTGAGCGCACATAGCTGAAGCTTTTTAACTGAACAGACCCTCGAAAAAAAAAGGATGAAAAGCTGGTTTTATTGAAGCTCAGTCCTTCAGAAGTAAATGACCAGTACAGTTTATAGCATTGCCATGTTGGTATAAGGGTGCAGGCACTGAGTGTGCATTTGGGTTTTTGCATAGGCTGCTGCTGTTTACTTCCTCACCAGCAGCTACCCAGCTCCAGCCCCAGTCCTCTTCCACCTGGAGAGGCTCTGATGCCCTTTGGCATGGATAGGCATAAAAAAGTACATCCACAAAAATAAAAAGACACCACCACCAATCACGACAACATCGCCAAGCCTGTCTGCTTGAATTAACAGCAGTGTAGCCATGGCAACATGGCTCTCTCTTTAAATTTACCATCTGAAATTTACCCAGCACCTCAGGCAAGCTCTGAAGCTGACCTCCATTTTGCCACCTACCACACCACGGAGAGATATCTAGGAGACAGTTAGACATATCTGTACAACCTGCTGATGTGGTTGATAATACAATACTAAGATATTTCACTTCTCATAACATCAAAACAGAGAAGGAAGGATGAGATCCTTTCCTGAGTGAATCACACACATTGATTTTGTTGCTGGTTTTATCTTTTGAGTACTGTAAATCTGGAATCCACTTAGTATGGCACAGAAATCTTTCAGTGATGAGCCCACTATCCATACTTTCCCTATAAAAGGTTGAAGCCAATAGTTGGAAAATGCTGGGATTCATACTTCACAGTATGAAGAGAGCAGAGCCTTGTAAGTGCTGAAAACATAACCTGGATCTCAGGTCTGCATGCTGTCAAATCCAACTCAAGCAAGAAGTTCCCAGGCCTTATCATCATATGGAAGAAGACATCTTGTGTCAAGAAGGCTTCAATCTATGATAGCAAATGACATTCTTTCACTATGTTGTCTGCCCTTAATCTCATGTGTGTGAGAATTAAAGTCCCTCTTGAAGTGATGCCCTTCTGAAGAGGTTGGGATGCTAGATCTCCACTTTAGCAAAGATAATATCAAACGGCGCTGTAACTAGTTTGGGATGCAATCTTATTAGAATGAATTACATTGACATCTAGTGTGGGGACACCTGGGTTTTCAGACCATGTTCGGGTTTCAGAACATTTACAACAGTTAAATAATTTATCTATTTGCACAGATTCCACAGTGACAAGTTCTGTGAGAACAGAAATAAGATATTTCTTGGCTCTAAAAATCATTCTGCATGGAAATCAAAATCCTACAGCCAGAAGTTTACTTTACTGATGAATACACGTGAAATAGGGAAGGATTTCAAATAATTATTTGGGATTTATGCAGGACTTACTGGATAGTGTTCTCTCTAATGTGTCACAGTAAAAATAATATAACCTTAATAGTCCAGTCCTGACTTTATAGACCATAAAGATATCTGTGGGCTAGTATCAGTCTCAGATAAGCAAGTATAAATTCGAAGTACATGTCTGTTAGTGCTCAGCTTGAGTTCATATTGCTCTGTGGGGTTATAGGTCTCCAGACCCACTTTTCCTCACCCTATAGCTAATAACATTCATCTCAAGATACGCAAGGTCAAGAAAGGGGTCATCCAACGGAGTTATGTTTTCAAATTTCCTGTAAAATGCATGCAGTTAGAATAACACCATGGATAATATCTTGTGTTTGTTTTAGTAGATTTACTAAGCCCCCCAAATGTTCAGATGACATATTTTAGACTTCACAGTTCTGAAACTGATGTGCTGCTTCTGAACCGTAACTAAGAGATCTGCAATTTAACATTTATGCGATCTATAATGCCTGATTCCTTTGTTTTAAGCACAGAATTCAATCCCTAATTTCTTAAACAGTTTTGTATTCAAACATGGAGCAGGTTGAGCATTGTTTCTACAGGCTATGAAAAAATTATTTGGAATCTTTTTTTTAACTCTAAAATGAATTTACTAAAAATATAACACTTGACAATGCAGATATTTTGTAGGTTTTGATTAAACTGCATCAAAAGTACATCTTTCTCCTACAACTTATTTGAGCTCCCAGTCCTTACCTTACTGACAGAGAAATCAAAGCTAGTGTTTTCATCACTCTATTTTCCTTTATGAACCTGCTTTTTATTCCCAACAGTCCCATGTCACCCTGAAAAGTTAGGAGCATTAGGAAAAATGATATACCTTGCATGAAAAAAAAACACACAAAGAACTGCATGGAGTAACTGATAATGTGGTGTCAGCAGCAGAGATGGATTTCAAGAACTTGGATTTGATGTTCAGCTTTTGTCTCATCTCTAGTCACTAACAAATAACTCAATATGTGAAATGGCTGTAGACTCTGAAAACATTTTGCAATATAATTAATTGTTTAATGATTTAGAAAGAAATTTTCTGAGAATTTTTTTTCCTGTACTGTATCACTACAAGTAGTAATAGGGGCTTTAAGAGTAGTACATTATATTATGCTTCACATTGAAAATTCTAAAATAATTTTCAGACACCAAGTAGTATAAACGATTGCAGGTCTCAACTTTTTTGATTTTCTTCTGCACATGAGATAATATAAATGGTTAAGTGTACAGAGGGTTGAACAAAAAATAGCATGCATTCTTAAAGGCATGAACCTGACTGAAACTTTTGATGCTCAGAGCTTACCAGTGAACTTGTGAAATTAAGAAGTTAGATAAATTTGCTTTACTATATTTCACCTCATAGCCAGTTCTGAAGAAGTAGGAAGCTATGCAAAGGTTCTTATGCTACTTTTACCTGCAATTACCTTGAAATATAAAGATAGAGCTAAGGAAAGTAAAATTTAAAACCATTTGATTCTTTTACTAAAACAGATTTAAGATAATTTAAATTATTTTAAATAGTATTTAATTTAAATAATTTATTGCCTTCCCAGGATTTTGTGCATTGGCAGCAGAAAAAAGAAGGGAAAGTCAATCAGGAGAAATAATAAAAGTTTTAGATTAAAAATAAATCTCAAAATAAAGTTCTAGAAAAATAATTAATTTGGAACATCTTGAGGGCTGCTCTGAATTATGTTATCTGAGTTAGACCCCTGACTTGATATTCCAAAGAAAAACACCATTTTCTTTCTGCCCCAACTGAACCTGAACAAGCCTGTGGTCAATAGTAGTCACAGGTTGTGTTGTTGTTCTCTCTGCAGGCCCCAAATTAACATAATTTCTTCAATCCCAGATTTCACACGGTGATTGCTCTAGATAACAAAATGGATTGACATACTAATTTTTTCTCTCATACATCTCTCTACTAACCATGATAAACAGCAGGGAGATTTTAAATATTAAGCACTCTTTGGTAACTACAATATTAAGTGATTCTAATCATACTCTTTATATGTGATTATTTTCCTCTAATTCATCCTTCCCCCCACCATGTCTACTAATTTCCAGATTTAGAATGATTCTGGGGCAGACCCAAATTATTTAGAGTACTTAATACAGTATTTATGGTTTTGTTTTTTTTTTTTCTCTTTTTCTTAAAATTTAGAGTGGAGATCCTTTTTATGTAGTTATTTAAAAAATTGTTACATTTTCAATGTCTTGTTGCTCTTAGCTACCTTTTATTGATGGGTAATGTTAGTGAGGTCAACTTCAGATCTATAGAAATAACAAAAACGGCTTTAGCTAGCCTCAGACAAACTGTAGGACTTCCCCTCCTAGATAAAATCCTAGATAAAGTACAAACTGAAAAAATATTCTCTCCTCACTTATACCTTTAATCCCTTGTCAAAACTGACAAAGATAACACTAACTCTTTTAGTAGTATGAAGCAATACATTTTTTAAAGCAAAAAATTCCCCCTGAGCAATCAAAATGTCTTTTTTCTTGTTATTTAATTTTTTAAGATGTATGACTGTCATTGAATTCCTTTGTATACCACAAACTTCCCATTGCCTTCGGCATGAGGTATGGGTTTTATAGTGAAAGGGAATGGTACCCAACTCATTGATGCATGATTTGTGTTGATGCAGATGTACTCTAGTGTTACTTAGACAGTAGATGCAGCTTTTTGAGATACCAGAAATATTTCAGATCCTTAGTAAGTATTTCCTAGGACTTGACACAAGGAGTTTGCTATGTTTTCATAACTGCTAAACCAACCAAGCAGCCAACCAACCAATCAAAGTGCAAGAACATAAACAACAAACCTGAATAGCAGATGGCAGGATGGAAAATGCCCATTTCCCTCTTCAAGGTTAACACTTGCAGCAGTCTGAGTAATGGGCTTCATTGAGTCTTGCAGCTTGGAAGTGGTAGCTGCTGGGAGAATGGCAATAGTCTGTCTTTTGTCTATTTTTATCAATACTAATTGTGATGATTGCACATGAATTTCCATTTTCTAATTGATACTCAGAGTGTCCAGTAAACACCAAAATTTTGTGTGTGAACTTTGGGGTTTCCAAAAGAACTCACAGTAGAAGAAATATACTCTTTCTACAAATGGTTTAATGTGACACCATTCACTAATTATCCCTTAATGTGACAGATGAATGGCAAGAGATTTTTTTAATATATATTCATAACTCCTTGAAATATACTATTTAGTTGTAATCGGCAGATAAGTCTCATGGTGTGGTTCATGTTCCTTATTGGGTAAAGTCATTTGTCATTAAGTATTTTTACAAACAACTTCAGTACTTGGATTCCACAGACATATTCTTCTGACCTTTTTTTGGAATAAGTTTGACTACCGTATAGCATACATTCAAAGGAGGAAAAACCCATGTTGAAAGGATATTCACTTCCATTTCCCTGTGCTTGTGTAAGGCAAAGTATACTTCTGAATGGGCCTATCCAAAGCCCATCAGATCACTAAAACTCATTTAGTTACCTGCAGATTCACTGCTTGGAACGTTATTGCTCCATGTTATCTGCAAGACCAAGATACAGGCACACTCATTTGACTAAATTTCTTGATACCACTTCTACCACACCAGTGACAAGTCTATCAAGCTCTGTCTAGAAAATAGGGTAAAATAGGACAAATATTGTACTTTAGCTGAGGGCAGCATGATGGTTCCTTCTCAATCTGGTAAGAACAACCTATTTGTTTTATTAATGTAATTTACAATTAATTCATAAACATTGAAGTTGCCTATTGCACAGATAACATGAACATTTACTAAAGTCTTCTTCATTGGTTTCCAGCTGAATTAAAATTCTTCTGAAGTTTCACGCTACTTGATCTATAGTAACTGATTTAGAATAAGGTTTCCATTAGAGAAAAATTTAAACACGATGTTTAGTTCAATGTAAAGTTAAATTATGTTTTTACTACACTACTATATATGGAAAAAGTATACGTTACATCTGGTTATAAGAGTTTATGCCAGGGTTTTTTTCTCCTACATTTCCTGTCAGTACTGTGTCTAATATAAATATGAAATAGATAGATACACAGAAGGATGAATCAATAGACAAAGGGATTTTGGTGAATGATATTTGGACTTTAGTTTTTCTGAAGGAAAAGAGGATTTCTGCAAATTTAAAATTGGTGTTCCCTCTATATATCAAGGAAAACAGTCTTTGGTGTGATTTTTTGGAGGAAATGGTGGTATACATAGTTTTATGTAACACAAACAAAAGACTTTCTGTACAATGCAACAGACACAAAAAGGGCAAAAGCCCATGAAATATCAATCTCATGGAGAACAGAAATGGAAAAAAAATAAAAAAAGAGGAAAAATAAAAAAGCGGGATTTTGCAGGACTTAGAATATTCTTTAGATTTCAATGAACTGTTTGAAGTTTTAGAGTAGAAGGTGTTTCAGAAGTGTGACCAACTGGGAGCAAGACAGGTTGAGATTTTTCTTCACCATGATAAATTAGGAATGATTGCAGTGAGAATAATCCAAAGGCAGCTACCTAGTTACTGAACTGGAAATTATTTTGCATTATTTGCTCTGTTTCAGACAGTCCTTAAAAAATGTAATGTGTGAAACAAAAATACTGATAAAGAGATATTTTCATGGAAGTGATTAAAATTTTTGATGCAAAAAGTATCATAGTTGAAAATTAGAAATCCTTTTAGGAACAATGATAAGCAGACCCATTTTATTTTCTGGGCTTTTTTGTCTGTTTGTTTCCTTCTGCCTTTTTTTTCTTTTTTTTTTTTTTTGGTTTTAAATGTTGTATTTAAATCATATTATGGACTAGTCTTTGCAAAGAATAAAGATATATTCCAATTCCCCAAAGTAAAATGTTGATTAAATATTCCTGATGATTAGCGGCTTTATTGTCCCTCATCATCTGTGCTGTAAATTCAACAAGCCTTTGGCATAGCAAATAATAAGCTTGCTTCAGAAACCCCTGCAAAACAACAGCACAAAAAGCAATTAAATCCCTAGTTCCATATTTTGCTTAGAATACCAGATCAAATATGGACTTCTTAGCACATGAGATAAAGAATAAGCCTTTCTGGGTATCCAGGCAAAGAACTAAAATCCTAGAAATATGTGCTGTCACTAAATTCTCACATGTCATTTGACCACAAAATATGAGCTAAAATGAAAAACATAGTACAGCTACTAAGACATGTAAAAAACTCCCACCAATTCTACAGTACTCTACATCAGATATTCATCAAAATATAGCACTGTATTGGGGAAGAGAAGATGCTCCTTTTTTTTCCTTCTGTTGTTGAAGACTAGATGAAAAAGAACAGGTTTTTTTTTTAAGTGAAAAAAGTCAAGGTTTTTCCTTTTAAAGGCCAGTGAACTCAGCAGCTCAGCATGTCCTTTGGAAAGCAGAGGAGAAAGTCTTCTTGTTGTAGCTGTTTAAACTCAAGGGTCAGATGACTGATAGAGTTACATTGTCTGGAGACTTTCACAGTTCAGGTTAATGCTATCAAACCCTTTAATTACACCAATATACAGCTGATAAGAGGCCCTAATGGCCCTTTCATATCTGTATGGTAGCTAGGACATACACCATATATGGGTGTAAGATTGATACCTATAGGACTTTGTTCTGATAACTTGACTTCCTGTCAAATGATGCATTGCAGAAGCTTCTTCCAGATTCTTATCTCTTTTCCTTTAGTGTATCACACTGCTGAGAAAAGTTCCAGATATTTAGGAGTGTCTATAAGCATGAAAATATAACAAAAGATCTACATGGAACTAAAGGAAAAATTTGCTTATTGAAGCATGATTTTCAGCAACATATTAATCCTTAATCCTCTGTCAGCATGTCAGATTGCCTAGGTTTTTGGTTTATTTTTTTCCAGTTAGTTACAAAATGCAGGAAAGAAAGCAATATTTTTAATGATTTTATCACAAACCAGTCACAGCTGCAATTACTGCATTGTTTAGTCATGTAATTCCCTAGTGCAGGAGACTGGCCCTATATATATATATATATATATATATATATATATATATATGTATGTATGTATGTATGTATGTATATGTGAACAACAGGGTAACTGCTAAATATATATATATATTTAGCACCCCATTAGGAACATTTATATTGGATTGGAGACAAATTACGTCTTCCACTGGAGCAGGGAATTTCACTCACAGACTGAACTATGTGCTTTGAGAAATGGAGATGTCTCTCTGCAGGTCTGTCATGGTTTGAGATCCCCAAAATCTAATTCCCTAGTCTAAGCCCCCTCTCCCATCTCAACCTAGTATAAGATGTGGTTTTTTTCCAGACAAAACACGAGACTCAGAATGGGGGAAAGGGAATATATTACAATGACTGTACAAATAAATATTATAATACATTATAAACATGATCACAACTGTCTCTACCATGACATAAGTATTTACAATGGATCAGATCTCTTCTCCCCTCCAAATAAAAGTCCAGGAGGGAAGAAGGACAGATCCCTTCTTCAGAGCAGCAATGTCTCTAAGGCAGCAGTCATCTGTCCTCTTCACATGCAGCAGCTGATAGCTGGATTTCTTTTCAATACACACAAGGGGTTCTCCAAGCCCCTTGGCCCGTCGTCTCCAAACGAGGGTCTTTCAAGACACAAGGGGGTCTCCTTTCACTCCTCTTGGCTCTCCTTCGACTCCAAGCGAAGGCCTCACCTGTGGACTGCCAGCAGGGACAAAACTCGCTTCACCACAGGCATATCACGAAGTGCAGGGGCATCTTCGTGAAAGTCCCTTCCTCAGGGGGGTTCACCCCTGAGTCAGAACATCTTGGGCAGCGTTCAGTTGAAAGCCTTTGCCTCAAGAGTTCTACCAGAGCTCCTGTACTCTCTTTCAGGCTGCCACCTTGGTTGCAGTGGCGAGGGGGTGAGGGGGAAAAGCCAAGGTCACCCCCCTCTGCATTCTTCTCCGTCCCGGTCTAGCTTCAGGACGCTTTTGAGCTTCTCAGCTCCTCTCTCTCTAGTGCTGTATGTCCAAGACTCCTCTCCTTAATAGGAGTCCATCTCCCTCCTTTCTCGGAGGTCTCAAAGGAGTTTGGGGGGTCTGATTCAGTTCTTACCCCCAAAACTCTGTAGCTCTGCTGTTGACTCTCTTTTCTCGGCTCTCCTTCCAGGAGTCCTCTCTGCAGTGCTGCATGCCTCTGTTGCTGCTTCTTATCTCTTCTGGCCCTGTGCCACCATTTCTCCGGTCAGTGTTGGTCTGTCACTACTCCTGCTGCTGCCCACGGTGGAGAAAACATCTCCCAGCATAACTACAGACACTTAGCCCAGTCTAACACTGTTCCAAGTCTCTGCAGTCCCCCAGTCGGGGCCGGGGGGGCAGGGGGCTCTTGCCCTCTGCTCCTCGTGGCTTCAGAACATGGCTACCACTTCTACAACCAAACTACAACTAACCTTCTCTTCCGTTTGCTTGTGGTATGTTTACATTTCGCAGGAGTGCAGCTTGGACAAAACTTCAAAACTTCCAGGGGTCACCACCCCCTGGGGTTTTACCATTTTCTTAGCTTCAGAGGGAAAACCTGGTTCAAACCACTACAAGGTCATATATGCCACTTGAAGGTATGTGCTTCTAGAAGAGAAAAAAATCAGTTCTATAGGAAACGCTGGTGACACCTCCCATTGTACCTCATTCATAAAACCAGGGTGAACAAGGCGTGTCCTTCACCTTCTGACTTCAGTCCATATAAGTATATTTTGTGTCTGGCTTCAATAGAGCTGCTTTTGTTACTTTAATGAGCAATACCAATGTCCTTAAAGTTAAATGTGTGCTGGAGTGAGCCTCTGGCTAGGGTCTTCATGCAGACCTGGCCCATTGAGTTGTCATCATGCAAACAGCAGCAATTTAGAGGCAATGATCCTATAAAGATATGTGAAGTGGAAGATCTCATCCCCTGCTGAACGATTGTAAGGCTTCTCACTGGTTGGGGAAGTAGCATGCAAAGTTGCTGGCATGCACATGTAAAGTGAATTATTATTGTATTAAAAACTACTTTCCCCCAAACATTTGTTTCTCATCTGGCATCAAATAGAGTTTAATTGCAAGTTGTTTTATGTCATTTTCAAAAAGATGCACAGGAGGTTCCTAAACTTCCCATGTATACACATCTCATTATATCGCAGTAGGGTTCGTGTTTGTACCACCTGCTCACAATTGGGAACACTTACCCTAATGTCTCTGTAACAAATTTTAGCACTGGGCTCCTTCTGACAATGCAGTTGCAATCTTCATTACGTGGCTTTGTAGGCCATTTTCAGAGGGTTATGTTAAGAGGAGAAATATGTGAATTTCAATAGTTTCTTTGATTTAAGAAAATACAATCCAACAATTTTGCTATTTTTAGGTAACAAACAAGACAAGTAAAATTATCAGGTTAAAATCTGAATTACAATTGGCTACCAGCTGTTTACAAAACTGAACAGCAGAAGCATAAATATCAGATTATTTATATGGATAAAATATCAGCTTTCATGGGCTGGCTACCTCCTTCATGAGTATTTTCTAGTGCTAATAGGAAAGGGCATAGGCTTTGTATTTTTAGGACAGTTTTGGATACTATACATGTTAATTCCAGGATTTATGTGCATTTAGCCCATTTACAACATATTGCCAGGATTACTTGTTTGCCTGTGGGCCAAAATAGTGAGTTAAATCCCACATGAAGATTTGGGCTCATATCCAATGCTAATATTGCAGTGTAATACTAGGAGAACTGCACTGCTAGAAAAGATGTGCCTTGGTTAAGGTGTTGAGTGAAGGTATCTCCTGTTTGGCTCTGATGATCAACCAAGTGGCGGTTAAGGACTTAAAAGCCCTTTGCTTATAAGACCCTAAGAGGACAGTGAGATGTCTCTCTGGATACATGGACATTCAAACCATCAGACTGATGGGAGCCCCTGCATTTAATTCTGTTTCATACACATCTGGTAGAAAAATATAGCATTATAGTGTAACCAAAACTCTATTACAATATACATGCATATGTTGAGGATGAACATGACACTTTTCTCTCTCCCTCTTCTAATTTCTCATCATAGAGAACCTGCCTGTGGGTGTTTACTTCCTTTCCCCTTCCCAAAGCCAGAGATGTAGCCTCAGTATAGATAGGGAATGCTGATTCAAACCCTGTTTTGGGACGTGTCTACACAGAGCATGCAAGGTCTGCCTACTCTCCCAATGGAGTGTCCATAGAAGAGTCAAAGCAGCTCTGGACTTGTTTCCATTTGTTTTCTCACTCCAGCTAGAACATCCAGGCCATATCTGTGCTTTTCCCTTGCAGCATGTAGTGCTGCTGCTAACTGCTCTGGTGGTGGCAGAGGTCTGGGCTTTGATGAACATATTAATGTGCAGCTATTCTTTTGACACGATGCCCAAAATTTTCTTGAGGAAGACAAACCACAACAGATATTTTTATTTCAGATATTTATATCTGGGACAAAGGCTCTTCTCCAGCCCAGAGGCTTGCTCCTTGCCAAAATCCAAATGTTTGTTTCCAAATGAGGTGTTAAAACTTCTCAAACTTTTCAGGAAAGCTCACAAGTATCTTTCATAATGGGAAGCATTAAACAACCAAAGTGTGGGAGTTGGGACTGGCTGCCCCAATAGCAAGCCCATTAGCTGCCGGCTCATGCCAGACAGAGGAGACTCCTGTCTTCTCAATCTCCAAACAAAAAACTGATATGGAAAACCTTGAAAATTCCTGTGGAAGGCAAATGCTTTACCCGTGTTCATGCAGCTTGGAGAAACTAAAATTCAAAAACAGAGTAACATTACATTTTACTTATTTTGTAGGAGATGCAATTCTTTTAGTTGCTTTGTAAAAGCCTCAAATGGTTTTTTTTATAAGAATCATGTTTTTGAGACAGGATTGTATCCCAGAGCAGCTGCCTTGCAGACCACTCCTTGGACAGTTGTGGTCCATCGGGATTGGTAGGGCAGCTGTGGAGTTGTTTGCACTGAATCAGGAATATTTGTGCAATTCTGATGGGGTTTCAGCACTCCAAATGACAGTTTCCAATCCAGCTCTCTCCACACAGCCAACACACCAGCTTCATGAGCTGATTTACAAACTGGTTCTGTGTCCAGAAAGCATCACAAAATCCTCTCTAACAAGTTCTTCTGCTGATCTAGGCTTTTCTGCAATTTTGCTCAGTGATCAAATCTTTAACATAAAAATATACGGTCCCACCAAGAGATACTGTATGGGATCATCACTATTAGAAAAAAAAATAAATCGTCAAGGCTCCCTGAAATTATTTTATTCTTCTCTGTGTCATATTATCAGCCTCCCTTACTACTGTCACCAGGGTTATCTGCATGGGCCAGGCATTTGTTTTTTTCTCTCCATCCCACCCACTTGATACCAAAGGTGTTACCTATCATCCTTCCTCAAGTGAGGTGTAAGTGGCTGCTGCTCTGTAATCAGCTGGCAGGTCAGAGGAGAAACGCAACAGTCCTCGAGGTGGAAACTATTTGGGTCATCCTACCTGAGAGGTGCTGTTTGAATTAAAGTTACATATTTGTCTTTGTGTGTAAAAATTCTTGGTGGCATAAGAGAAGCATATTGTTAATTAATTGCAGTCTGAAACACATGTCAATCAAATGCCTTTGCGGCTAGTAATCTTCATGCTAATCACTTTCTCAAACAACACCCTGGTCCATCTGAATTATGTCTAAATTAATCTAAGCAAATCTGTACATGTTCTTTTAATATAAAGTACTAGTAGCCCATGCTTGTTTATACACAGACAGACTTAGACAACTAAAAAATCATTTGAGATTTTTCTCTAACTAAATCAAAGTTTTCAGCTCTGAAAAAGTCTCGATAACTTCTTTACTGGCATTGATTTTTAAAATTTCATGTATCTTTTACATATCTGGAAGACAAAATATACAAAATTAATACTATGTGGCACGATAATTATAGTACCCCTCATACGAAAAGGGTATTAGAGAGCTTTCAGAATAATGAAATTTATTGTTCTGTGAACTCTGACATATTTCAGCATAGAAATACTGGACTTTTAAAAGTCATCTTCTGACTATTAATGATTCACCCATTACTAACTCTGTGGGCCTGAAATGAACTGTGAATGAGCCACTGGCCAAAGCAGAAGTTCTTGGATAGAGTTTATTAATGCCAAAAAACCCCGTTGAGTGAAGGGCTTAGTCCTGAAATAATTAAAAGTAACTATTACAAGGGCACATACTTGATGATAGGCTGACAAACACCTATAACTAAGTAACTTGCACATCAGTCCTAGCATTAATTTAAGTAAATAAATGTAGTACTTTTTTGAAGAAAAGTTGTAAAATTTTCTGTAGGGGTGTTCCATACCCTGTGATGCACCCTTTTAAAACCCTCCTTTCACTGAAAGTGTCTCATATGCAATAGAGTTCCAACAGTTGCATTTCCAACTACTGAAATGTAACCTCTACATCTATGAAAAATAAAACTAATCAAATCAGCTGTCTTTAAAAATAACGAATACAGGAAAGAGAACACACCAGTTTGCGTAGAACTCTCTTTAGCTTTTCAATTATGGATCAAGTCCAGTCAGCCTAGGCTGTGTTCTCACTCTCATGGTCTAGATGGGCTCGTGGGTTTACAAATAGCTCTCTGAAGACACAGGGCTCCACATTCATCTGAAGTTAAATATTCTTCACTTGAGGATCTAGTTTATCCGAACTAGAAAAACAAATTGTATTTGACTTCAGGATCAATATGGCAGAAATCCCAGAGCTCTCCACCCATATGGTAGGAACATATGTGTTCACTCCAGCTACACTCCCTTATTCCAACTCCACTCGGAAAAAAATTCCCTTCTCCCCATTTGCTCTCTCCAGGACTAAGCCAAAGACTATTAAAATCTTTAGAAATATTTTTACTGATTTCAGCAAGCTCTGTATGGTGCCTTCCATCTTTCAGTAATTTCTGTCATCATTGCTACAATGACCAGCAGCAGCTTGATAGACCTCCCATTGACATTGCCAGGAGATGGCTATTCCAGCTTTTCCAGACCCCCAAAATGTATTTCTCGAGCACTTTTCAACTTACAAAGCTTCATGCTCATAATAGCAAATACCGGAAGTGGGTTACTTTGTTTGAAAATCCTCATGTAATTTTGTCTTAGCTCAGAATGGACTGAGTGATTCAAATAGGAAAAGACTCCACTGTTCTAGATGACTGATACGTTTTGTCTGGGATAGCAGTGACTGTGCATTATAATACAACACACTATGCAGCAGAGGTACCATAATTTTGGGCTCCCTCCATGCCTATATGCACTGGACAGATCTGGTTCTGTTCTCTAAAGTAAAACCTCAAAGTAATCCCTCCCTCTCTCATCTAAATTTGCTAATACTGAGTGAAGATGGCTAAAATACAGGTTTTGTTCAACATGTAGAGGAAAGAGTTTCTGCAGCTGCAATAAAAGTTTTTAAATCTCAGTTAGGTGTTCAGTATCAAGAGCTTCTGCAAGAACACAGCAACCTTGATGGGCTGTACAGAACTACGCTTAGTCCTATGCTTAGGACTATGCTTAGTGCATAGTCTTCCTTCACCCACACAGAGAAGATCCTTTCATCCTTTCTTATATCTAGACTGTATGTTAATATGCATTGATAAGTTAGTAGACAGAACATTTCACTAAACAATGTACTCAAATTTGATGAATTTTTTTTCTTTTTCTTTCTGTTTAAACAGATGATCCTCGTGACTCATCCTCCACAGTCCTTTCAAATGATGTAGTACCTAGTCCCAATACAAAAGCAAAACAAGAAATTTCATCTTCCCCTATAAATTTCCTCCTGGCATAGAAATGACTTCTGTAAAAGATGCCTGCCCATTTTCCAGGAAAAAAATTGTCCAAACTTTCCAGTTCACCGTTTTTATAGCAAAAACATGAGTGGCAGCTGCATGGCATGTGATGACTACCAATGCACTTACTGAGGCAACTCACAAACCTACACAGTAACAAGAGGAAATATCCCTACAGCATTTAGGGCAATGTTATTAGAGGGGTAGATTGCTATGGAGTGAAAACAGAATTTCCAGAGGAAAGGGGACAGAATCTGCAAATGTGATTAAAAATATTATTTCCACATCATGTATTTCAACTATTTTATATCTGGGCTTTGGATTTCTCTCTCTCTTTCTTTTTTTTTTTTTTTAATTAAAAAGCATAATATTTCCATAATTCATATTTGGAATCATTCCTGGGTTTTGGAAGCAAATTATTAAAATTGAGCATATGGAGGTCTTAAAGTATTTAAAGTATTTATCCCCTTATGGGAGGGGGGAGAAAAGACAGTTGATCAAGGCTATTCTGTATAATTTTAAACTAAAATAAAATACTACAAAATCCTGATGAAATATGATTTGTTCTTTCCGAGGTTCTTTTCCATCCTCCATTTTCAAGCTTATTTCAAGAAGTAAGCTGAGGATTTCATTGGAACTAAATTTTTCCAGCTTCAAACAAGAATTTTTATGCCATTTGCAACTTTGTGTGATTTTTCTATATTCCTTTAGAATATGGATGGTTTAGCTGTTTCTTTATGATATCTAGAAAAGTCTACAATTATATATAAATTATTTTTATACCTCTTTCCTTCCCATTAGACTGAAATTATGGTGTTGAATTTTAATAGTCAAACAACCATCTGTGTGGAACTTATCTCTGCCCATAAGAGAAAACTATTAATTTTAAGGGCTGTGAGCTTGGATTATGTCCTAGGCCTCAGGTCCAGGTCTTCAAGCTATTTAGGCATGCTCAGGTTGCAATGTGCTTAGAGGATAACTGCATTACAAATGCTTCCTCTAAGCATGTGTTCTAGGGCATTTTTCTTGCGAGTTGTGAATATGCACTGATCAAATTTTGTGTGATAGTATCGATATTAAGCACATGCAGAAAACCATGTGCTTAACCTGGTCTGAATTAAAGGTCTGAATTAAACACCCTCCACTGACCCAAGCTCCCCAAGTTTAATTCAGTCTGAGTCTTCTGTGTAAAGTTAATTGCATGCATTACAGATTTGTCTACTTCAAGTCACCAACTTGAAATTCACCACGAAGTTCTAAACATAGCTTGTTCTGTCTGTGCTTCAGTAAGGTCACGTACAATTTACTATGCATGAATAGTGTTTGCAGTGGATAAAGTTACCTGGGGAAAACAGGGAATACCATGTATATGGGTGGAAAGTTAATAAACTTTGGTCTTTAACATCCCATTTTTCACCCACATGCAGATTCTTAGATAATGCAATGTGAATCTCATTTAAACCACTTAACACCCACTCTATCAGTGATTCTGATTTAGGATGGAAAAATTTGTGCTGAACTGGTATTATCAGACTACTGTGGCAAAATGTTCTTACAACAGACAGAAACATTGCGGGCTATGTTGTAAGCTGCTTATCATACGTGTGACTCTGACTTCATTGGATCTAGAGAAGCTTGGATGAACAGAAAGTCCAGAGGAAGCCTCTAGAAAACCTCTATATCCCATTGGAGGACGGAGATTCCTGAATTCTTTGTCCACTCTAGTTCCCATGTGAAGTTCATCTCTATTTAAAGACTAGAGGGAGAGCTTTCTAACTTGTGCTTTAAGTATTTATTTTATTTTATTGATGACAGTTACAAGTGTGTTCTAGTCAAGTATTTCCCCTTTCTTTAACAAAAAAGGCTCATATGAAAGAAAGAAAGAAACTGACAGATCAAAGTGTCAATATTTGATTATTCACCTATGCTCATTTAGGTGAGTCAAGTCTTTGCAGCATTTTTAAGAGTTTGGCTGTCAGTTACGCAACTGTCAGTATGTAGGCCTTGGTTAAATTTACATTATAAATTTGTAATCCTGTGAAAAATCAGATGTGCACATACGTTTGTGTTGTAGGACATAAATGCAATTCCTTCCTCTCCCCTACAGTTCTTTGTGACATCTTTCCAATTTTAATTGATATCACAAAAATCAAAGAAAGACCACAGTGAATCAGCAGTGTTGACAACGTGCCAGGGTGTTTAGAAAATAGGCATAGCTAGGGAAGAAGAACATGTCAAAATACATTTTGAACATATTGGAATATGTTATGAAATAAAATGTGTTTACCTTTTTGAATGACGGTGTTGGGTAGTGCTGGTGATGCTGAGGAGGAGGAGGGAGTGGGTGACTGAGCCCTAGAACTGGACCACATTCTCTTTTTTTTATGCAAGATACAAATACTCAGAGAAAGAATATGACACGATATGACAAATCACTTCTCTAATTCATTGGACTTGTCAAACAAATTAAGTTCTCTGGTGGTAGCGGTGGTGGGAACATTAGTACAATCAAAATACTGGTGGCTGCTTGAGTTCTGCTATCACATAGTTTAACGAGGCTTAGACAAGTTTAGACATGAGTGCTAAAAATATAGGAAGATAGTAACATCTGCTATGAAGCGAAACATGTGACAATGTTACCACCGGTAGCAGTGAATTAAGACATTTGGTGTGGTGAGCAAAAAGGCATCCAAGGCCCACATTTACTCATTTGAATGCAGAAGCAGTGGAAGACGCCCCACTCTCCTGCCTCCCCGCTACTCCTATTCCCCCAACACCCCAAAAAACAACAACAGAAATACAAACAAACAAATAAAAAGCCTCCAAACCCCAAAACCAAAACCAAAAAGTAAACAAAAAAAAACCCCCAAACACAAAAAAAACCACACACACAAAAAACCCTAAAGGAAATATCACAGAAACCGGTAAAAAGAATTATGTCCTGAAATACTTCCCACAGAGACACAGTTACAGCCTTGGTTCTTCACTGGTAAGGTGCTGTTAGAAACATCTGAGCCACTACAACAGTGCTTAGTGATTTTAGGAATTCTACTTTGACATGAGCCACTTATAGTATTTTCTTCTCATCTACATCAATATTTGATATTTACCATCAGAGAGAAAACAGAAGGAAAAAGTTCATAAAATCCTTGTGTTTCAGGTTCTTGTTAAATAACCAGCAATGCCAGCCATTTTATAACTCAGGTAGCCTTTTCCTGCATTGAGAGAGCATTAAAAACCTCTCTCAGCTGCAGTTTTCCTGAAGCTTTCTCATGCCTTCATTGGCATAATTTGTCTAGATTGAATGTGGTTTTAGGAGCTCTAAACCTCTTAATAAACTTTTGTCTAATTCATCACCTGTTACATTTTGTAATCTGCTCCCCAGTTTGGAGACATGCAAATTGAAATACATACACTGGTTGAAAATATATATGCTAAGTAAAACCCATTATTTCTGTAAATAGTGATATATAATATTACTTCTCACTGTCTCTGTCACAGGTGTGTTACACCCATTGTAATTTTTTCCCTTGCTGTTATATTTATATACAGATAATGGAAATTATTATATTTTAATTTTTTTTGACATTTGTATAATTTTCAGTAATTTTTCACAAGATTTTCTCCTGCTTCTTGATCTGTAGATTCCTAATTGGGCATTGTGGGGTTTGGCAAGACATCCTGATCAGTCATATCCAAATGTCCATTTCTGAACCACAGAAATGTACAGAGCTGCTAAATACTGCTTTGCTATACACCTTCATGACCTCAAAAGTCATACTTGAATGTCACCAGCATCTCTCATCCCAGCTGGGAACACAGAAGGTGAATCTTGCCCTTGCAGTATCAGACATAGCATATACCAACTGTTGTTTTTCCGGGAACAAAAATTGAGCAAACACCTTCTTGCAGACTTATATATAAATCTCTTTGGGAACAATGAAAGCAAAAAATATTGCTTTGCTATGATGAATAGAGCAAAGGAGGGATGAAAAGGTGGCTCTGATGGAGACATAGAGGAATGGACCCATTTTCAGCATCGGAATAGGGATTTTCATAATCACAGAATAGGCTGAGTTGAAAGGGACCCACAATGATCATTGAGTCTAACACTTAGGCCTGCACAGAACCATCCCCAAGAGTCACACCACGTGCCCGAGAGTACCGTCCAAATGCTTCTTGAACTCTGGTAGGTTTGGGTGTACTGCACTTGCTAAAATACTGAGTATTCCAGTTATTTTGTTGAATTTAAATTTGGACACAAAAAACTAAAATCTGGTACTAAGTGGGGCAGTGGAGGAATTGTCAGTACTGGTCTCTGTGGCCAACCTGAGATCTCTGCCTTTGACAAACCACTCAGAGCATTTAAATAAGTAATATCCAAAATAAGTAATATCCAAAATAAGTAATGGTATAATTATTATAGACAAATTAAAAATGTTACTTTCCCCCTTAGAGCAGCCTGAAAATAGGATGATTCATTGGTTAAATTTTAATGGAACAATCAAAGAGCAGTTAATTCCCCAGCATGAGGTACCCTCAGTGGGCAATTACAGGGTTAGGAATGCTCCATCTCTGTGTTGACCTGATTGGTGTAAAGTCCCTCGATGATTTGCAATGTTTGTTAAATTGGTGATAGTCTGTACTTGGATATACCCCATTAGCCAAAAATAATAGACAGTTTTGTTGCCAGTTTTAATGTTCATATGTTGCAATCAGCAGGGTTTTTTTAACTTTTTATATCAGTGTTTCAGAGGTTAATCTCTGTTATCATTGTTTTAAACTCACTCTTATTCTTATCAGTTATATTTAGTGGCAGATTGCAAGCTTTACTTATTATCTTGTTAAATCAGTAGGTGAAAGCCTTTCAAGGCATTTCTTTTTAAACATCTTTTATTAATGTTAATGTGCCAGATGGGACAAATTAAAATGGTTCTGTTCTTCATGCTGCCACTACCCACAATTTTACCACATCATTTGCTGGTTAAGGAAGCATATGAAAATGATAGGTATAGAACTCCTGTAATAAAAGTTCAGAAAATGACAGTATAGCCTCTCCAGAAAAATGTTTTGGGTTTTTTTCAGTTAAATTCATACATTAAAAAAAGATGTAAATTCTGTGCATACAGCTGGTTTGATCTTATCATAGCTGAGAGTTCAAGTCTATCTTGATCAGAACAGTGCGGCAAAATACCTTTTATGCATTAAAACTGGGGGTTAACATAAAACTTCAATACCTTTATGATCACAATAGCACCTGTTACTGGGGCGATTGCCCTAGTGGTCTCTGTGGCGATGCTGGTAGTCCCACAGACTACACAGAAAATTAACCTCTCCATGGTCCCTAAGAAGGACAAAAGTAAAATTGCCTTTGGAAGCCATAAGTGTATGATTGGATGTTTCTCAAGGGCAGCCTCATCTAATTTTGTTTAGTGGTAAGGCACTTTGGGGACAAAGTTCTTTGTGATTTTTTTTTTCTCAGTACCCAGTCATTGATGAAAGACAGAAATAATAGGGCTTTTAGTAACAGCAACAGTTAAACTATACAAACAAAATCAAGTAATTGATAGACAGATGTCTCTTTTTTTCAGTCCTACTGAAATGTCTTTATGGGGTAAATGTCTCCCTTTTCCGATTTCAGTGAGATTAGACTTTTACCACCAGGGATCCTTTATCCCAACAGAAGAATGGTAGAATCCTTATATTTGTGCTTTTTACTATTGTGACTTTACTCAACTCTTTTTATGATGCAATGTCCAGAACAGTGGGGCTTTCTGGGTTTGCATGGAGAGCACAAGAATGCTTTACACACCCTAATGGTAACATCTGCTATGAAACCACAAATTTGGGCCTGGATATAGTCAAATCTGTGTGATACAGGTGCTTGGGTATTCTGTGTCAGTAGTTAATTCATGATATTTCCTGCTGTTGATCAAGTTCTGCTTAGACGGAGACTGATAAGTTGACAAGACAATACTTGAAATGAACATAGGCAAAGCCTGTAGTGAAAAGAGCTCTTTCTATGAGGGAAATGTGGATAGTGTCTAGGGATTAGTCCATCATCTAATTTTACCATAAATCTTCTTCTAATGTTAAAACCAACTTAGTTTCTTTATCTCTCGGTACCAGCTAGAAGGATTTTATTTTTCTCTGGCCACTGTTACTTTAGGCTGCATAGTGAATCTGATGTGCATGAAAATCACTTAGCATGAATATAATAGAAAATTAAAGTAGTACTGAATTATACTTAGCTGCTGGAATTCAAGCAGGCAATGATAGAATTTACCCATCTAAAACATATCTGCTTATTATAAATTGCTGTAAACAATTTGTATTTTTGTAACAAAACATGGTGTTGTTTAACTTACGTTCTGGCAATTTCAAGGCTGTTTTTCTCTGTAGTCTTCTTTGTGAGCAACAGTAGGAAATAAAAAAAACCAAAACCAACAAACTACTATACTTGTTATCACTGGAAATAAATTATATATATATATAAAATGTATATATGTATGATATATAAATATATATGTGTGTCTATATGCATATGTGCACACATAACTATATATGTTTTGTCTAGCTATGTGCATCATCTTCCTTTCGGATGGTAAGGATTGTGGCTAAACATAGGGTGCAAATCCAGATTAAAGGAAGACAGATGTAACAGGACAACTGGACTTTTAAAAAGGGAAAATGGTAATTGTACAAGATTCTGTGCAGGAATTGTGTTTGCCACACACTTCAGGACTGCACATAAAAGCATGGAGAGTGGACTAGAAGAGAAGAATGTCTGATCCTGGAAATGCCTCCCATACTTGCTAACACACCATTAACCACAGGACATTGTGGTCTTCCCTGTCTTGTGTGTCCTTCTTGATGGAAAAATGAGAACTAAAGGGGAAATATGCATTTAGATGGTTTACCTCAGGGAATTTTTCCAAGTAGACTCTGTACCATTAATGAATAAAAGAAGAGAGAATTAGAACTGCTCTGAATGAAATAAAAAATTATTTATTTAATATTTAAAAAAAATAATTTCCCCCCACAGTGTTTCTTCTAATATTCAGGAAAAGCTATCTTTCTTCATTTCTTTCTCCTCTTTTCTTTCCGTATTATTTTGTTTCTACTAGAAACAGGAAGAGGACTAGCAAGCTATCATAAATTGATTTTTTATAGTAGTGGGACCTGCATAAGTTTAGAAATATTAACAATTACCTAAGAATTCCTGTCAAACTCCACCACTTCTGATTAGTCCCAAAGTATTTGTCTGAGAAAATGGAATTTCTAGAACTTGTGAAATTTACTTGCCAGAACCAGGTAAACAGTTTTAGATTTAACTCTAGCAAAAGTCTGTGGACATGTTACAATAAACTCTGAAAAATAAGATTAAAATGTTTAATTTTTATTAGGCTACTGATTGTTTGTTACCATGAACATGGACATTTACTATGGACATTTAATTTAACATAATTTAACTTTCCTTTTTTATTTTTAGAGACTCTAAAATGATCTTGAAAGATGAGCTATGAACTTTGTTTCTACATATTGTATTATCCAGACTATACGAAAATGCTTCAGATCGAGCACAAATCACATCTTTAGGTGTCAGAATGTTTGTATATCAAAAGTACGTAACACCTGATGCTGCAAATGTGCATGGTTGTATAATGGTTTCAGCTAGAAAAGACTACCATGACTACCTATTCTGACTAGAGCTGATGAAGTTTCACCACAGAATGTATTCCCAAAACACACAAAAGAGACAGTGAATATCTTTCAAAATATACCTATTTTGATTCAGAAACATCATATGACAGTGAACATTTCATTCGTTGTATCTACGGTTAAATAACCGGAAAAGAAAATGCATCTTCTGTGCTGAATAGATTAGGGTGACAGGCATCTTGTCACGTCTTTGCTAGATTGAAAAGCCCTTCCTGACACTTTTTTGTATGGACTTTGCTCCTTAACCTTCTATTTGCTAAGCTGGGTAGACTGAGCTTCTTCAGCCTTTCTTCACAACGCAGGTTTACGTATGTTCATTTCTAAATAACAGTAGCACAGAAATGAATGTTTCTTCTAGGAATCCTCCCACTGAGGCAGACACATCTCAAAATTCAGTGCCCCGGCGGCTTGACTGCTATGACAGTACAGATGACTTAGTTTGTTGCTGGCTGAGAAGATCTATCTTAATTAAGATAAAAATAGTAAATTGCCTAAATATTGAGCACATGTAGAAGAATATATGTCAATGATTAATACATACTTTTGAAAGCCTGGATTAATGTTTATAATGTTTCTTCAATTAAAATTAACATAAAGTCTTGAATCTATAAGGATGAGCCTTTGTTTTATTTTCCTTCCCCTCATCCTTTTTTTTTTTTCCTTTTTTCTTTTTTTTTTTTTTTTTCCAGTGGTGGGTCTGCTTTGTTTGACATGTTTACAGGCAAACACAATATGTGATGCCCAGCACTGGGCTTGGGAGAAGAGTGCTTTGGAGGGCAGAGAGAGGTGCTGCACAGGTTGATTTACTTGGAGACATGTTGTCTCTGCAAAGGCTTGGGGAGGCAGATTACCTCTAGGAAGTGTCACTCCCATAGGTTTGTATACTATCACGTGAGGAACCCTGCTGTCCTCTGGCTTTAACAGTCTTGGGGCTGTGCCTTTCCCTCTGTTCAGTCCACCTCTCCTCAACTTCTGCTCAGTATTAGAGACAGAGAGGTTTTCAACTGATGTATGATTTAACCAAACCCAAACCCTTGCAGGCTTCTTGGTGCTGTTGTAATATGAATCATAATTAAATAGGAAAACGTTGGGAAGAGTAAGAATAGCTAGTGCCCTAACCAGTGAGAGAAATTAGGGATATGTATGAAGGTTGATGGAGTGCTGAGAGGAATTATTATTACAGGTATTCAACCTTTCGCATAATTTTCACATGTCCACGAAAAATATATAAGACTAATAGCTTCTAGATATACTTTGAAGTGTGCGTGAGGGAAACAGGCTTGCACTTTTATGTAGCATATCACTTCCAAGATTGTGAAACTGTTAGCTTCATAGCAAGTCGGAGTTGTCTTCCTTATGTATAAATCCCAAAGATGTATTTATGAGCTGCACAAAGCTTAAACTTAGGAGGTGAATGGAATTCTGCCTATTTTTTTGCACAGGAACTCACCAAAAATGTAAGAGGAATCAAAATAATTTCCCCTCTTCATTTCTATATCCGTGGAAGGTAAACCAAAGCATTGCCCGTAACGTTTGTGATGACACAGTTGTTCTGCAAGCAACATGCTGTCTAAAGCTGTGCACATTTTTTTCCAGTTTCAGTTCACATAATCGTGAGTTTCATTTTGAGTTTTATATGAACTAAGAAACTCAAAGCAAAACTCAGCTGGAACACTCTTTTCTTGGTTTATGGTGGAAGGTATGCAAAAACAGAGACAGACATTATGTTTTACCGAAAATAACTTGTTCCAGGTTTGAAATAAATTTGTCTTAGATTTAGCATTCAGGTTCAACAGAACTTTTTGGCAAACCTAATTTGTTGGTTTTTTATTTTTTTTTTTTTAGACTGAAGATACTCAATAAACGACCTGGTAACATCCATATAAGGCTAAAATTCACTTGCGTGGCTTCACAGTGTTTTTCTAATATGGCTGTTAAGCATAACAATACATATGTGACAGAATTTTCTTGTACATGGAGGAAAAAACACATCTATTCTAAATGTATTATTGGCACTAACTTGTTTTGTTCACTTTGAGGAAATGGAATTTTTCCTTTGTTCGGAACTCCACTACACAATGCACATCCTTAATCCATATGCAAAAAATACAGAAGGAATACCTAATTTCATTCTCTTATTTTGCATAAAGGATTTTTAAGCCAGAATTGTGGCATGAATCACTGTTGTGCTGCTTTCAGGATCCACATAGCAAAAACTGAACAAAAGTTTTCTATGTTATTGAGCTTTGGTAAATCTGAAAAGCTGCTGAAACTGGTATTCAAGGTCTTGGTTAGGAAGCAATTATCTTCAAAACTTTTATTTTTCAGCAATACTTTTTCCTTTACCACTACTTTATAGAAATTTTAAAGCTTTTTAATATATGGAATTACTACTCTGATCTGAACCTCAGAGGTCTCAGTGGAATTTATCACATTTTACACCAATGCAAATTTCAGTGAGAATCAAATTCCAGACTATCAAGTGTATGCATAGCAGTGAAACAGAGAGATTAACCAGACAATAAAAACAGCACACAGTATACATAGTAGAGTTTTAAATATGATGTAACACAGGAAAAAAGAACCCTAAACACAGAGATTGATGCATTTGTGATTTTCCGGATGCCATCACCTTTTCAAACTCTTCTTAGTCCTCCAGTCAGTTAGATTCTTATTCACAAATACCTCATAGAAGCACTTTTCATACCTGTATCTCAGTTTGGTCTGAAGTAAAAAAGTAAGTAAAATTTATAAAGTGTCCAGCTGTAAGAAAAAATCAGATTAAAGAAAAAAAAACACAAAAAATTTTCTTCCTTAACTATGTCCTTGGGAAAAGACCAAACGCCATATTTCTATGTACATTTTCAGATTTCAATGATTTTAGCAACTCTGAACAACATTAAGCACAGATGGCAATCCTTGGAGCAACACTAGGTTTCTAGAGGAAAAGGGGAGTTCACTAGGGTCAGATGAAGGATCCAATACTAAGGGCTCATCATGATTCTCATACTACCTTGCCAAGAAAGCTTGCAGATCAGATGGTAACATCAGGATGTATTTGAGTGTGCTAGTGGCCTGACACGTCAGCCTCTGAGACTGGGCTTTTGCCCAGTATCTTCCCTAACATTCACAGCCTTGACAACATCCAGTATCTGAGAGATGACCGAGAACACTCACCCATTCGGGATGGTAACAATATTTTGCTTATACATGGTAGTTAAGAAAACAAAAGAAGATGAAGCCCCAGAAAATCAATACCCGCCCCCCTTTTCCCAAACTCCCCCTTCCAATAAAAACTAAACTAAAATAAATCAAAACCAAACAAAAAATCCCCCAGTCCAAACAACTCAAACAAACAAAAAACCCCCAAAAACCAAAAAAACCCAACCTGATAGTAAACCAACACCTATGAAGTTGTTGTGACAGTGCTGTTAGTGAGGAGAGCTGAATTCAAGGCCCCGAATCCCAAGCTGGCAAAACCTTGAAGCCTGTGGGAGCAGGGCATTGAGTATCTGACAGAAAGCGCACTCTCCTAGCACAATTTCACCAACAATTGGAGCAGATTGGCAGAATGAGCCAAGCACAATCAGGCAGATCTTCTGGGTACACAAGTTCATGTGTATCAGAATGACAGGCTCCAATAAACCCTAAATAATCAATATCCACTAATCTCTAATTATCTCATTCGGCTGATGTAGTACGAGAGATATATCAAGAAACTGCCTTCCACACACGTTCATTAGGAATTCAGATTTAGTAGCTGGTGGTGATGTTAGGATAATTAGCAGAAAAAAAAATGGAAGAAATGTAGGTTGCTATAGCAACCCACTCATCATGTTCTACAGCATAAACACCCAGATTAATTTACAAGATGCCAGGTAGATATCTGCTTGGTTGACTGGGGTACACATAGACACCACCTTATTTGCTTTTATTAAGGCTTAATCATCCACATTAGAGCTTTTAAAGTATGTATGCTATCACTGTCAATCACAGAAGAGCTAGATGCTTTAAGGGGCAAATTCACCAGCACAATCTGTTTTCACCTCTATCTGCTCTGCAGGGAAGGAAGAGGAATAAGCTTCCTCCAGACATACTCTGAAGCCACCGCTGTGACCCTGGAGCTGAGATCACTCCTATGGGCCATCTGTGTGGTACAGGTCATATTCTCCCTCCGCAGAAATCCAAACCCAGTTTCATGAATCTAAATGATATTTTTCCCTAGCAAACTTGGGAAAAGAGCCCTGTCCATGCAGCAGCCTTTGGTGGTGTTCAGTGGTACATGATGAACAAGGAAGGAAACCTGTCTTGGTGCATGAGTGGTGTTACACACTTTGCATAACCCAAGACTCCATAAAGTCACTGCCTCACTGAAAAAGTGTATTGTCTTCAGTAAAATTGTAAAATACACCTATGAAACACCAGAGGTGGTGGGAAAAGGAGCTAACATTGTGCTGTGATAAGGTGCACAAAAAGTCCAACAGAAAAGTGAAGGATGGAGAATCAGTACACCCTGAATAATCAAAGCAGAGTTGTCCATCCAAAGTAGTAGTTTAATGAAGGTAAAGTTTATAGACATACTGTGAATAACAGACAAAAATGAGAAGCCACAGCCTCTCCATCACTACTTTTCTCCTGCTAGTGAAGAAAACCCTTATGTCCCAAACTCTTGTTGCTGCTTTACATAAAAGGTCTTCTGTTTCCATGCTGTATTTCCAACATCATTCTATCTTCTTCTCCAAGAAAGTGCATGATGAAGGAAATCTTCTGGTCAGTAGTAGCTGTGCTTAAGGAGCAACACTAAAGGTGCCAAGATGTGCTAGGAGGAAGCTGATAAGGCCCTAGAGTTCAAATAGGAGTAAATGTACAGCCTTAGCAAAGTTATGTATAAATTTCCCCAGAACTGACATTTTTTTGGCCACTTCACCGGTGGCTGCATATTGTATCAACTACCCTGCCTCCCAAATATGAATGTTTCTGCTGATGGTCCTGACCACCATCCCACGCTGACCCATGCCACTGCCTCCCCTGTGGCCCAGCAGCTGTTTGTGCAGCTGTGTCAGAGCCAGATTGAGGAACTGGCTCAGCTGCATGACTGTGTGGCTGCACAGATCTGTATGGGGGTTGGAGGAATACACATGGAGCCTCAGAGGCTTTGGGTAGGACAATTTCAACTGGGTTGAGCAGCATTGCTAGAAGATATGTTGGAGTCAAAGCTCCTCTTCTTGATCCCACAGTCCTCACTTCCACTCATCTATCCACAGGAGTTATGTGCAGACCCTCTTTTCAGGATTCGTTTTCTGACACAATACTCAACATCCCCAAGCTCCAGCCAACTAAAAGTATCAGAGAATATTTTCAACCAGCCAGGAAAGACACAGAATAGATAAAAGGAAGGACCCTCACTGTACAAATAAAGAATAAAATGAGTGGGGTAGTAGAACAGGTAGGTAAATATCACCTAACTCTAAAAAGTAAAAAAAAAAAAAAAAAGAGAAACTCATTTTGTGAGTCATCTCTATCTTGCAAAGCACGTGGCTCACTCTGCACTGCCCCCAAAGCTGCTGACACCAATGCGGCAGTTTGACCATGTTGAAATGAAGACAATTTTTGCCTTTTACTTCAATAGCCTTTGACTTCAATAGCCTTATGATTTAAAGAGAAAAGACATAAAGGGACAAGGCAAAAACAACCAATCAGCAACCAACAAACTACACAAAGCAGATTTGATCTGCCGTGACTATCTTTCCTTTCTGGGAGCCACCTTTGTGATGTAGGAGCCCCAAACAACGTACGGCATATTGCCACCCGAGTTGCTGAAAAAATGCCATGTACATACAAGCTTCTTCTGTAGAAATATGTACACATCTCTATCGCTCCAGCATAAGCTGGATGTATTACGGTTGCTGCAGTTTACTTTAACTGTCCATATACCTTGTAGTATCAACTGGTTCAGTTTTTTTTCTAGATATTCTGAATTAAATGAATCAGGACTCAACACGTCTTAAAACCATTATAGTTTATTTATAAGGAGAAAGAGAGGCCATCAAACCATCCACAGGAATTTAAAAAAATTCATCAGGGAATTAAAGTCTTTACTTTCTTTCCATTCACATAATTTTGGTTTTGGCTTAACACAATAATCAGTTCAAAAGAATATCCTTTGCATTTAAAGTAAACAAGGGTTGCTATACAGAGATTTTTAATTTTTTCTTCCCCTGTCCTTTGCCATTTTATTTCCTTATTCCAAAGCTCTGCTCAAATAGCATTATGCCCGCTCCAAAAACAGAATCTGCTTTTCTAATTTAGCTTTTTTTTGAAAAACAGCCAGTTCAAGTCATTCCATTTCAAGTCTTTGCCTCTTAAGTTTTCCAAACATTTTACTATTTTGAATAGATTTTTAAATTAGATTTAAAAAATGGGGAATTAGAAGAAAAAAAATGTAATTAAAAAGTGATGTGCTCTGGTCTGGAAAATGAAAATAAAACTGATGCAGCTCACAGAAAATCAAGGAATGCTTCTCAAACCCTGTTTTATACTGAATTAGGTCGTAATACAAAAGCGGGTTTGATACTTTCTGTCTAATTAACAGTAGAACCTAGCCCACAAGATACATCCCCTCTAACTGGGAAACATTTTACTTAGTTCTTTATTTAGCATTTCATAAACATTGCACCAATTTCATCTTTGGGGTAACTTTATTGAAGCCAATGAATAAAGCCGAATATCTAATTAACTGTAAAACTTTGGCAAGTATACAAGTATTTGGCAAGAAAATATATATTCATCAAACAGTGCTGTGCATATGATGAATTACAGAATTATGTGATAAACTGCCTTTATTATGCCAATAAAACTTTTAGAAACAATTTTGTTCTAAAACAAGTTTTGGAGAATAGGTGATACAGACACCTGGAAAAAGGTATTTGTGACATCTGGTCAAAGGGACCTGCCTTATTATGACTTTGACATGTAGGAACACAGCAATTGCAAAGTCCTCTGGCAGAACATTACTGTCCTATGAGATCAGTTTAGTTGCAAATACATCACCAATTTGAATCCAACCAATCCAACTCCTATAAAAGTCAGAAAAAGGATTTATGATTTCTTTTCTCACAGTACAGAGGACTATGAACAGAGCAGGCCTCTACCACAATAATTGAAGGCTGGTTATATATACTTATTGATTGCAAGGATATAACTTAAATGTAATGTATATAACGAAGATGGTTTGGGTAGACTATGTTATATCACTGCATAGTGAACTACAGTCTTTCCCAAAAGAAATTCTCCCTTTAGAATGTCTACCACTACACTTCAAGACCAACAACTGCCCTGAACTATGGGACTGTGCATGAGAAACTGAACTGAGCCATGGGAAGTCTTGCAGAGTTGCTTTTCTCCCATCCTACAAAAACTTCTATTACTATTGAAAACAGAGAAACTGTGGGCAAAAATATTTACCTTTCCTGAGAGATCTGATCTGTAGAACAGCTGTCTTACTTAAAAAACTAAACGCAATAGTGACTATAGTAATAGAAACCTCTTCACATTTATATGTACTAGTAAATCTTTAGCATTCAGACAAATTCTGTGGTTACTATTTTTAAAGAACCGGTGAAAAGAAAACACATACATTAAAAACTATTAGGAGAGGTTTTCCTCCTTTAAACATTTGACATAAATATTTGACAATATTTGATCCCTATCTCTCACTTTTAAATAGATTTAATGTTCTTTTGGTATGTAGGAACACACTAATAGTATATTACCTTAATTTAATTTTTTGTCATAATTTGGGCTTTATTGTGGACTATATTTACTTATTTTAAAATGTTGTTTCTGTGCATGAATATTATCTTGCACTGCTCAAAAGGCTGACTACTGATGTATGATATATGATGAGACGGTAGACAGTCATGTAGTGGAAATAAGTTAGGCTCCAAAGGGTGTTTCCATTTGACTCAAGTCTACCAATGAAAACCTTTCTGTACAACAGGCAGATATTTTATTTTCAGTCACCACAAAGAAATTTTCTAGTAAATCTCTATACCTAGTAAATATGTGAGATTTTAATCTGTTCTGCCATACATATTGAGGAGCCATTCCAAGGGATCACTATGGACAAACACCTGCTATTTTTCCCTCGGGATTTTTTGCAACTTTTCAGTAGGAAAAAGACTGAAAAGGTCTGCTTGTACTGGCCTATAGAGTCTCCAGGTATGTGCAGAGAATACAAAACAGTGAAGCGTGGAACCTTCATTGTTTGGTTGCTCATCTGTCCCTGACTATGCCCATGAAGCTACTGCAAATCAAGGAGATGGGAGTTGTGTCTAGCAGAGATTAGAGAGCTGTGCATCTCCTCAGCTTTTAAGATGGGACTTGTGCTGCTTCAGCTTGCAGGCTGTCTCAAGTGAAATGGGGTGCAAGGATTGCACAAGCATCTCTTTACCAGCCAGCAACTGGACAGATCTTCGTGGGAGCTGTGGTGTGAGGTGAGCTCATTATATCAAAGATGTTAAACTGCAATGATCTTATCATCCCCTGTAAGTGATGTAGTTGGACTGTAGCTCTGAAAACCCTCATAGAACTCTTAGATTAGAAAATAACTCCTATGGAGTCACTTTAATAGAGCTTTTTTCTTTCCAGACATCACTTCCATAAAACAGCTGATCTTTTTGTTTGTTTGTTTGTTTGTTTTTCCCTAGGATGTATTTGTTTAGGCTTGCTATATATTTTTTCCTAATGCAATTTAAATTTCAAAGTAGCATAAAAGAGCAATATTTTTACAACAGTAACTTTCTTTGCATATAGATTCCAATACTGAGTATATGTGTTGCGACTATGGTGTCTTTAAAATATGTTGCACCAAAATAACTGATTATAACTTAAACATCACAAACTATGTCAATAGAAAACCAAACCAAAATAGAAAAAAATGCCAAATCTCTACTAGAGGGAAAAAAATTAAAAATTATAGGTTAAATCCCATAGATACTAACAAATAGGTCCTAGCAGCAAGTCTGCTGAGCAGGTATGCACTTGTATTTCAGTAGTTTCTCACAGAGGTAAAAATAATTTGGTAAAAATAACTGAGTTGAGTTTCTCTCTGTACCTTGGGCAGAACGGTGTCTGTTCTGTGAGTTTCAGGTAAGGGTCTCTACTTGGTCCTGTTGCTGAAGAACACAGCAGTAGCTAGTTTGCTACTAGCAAGGCATAATTCAGATGTTAAGTGCCATTTGGGACTGATGAGAAGAGAATTGCAGCAGTCCACAAATTATGTATCATTATGAGACACATCATCGGTTTTAGTGGTGCTTTGGGCAGCAGGATCACTGTCTTCTCACTTTCTTTTGTTGATTAATTTTTTTTTGCCATTGGGACCTGCACACATACCAAAGTTTGAATTTTAATTTGTTGAGTTGGGCAAGGATCCACCTCACCCTTAAACATGAACACTTTTTAAAATTCAGTTTAAAAAATGCATTTTGTGTATAACAAGTGATTAAACATTAAAGTCTAGTTTATTTATTCTTTCGTGTAAGTGCTACTTATTAAGGTGTTTATCTGCAAAGAGGCACTTTACGAATCAATCTTATATCTTTTTCTTCTTCCTGACTGAAATCCTAATTTCGTGTTTATGATATTTGAAATTTTATCTAATGGTGTGCAGTATCTAGGGACAGTGCTTCATGGGCAGATAATGTGCATTTTACCCATACACAAAGTACCTAGTAGGCTTCAGGGCAGTACAAATAAGTAAACAATAACAGTAAGACTGACAATAATAATATCAATGATGAGATAAGAGTTTAAACTATATGTGCTTAAACATATATATTATATATTTCGAATTGGGACAGGAAGCAAGAAACATGCTTCCACAGTTTACAAATGTGATATTTCACATGCACAGTCCCTCTTACAACAATTCTGGACTTTGACACTAGTGGCTCTGTAGCCCTCTTCTCAATAGATGACTTGTGGTGTTACATTTTCTTAATGAAAGACAAATATAAATGTTAGAAGACTGAGAGTATCTTTTCAAAATGGTACATGAGACACACATAAATCTTATTCACAAACAGGAATTTACATAGTACCACCCATGCATCACTTTGTAAAGAAGCTAACTTCTTAAGTACCTTGTTTTACTCTCTTTAGTTTCTTTGACATTTTCCTGCTGCTTACTTTAAAGTTAATGTATAAAAAATGAAAGTGCAAAAGGTTTTGTTTTGTATAAGATTCATCCGTGTAAGATAAACTACGACAGAGCATTCAAGTCCCAAGATGATTTTGTAAGACGTATTTCATGAATCCACATTAAAACTTTGTAGACAAACTTAATTAGAGGCAATGAAGAATTCAATAAATTCATTCATCCATACCATCAACTATGGTACCATCAACCACCATCAACTATTACAATGCCATGGGCTAAGCCGGACTACCAAGTAATGTGAACTTTGGCAAGCAGGTAGACGGAATACCTAGTGTACTCTTAGCTGAAATCTCAAAGTTGTTTGGGTAATAGGAAAATTGTGTGCTTGGTTGGGAGGATGGCAGCCTGTATACCTTCAGCTTGCATGCTGTTACTTCTGTAATAATATTAATTTTTCAGTTGTTCATAGGTCACGTCCTCTTTTACAACAAGTTCTTTTGTACAATAAATGCAACGTACATCTCTACAATGATATCTTCCGTCTTGCCCTTCTGATACGGACTATAGATTAACTTAAAATGAAAGTTAGCCTGTCTGCATCTTGGACTTGTTTTTAGTAGGTGACAATTGTGGCCCTTGCACAAAATCCTGGATCTGGCAAATCTCAGCTATCGAAGCCTTTAAAAACACAAACAGAAAGGAAGAATTTCATATCTGGGAACTTGTATGAGTGAAAAACTCTAATATTTCTTGGTGTAAGTAAGCATAGTCAAATACTGTCATTCTTGCACTCAGCACTGGAATAAAGTAAAAAAAAAATCACAAACACCCCAAATCTACATATTAGAGATTCAGGCCTAAGAATCTGGAAAGATCAAAGGACCTTGTTCACCTTAGTGGATCAGAAAGCTATTTTGGTGAAAATGTCTTTATTATCTGTAGAAATGCACTTTATATTTGGAGGTGGCCAGCACTATTTGTAATGCCAGTTGTAATATACTCCTCTCAAAATTTTCTATCCCAGCAAAACTAGAATTGTAAATAATCCAACTGTCTGGAGCTGATCTGTCCTAGTCTACATGAAAAAAATAGTTCGTCGTTGTTTTCAAAAAACTACCTGTAGGAAGCTATAGTCTTGTCAGAAACTAGACAGGGAGCTTCTTACAGTTGTCACTGGGGAAAAAAGTGATGATGGAAAAGAGTTTACGCCTGGATTTAGCATATCCAAAGTTAGATTCCTGTATTTTCCTGTGGAGACCCTGGGAACAGTAGTAGATAGGCATACTGAAGCACCTAATCCAGCATTTTCCATGAGTAGTAAATGAGTAAAAAATAGTGAAAGAAAAATAAAACAACGAAAACAAAACAAAACATAAAAAAGCAACCAAACCAGAAAAGTAAGCCATAATGAAAAGAAGTCATGAAAAAACCAAAGTCTTGTTGAAATTTTTATCTGAGTCTTGCAGTGCTTTTGCCTCTAATGTCTGCAACAACAAGGAATAAAAGGCACTTATACCAGCCTGTGAAATATAAATTTTATTAATATATAATTTTTATTAACATACCATATGATGAATATCAAATTGGACCAATCGGCAATAAAGCATATGTCTGATACTGCTGGCAAACTAAATTAATAATTTATGTTATTACATATTGTTTTGAAAAGTAGGTAAGTACCATATCAATAAATGAAGAAAGAATATGAAGAACTGGGGGGGGGGAGGAGGAACTTATTTTTGGATCCTGTAAAAGCAAGCTCAACATAATAACTGAAAGCGCTGTTGACATGCACAGAAGAAGAATTTCTTAATAGGAAACAGTGTAAAACTCAGTGAGTCAGAAACTTTGTCATGGGATTTAGGTTTTGCATATATATCATTATTTTGTATGTAAACCAGTCGTGTAACACAGCACGAAATACCCACAGTTTCACCTAACAAGTAACATGCTTATTCAAACCTTGAATTACCGCGCTGGCCATCTTTCAGTACCTTAACTGTTAGTCAATGTAATGTCACTACACCAAGTAGTGACAGAAGGTCCAAAGCCAAATAGTTTTGCTTTTCTGCACTCTTTCCAGGCTGGACTTATATTATGTAATTGCTTGACACTCTGTCCCGGGCCACTTGTAGCCTTTGAAAGAATTTAAGAATTAAAAAGGAGAAGACTGAATTGCTCATATTTTTTTTTTTTTAAGAACACTAGAAATATATTTCCAGCAATAAAATCCTTTTTGCCCTCAGTATAAGTTTCATTCTGACAGAGGGTGGGGGGGCTTCTTAACTGGGATGGAAAATATCTGGCAGTTGCTTCATTTTCCATCTGATATTGTCAGTCTTATTCTCTGCACACCATAAAAAATGTGAACTGCCCTAATGATCACAGCCTAAGAAGAGGAAATCATCATATTTTGCCTCCTTCACAACTCCCAGTAATTTCAGGAAAATTTCTTATGAATATTTCTGAAACCATAGTCGTCTTACATAGCATAACCACACTGGATGGCAACTATGGAAAAAACTCCAAAACCACTGGGGCAGAAATTTCTGAAAAGCTACTTTTCACCAAAATAAAAAGACTTTAAAAAATGAAATCAAATAGAGATGAAAATTAGAAGAAATACTGGTTTTCTGTAATGAAGGTCCTGCAGTGGCTGCAGATAGCAGTAAACTGGAGTGGAGAAGGGGCAGAGACATGCCAAATCTAAAACATATTTTGAAGTGAATAGAAATCCAGGAAATAAGGGTTCTGGTGAAGCTGGCAGATGGGTTGCACAAAATCTCATCTCAGGCATGTACCTCATTCAGAAAATGTTGGATGTAGAAACAGACAGGATTTTGTCAGAAAAAGAGATTCTAGATTTTTTTTTTTAATTTTGTGCTGCCATATATTCTTAGTATTCAATGGGGAAACTAGTAGGACCACTGCAAGGAGCTTAAGAGGATTTCTTGTGTGGCAAAAAAAGGCATGTAGGACAATGTTACCTTTTCAGAAGCTTAGAGGTGGGATATAAACACAAACACAGATGAATGCTGGTCCATAACAGGCATCCATCCATACAGCCATCATACATATGAAAATAGTATGAAAAGAAGGAAAATCTCTATTTGAACATGCATTTCAGATACTAAGATCTTGTCAGCCAGTGTAAAGTTAAGGTAATGACTGGATCAACAATTACAATGTTATATGATTTCTTCAGTGAACCTATGCATCAGTTACTTCAGCTACAGGTCCAGTTAATATTTGTTTAACAAATGATTGATTTTTTGGAAATTTTCAGGTGCTTTCCTAAAATCGTGGAGTTAGAAGCATTTTCTAAAACCACAGAGACAGGACAGAGAATATGAAGATATTCTTGATGTTGGTACTGTATCTTGGTTACAGATGTGTAAGCTTATGTATTTAAAAGAATTAGTTGGATAAAAAACGTTGAATTGCTTCTCCACTTTTTCCTTACAAATCATCTGGTTTCCCTTTTAAAGTTAATTATCCTCGTTAATTACTTTTGAATCCATAGATTGTGTCAAAGTCATTGAACTTATTACTTTTTAATTTGTTCATATGGGTATTGTCGCTTAGGACTGAAATTGCAGGAGCAGACCCCTTGCTCCCCAGAAAGCTCTGCTTGGCTGGTTTCCAGCCTTGCAGTTGCCAGGATGGAGGGAGAAATGAGAAACTCTCTTTCTCTTCACAAATCTCACATAAAAATCTACTCACAGCAGCGGACTCTGTCCTTCATGGCTGTTACAGAGACTGCTGAGATGCTCCTGCAGCAAGGGCTGCTCTCAGCTGGTGCAAATTCACTGTCTCCCTGGCATGTGATCTTTAGCATCCAAAAGTGAGCCAGGCAGAAAACAAGTCAGGATCTGTCATCATGTTTGTGAACAGGAAATATGCCCCTTGGAGGAGCAACACCACAATTGATGTCAGACCATTCCTTCTTGGGATGAGTGTATGTCGCCAGTTTTCCTATTTACCTACTTCAGAACCCTTACAAATGGGGATGATGAAAGAAACCATATGGAGAAAACTGGACAGATACAATCCTACCTCTCAGTAGTGGCATGCAGATAGTATAGCTGCCCTGGAGCTAAATACAGAAAGGCAAAACTCTGGCTTTGTCTCCCTGTCCTGAGGCACAGAGCCTACAAGCTTCGCTTTCACTCTCTTCACTGACGAAACAGTTATGCCAGCCTCGCTCATGTTTCATTGCACCGTATTCCACAAGCAGCTATCACCACATAGAAAAAACACAGCCTTTGTAACCTGTAGAAAAGGAACAGGAGAAATATGTGATTTATGAAAATCGCGGTGCACAAAGATGGGGCTTTGGAAGGTGGACATGGTTTCCAGTGCTCCCAGAGGCAACAGAGTGGTCACTTGCTTACCAAGTGGATCTGGATTTTCTCTTTATAACTGGTACTCTAAGCCATGCATTTCTGTGATTCTCACTCAAAAATTACTAAATTTTACTAAATATGTGTTCCAAAATATTTTTTTACTAAGCATTTATATTCTTCTTCTTTTTTTACTAAATGCTACCGTACCTAAAAAAACCTGCCAACACAATGTCTGTAAGAGATTCAGGCTTAATTAACTGAGAACACTGAATAGCACAGAGCTTGGAAGCTGGAACAAAACATACAGAGTATTGAAGCTAGTGGTTAGCCAAAAAGTAAACCTGTTCTGAGGTTCAGGGCCACCTGAGTGCAGATGAGGAAGAAGAGGATGTCTGGTCCACAGATATGCCTTCCTTTGACCTGCCCAGAGCCAAGGAGCATGTTAGGGAGTAGAGAGTGGCTTCATTGCCTCTTGGCTCCTGCCTGAGCATCCCAACTCTTGAGGGGCATGAAACCTGGAGAAATGAATTAATGGCGCTGAGAAGGCCTTTTTCCCCACTCTTGAAAGTCTCTCAGGACCAGATGGATTTTTCCTAGCTGAAAGAGGCTTTACTTGGAGACTAGAAAAGACATCTGACTACATAATGTTTTCTTCTTCCTGTTTGGTTCGTCTCTGAAGGATTGTGACCCTACCTTACTTGATACTATGCCAAAGTCTTCCTAAGCCATCCATTACACTCCTTTTCCATCAGACACATGCATTTTTTTAAACAGCTAACATGAAGCTTGCTAGTAAGTATGATAGGAAAGAGTTTACCTTATAATTTGAGATAAGAATCTGATCTGAAAAAAAGATGCAAACAGCTAATTTACATTTGATTTCAACAGGATTTAGTGTAAAAGTGGAGGTAGACTCCTAAATACCTGTCTCTGGGACTAAGTGACTTCTGAGATACTTGCCAGGAGTAACACAACAAGAAAACCCAGCAAAGAGTTTGTAAAAATTCTGAGCCTTTAAAAGAAGAATGAGGAGTAATATATGAGGAATAATAATGATGCTGTGATAAATGGAACTAGGCCTGATTTAGTAGATAGGAACCTGAAAGGGTTTCAAGAAAAGAGAAATGCAGGGGCATAAAGGCAAATGGACAGAAACGAGGGCTTGTCTTCTCCCACCTCCCAGAATATGGATTCATTCCAACAAATCCTTAAAGGAAAAAAAAGCCAAAACCCTTTTGAAATTAGGAGGTTGATTTGGAACTGACTCTGCTATCCTCAGAAAAAAGATATTTTCTTCTGAAAGTACCTTCCTTAAGTAGAGTTACTAATGAGTGCAGATACTGTTTAACAGAAGAGGAAAAGGATCTGATTAGTGTGTCAGAGACAGAAAAGTTGTCATATTGATTCCACTCCCATTAAAGCCAGCAGGAATTTTGCCACTGATTTCAGTGGGAGCAAGATCTTCAAGTGCAGCAAGAGGAATCCCTTGGAAGAAGGGAAAAAAGGCACAAAAGTTTTTGAATGCCAAGAACAAACATTAAGCTGGAAAATCGTTCTAGCCAGGGGCTCTAAGAGTTTTTATTTTATAACATTTTTGAACTGCAGGCAGCAGTTCTGATCAGCTGAGACCAATGTCCAATGCCATCTTTGGGTTCATTCAGACTTAGCCCCAATGCAGATACTTCTTGCTTGAGATTCCTCAGTTGAGGAAATTCATCCCAGAGGATATCCACTGGAATGTCTCAGTCAATGCCCTCAGTACTTGCTGCTAGTCTAATTTATTTGGGCCCATTTTATTGGGCCCATTTTATTCCTTTCTTACTATTTCCTGTTAAACCTTCTACCTGGTCCATTTTTCTTACAACTTTGTGGTAAGGCAGTCCGGAGGTAGCAGTTATTTATTTTTTTCTACTTTCACTACAGTTTCCTTAGCTCTTTATGTAGATTGGGCTGAGGGACGTTTATTCTGTACTTCCTTCTGATTCAATCAAATACAGACACAGTGCAATAAGTGACTTATGGTATCTTCAATGCATGAATATTTTTTAATATCTGTAATGTGGATCAGCAAAAGGTAAATTAAGAGCTGATGCAAACTTTTACATGAAGTCCATTTTGTCTTTTAAGTTCAAAATGTTTTGTCCATCTTTTTTTCCCCTTGTCTTCATTTCTGTGTCTCAGAAGGACTCTCAAGCCTCATCATAAGATGGCACAGAATGATCCCACAATATAGATGATATTGCAAAAAAAAATTATTCATGTCAAGTTTTCAGCTTGTTTTTCAAAAAACAGATAACTAAGATTGTTCAGGGAAGTTACTGCTTTCTCGAATTCGACTAGACTATCTGAATAGGATTTGTCCTCTAGAATTTGCACTCAAAAACTAAAAAATGGCAAATTTAAGTTAAAAAAACCAACATGGAGTTCAGTCATATACCCTTCTTTATTAATATCGATGAGTTAACAAAACAAAAATACACAGGGAGACTCACTCAGCACGTTGGTGTTTTAGATTATTATGCAATGTTTTTACCGATGACTGTTTACCATATCTAGGATAAAATGTGAGCCATGTCATGGTATGATGGGGCAAGTATGGCACCTATTTTCCACCTAAGCTTGATTGTCACCATGTCAGAACAAGTGTCTCTATAAATCCCCTGCAACATAGACTTTTTTATTAATTGAACTATTATTATACAATTTTGGATAATCATTTGATTTAAACAAAACTTAGAAATTAATTTCATCTTTTAAGATCATACACTATGCATAGGTCAACAAAAAAGCTGCTGTTAAACTTCATGAAAGCCTAGTACTTTGTCAGTTAGACTCCTTTCATCCTAAGAATAGAATACTAATAATTTTTGCCTGCAGAGACACTTGAGGATTTGGCAATTAAGGAAAATGATCAACAAAAGAAAGGCTGAGTAGCTGGCATTTTCTTCTAGTGAGTTCATGCAGGGTTTGTTTTTTCATGTTTTGGTCTAGGTTTGGCTTTCAGTGAAGTCAGGGATTTCTGTTAAGGGTCACCAAATTAAGTGTTCTTATTATTATGATTGATAACACAATCACTGCTTCAGGAGTTGTAGAAAACAGCACTCTCATCCTGCATAGAGGAGGCTCTGCCTTTCCATGGCTGGCTACATGTCCTAAAAAGAGAAGGAAAATTAAGACCACAAAGGGTTTCAACAAACCAGCTAAATGATAATTGATGAAAGGCTTAAAACTGCATAATATCAAGAGTCCACTTGAGGACCCAGATCTCCTTTGTCCCTTTGTGGAAATGATCACGCCTGAGACACCAGCTCAGACACTGGCTCACAGGTCAGGCACAAGAGTTACAAGGGGTAGGGTGACATCAGCCTGGTGACCTGTCATCAGTGGGATTCTACAGGGTTCAATCCTCAGCCTAGTTCTCTTCAACTTCTTCCTAAATGACTTGGATGAGGGACTGGAAGGAATACTAAGTAAGTTCTCTGATGACACTAAATTGGGAGAAGCTGCCCTCAAGGACAGAGAGGCCCAGCAGAGAGACCTCGAAAAATTAGAGGACTGGGAAATCACCAAGCATATGAAGTTTAACAAGGGCAAGTGTTGGATTCTGCACCTAGGACAGGGCAACACTGGCTGTGTGCATAGACTGAGGAATGAGAGATTGGATAAGATCACAGAATATCAGAATCACAGAATATGCCGAGCTGGAAGGGACCTACAACGATCATCGAGTCCAACTCTTAGCCTTGCACAGGATCATCCCCAAGAGTCATACATCTTCCCGAGAGTATCATCCGAACACTTCCTGAACTCTGTCAGGCGTAGTGCTGTGACCACTTCTCTGGGGAGCCTGTTCCACTGCCCAACCATGCTTGGGACCAAGTGACCTCAGCTGCTCCTGTGGTGGGGGAAAACAGTTTTCCCCCTGAAGCTATAAAATGGTAAATCCCCAGGGGGTGGTGACCCTTGAGGTTTGAGCCAATGAGCACTTCTGCAAAATATAAACATATCACAAGCAGACCAGAAGAGAAGAAAAGTAGTTGTAGTTGTTGAAGAAGTAGCCATGTTGTAGGGCCACAAGGAGAAGGGGCAGGAGCCCCTTGGGGGCTCTGAGCCTCCCCAGCCCCGGTTGGGGAGCTACAGGGACTTGGAACAGTGTTAAACTGGGTTAAGTGTCTGTAGCTAATGAGCCGGGGGATGTTTCTCCACCGTGAGTGGGCAGACGGAGCGACAGCACAGCAGCAGTGGACAGAGAAACGGTGGCAGAGAGCCAGAAGATAAGAGAGAAGCAGCAACAAGCATGCAGCCGAGCAGGAAGACACAGAGTTGTCTGAGAGACAAGAGCCAGCAGCCGAGAGAGAGAACTAAGCTCTACAGAGACAGAGTTTTGGGGTAAGAGAGAGCCTGCTGCCTTAGAGACACTGCTGCTCCGAAAGTAGAAAGGATCTTTTCCTTCTTCCCTCCTGGACTTTTATTTGGAAGGGAGAAGAGATTTGATCCATTGTAAATACTGTTTTGTCATGGTTAGAGATAGTTAAGATTGTATATAATGTATTGTAGTATTTCTTTTGTACAGTCATTGTAATATATATTCCCTTCCCCCCATTTTGAGCCTCGTGTGGTGTCTGGAAAACCCATCTCACATTGGGCTGAGATGTGGGAGGGGGTTTGGACTAGGGAACTGGATTTTGGGGCTCTCAAACCATTACAGCTCCTCATACAACTTCCCCTCAAGACCCTTCACCATCTCTTTCGGACACTTCCTAATAGCTTAATATTATATTGTGGTGCCCAAAAATGCCACAATATTCAAGGTGAGGCCACACCAGAGCAAAGGTTCCTGGCCAATGGCCAGTTCAATATGAGTCAGCAGTGCCCTGGCAGCCAGGAGGGCCAACTATGTCCTTAAGGGCATCAGGCAAAGCATCAACAGTCGGTTGAGGGAGAGGATTGTCCTACTCTGCTCTGCACTGGGGCAACCTCACCTCAAATATTGTGGTAGTTTTGGGCACCACAGTGTAAGAAAGATATTAAGATATTAGAGAGCATCCAAAGGAGAGCCATGAGGATGGTGAAGGGTTAGAAGGCAAAGCCGTATGAGGAGCAGCTGAGGTGACTTGGTGTGTTCAGCCTGGAGATGAGGAGACTGAGGGAAGACCTTATTGTGGTCTTCAACATCCTCATGAGAGCAATTGGAGGGGCAGGTACCGACCTCTTCTCTCTGGTGATCAGTGACAGGACTCGAGGAAACAGCATGAAGCTGAGGTAGGGGAGGACCAGTGTAGATATCTGTAAAAGGTTTTTCACTCAGAGGGTGGTTGACCACTGGAACAGGCTCCCCATAAAAGGAAGTGGTCACAGCACCAAGCCTGTCTGAGTTCAAGAAGCATTTGGATAACACTCTCGGGCACATGGTGTGATTCTTGGGGTATGCAGAGCCCTCTGAATTGGACTCAATGATCCTGATGGATCTCTTCCAATCCAGCATATTCTGTGATAATTCTATGATTATAAGAAAATTTCTTTGCTCTTTGAATGCAGAGACCATATTTATGAGGAGATCCAATATATCAAACCAACAGTTCTTTCCTCCTCCCCAACGCTCAGCATCCTTTGCCACAAATAAGTATGAAACATAACCCAAATTCATGAAGCAGAATTCATGGAACAGGCCTGTGCCAGGTCACGTGCCAAAGGGATTAGAAAGACCTGGAATCAATATCTTACGGTTCTACTGTTGCCTCTTCTAAGCCATTTCATCTCTGTCTGACTCTCCCTGTTGGAAAACACAGAGGATGATCTGTTCCTTTCTCCTCCTTGACCAACTGCCATTTGTCTCTCCAAACTCCTCAGACCTTTCAGGAACAAGGAATGTGTTCTCTGTTTGGCTGTTTCAAGGTTGTCCTTATTATAATGCTATTGATGGCATTCATTTCAGGGCAGATTTTATTTATTTATACATAATTACAGCACTTTTTGCATAACACTGCTATTTATGCATAATACTACTAAGGCTGACTTCTCAGGATCCAGTACCCTATTTCGCTTCTGTTCTCTTAATCTAAAGTTTAGGCAAAACATAGCACATAATACTTTTGTGCCTTTAGCTTACAAATGAGCCAATCAAACCTTTTGAAATAATAATAAGTATTGCTAATAAGCTTGAACATACAAAATACTCCCCATTGGGATCTGGTGTGTTGCTGTACAATATAAACATTACATAAAAAAAACCAATAAAAATATTTTACTAGAAACCACTCACTTAAAACAAAAAGAATAAAAAGGAAGAAAATCCATATGTCAGCCACATTTAAGTCCTAAACCCATTGAAGAGATAAATCTACAGAAGCTGGGAGTTGAGGACTGAACCAAAGTCTCTTTGAAGTAATTAGAAATATTTTCCAGAACAAAACATTGGCTAGTGCCCTCCTGGATGATGGCTCTGTCTCTGCTGTGGAAAGATCCTATAAAGTGTAGCACATTCAGCTTTCACCAGTTTTGGAGGCTAAGGGTAGCACAGTAGCTGTAGGCTCTCATAGCCACTGGTGCAAGGCTCTGAGCATCCCCACAGGCACAGAAATCTTTGGTTTTCCAGACTTTTGATGAGTGAGCTGTCTCCTCTGCAAAATTAGACTGGGATCATAATGAGAGGGAACTTTGCTATACATCAGATAAGAGTCATGAGACATCTGTGCAGCCAAATAATATGATGAGGGAACAGTAAGATAACTCACTCATTGTGCCTAGAGCTGGGCAAAACAAAATGTGAATTAAATGCAGTAGGGAACAAAAGAGAAGTTCAGCCAGCCTTAGACCTGGTGGGTAAAAGTTCATCAAATGGTTTACCATCTTCAGTTTGAAGGGCTTGACAGTTACTGCACTGCCCTTCCAGCCACTGCCACCAACACTCATGTCCTTTTACATGGCTGGTCGCAGTATTCCTTTTTGCGTCAAGAGCCACAAGCTGAAGTTGATGAACCCCAGCTTATGCTGCAGAGGAAAAAAAGCTATTTTTGTTAGGAAAACAACTTAACATTTATACAATGTTCCTAAAGTTGTGAGTTTATTTGATACACAGATTGTAGTGATAGGATAGGATGCAAAGAGGAGCCATTCTTAAAATAATACAGGTAGTGAGGAGGTATGGCTTGAAAGTGGTTAGCTGGTAGAAGATTAATCACAACCATCATAAGAAGATTTAATAATTCATGCTGGAGCTTAAATGTAATATTTGTGCAGAGGAAGGCACTGAAGCTATAGCGTGATTAACTTTCTTGATATGTTTCAAAAGCTTTGTGATGAGTTGAGTTGTTTCTACTAGATTCACAGGTCTTTGGAAAGCTCCCAGAAACAGGAATTACTTCTTAGTTTGAAGTTTATCTTTTCACTAAGTACTCACCTCATAAACCTTACAAAAAATCAGCAAATATGACTTTCAGGATGTCAGGATGACTAGACCATGTTGGTTTTAGAATTTTTTTTAATTATTATTGGCCTGTTACATAAGCAGAAAGTTGTGATATCAGGTGTTGATTTAAGTGTCTTCTTTCTTTTCTCTGTTTTTCCTCAGTAAGAGGTTTTCTAAGGACCAATAGAAATGGTAAGGAATGGCCTGGAGGTGACTGTAAATACCTGTGGTGAGTACTATGCTGGGGTGATTTTAAATAACACTTTGCCTTAACGCAGCTTTGTGCACCTCGAAAAAGTATCAGGAGCCAATTTTGGGGCACAGCATCATGCAAACCTAAACATGCATATCTGAAACACATAAAGATGAGTATGATACCTGTACAGACTTTTGTACATTTCCTACTGAATTTCCCATAGGCAATAAATTAGTTTGTATTCTACTGAACAAAATAACACTCATACCCACAAATAGAAAGTTTCTAACCCTTGTATTAGCATACAGCAGATCTTGTTGGAAAGGGTTGTTTGCTTGTTATGATAAGTGGAGGCTGAAGTAGTGTTGAGCAACCACTGCTAAGCTTTTTGCAGCTGATGTAAATATAAGTATTGCTATGTGCATTTTATTGGGGAAGAGCAGAGAGGAATCTTACAAACCTTAAAAAACAAAGTTCTAATTAAAGCACACCTAAAACACTCAGCACAAAGATATGGAAGGTGTTATTTTCTAGCACCTTTTTTTGTTAAGCCCAAATAAAAGTAAAGAGCTTCTACCCTAAGTAAATTTGGGACGCTGTTTAGCACAGTAATAACCTGTGAGGATGATAGTGTTATTATTTTTGCAGTGGTTTTGAAATATAAAACAAAAGGTGTCATTTAGAGGGCGGGTACTATAACATAACTGCACCTTTTTGTCCAAAAGGCATCAGTGCAATTTTTCAATATTATTGTCACTTTTTAACAGCTATGCTTAGGAACAGCTAATATATGGAGGATGCAGTTCTGCAAAGCATGGAGCCTTCCTGCATACTTCAGCTGTCTCCAGGTGCCCCTAATGGTCTCCTGTACCTAATCCGGCTAACATGGTGTGAAATCCCTTAGGGTACCATGCTCAGACAGCCATCCTTTGTACGCAGGGAATGGAGCTGATGGCAGACAAAGCACATCGCCATGGTGTGGCAGGATGAAGAAGAGAAGAGGCAGGGTGTTTGCAGGACCTAGTACCCCCATGGCTTGGAGTGGACTCTCTTTTTTCATCCTTTCATGCCCTGAAAGAAGATACAGCATCTTGGAAATCTGGCTTTTTTTCTCCCTTTTCAGATGTTCCTAGCTATGGACTGATACACACCCTGGGTGGCTCGTTTTGCTTTGACAGTGATAATGTGTATATCTAAGGCAAATTATTTACTAAGAGAAAGAGGTCAAAGCTGTTATTACAGTAAGGTTTCTCCCCAGAGAGGCAGCTTATCAGAAAGAAGAAGCTGAGAAACTCTAGGTTCATTGAGTCTCTAGTTTTGCTTTTCCTATGCCTTCACTCAGAACTACTTTCTTTTCTTTTCTTTGTTTCTCTTTTCGTTCCCATTTTTAATTCCACAAACTTATCCCACACTTTCTTATAGTAAAAAAATAAAAAAAAAGGTATATGTAATTTCTCACACTAATCATCACAAGCAACAGTGATGAGCTAAGGCTTTATTCTAAAAAGAAATAATAAAAAAATAACTTTGGAGGGGGGGAGTAAAGCATGTCATGAGCTGGCTGAGTTTTTGGGAAACAAAGGAAAGTGCCAGAATTTCTAGTACTTCACAGAGTAGCTTGAATGCCTGCATCCTGAGTTTTCTCCTGAGGCTGAAATTATTCTTGCAAGGAGAAGGGCTGTGATCCTGAAAAAACTGACCTGAAATGCAGGAGAGAAGTGCAGCTTGAGGTAGGTGAGAGGAAGAAGCTCTCAGGACAGACTTCTTTCTGTTGTGCCTCAAACCTGTCTTAAACCAGCTGTTTTATTTCGTTTAAATAATTATTTTGCATATTGATAAAACCTCATAGACTTGGTCGTTTTTAAAAGGCGATGCTGCAGGATTGTGGCTCCAGGCAAGCAGGAAAAAGCAGCAGCAGGTGCCTTGTTGCTAGTTTTTCTTTTTCTCATGAAAGGCTGGGCTACATGTGTTCAGCTTCTGTTTCAAACCTGACAGAAGGAAATTGAAAGATTTTTTTCATCTTGCTAAAATGCAGTCAGCCAATGGTTTTCCTTTCCAAAATATTACTAGATATTATTACCGAATGTTCAGACTTTACAGTCCTGACAAACAGGAAATATATGCCGCACTAATAGGATGTCAATCAGAAAGATAGCACCAATTTTGTGGTTTCTAAATCATCCCCACCACCTGCTGAGACTTTGATCATCCCAAACAATTAGTCTAAGAGATACATGATTAAGAAATAAATACTTCCCAGTGAACCTGCAAGCTACAGTACATATTAGCAAGTTCTGCGTTTGCTCTCAGTGATCACAAGTCACTTACATACAAAGAGGAATAAAAGAAATGTGCAAATAGAGTCTGCTGATCAACAGAGGCATCTGAATAACTGTGCATTAAAATATTTCAGTGCTGAGGGTCAGTATACTTTAGGGATATATATTTTTTTTTCCCCAGAAACTGTTAGTAGAACTTTCTAGCTGTATTTAATAAAATGGATCTCTGCTGAATGGAACATTTTAGAAATGGTGACTTTAAAATTTTGAATTGAAATGAAATTCTAGAGTTTGTCATTCTCATAGGAAATCACATCTGTTCTCTTAGAAAAATGAAAATGTTACTTAGCATTCTCCAAACTCCTTGATGTTGTCCCCTATACATCTGTGTAAAGGTACTTTACATAATATAAGGTGGAACCTTCCTTCTTACTAGACAGACAGAATTCAAGTCTGTGTCTGAAGACTATTCCTCAACAGAAATAAGGGGAAGAGACACAGTTTTGACCAAGACCAAAAAAACAAAAAGAAAAGAAAACAAATAAACCCCTCCCATCAAAATAAACCCCAAAACCATAAAACAAACCTCAAAAACTTTATAAATATTTATGTAAGAGTTCCTGGCACTGTGAGAGTTGGCTGTTCCCTGGGGCGGGGAGGTGGCAAGGTCCCCAGTGGAGATCAAGGACCCAGAAGCCTTGATTGCAGAACTGGGTGAAGGCAGGGGACTACTGAAAACTGCGGGAAGAAGGTTGTTAGGACTCCTCTGTGCTGTAGGTACACAGCACACACCCTGGCTGCCACCAGCTTCCAGCCAGGGCACAGGCTGCCTTCACACCACCTCCCCCTCCCTGCTTCCCTCTGCAGGCTGCAGCATTTGGTCAAAGCATCATGTCACTTTCAGACATTTTCCACTTAGGGGCTGCAGAGACAGAGCTAAACTTTCCCTGAAATGGATCCACACAGCAGCAGGGAGAAGCTCTGACTGTCGCTTTGGGTAAGCACTCAAAAGCCTCGCTGCCTGCCAAAGCCCATCCAGACCTCTGCAGTGTGAATGAATAGAGACTTTCAGTCCTTTAGAAAGATCTCTGCTGTTTTCTTTTTTTCTATCTGATTTGAAAATGCTGTAAGTGGAGAGTGTACTAGGCTGTTCTGAAAGCCTTAATTTGCACCAACCCACGTTGCAAGGACATGGAGAAGTACAACCAGTATTTCAAACAAAAGAGGTCTGAACAGTTCTTATTTTATGAGTCTTCATCTTCAAAGAGCAGCTCTCCAAGTATCCAAATACACAGTACACTTAAGGTTGCAACAACTACTGCACTGAGACCCAGACTTTACCTCTTTTTCAAATCAATTAAACAGGAGATACCTACTCAAGTGTACTTGAAGATCTGAAACTTCCTTACCCTTGAATAACATTTTAGCAGGGATTCTGCATCAGCACTGAGCTCAGTCCTTAAGCCTAATGCTGCGAGCTAATGAGGATTCTTACTGCTCAAAAGAATTATTGAAATGAATGGGTACTTTACTGTTCAGCATTTTGCAGAATTGGGCTCTGAAAAGGAAGGAACATATAGCACACTGGATGGCTGTTTCCGTAATGCCAGATCATAGGAAATATTTCATGCAGGCTCTTTACAATTCATACTTACTCATAATAGCATTCTTTTTCCTGGTTTTTATACTATGCTGGACCAATCTGCTTGTTAAAATATATGTAAGATTTGGAGAGGATCAGAAGTTGGTGGTGTGAGGCCATTTACAACATACGCCAGAAGACAGAAATATATGACTATAAACACAGTGTTCCACATGTTGCTCCTTCAGTACCTGGTCACAAATGAATATGATCATGCAGCTGGAATGCTGGAAATATAGAAATTCTAAAGAACATTTTGGTGTGATGTAGAGCCTCAAGCAGAGTCACTGAAGGCTTTGGGCTCATTCCCTAGAAGCAAAACGATATCCAGTTTCTTTCCATGTGCTCTATGTTTTGTCCCTCCTCACATTGTTCGGGACCAAAAGTGCATTAACATTTTTGTCTAACAAAATATAAGGAAACATTTTCCTGCTTTTGAACAGCACTGATGATTTTTTTCCCCATACATTTTTCAAAGTGCATTAAAACAATTTCAATGAGAATTAAAACAATGTGTGTCCAGGTTCCGAAAGACAGTTGCAGGAATTAGAAGCAAAAAAAATTCTTGCTTTCTCTGTATCTGCAATCTTATCAGATATCATTGTTTTTGGGTATCCTTTTCTTTTTGATGTCCATTTCACTCATTATCTAAAGAAAAAATTTCTCTCATGTCTAAACATCCATATGTAAACTTTTCTGTTTGCTGCTTGCATAGACACAGTATTTCATTTAATGGAAGTGCTATGCATATTTAGAGAGATCAAAATCTGTTGTCACAGAAGTTTGAGAAAACTGTTGAAAGACTCAAACGTTCTCTTAGTATGATCCGTCGTCAGGAAAGGTAGATTCCCATGCATAATACAAAGGACTTGGTACATATTTACTGCTATACCTCTAATGTTGCAATATGCTTTCATCAAGGCTTTAACTATTGACTTTCTGCTAAAAGACTTTTAACAGAAATTACAAGTGATTAATGAAATACATGGCAAATAAACTACTGCTGAAAATATAAAGGTGACTTTTAAATAATGCTTTTTTTCTTTGATGTAAACTTTAGCTAAACAGTTTCAACCACCACTTATTTTTTTATGCTTTTATTTGATAACTAGAACCCAGTAGAGTAGCATATGGACATGCAGGAACTGAAATAATTTATCTTTATTATCTGCTAGACCTGTGCAAGCCTGGAGCCCTCAAGAAAAGCCACAAGACTGTACAAACTGGCAACTGTGGGTTTGTCTGTTCTCTATTGATTCTATTTCTGGAAAAAACCATGAACCAATGTGTGAATCATGTGACTACTGAACTGAGCAAGTACTCACCAGCAGATAAAGCTGCTCCAAGACTTTTTGTAGCTGGGTTTTGGTTACTGCCTCAAAACACTTTTTTCTGCTTGTTTTTGAACCATTTGCTTTAATCTTTTTGCTTTGAGGCTAGAGAGTGAAAAATAGTCAGCTAAGGTTCCTAAAAAGGTTTTGGAAATTGTAAATACAATCTCTAGAATTGGTAACAAAATTTGCCATTCTGTAATTTAAATCTAAAAAGAATTTTTTAATCTCTGGATGGTACAAAGCCTTCACATTTCTCTAAGCAGAGCTGTGTTGAACAATTAACAATGCTTTGCAGTTGCAGACACACTGACAAAGGGGAGAATTGAGAAGCTGATTTTCAGAGGACCTTTGATTCATTTAAAGGTAATTTCTGCACAACTTATTCCAATTATCGGTTTTGAATTTCACAGTGCTGAACTCAAATCTGAAAATGTTTATTAACAAGGGGGTAGTTGCACTCAAAAATGAAATTCTGTTCATGTCGTCTGCTACGCTGCTGTATTACAGTAAATCCAGAATCGAAGAACCACAGAGTGTTTGGTGTTGGAAGGGAACTCTGGAAATTGTCCAGTCCAACCCCACTGCTGAAGCAGGTTCATTCAGAGCAGGTTGTGCAGGATCACATCCAAGTGGGTTACGAATATCTCCAGAGACAGAGACTCCACATCCTCTCTGGGCAGCCTGTTGCATTGCTCAGTCATCCTCAAAGTAAAGAAGTTTTCCAACACATTCAGATGGAATGCCAGTTTTCAGTTCAACAAAGTCGTTCCAATAAATAAATATAGAAGAATTAATGCTAACAATACATCCGTACTCCAACATTTCCAGCTTTGGCTAAAGGCTTTTATGTGTGTGCCACAACTCCCTGTATGCTTATTCAAAAATCTTTCTTAAATCCATCACCTTCTACCTTTTGCCTTCACTATTCTTAGTTCAGCCCTCTAACCCTTTTAGAAATCTCCAGTTTGGCCTTTTAGCGAATCAGTCTTCAGCCCTCCCATGCATTCTTTTCTTCTTATTTCTTCCTTTATTTAGCTTTAACCTGAGCTCTTCTCTTTCCAATGAAAATGCTTTTGCTCTGATCTTTTTCAAGAACTTGAGCAGCTAATTCCATGCTTAATGTCCCTTCCCTCCTTTCCCCTAATTGTTCCTACTACACAAATATTTAAGTAAATATGAACTTCAAATTTCAAGTCAACTTCCTTCCAGGATTCCTACAAGACATAACATTTAACCTATGCAAGAGTTCTCATGAAGTTTTCTAACAACACCACCAGCTCTGGTCTCCTTCAAACCAGCAGCTTTCAACATCCTTCAATCTTCTTTAAGTTTCATGGCTGTTTCTTCTTACTCAGTCAAATACACCTTTGGAAGATTTTTCTCCATCTCACTGCCTGACAGTATCACCACTGTGCCAGTACTCCCCTCCCATCACTCAGTGAAATCCATGCTGTGAGAAAGGAAATCAGCTACACCATATCCACTGAATTCTCCTAATAAACCTTATTCTTCCTTTCCATTTAAACAACATTCAGGCAAATTGCTGTATATTTCAGTCTTATCTGAGGGAATTATGAAGTATTTTTGAAAAATATATCACTGTGATAAAAGTCCAGATCAGCAAGCATGCAATTCTTGTTTATGCAGCTCTGATGGTGAAAGTGATAGATGCTATATCTAAAATAGATGGTAAGTATCCTTCTAACTCTACAAGATTCTTTTTTTTTTTTAATTAATATTCCTCAGAATCCTGTATTTTATACCTCTAATGCTGTTCTGAGGGTGGTTCAGGGTTCTGAGCAGATAATCAGACAAAAGGCAAAATCCAAGCGTGTGCAGACGAAAGAAAAAAATAATAAAAGACAAAGATTGTACTGCCAATTTACATACGCTTCAAACACCCTTTATTCTTTCCTACTCAGTTAAAAGAAAAAATATTTTTACCTCTAAAACTTCTCTCTTACATGTACTGTCCTTAAGGCTGTCACTCAGCAGAAGGAAACACATATGTCTCAAGAGTACTTTTGTGCTTTTCACAATTTTATCAAGGGAAAATATGTTGCACGTTCTCCTGACTTTCCCAGATTTTCAAATGTAGTTTATTCTAGTTTCTTAAAAACTTTCAAAGTTCCCTGTTTTTTCCAGCTACAGTATAATCACTTTCATAAATGAAGGGACAGGGGGAAGAAAAAAAAAAAGCAGAAATGGTTGATTGATAGAATAACAGGATTATAGATGGATGGAAGAAATGTGTGACTTGTTCAGGGTATATCGGTGTGTGTTTCTGTACTCTAGAAATGTATAAAGATAGCAGAGCCACCTACAATTTCCCTGCTTTGCAATTTCTTTAGCAATAGCAAAAGGAGTAGAGTGTTTCTGCTCGCTTAAATAAATTCCTAGGTTCTTCTAGCTAGCTGATCATGTCTATTATCAGAGAAGCTAAAATTAGTTCAGAATCAAATGGAAAAGCTGACAACCTCTATTCTGTTACCCAGACCATCTACAAAACTGGGTGATTTTGAAAAATACACATTCTACCACAAAACTAATTTTCACATGCAAATATGCAGTCAAATATTTAGTTGCCAAAGAACTCACTGTTTCTCTGACTCTGTTTAACATCACAGCTGGTGCTGGGCAGTCATGGATTTAAACTTTATCACAAACAAATTTTATTATTTTTGCTAATTCTAGGAGAAACTAATGATAACTACTGAGAGAAATAGCCATAGTATATGCAGCAGTTGAGAAGTGCAGTCCAAGGTAGTAAAGCAGAAATTCATGCTGAAACTGTAAGCAGAAAAATGCTTTTGATAGACACAAAGTACTAACACTGATAAGACAGGGAATATGGATCTCAGTCAAGGCAAGCATGTGCTCTCCGGAAAGAAGAAAACCAAGATATTGCTTCCACAAAAGAAAGTGCCAGGAGGTTTCTTCTTTCCTTTCCTGAAGATAACTAGATAATTCTGATTATCATTTAGACTTGTCAGGAAATGAGTTGGAGGATATTTGCTGGTCTTTCCTCTCTTTTCCATAAGAGTCATTGTAGAGTAAGAACAAACTCTCTGCTTTTCAGGATAATGGTGTTTAGAATGATGCAACTCCACAGCTCTTAACTTTGAACAACTTTAGATGAGTTTCTAAATATGAAATGAACACATGAAAATGAAAAAAGAAAAAAAACCAGAAGGGTAAACAGCTGTATTTCTAGCAGATGAACAGAATCAAGAGTAAGATTTGCTTCTGTGACTAATCTATAAACAACCAAATAGGAGGTGAGTTAAAAAAAAAAAATCTGGGATAACTTATCTGAACTCCAGCCTCATCTTAGAAAGGATGCTACATAGATTCAGTGTACTTCACAGGGCACTTACCTTAAAAATACTGAGTCCAGTTTACTCATTGGGGGTTTAGTTTTTGACAGGACTTGCAGAAACCTGTTCAATCCTGTGAGCAGGCATCAATCATCTGATCTGTGTCATTGCCAGAACTGTGCACAGGAATGAGACACCCACATTTCAGTGCATTTTCAGTGTGGCTGAAATTCAACAACATTAATTTTATACACTAGGATTGTGCAGAAAAAATTCAGTATATTTGTAAATCCATTAGATCCTACTTAGCTGTATTCTTTAGATCTCAGGCATTTGGTTAGGAAGTGTGCTAGTCAATAAAGCATCACATCACCTATTGATGCTAGCCAAAGAGCTGATCCAAGTGCTTTCCCTGTAAACTGGTTATGTCTGTCATATAAATCAGGGAGAGAGCCTACCAGCATGGCACATCGGGAGATCATTGCTTAGGCTATAATCATACTTTGGGATGAAGAAAAAAGCTTAAAACAATATAGAGATGGAAGCAGTTCTCAATCTGCTTTAGAAAAAAGAGGATTCTGGAGCACACTTTGGCTTCTCTGTTACAGCAGAGCTATGTAGCAAGCCCTCCTGCTTCAGCTATCTTGCTGATGTGATTTGTAAACTTAGACACAATCAGTAAGATGATGACTGCTGTGTCTTATTTTAGATGGACAGTTTTCATGTTCAAGATGTTTTTAAATGAAAGCAATTTTTAATCAGTCCTTTAAAAATAGTACTGCAGAGTATTGGCATCTGTTGTATATTATGAGAATATATTTGTCAAGCATGAAAATAACAAATGCTTTCAAGTATTTGACTGTCCACAGACGCTTACAAAAAATCCTAGACCGTTGCAATTGCATATCAGACAATTTGTTAGCAGGGGGTTTGCATTACCATGTTGTAGTGGGGTTAAATAATTTGCACTGGTACAATGCCCTGTCAAAGCACTTCAAGGGGAAAGAAAGTGGGTTATTTCAGTGCATCAAAAGGGAGTTTGAACTGCACTGAAACCTTGAATTGCTTCACTATCCTACCTAAGCACCTGGAGTAACCTGGTGCTGAACTTGGGGCTCTGGCAACTGCTCTGAGAAGCATTAAAAAAGCTTAGATCATTTTAATAACAGTATCTAAGAGCCTGATCAACATAATGCTGCATCAAAGTGGTTGGATTACCTCAGCGCAGTATCAAAGAGCTTATCAAAAGCTTGGGCTTGAGCACACCAGCCATGATGACAGCTGCTATATTTTGAAAAAATTCTGACTACAAGTTCATTTCCAGTTTTCTTTTCCCTCAATATTTGTGAGAATTTTGTTGTGATATACAAAATTAAAAAACCCATAGCTAGGTGAGCATGGCACCAATACAGTGTTCTAGCAGTCACAAGAGTTTAACAAAATGCTTTTCAGATGTGACACATTTCAGAAAATATAAGTTTAGGATAAGAAACAGAAAAACTGTGTGATCTCTTTTTATTCTCCTTCACTCCCCCACCTCCACCTCTCTGCCTTTCTATTGCCAGCCTTTTATGTCTGCAAAGACTCAAAGTAACAAGAACAAGAGAGTGAAGGAAAAATATTTATGTCAGAGAGGTAATACTTGGAGGAATTCAGAGCCTAATAAGAGCACCATTTTTTGGTGAGCTTGTGAAGGGTGAGAAATAATGAGGGCAGTAGAACAACAGGGGCAATCTGAGGTTAGCAAAGTCCAGACACAAGGATATTCAACCAGCAGCAGAGAGGGAAAATAACAGCTGGCATAAGTCATCATCATATGTCTTGATCTTTGCCAGAAACAGGTGGTCAAAGCAACTCCACACCCTTCTCTCCATACGAAGATTTGGAGCTGGACATGCAAGTATCTAGGCCTGGAATGCTGCTTTAATATGTAGTTTCACAGATCTTTCTGTTTTATTTTTGGAGATGCTCAATTCCCACACTGCCAGAGCCTCTCTGGTTTGCAGCAAGATGCTAAGATGTTAGGGATGGGATGCTCTCAAACTCCAGTGGGAAGGTATCTTCTAGCAGTAGGCCAAAGAATAATGTGGATGTTTTTTTGAAGTCTTCTCACTTTGTCAGCCTCAGAGGAGTGCAGGGACTGCAGCTGCTGCTGCTGGGGAGGGAGGATAGAATTGCATTGGGAGACCAGTGTGGTCTGGGTGGATGGACTAAGTGAGAGCCTTAGGTTTCCTCCCCAAGATGGCTCTATTTGTGCCTGTCACCATCCAAACCTACTGTGGGTCACACTGACACCCACCTTCCCTGGTTAGTGAGCTGCGCATACACATCTGTGCATTTTGTAAGAAAAATCATCATCCTCAGCTAACAACTCCTGGGAGACACACACACGACCTCCGCTGGATGTGAGAACACATCAAGCTTCTGCTCACTAGCTCTGTGTACGTGGACTTTGCCCTTCTACTCTTTCAGGATTTAAAACCAAAATACCCATGTTTGACAGGAGCACCAGGGGCAATAGGGGAAATGCAGGCTTGTATTTTCAACAACCCAGCCCCAAACCCCAGTATAAAAGCATGTGTCAAAGGGGTGGTGATTCACTTTCTCAGTGCATGGGGATCAAATCTTATCCAAAGGCCACAAAAAGATAGGCTGTCCTGGACATACTGCCAGAGTTTGTTTTGTGCAGGCATGCATGGTATCACTTGACAGTAATCACTGCCATTTACAAATGAAGAACAACAGATTTTGGAAACTATAATTCTGGTTATCGGGCAACATTCTCTCTCCAATAGCTCAAAACTTGACACTTACTGACTTTAGTAAGGTTGTGTAACCCACCAAGATGAGAACAACACACCATTGCAGAGCCATGTGCTGTCCTTCACACATGAGCAGTGAACAGCAGCCGGGTGCCTGAAAGACTTTTAGACTTCGGCAGAGAGCGTTTTCCATCCTAATGCAGAGCAAAACACTGAGGTGAAAATCCTGGCTGTGCTGTAGTGAGTAGGCATTTTAACTGGGTCGTGCTCACAAATTGTTTAATAAAGGTCAAAGAAACAGGATATGAGCACAGAAAATGTTACGGTTGTAGGAGGCAGAAAAACAGTCTTCTTTCTCTGCTTGGCTTTGGTAGATTTGTTTTCCCTGGTGTTTGGCAAAGAAATAAGTATAATAATGTAAGAGGAATAATATGTTCAAACCCATAAAGTTTAATTCATAGGTTTTAAGAGGCAGGTTTTGGATGAAAGCCTCAGCTGCTTTAGCACAGACCTAGTAAATGGGAATTTGTTCTTGTTCTCAGTGCTTCCAATCAAATATTGTTCTTGCTAAAACGTATGTGTCTACTTATGGTTGTGCTAAAACATTTCATTTTTCAAGATGAAAATCTGGTGCTTGAAACAGATCAGGCTAATACATGTCTAAATATTAAGAGATACATAGATGGATAGATTATATAGAGAATTATTTTTAGAGAGGCACAGTATCTCTCAGAGATGTCAAGAGCTCATTACTAATTTTGCATTTTCAGAGATGAAGAAAGAGGCACAACAATTGCACACACTTAAGATGAACAGTAAAATCACAAACATAATTTAGGTATGCTAAATCATAGTGTTTTGATCACTTGCCAGGCCACATAAACTATTAGCAGAAATAAACACTATCTATTTTCATGTGTTGCTCTAATGATGTATTATCAGTCATTAGATATAATTTTATAGTAAAAATATTAGAATGGCCATATAGGAGTAAGGTTCTGGTATGAGAAACAAAATATCTATTCAGGTCTTATTGGATTCACATTTAAAAAGTTTTGCTACTTCTGAAAGGACCTCCTCATGCCTCACAGTGAAGGTATCTGTGCTGGAGAGCCCATGAGGGTAAAAGTGATTACTGTGGGTCAGTAAAAATATCAGGTATAGATTCTTTGAGGAAGAGATTGCTTAGTATCTGAGTTGCATATGGAGAACATTCATTGAGTTCTTTCTTGAAGCAACTGGACTTGATCCAGCTCCTCCCCAAGATATGCAGCTGGGTTAATGCTGTGCTCGCCCAGGGGTGTTTGGTCACGCTAACAACTAAAGTTCCATACCACATCTCGATCTTGCACAGAAAAGTGTGTAAGTCTTTCTGTAGACATACATGTAGACATACAAGCTGTCAAGTCATGGGCACATTAGGAAGCAATTTTTTTCTGAGATTTCCAAATGGCATTCAGTGGTCAACAATATATGGAAGGTATGCATCTCCAAATATGGAAAGCAAAATTCAAAGCCATGTGTTGTTTAAACAAAATCAAATCTTATTCACTTTGTGACACACTTATCATCTCTTTAATACTAGTTCTGTAAAGTAAAATATGCATGTAGGGAAAAAACATAGTATCTAATAGAAAATACTCAGGACAAAATGTGTGAATTTTTGGGAAACACTAAATGATCAAACTACATAATGCAACTTTTTCATTCAGCTCCACTTGTGACTTGTCATAAGGAAAGTGGGGAAAATGACTCTACCCTCCCCTCTTCCACGTCTCTCAAATAGACCAGCAACCATCTGTAACTCCATTGAAACTACAAACTCTTCTGCTCCTGTGGAACTCTGTGCTTCTGCTCCTTGCAGCAGACAAAATATTTAGTGAGGAGTAAGCCAAGACCTTGGAACTGATTATAATTTAACCCAAACCTCAGGATGCAAAATGTTAATTTATGGTTAGTTCCACTAAACATTTTCCAATACCACAACACTGTTCCAGTGACCAAGACTAGCTTCACCTTACTGGGAATGTCCACAGGACATCTCCAAAGATTGATTTCTCAAGACAGTTGGAGATTACCAGAGATAGAATGCTTGTTTCAAAGTGTTCCTGGTTTAGGACAGAGATGATAGTTTTTGGTCACATTCCTATTTGCTGACAGCAACAGGAATGAAGGCTGTAACAAAGGGATTTTAATCAGGGACCTAGTTTAGTTTTCTGACTTTTTTAGAGACTTTTGAGGTGGATGTAATACAAAAGTGGTGGGGTAAGAGTTCTTCAGTAAATAGAGTCTTGTGTTATTCAGTCTTCTGGAAAATATATAAAAAAGGAGGTGATAGACCCATTTCTGTTGTTTCATCTTTGATAGCTTTTTCTTGCTTGCGGTTGAATTCTGTTTTCCTTTAAACTGGGAAAATCTGAAGTGACTGCATCAAAGAAAATTAAGCACAGACATGTAAAATGGAGGTGACTTCAGAAGCAGGCCCAGTCTTTTAAGAGTAAGGGTAGTTCAAGTAATTAAAGCTTCAAGGTATCAGTCCCTACTCCCGACCACTTCACAAGGAAGTAAACCAAGTATTTCACAATGCTTTGCTCAATAGAGGTGTGAAAATACAGTTTACAAAGAAAGATTTTAAAATAATTCCAAAATGCTTACAAAGCCAATGCTTCTAAAACTCTTCCCTCCAACCACCCCAAAAGCTTTTTGATGGATTCTGCTCTTATAGTAGAGTGTTGTTCTTCCTTCTACTGCAACAGTAAATCTGGGAGTGTTACCTCATAAACTAACTTGGACTAACTACGAGATGGCAAAGTTGACTTGTAGGTCTTTGAGTTGCTATTAATTTTGCAGTAACTTTGTGAAAGCCTTTGCCACCCAAATAAAGAAATGAATGCTCTCAATGTCATTCATTTTTCAAGACAGACACCAAGATCAGGAGCACATATAATCAGATGGGCTGGCAAAGAAGTATTACATGGTTTACTTGTGAGAGGTCTCCTTGCCTGGATTTGGGGACCAAGTAGCTGAAAGACCTTAGAATCAAAGCTTTAATAGAGGAAATATGCAAGTAGGAAAAATAATAGATAGAGAGCCAAATGTCATCAAGATTACTGTGTTGCTTAAAATGAGTTGATAGTTCATGCTTTGCACCAAGGACTCAGCCTAAATGCATTATTTAGTCACCTATGGAAGGAAAGCAGTTGAGAGAAAATTAATCCGTGTTGTATTCTTCCACCACTGAACAATAGCAATGTCTGGGAGATAGCAGAGACTCCACAGCAGAACAGGGGTTTTATCTGCTGCTTTTGGTGCTGCACAAAGAAGTTCAAGCAATACAGTGTATCCAGACACTCCCTCAAAAGAAAGAAAAGCACTAGATTACTTTAATAATTGAAAGTATTATTTTTTGACCAAAATAAAAGAAGCTAACAAAAGTTAGTAACCATGTTTGATTGTCTTCCCCTGTTTCTAACAGAATCCTAATACATAAATGTTTTTTTTAAAAACGAGGGACTTAAGTGCAACACTTCCATAATTCATGACTTTAAAAAAAAAAAAGGAAGTAATTTTTCGAGGTTATGAAAAATATATTGTATAGCAATCATACAGCAGTAGAATATCTTTAGATATACGAGGGAAAAGAAGGTAAGATTAGCCAACAATAATATTATGATTAATTGGGAAAATGAATTTTCTTCCCCTCCCACTCTCCATATTGAATTTACAGCTTGTGCCATTTTTCCACACATTTACTTTCTTCCTAATACAGTTGTTACCTGACTCATTTTAGAAATGAGTTGGTGAAGGGCTGAAAAACTTAGGAGACAAAATTATATCACATCTAGTACTTTATATATTACTTAAATACTATTTTTATATATAACATATATTTAGTTCTAATTTAATCACTACTCTCTTAAAAAATCCATAGAACTTTTTGTATAGTGTTATTCATTTAAGAATTAAAGCAGGCTACACTGAGAATATCACTTGATTTTCTGAGTATTCCTTCTTCTTGACTGTTAACTGAGGCATCAGTGTATAAACAACTTTTTTTTCCCCCAGTGGTTTTCTAGAGGGGTTCACAATGCCCCACGGATTGTACTCCTGTAATTTTATCAACTCTGCTTTTGGAGACAAAGTTCAGTGAACAAACAAAAAAAGAAGGAATATTATTAGAATGCACTCTTTACACTAAATTATGTGGGTAAAATTATGACAAAGTGAAGGAAAAATTCTATCAAATGAGAATAATCATATTTGAACTTAATTTCTACAAGTCTGAATAAACTTTTTCAAAGTGAAATGCACTGTAGAAACTGATTCTTAGCAATCTAATCTTAAAATCATTGTGATAATATAATTTCATAGAGTCTAATCTCTTACGTTTTCATTGTTTAGCAACATCTGCACATTACCCAGATATGTCTCTTAATTCTTTGCCTGACAGTGTATATGCACTAAAGTTCTTGAATGTAAGCTAATGAAAAAAGTAGAGTAAATCTAGGAACTAAATGATTTATCACAAATATCACACCTCTTTCAATGATACTTCTTTTGGTTACGTTTCTTGAAGCTAGGTAAGGTGTAGCTTTTGGACAGATTCCTGTAGAGCACTGCTGTAGCTGTCTGCATCCTTCCTGAAACCACAGACCCTGTAGGCACCATAAAACAAGATTGGGAATACGTGATGGTTACTAACCCACAGAAACTGGATGAGTTGAAAGCCACATCATCACCACTCATTGGGCAGATGCACAACCGAAAAAAAAACTACCCATTGGAAAAGTCATGTAAATAATGCCAGAACAGGACAAGACTGGCATGTGCTCTTGGACAGAAACCCCAGTTACTGTGCTGGATGATCCTGACCCTTTCCACTGTTTCTCACTGGACTACTGAGTCACCTTCCAACGGCCAGTGGAACTGCTCCACTACAGTCTGATGAGCATATTGTTCCCTCCTACCACACAAATTGCCTATAACTTGACAGTTCAGCTATCTCATGAGAAATATGGGTTGGAAACCTCTGAGACTGAGAAATTAATTGAATCTTGGTCTCCCATATGTTGAGTGAGGGCTCTAATCATAGAGCTTTTGTGTAATGGAGAGCCTGCTACCTCCTCTGCTATTTGTATTTCTCAAGCAATTAGCAAACCACTCTTCTTTTGTGGTTTTTGCTTGTTTTGTTCTTTTTTTTTTTTTTCTTTTTTTTCATTTTTTTTTTTTTAAGAAAAGACATCATTATATCCCTTTAGGAAAAATTTTTGGACTGTAACAAAGGGAACAACTAACTGTTAACTTTGATAGAGACTCCTAATGTCACAAGATGGAGCTGCTTTGAGGATACCCCTCCGTTCTTTCCCTTCTTGCCTACACTTAATCTCTCTTTTTCTGCCTGTTTGATATACTGAACAAGGAATTACTGCCTTACTCACAGAGAAGAATTCTGGTGCAAATGCTTAAAAATTAGGCAAAAGAATTGAAACAAAATGTTTTTTTCCCTCTACAGGGTATAGAGGCCAAGCAGCTGCTTTGAATGGTAATTTTGATCCCCTAGCAGCATTGGGCAGACAACAGACTGCTCATCCAACACCTTACATACACAACTGGCTTGCAGCTAATGAGCTGCTCCATGTGAGCTTTGAAGAAACCCTGGGAATGGGTATGTCACAAAGGGATCTGAATAACTCTGCTGCTTTAGCTGCAGGTGACAGATTCTTTCTTGGGGCAGCGGAGGATAAATCAAATATTCATGTATGGATGGGAATGCTGTTGGCTGTGAAGGTCCTAGTCTGTTTACTAGCCGACAGATTTTTGGGTTTTCTGTCTAAATGATATTTCTAATCTTTGAAACATAACATTGGGTGTTTTGTAGGAATTTTTTTTGTCCAACATCTTGTTTTACTACAAAACTTCACAATAGTCTATCTGAAAACAAAATAGGAACTATTGGCCTCTACTTGTTTTGCTTTCAAACGTGAACTTCCAGGTTAAAGACTGAGCTACATGTCCTGAAAAACCAGAGGCACTTTTCAGCAAGTTTCTATCTATTTTCTTTTGACATTGATAGCTGAGCTGAGAACGCCTGAAAAACTTCAAACTATGTGACCTGGGTAAATTCAAGAGGTTATACTTGTCTAGACTGTTTATAAATAAACACAGATAAAGAACTATTGTAATTTCTTAGTATTTTTAGTGGCTTTAATTGTCATTCCCTTCATTGGAGAACATTGAAGTATTTTTTAATTTTTTTTTATGTGTGTGTGCCTTCAAAAGGAGGGTTTTATTTTCCAGATTATAGTCTAGACAAAATTTTCATGGCTGAGCTACAATGGAAGAGCCACTTTTGAAATGAAAATAACCATACACTTGAAACAAAAAAAGTCTAAACACTTCTTCTGAATATATGTTATTGCATGAATATTACAGGTTTCTAAATGAAAGCTTTAAGGCACTTAGAAGCAGAGGAAGATCTATCAGACACTAAGCCAAAATGGAGCAAACCCTATCAAACTCTAAGCCGTATGTCTGCTTTTCTGTCTAAATGCACTCTTAATGAAATCAATACATTTTAAACAAATCTTCCAAATTATCTGAACCCTGCTTTGTTTTTCTTAATATGTTTGTTGAAGGGGAACTTAATGATTTAACTAGTATTTTTAATACTAATGTCTTTGGGGCAGTTATCTTGGCCTTCCATGTAGTGGTCAACATTCTTTTCTCCCAAAGGACCACAAGTATTTCACAAAACTCGATTTAGAAAGCCATCAGTAAACCTGAATGAAATTTCAAGGCTGGCCTGATCTTAGGAAAAAGCCATTGCAATGGAAATTGGAGGACTTGAATTCTGTTCCCAGTCTCTCTACAAATCTGATGGGGACTTCGTCAAGTAATTATCTATCTATTTCTTTGATTACCTTTTCTTTGCAAGGCTTTTGCTTTCCACAGTTAATCCAGACAATATCGTGGCTGGGCTTCGCGAACGAAGATTTGGGAAGGGCTCTATCCACATTTGTTACAAGCATGCTGATGGCTTATGAGGCCAATACGAGATAGACACATCTGATTGCAAAAGGCACAGCAGAAAGACTCCTTAGGTGGTATATTCTGCAGGACACGATTCTTTCTGCATTGTCTTTTCTCCTCAAGAGTGATCCTGCGTGTGTTCTCAAAGGAAGCAGCAGCGTTATAGATGGTGTGTCTCCAGACCTCCCGAGTTGAGGCCAGAGTAGACCAATGATGAAGATCAATATGGCCAAGGCTGAGATGTTGTTTCAGGGAGTCCTTGTATCTTCTCTTTGGGGCTCCTCTCTTGCGGCAGCCGGTGGCAAGTTCACCATAAAGCAAGATCTTAGGGAGGCGGTGGTCCTTCATCCTGGAGACGTGCCCTGCCCAGCACAGCTGTGTTCTCATCAACATGGCCTCAATACTTGTGACAGCTGCTTGCTCTAGAACGGATGTATTGGTCACATAATCTGACCAGTGGATGTTTAGGATTGTACGGAGGCAGCGTTGATGGAAATGTTCTAGAAGACGCAGGTGGTGGCAGTAGACGACCCAAGGTTTGGAACCATATAAGAGAGCAGACAACACTATGGCTTTGTAAACACTGATCTTTGTACTTTTCTTCAAGTGTTTATTACGCCAAACTCTTTTAGGGAGTTTTCCAAAAGCACTATATGCCTTTGGTAACCTGTTGTCTATCTCCCCATCAATCTTACCATCCGAGGAGATGAGGCTACCAAGGTAATTAAACTGCTGGACTGATTTAAACTCTGATTGGCCAATGGTCATATGGGGATGATGGAAGACTTCCTGAGGTGCAGGTTGATGGAGAAAATCCAGACAATATATATTTTATACATATATTATTTATATATATTGGGATTACTTGATCTTCCATGTGATGGTTTAATACAAATAATATAAATAACTATTGATAATGGTTTAATTAGGTTTTTGAACAATAGTATATTTGCATAAATCTGAAAACTGGAATTTTCCCATGTCTATATGTGTAGGAACAGGAGAAATAGTTTCTTCCACTCTTAGCAGTATTTTGTGTGAAAAGATTTATGTCCGTGTTTGGAAATCTGGCACTGAGCGCTCATCTCATCTCATCTCTTCTCATCTCATCTCATCTCATCTCATCTCATCTCATGTCATCTCATCTCATCTCATCTCATCTCATCTCAATCTCATCTTTCTAAAAACCAGTAACTGAATATTGTTTATATGTGGTGGAATTTTTGTGCATTTTAAGATTTTTGTAATTAAATCTGAATATGAAATATATGTCTCAAGATTTGTGAGAATTGTGAATAGCACTTGTGTCCAGTATTTCCATTTTTTGGCTATTCTTTACAAATAAAGCTTAAATCAAGAAAGAAAGACAAAAATCATAAAGTCACTACCTTTTTAAGCATTTTTGCATCTTCATGTTTTATTGCAAAGACAGATTGACAACAAAATTCTGTAAGGAGTAGATGTCTAACTTCATAAGAGGTAAGAAATAACTTTGTCTTCATGTGAGATATGATCTATAAATTGGGTAATATTTCTTGCATGAGTAACCGTCATCAAAAGCTCTGAAGATGGACTAATTCAAGGGACAATTTATGACATGCTAACACAAACCAAAATGAAGCACCACATGAATGTGGAAAGTATGAGATACAGCAGCAGTATAAACCACATCAAGAGTCTCATAAACATAAAGGGACTTTTTTTGCAATAAAACACTTTTTTTTTGGTCAACTAGAAAAACGAAAAGCACATCAGAGTATTTTTCTGGATAAATTTTGTTCACTTTTTGGTTGCTGTACAAGCTAGGAAATGTCATCACAGCAGCTATGGATAAATAACAGCTCAGTATATCAGATACCTTAGTAAGAATAAATTTGGTGTTATCTTGAAATCAGTAATCCTAGCCTTAAGTATATGCAAAAATGCACAACAGAGACAAGAAAATGGCACTTAAAATATTTTGCTGTTGACATAATTGATTTCACACTTCTACCCATACATTAGTTCTTAAATATGGAGGCTTGAACACAAGATGTTTTCCCCATGGTTGTTTAAAGGTTTCACTCTACACTAAACTAAATGCTGAAAGAGATAACTTGTAAATAAGGAAGGAAAAAGACAGGAATTTGAGAGCTACCACTAAAAAATTCTAACATTACACACAGTAATTGAATATTGTGATATAGTTTCATGTTAATTATGATGAAAACGAATAAAGAAGCCCAAAGTCCTCACAAAAGTTTTCTCAAGTTACAGACAAAATGTTTTTGATAGCCACTGTATGTTGCAATCAACTTAGGCTGTGAAATACAGATTTAAAAGATGTTAAATACAACATTTGACTTCTTTGCACAGCTGACACAGTTTCTCTATGAAGTACATGGAACTAGGCTGGAGCACCTTGTTTCAGTAATGGATGCATCCTCAAAAAATGCCAGTAGTCCACAGAGAGATAAAGAAAATTTCATTTTCTTGTCATACTTCTCTCCTGTTTTCTCCTTGCCTCAACAATTTATTGTAGATTTTATTATAATTTAAAATATTATTTCAATGCAGTCTTTAGTGTGAGCCCTTTACAGTTGTAAAGCTTAGCACAGGCGTGGGAAACTAAAGTCTCAGCAGCTTTCTGCATTGCCCTTTACACAAGACAAATGTAAAATGATATGATCCAATAACAAACAGAGAACTGACCCCAGTGGCCAGAGTACAGACATGGCTTTCTCTTCCGTAATGTGTGCATGAAAGGACAATACAGCTAAAAATCTTGGCGGTGGTGAGTCACAGGAATAGCTGGTACTACTGGGAATGAAAGTATTCCTAATAAATCTGTGGATGTTGCATTTACCACAATAACAGCAGGTTTTCTCACATTCATGTCATAGACCATCAGATTACGCTTTTTATTGAACTTTCATAAACTCACTGGTAAAACGCGATCACCAGACAGCAAGAGAGCACTCTGAAACATCACCTTGGAAAAGCCACTGAAGGCATAATTTTGTGTTTAGAGGTCACTATGTTTCCACTTGCCAAACACAATTTTGATAAAGGACTCAAGGAATGCTAAATATAATTTCTAATGGCATGGCCATGTGTTTGCTACCTTCCAAAACAGCAGACAATCCTAATTTCCTCCTAGGTCTGCTTTGCTTTCCTGATTGTAGTAAAAACATATAATCCAAGTGAGAAGGTGTTCTTTTTTTTTTTTTTCCCCACTGCTCATTTACAATTTTTTATAATCTTCTTGTGGATTAACACTAAATCTAGCATGCAAAGTATTTTTCCACAGGATGTAATCTGCTTAAAGACTAAATGGTTTTGGCCTATGGCGAGGGTTGAAAAGACAGTGCAGTGTTCCTCAGGCTCTCACATCTGGCTTGTACTCGTGGAAAAAAAAATAAACAAGAGGAAAAAATAATCCCAGAAGACTAGCTGCCTTATTTTGTTACTAAATATTGCACGCTTAGAAGCCAACTCATCTTAGAACTTTACAAACGTGTAAGACTGCCTTCAAGAACTAGACATTTAAGAAATTTATGCAAAGAATCAAAACACAAGTTTCATACTAACTATTTTAAATGCCACTTCATTCAATAAATCATGGTTATATCCTGATTCTGGGCAGTAATGGATAAATGCTCAGGATGTAGCTATATTCAACTTAATTTGGAGACAAACCAAGTGAGCAAATGACTCTATGTTTCTGGCACAGATATGCCATCACCTACATTATAAAAATGTTCAGTGTTATTGAAAGCCTTCACTGGAGCATTAGTATCTTTAATTAATAGATTTTCAGGATTCTATGGATATGGATAACTTTGCTTTCTTTACTAACTTTTTTCAGCAGAGGCAACCATGTGTTAACCCTGGAGCTGCTCACCAGTAAGACCATAAATAGCTGGGGAAATGTCAGTTCCTCTAGCTTGGGCAGATCCACCACAGATGTCACCACAGCCTCTTTGCCTTCCCACCTGTCTTGTGCTGAGTGACACAATGGCAGCAGGATGGATCTGTAGTCCTCTCTCCACCCTCAAAAAGCCACACTAAACATGGCCTTCAATAACAAAATTATACAACAGTCATGAATACACACTTATCCCTACACTGCTCCAATGGGGCTACTGAGTCAGTTTGAAACAACAAAGAGTAAAGCCCTGTTTTAATGACCAATACTAAACACAAAATCTTTGCTCCTCTGGCTGCCTGTGGTTGCTGTTCTAGCTGCTGAATAAGTAGCTCTGTCTTCAAAAGATCTGATGGACCTGCTGATTTGAAACCACTTCCCAGCAGTGGTAAACAGTGGACCCCCAGTCGAGATCAAAGGGGTTTTTTCAGCTTGTCTTTATTCCCTAAGGAAAGTCAGGCCCTGAAACAAGGAGGTGAAGAGCAGGTCAGAGATATTTTCCTTGGGGAGTGTTATTTCATGGAGCAAGTGAAAGCTGGCAACATTGAGAGCTATTGGGAAGTCTTCATGTTTTTGAGCTTGGGTTGCTACAGATTGGACAGTCTAAAACCAAGTCTGATGTGAAGTTGTTTCAACAATATGGTTTAGGTTTCCTTAGACATATTTAATCCTATTTTCTTGACAATCTCACAGTGCACACACAGTCCAGATACCTAAAAATACTGAAACTTGGACAAATCCCAGAAGTGTGATGGACAACTAAGCTGGTATTTACAGAGCCATTTTGCCTAATCTGCCATCTCAGAGACAAATGGAATTGCTTAAAAAAGCTTATTCTTCATCTTAATTAGTATTTCTGTGGGTCAAAGTTTGTGTGAGGAATGCACAGCCTGTTGAATATAAGGTAAAATCTTGTTCCTTTACTGCTATAGAGAAATCAAGGGGGAGTCTGAGAAACTGTGTTTAGGAGTGTTATTTCTGCAGATCTCCTTCTTATGATGATGATTATGAGATTGTTCAATTTCTTACAATCTTTTTCTCTTCACACAGGTTTTGATGATTACAGTTTTTGTTAAAATGAGACTATGGCACAATATGTAAAGAGAAAACCCCAAATAATTTTCATAAGGTTCAATACACTATAATAGGAATAAAAGCACAAAATTTAATAAAATTTGAGAGGGGTTCTATTTATTTATTTGTTTGTTTGTTTGTTTGTTTACAAACCAGGCATTCATTGTGACCTCTCTATGGATGGACTCTGCAAGCTCTTGTGCACTTAGCTCATTGGAGCTGCCTACATTAGATGGAATAATAATGGGCAAATCTGTGTTCTAAATGTGAAATAATATAATATAAATAAGCCAAGTGTAATCGAACAGTTAGGTGATGGGTCATTTTGCAGTGTGGTTGCTGGACAAACAACAATAATAGCATGGCTATCTGAAGCAGGGTCATTTATACAGAGATGACTGAGTATTGTGATCCTCTGTGCCTATTACACGGCAGTAGTTTAAAATATCTCTATTTAATGTATTTGTTTTCATGGGTTGGTGAGATGTGGGAATCTCCTCTTCTTATAGATCACAGAATTATTTAGGTTGGAAAAGACTCTGAGATCATCAAGTCCAACCTTTGACTGATTGCCACCTTGAAAACTAGATAATAACACTAAGTGACACATCCAATCATTTCTTGAACACCTACAGGGACGGTGACTCCCCTAAATCCCCAGGCAGTCCATTCCAGTGCTTAACAACCCTTTCATTGAAGAAATTCTTCCTGATGTTCAACCTGAACTCCCCTGACACAGCTCGAGGCTGTGTCCTGTCATCCTGTCGCTAGTTACCTGGGAGAAGAGGCTGACCCTCCCCTGCCTATATGTAGCCTCCTTTCAGGTAGTGGTAGAGAGTAATAGAGAACTGCAGAGATAGAAGCTCCATTGAACCTCCTTCTCCTCTGGGCTAAACACCACCAGGTCTCTTAGCTGCTCCTTGTATGATTTACTCTTTAGACTCTTCAGCAACTTTGTTGACCTTTTCTGGACTCATTCCATGACCTCAATGTCTTTCTTGAAGTGAGAGGCCCAGAACTGGACACAGCGCAGCCTCACCAATGCAGTCTCACCAGTGCCAAGTACAGAATGTGTATATATATATACATGTATACATACATATGTGCATATATATATATATATTTACATAGTATAGGTGGCAGTATGTACAGAGGGCTTATGAGCTTAGAGGCTAGATTCAGTAAAAAAATCTGTTCTGATGCTACTAAATTTTGAAGCACCTAAACAATTTGAGTGGTTTCCCTTTCTTTGTGGTTCTCTCTTCAACTGTAAGGAAAAACAGTCCTTCAGCAAAGTTGTACTTAAGAGTTTCAAGCCTTTGCTCCAAGTGCTCAAACTTGTGTCCTTTCATTTGTAGCATCTTCATGATGGGGCTGCTGAATCAACATCCTTACACTGATTACATTATTTCAAAAGTATAATAAACTGTAGTAAATATACTTTATGGGACAAATGTAGTCACAGCCAGACTCTGATTAAACATTGTAGATAATATGCAGACGTTTTATTCAAGTAAATGGAACCAAGAATGCCCCTTGTCAATACAGTTTCCTTCATTCATCTAAAAAATCTGAAACATTTCATCATGGCAAACAATCCTAAATTTTCTTTTTCTGTAGTTAGACTTCTTAATTTGTGGATATCTGTCAGCATACACTGCACAAATGCAGGATAAAGCATTGTAAAGTATAACATGCCAAAGATGTGTTCTACTGAAAAAGATTTAAACCTCCAATTTCGGATGAGCTACTATGTCTTTCTGTGAATAATATTAACAATAATGATAAAGGTATAACAAATGTAATGGTCCTACTAAACTTGGCAATTGCCCTAGATAATTAAGCAATGCTGCCTCTGTCTTTGAAGGTTCCAATAAGTGTAAATATTTATTTAGTATCATTCTGTGAAATACTACAAATAGGGAGGCAATGTGAATTTGGGTCAAGTTAAACACATTACTGCCATGTGGAGACTACCTGGTGCAAGGCTGACCTGCCTAGAAACTTGGGTTTCCAATTTGCAAGTAAGGCTGTTTCTTATTGAAATATCTTTTGTTATAAATCACACTAAAACAATTTTTATCAATCTGAACAACGGAACAAAGTGACTGAAATAAAATATCTTCCCTGCAGCTGCTTCAATATTCTTATCTTTTTCACTAGTGCTAAAAGTTGATATCCACCTCACAGGATCTGGGACTACCAGCCAGGTTGTCCAAGACGACCAGGGACAAGCTGATGATCAAATGTGTTTTGGGTTGTCTGTGGGGACTCTCTGAGAGCACTGAATTCTTGGTTTAGGAGAAGTCCCCCAAACATATCTCAGGAGTGAGAACCTACAAAGTTACTGGTGATGGAGTAATTTTCCAGGTGTATGAGCAACAATTTAATGAAAACGTTACGTAGCTTAAGGTAAAACTTATTTCAATATTCTTAATTATGTAGTATGGCATTTTCTAATAAAATGTTGCTTTATCAGAAAATAGCTAACTCCATTAATCTTCCTTTATAAAAGCAGGTTGCATGTCAACTTCCCAAGATCAAAAAGAATATACAATTTAGGACCAAGAATCTACTCCTTTAGGCATCCAAAGGCAGTCAAAAAATTGGGCTAAAAGTCCAAATTCACACAGTTCTTCTAACAGTTTCCTTATACCTTGAAGCAGACATTGCCAGTTGTGCCCTTTTCTTTGTGGGAACTCAGGAATCTTTTTTCCTTTTCACAAGCTATAAGATCTACCAATATACTTCTAGATTTTGTTTATTTCCAAAGAGATTTTTTCCTGCATGTGATATTGACCATGAAATGCAATCAACTAAGCAGTAACTCTTTTATTACTATTTTAACCTGATTTTTCTTATATCATTTGATTGCATATTTATTGCTCTGACGTAGGGAAAAGAAAAAAAAAAAACCAAACCCAAATCCTGACTCAATACCTAAAATGTACTCTCTGTAAATTTTCATTCCAAATGAGGAAATTTTCATTCTGATCTTCTCAAACAAGCATTCAGGACAGCTAGAGTATCACAACAAAACAAGCAACAAAAGAAGCAAAAAACCAAATGCTCCAATGCTATGAGAATGAGGAAAACAAAATTAACAAGATGATAAATATATGTGGTCAGAACTGATGTAATTTGTGAAGGGGAAGCCATCAGTCAACCTTGCTCTTCTCGTGGCGTGCCAATGAAAGGGAGAGCTTTCCAAGGGAGGAATCACCTATCAAGGCTTGAGGAAATTCACTCAATTTAGTGTTCTTCCCTCCTAAATGATGCCTGGTAATACTGGAGGACAGATGTAATTTTAATTTTTTCAGGGCTCAGAAGCTATGGTCTCCCCTCCGTTGCTCATAAATCCACTTGCACACTGAGTAATGGCATGACTCCACTGAACATTGTACTAAAACCATGCAAATATGGCGTTTCAGGTGCTCACAGAGTGTATGCAATGATTTATTCTGGCCAAGAGGCCTCACTGAATTGCTGAGCATGATAAACTGCCTTATAAAAAATATATATATATATAAAAATATATATAAAAAATATGCCTATATAAAAAATATTTTCAGTTAAATAACACAGAGTAAGATAAAGCTTATGAAAACATTTGGAAGAGGATTAGAATGACACGAAAAGATTTGAGGCAGATCAGTACTGACATTTTCTAGTCAGCACTTGTTGTGTAATGAAGTACTCTTGGAACTTGCACAACTCAATAAGCATTTCTAATCAATAAATAAAATAAATACAGGGATTATAAAGATATATGGAAGTGGTGAATGTTCTCCTAACTTCTTCGTACCTTTGACATTATATCTTCATTTCAAGGGTAACTCAGTATATTTAAAGCCATGAGCATGATGAAAATATTTTATAGATAATATTGGGCAGTGTGATAGAAATAATGTTTCTTCTAAGTTTGCTCCTATTTTTCTGACATTTATAATATCTTATGCTTTACACATTCTGCCTATATAAGTGAGCATT